>NC_057864.1:114773381-115479214 GCF_019393635.1 Dromiciops gliroides | reverse complement strand
CAGTCATGACACACCCCTAAATTGAGGCCGAACTTCCCAGCTGAAAACAGTTTGCAGGATTGCTGCAGGGGTACTTTGTAAAGCAAGTTTAATTCTTATGGGTAGAGAGAATTTGAATGTGATAGAAATGTAAGGGTGTAGTAACCTGTATCCAGCCTATGAGGTATGGCCAAGCCCTCTCTGTTTTGTTTAAGAAGGGTGTCTTCTGTAATCCAACTTGATTCTTCATCATGCAGACAGTCCTCTCATTTGTCAACAATTAAAGCTGTCACATACACAGCAACTTGATTATGCCACCTATATTATATGTAAAGTGCACTATCGATTCTGTGCACTTTTTTCATTTCCAAAATAAATGAGATGAACACAAAATTTTTTGCCATGAACATTTATTTGATATAGCAGAAAACAAATTTTGAGGACTTTGCCCCATTATTTATTACAGACCCAGAAGTAGAGGGGCTGGAAATAATATCTGAAACTTTGTCACAGTATGGATGGTTTTCTTAACTCAGTTCAGAATTTGTTTTCCAGACTTTTTCCTGCTCTGTTCACCTTGTTCCTGTTAGATTTTTTTTAGAGTGACATTTCATAGGCATTCTCTCTTGTTGATCCTGCAATCAATCTTCATTTTTCGTTTTTCTTGGGTTTGACTTCAAACATTGATAAATCCAGGCCAAGAGCAGGACTCCTTGATGTGAGGACACCCTATTAGTGTTATCAAAAGTAGTTGATTTAGGATGGAGTGACAATATATCCTTTCTTAGAAGGGGTTGGAGAGTTTATTTTTGCAGCAAATGTATCCAACTGCAAGGCTGTAATAGCCATAATGAAGGAGGATTATGCGGTATTATGTTTTATGGAGGGTGTGCTGGGCTGTTACCAGGGTCAGCTGTGACAGCTAGAGCTGGCAATTAGGTTTCATTTAAGGCTCCATGTGGCAATTAACATTGGCTTCTGCTAGGGAAATCCTGTGATCTATTAGGCATAATTTTTTCATTATACATTTTGTAAAATGTACTTTAAATGATGAAGATACCCATTTGTTAGATTTAAACCTATCTCCAAATTATCATTTGAAAACTGGAAGTGGCTTTTTTTGATTACCTGCATTTAAATCCATAGATTATGCTAACATTCTGGATGGAATATGTCTTTTAATTGAAAGAATTTTTACAAGGTCACACCAATTCATTGGTAGAGACATAATAATGGTTTAAATTAGTTGTGGAATATTATACAATTATGTGGTTTGACAAAAACTGTGTAACAAGTTTTATTTATATAATGGAAACCATACAAGTAATTGAACTATGTTATCAAAATATTTTCAATTATGTTCTTTAAAAGTATTGGTTTATCTAAAATGAATGAAAGACTGAAAAAAGATGATTGTGATAAGCACTGTTGTCGCTAAAAATATTTAATTTGTTCACTTAGGAACCAGGTATGTGTAATGACATTTGGGATTCCCTTATTCACTAACAATAAATGCAATTTAGACATTTTGCTTCTCTATCTATTTATGTATATTGTCATTTGCCTTGCTTAGGAGAATTTTTTTTTATTGTCATCATTATGGTGATGATCATTTTGGTCCAGACTTGTAATTTTTAGAAGTACTGGGAATTTTTGGTGTAGAAACTCCCTCCACTGACCAGCGACATCTCAGCAACTTAAAGTTTTACAAAGTTGCTAGAGGTACTGAGAGGGTAAGTGATTTGTGCATGGTCACAACAGCTAGTATGTGGCAGAGGCAGAATTAGAACTTAGCTATTTCTGATTCCAAGAATGGCTACTTCTCCACTATTCTATGCCATCCCTTTGAAGAATTACATACAAAAACATCTTATTATTCCAATTAAAATGCCATTATTTTGAAGAACTGAAAGTCAAACTGGTCCATTTCGGTAGTTCAGTGATATGTAATTTCATATGCTGTTTTGCTTTGCATCTTTTCTATAATTTAGGAAATGGTCTAAAATGATTATGGCTGAATAATTAATTTTCCTATGCCTAACCTGGTATTGTTAGCCTTTTTTCATTTATATAGGCAGCTAGATGGTGAAGTTGAGAGAGTGCTGGGCCTCAAGTCAGGAAGACTCATCTTCCAGAGTTCAAATGGCCTCAGACACTTGCTAGCTATGTGACCTTGGGCAAGTCACTTCATTCTGTTTGCTTCAGTCTCCTAATCTGCAAAAAGAGCTGGAGAAGGAAATGGTAAAACACTTCAATATTTTTGCCAAGAAAATGCCAAATGGGATTATGAAGAGTCAGATATGACCTGTGTGTGTGTGTGTGTGTGTGTGTGTGTGTGTGTATGTGTGTGTGTGTTGGGCCTGTACTTAAATCCTTCCAAGCCTGGTAGAACTTGAGTTCTGTGGACTCACGTTTTTCAGCAACTCAGGGTCATCTTTATACTAGCAGAACAGAGATTTAGTGGAAGGAAATAATATAGCTAAAATATATTATTTCTTATTCTGAATTTAATAAATAGCAAAAAAGAACATTTCATATGCAAGCTAATATAGAAAAAGGATTATATTTAAAATCGTGAATCTCTACTATATATAACTTGATTTTTTAAAAAAAGAAAATCTGAAAAAAAAAAGAAAGTCTTTATTATATCCAATATGTTAATTTCAGGGCTATTCTGTTTGTTTCCTTCTGAACTTGCTTTTGTTCTCTCCTGTGTTATTTTTAAAAGGACAAAACCATAAAAAAAGGGGCAGGGAATTCATTGCCTTATAAATCAATCCAAAAACTCAAACCCTGCTCAATGATACATAATGGAAATAAAGCATGTGGAATAGAATTATGATGCTGGGAAAAGATCTTAAAGATGATCAATTTCAGCCCTCCTCCTTTCATGAATGGAAAAGTAGTTTCCCAATTCATGAAGTAATTAAGCCTAAGGTTACATTGCTAATTGTGACAAGGCAAGACTTTTAATTAGTATGCCATAAAACCGTCTCTAGGTTATCCATTCAGTTTCAGTTTTCACCTTCATAGGAAACCTAGCACTGTATTAAATCTTGTGATTTATGAATTACCTGGCATTAAGAATACTTGATTGGTGACTTTTAGGAATTTATCTTAGTTCATAGATGTGATCATCTTGAAACAACAATGACAATAACAGGCTTACTCTGTGCCAGGTACTGTGCAGAGCATGCTCAAGTAGACTGTATTTTGATTTGCTTTGACAAAATTTTTTTTAAATCACTTATTGGCCAGTCTTCTTCTAGTGATGAGCTTATCTGCACTTTGCTGAGCTTGGATGATTGACATACAGCCAATTGCTTGGGCCTGTATTGAAGACCTTTTCCAATTTATTTAGAGCTGCCAGATCTTGTACTCTACTAGTATAGTTGTTAGGAACCCCAGCCCTGATGAGATAGTAAAGTAGGACTTCAGTGAAGCAATTTATTATTTTAATTAGATAAAAGTTAACCTTGGTAATAAGCATTAAACAAGTACATGCTCTGTATTCTAAAACCTAAAATGGAACCCTTGAATGAATGGATACTTTTCTTCATTTTTAGGAGAGAGAAGATACAACAAACTCAACAACAAAACCCTCATCTCAGGTACACAGGTACCAATCTTTTGCTATCATAGATGGTATTATGATTATACTAGGTGTTGCAAAAATCTTTTTGTAGTTTAAAGCTATTAAATTGTATAAAGGCTTTTGTGATGGGGCAATGAGGGTTAAGTGACTTGACTCGCCCAGGGTCACACAGCTAGTAAGTGTCAAGTGTCTGAGGCCAGATTTGAACTCATGTGCTCCTGACTCCAGGGCTGGAGCTCTATCCACTGTGCCACCTAGTTGCCCCAAGGACAGTTTGTATTTCAATGAACCTCTATCTGGTGATGTTTGATTTTCCATCTTGTGTGATTTTTATCCCTGTCCTTACATAAATCATCCATAGGAACATGGATAGGGTCTGAACCTATGCAACAGAGAGCTCCCTGCCTGTCATGTGTGGAGCTTTCTCTATGATACAAGTCAGCAAAAAATTATCCATAGCTTCTAGTATTAGAGAAATTGCTTAGAATGGAGGTATCAAATATTCATCTAGGGGCAGCTAGGTGGCACAGTGGATAAAGCCCAGGCCCTGGGTTCAGGAGGACCTGAGTTCAAATGTGACCTCAAACACTTGACACTTACTAGCTGTATTACCCTGGGCAAGTCACTTAACCTCATTTGCCTCACCAACAAAACAAACCCAACCCAACCAAACAAACAAACAAACAAACAAAACATTCCTCCAACCTGCACCCATTCCAAGTGTGCCCAGACCTAGATGAAACTGTAACTGGAAAATAGTTAACAAAATAAAAATACAATAGAACATAAAATATATTAACATGTCATTTTCCAAGTCAGCATGTGTCCATAGGGGCTCTTCATATATGGTTTCATGCCCTCCTCTTTCTCTCTGACTTTGCTGCCACTGACTTATAGCACTGATTTAAGTAGGGTCACCTTGTTAGGAAGTAGCAAAGTTGGGAGTTGAGCCCAGGTCTTCTTAGCTCTTGGTTGTTTTCTCTTCTCTGTTATACTGCCTCTCAAGTCTTCCATCAAGATCCTTTAATACTCTAGATCCATTCAAAAATACCATAGAAATCAGGGCAGCTAGGTAGCACAGTGGATAAAGCACCCACCCAGGATTCAGGAGGACCTGAGTTCAAATCCAGCCTCAGACACTTGAGACTTACTAGCTGTGTGACCCTGGGCAAGTCACTTAACCTTCTTTGTCCCACAAAAACAAAACAAAACAAACAAAAAGCACCATAGAGATCACTAGAGAGACCACTAGAGATCTCAGGCAGCTAGCTGTCAGCCTACCTCCTTTTCTAATCATATGTTTCCTTCATGATGTCTCTTATGCCACTTCTGGCAAATGAGTCATCTTTGCTTTGTGCTTTTCCCAAATTACATACAAAATTATATACAAAGATGGATTATTTGTATGGTGAAAAATTAACATTCAGAATAATGACCCTGAGATTCTCACTCATTAAATAAATATTTCTTTGTATTCAGGAAGCTCTGCTAAGGCCAAAAAATGTACTAATGCATATTATAGTGATATTTTCCCTGTTTTATGACCTTATTTATACAAAATAAAGCAGAGAGCCTGAAAGTCAGCCCCGACCCCCCCCCCAAAAAAAAACCCAGAAAAACAACCCTCAGCAGCCAAGACAGATTTTTGGCTAAGCCCATTAACTTTATAAAACTCTTGGATTTTCCTTTAAGTAGAGCCCTTCAAATCTTTATTTAAGTCTTTCCTGACTTAATTTGCATAAAACATTAACAATTTTTTTAAACTTAGTTTTCTAAGCCCCTAACAGATTTGGAAATAACAAATTAGGAAGTGGGAGAGAGGCTACTTTAGGCTGGCACTGGAGAAATGACAACTGATGAACCAACAATTTATAAAATCAAACTCCTGAACTTCCTGCCATCTACTTTGAAAGTAAGTTAATTAAACAAATAAATAAAAAACAAATAAACAAAGAAAGTGGATTCTCCTGATTTCCCTATTTTAGTTAAGGACATTGCTTTTCTTCTAGTTATTCAAGTCTGAAACCTCCAACCTTTCTGCCTTCTCCTCCTCCCCCATCTACTATATCAGATGTCAAACTCTCATGAATCTAGTTTTATAATGCTTCTCACATCCCTCCCCTCTATGTGATATCATACATATTTCAGTCCTTCTAGGACCTGAGATTTCATCAATGTAGTAATCTCTTCATAAAACAATGCAGACTGTAATTCTTTCAAGCCTTTTGAGTTGTTATAGCTGAAAAACTTCATCCCCTGGCTGCCAACCTTCAGTGAAGAGCCTTTTTAAAATGAACTTATCTGGGCCTCTGATAACAAACATGTCATTTGGTACATGGTCTGCATGGGCTTCAGAATCTTGTTAATGTTATATGGTGTGCTAGAATTTAATTTCATTACAGTTGGTTTTTGTTTTTGTTTTTTTAATGTGGGGCATTGAGGGTTAAATGACTTGCCCAGGGTCACACAGTTAAGTAAGTGTCAAGTGTCTGTGGCCAGATTTGAACTCAGGTCCTTGTGAATCTAGGGCCAGTGCCTTATCCACTGTACCCTACAGCTGTGCTGATGTTAACTTTATTAAGGGTTTACTGTGTGTAGGGCAATAAGAGGCTTTTTTTTTGTTTTGTTTTTGTTTTTGTTTTTTTTTTAAGAGGCTTTTTATATATGGATATAGTTGAGACAAGTTCCCTGTCCTTATGGAGTATACAATCTAGAAGGGAGTAAAAACAACTCCCAAACCTACCACTCATAACTCTACTATACAATATTACAGAATCACATAATGGCAGTGTGCTGTTTGAGTTCTGGAGTGAGGTGGCAGGGAAGGTAATTACTGGCTGGGATTGCCAAAGGTTTGGTGGAATTGGTGGAATTTTAAATGAACCTTAAACAACAGATAGGAATTCTGTGGGTGAAGAGGGAAAGGACCACAGTCTAGGTTCAGGAACCATTGTGAAGAAAAACACCTTAGCAAGGATATATTTGGGGGCCAGTGAACAGCCCTTTGACAAGTGTAATATATAATAAAAATGGGAAGAGAGAGTGTGCAAGATGGTGGAGGGTCTTGGATAGCAGAGAAAGGCATTTGAACACCATTTGAGAGGAAGGCAGAAATTCCAGAAGTTTCTTGAATAAAGCAATTAGGGAGATCATTTTGGTCATGATCTGGAGAGTGGATGGTGACTGAGAGAGTGAAGGTAGGTGCAACTTGTCTGGAAGCTGTGGCAGTGATAATGTAGTTGTTGAAGTGATAGCCTACTGATAATGGGGGGAGGGCAGTGGGAACAAAGAGGAGGAGTGGATATGGGAGACATTGCTGACTTGTTATTGATAGGGCGTGGTAATTGGATATGAGAGGTGAGAGAGAAGAAAGAATCAAAGATAATCTCAAGATTTACCCATGGGAGGCTAGATAAGTAGTATAACTACTGCAGAAATGGTAAAATCAGGAAAAGGCAGAGGTTTAGGGGGAAATGGTGGACAGGGCACAGAAACTTAAAGCTATTCATTTATTTTTAATCTTTAAAAAGGTTTTGTTTTGATACAATAGACACTCCCCAAACAAATGCCCCCCCTCGCCATGTATTCCCTTTCATGTTGCTTTTTCACTTTTGTAACATTTCCCAGTTGTTAACAGGAAGGGCATGTGTTTTAATTTGATAGTAAGCTATCAACATTGTTGTATTTGATTGGAATTTTGTTGCCTCAGGGTTAACTCGATTTCCATTTATGTTAGTCACTGTGTATTTTCTTTTTCTGTCTGCATTTTTAACTTTACATCATCTCTAATTTTTTTACATTTGTCATGTGACATTACATTTCATATACCATAGTTCAGCTGTTCCTTAATCACTGGGAATATGGTTTGTTTCCAACTTTTTAAACATTATCGATAATGTTGTTATAACTATTTTGTAAATAAGGGTCTTTTCTTGCTTTACTATACCTCTTTTGGGGGTATAATCTTAGTAGTGGGATCTCAGGGTCAAAATATATAATTTGGTATAATATAATATATTGTAATATATAATATTATATATATGTATCCATATATAATGTATAATTCTTGAAAAATTCCAAATTGTTTTCCAGATTGGTTGAACTAATTCATATAGTTCCCTTAGCAATGAGCTATTATGATTCTTTTCTTCCAGTTTCTTTAACAATGAATTCTTTTTTGCTCATTTAAAAATTAACTTTGTTAATTTGATGGATACGAGAGGAGACCTCAGGGTTGCTTTAAAGTCTGGGAAATTTTAGTGTCTGGCCAAACAGTCGTAACTATACATTCTGAGGATATCACTTTTGCTATATACTGTGATAATCAATGATGATAATAATGGCCCCAAGTCACTGCAGTAAGATTACATTCTCTTTAGTGGTGCAACAGTGTAAAAAAGCAGGGACTCAACACATTAGAGAGATTTGCATCTAAGATGGTTATAATAAGGGTAAAATGTTTTTGGTGTCTTAAAGGGACAAAACCAACTACCTGGGAAGCTCAGCTCTCTAGAATGTTGAATTTTCTAAGTGTGTTAATTTTGTGGTTTTGCTGTAGAAAGGTTTTCAGTAATCAAGGTTGAAGTAACATGGTTTCGTTTAATCAGAACATTTAATTCAGGGCTTCTTAAACTTTTCCCATTCATGACTCCTTTTCACCTGAGCAATTTTTATGCGAACCCTGGTATATGTATGTAAAATAGGTATATATACCCTGTTACAGTTGCCAGATTTTTCATGATCCCCACATTGAGCCACAGCTTAAGGAGTTTTGGTCTAGATGACCTTTGAGATCACTTCCAGTTCTAAATCTCTGATACTGTGATCAGTGTTTTTATTCTTTTATAAAACTCTTAAGTTTTATGAGAGAACTCATCTAAACTTTGTATCTTTCCTAACCCCTGCCGAGCACAGTGCTATGTATTCAGCAGGCACTTAAAAATGCTAGTGGAGGGGGCAGCTAGGTGGCGAAGTGGATAGAGCAATAGTCCTGGAGTCGGGAGTACCTAAGTTCAAATCTGGCCTCAGACACTTAACACTTACTAGCTGTGTGACCCTGGGCAAGTCACTTAACCCCAGTTGCCTAGCTAAAAAAAAAAATGCTAGTGGAGTAAATAAATACTCAATTGAAATTTTACTGTAAGCCATACAAAAAGGGTCCAGGTAGAGTGAAATTGTGAGGCAGCATGGAGAACATGAACTCGGAAAGACCTGGAGTTCAGGTCTTGCCTTTGACATATAAATACCAGTTGTTTGACCTTGGCCAAGTCATTTTAATTTCTGGGTGCCCTCAGCAATTCTCTAAGATTGTTAGTTATGGATGAGTTACAGATCTGCCTGTGTGTAGTTCCCTTACACTTCCCTTTCTATTCTATTCTCTGTTCTGAAGCTTATACTTATTAGCATTTTCTGTCTCAGGTGTCAAGTACTTGGATGTTGAGGAATGTACTTTTATTTAGTAATTCTTTGTATATATCACTTAGTATAGTGACATTCTGATTAATAGCGTAGTGACGGCTGATTAATAAATTTCTTTTGATGGTGGTGGTGAAGAACTATGTTTCATAGCTTTACAAAATGAGAAGGTAATTTGTGTTCATTTTCTTTTTGTATTTGAACCAACATGTTAGAAACCCTTAATCTCTTTAAGCTCTGACTCTATGTTGAAACTGAAATGTAAAGTGAACGAAAGTCAACAGAATACTTCAAGCCCCATGCTAGCCTTTCCTTTTCCTTAGCAAATTAAAAGAGGGAAAAAATTGCAATCTTTTAAGCTAAGTTTAGCTTTAAAAAAAATTCAAGATTCCGCCTTTTGAAAGAATATACAGCACTTATATTCAGAAATTAATGTTAGGTGCTTAGATAATCTATCCCGTTTTTCCCCTATGAAAGATCAGAAGTGAGGGCAGCTAGGTGGCACAGTGGATAAAGCACCAGCCCTGGATTCAGGAGGACCTGAGTTCAAATCTGGCCTCAGACACTTGACACTTACTAGTTATATGACCCTGGGCAAGTCACTTAACCCTCATTTCTGCCCCCCCCCCCCAAAAAAAAAGAAAGAAAAAGAAAAAGAAAGATCAGAACTGTGAGATAGAAGGAAAATTATTCCCAGTGTCGATCCTCCTTAGTGTGGCATAGGGGAAAGAGTTGATAGTTTTGGAAACCTGTCCCTGCTACTTATTCTTTATTACCTGTGTGATCTTGGGCAAGTGATTTTTATCTCCTTGGGCCCCTTTTTTCTCATCTCCAAAATAAGAAGATTGAACTAAAAATGATCTTGTCAGTTCTATAGGCAGCAGTCAAGTGATTGATCCAGTTATCATATAAATAAAATTATGCATTATACTTTTGGGGATCATTTCTATCTTTTGTTTGGTGATAAACTCTTTCATTACCCATAAATCTGACAAATTTTTTTTTCATGTTCTCCTAATTTGCTTATGATATCACCCTTTATGTCTAAATTTCATACCCATTTTGACCCTATCTTGGTATACCATGTTAGATGTTGGTTTATGTCTAGTTTCTGTCAGACTGCTTTCCAGTTTTCCCAGCAATTTTTGTCATATAGTGATTTTTTTGGTCCCCAAACTTGGATCTTTGGGTTTATCAGATTACTACCGTTATTATCTCTATAAATTGTGTACCTAATCTATTCCACTGATCAACTGCTCTATTTCTTAGCCAGTATCAAATTGTTTGATGATTGCTTTGTAACATAGTTTGAAATCTGGTGTTGCTAGGTTGCCTTCCTTCACATTTTAAAAAAATTTCACTTGATATTCTTTTTTTTTATCCTGAACTTAAGAAATAAAACAAGCATTTCCATAACAAAGCAGAAAAAAAGGATTGCACATGCAGCTGCAACTCTATTTTGTACAGCTTGATTTTCCTTTTAACTATGTAATAAAGTTATCATGTAACTTTCTTTGTTTTCTTTCTCTCCCTCTCTCCAATCCTAATAATGGCTACCATTAAACTCAAATATGTACATATATCTAATATTCTATATGTTCCTCTGTTTCTCAGTTCTTTCTCTGGATGCAGATAGCATCTTCCTTTGTGGGTCCTTTGTAGTTAATTTGGGTGTTTATAATGGTCAAAATGACTTTGTCACTCAAGGCTGTTCTTAAAACAATATAGCCATTACTCTATACAATATTCTCTTGGTTCTGCTCATTTTACTCCTCATTATTTTGTGCAAGACTTTCCATCTTTTTAAAAAATCATTGAGCTTATTACTTCTTATAGCGGAGGGGTATTCCATCATGATCATATACCACATTCCCTTCATATTATTGACCTTTATCCAATTACATTTTTTTTGTGTGTGTGAGGCAATTGGGGTTAAGTGACTTGCCCAGGGTCACACAGCTAGTAAGTGTTAAGTATCTGAGGTCAGATTTGAACTCAGGTCCTCCTGAATCCAGGGCCGGTGCTTTATCCACTGTGCCACCTAGCTGCCCCTCCAATTACATTTTTTAAAAAAGTGAGGCAATTAGGGTTAAGTGACTTGCCCAGGGTCACACAGCTAGTAAGTGTTAAGTGTCTGAGGCCAGATTTGAACTCAGGTCCTCCTGAATCCAGGGCCGGTGCTTTATCCACTGTGCCACCTAGCTGCCCCTCCAATTACATTTTTTTTTAAAAGTGAGGCAATTGGGGTTAAGTGACTTGCCCAGGGTCACACAGCTAGTAAGTGTTAAGTGTCTGAGGCCAGATTTGAACTCAGGTCCTCCTGACTCCAGGGCTGGTGCTCTATCCACTGCACCACCTAGCTGCCCCTCCAATTACATTTTAATCTGCTTCCAGTGTCACTCACGAGTTTTGCCCTCATGAGTTTGGCACCTTTGGTCAAAACTATGATACATGTGTAGTTCAGTGGACAACCCTTAGAACCAATTCATCAATATGCTTGTCTTCAACAGCGAGGACAAAGAATGAATGGACTGGGCCTAGAATTTATTGGGAGGAGATGGCCTGGATTGCCAAAGGGATATTGCATGGTATTTTTAATGACCCCCAAACTTCTCAATGAAAAAAACCCCATATTGATGTCTAATGGCCATGAATCAGAGGATAGCACAAAGGCTTAAGGTTGTTTATAAAATTTGCCTTGTCCAAGGACATAGAGAATTCCCTCTGCACCAATAGTATCTTTTTTTTTTTTGCAGGGCAATGGGGGTTAAGTGACTTGCCCAGGATCACACAGCTAGTAAGTGTCAAGTGTCTGAGGCCGGATTTGAACTCAGGTACTCCTGAATCCAGGGCCGGTGCTTTATCCACTGTGCTATCTAGCCGGCCCCTGCACCAATAGTATCTTAAGAGCTCCAGCACAATCTTTGTCAAGCAGAGGCAGTTTAGTTAGGTATAACCTCTAAGGGTTCTGGTTCTGCCTCCTTCACTGACCCATTGTGTTACCATTGGCAAGATGCTTGACCTCTGAGTGCCTCACATTTTCTTCATCTATAAATCATGAGGAAGAAATGGGGGAGGCATATAAAGAGACTAATGTGAATGCACAAAGGCCTTCATGATGAGATCAAAACCGAAAAGAATATAAAAGGGGGGGAGCTTAGGGGCACATTACTGAAGATGATCACAAAAGAATTGGATGTATCTGTAAGATTAGCTTCAGGAACACTAAAGCTCAGAATGAGCTGAGGCTTGAAAAAATGCAAAGGACAATAAAGATAGCTTTTTTTTAAAAAAAATCTATATTTAAACAAGAAGAACAAGGAAGAGTGAGGCCTGATGCTTGGGGCAGATGGTGTTAATATTAGACAAGAGAAAAAACTTCTGTGTCTTCTATGAAAAAGAATTATTTTCAAATTGGAGAGAGTAAAACAAATAAGTTAAAAAAGAAGGATTTAAATTCCAGGACTGGTGAAAAGATAGTAAGACACCTAAATTCTCTTAATGACAACAATACTAATAGCTAGCATTTCTATAGTGCTTTAAAGTTTGCAAAGCATTTTATATATTAGCTCATTTAATCCTCATAACAACTCTGAGATAGATTTATTGTTATCCCCATTTTAAAGATGAGGAAACTGAAACAGAAAAGTTAAGTGATGTTCCCAGGGTCACATAGCTAACTAAGTAAGTGTTTGAAGAAGTATTTGAACTCAGGTCTTTTTGACTACAAATAGAGAGCTCTGTCCACTTTATTGCTTAAGATTGTAAGGTTATAAAATAAATTGCAAATGAATTTTTTGAACTTGGACTAGAAGAAAATATGTGGATTTATAACTGCTAGAATAAAAGTGGTAGGGACAAGAATAAGTAACATGGAGTAGGAGAAAGAATGCAGAACTTGGATTTAGGAAGTCCTGGGTTTTAATATTTCCATAGATACTTAGTAGCTGTGTAACAGTGGCAACTGGAGCCTCCTTAAACTGGCTCAAGAGCTCAGATCATTAAACTTTCAGGGGAACCATTTACATATTGGAAACTGGGCAAAAGCTACAAATCAGGGCTTGATTTATTGTTGTCAATTTTCTAGACTTAAAGTGATGGAGACCGTATTAATAATAAAGATTAAATTTAAAAGTGAGCAAATTTCCCCCCAGAACCATTTTTATGTTTGTTTTTTTGCAGGACAATGAGGGTTAAGTGACTTGCCCAGGGTCACACAGCTAGTGTCAAGTGTCTGAGGTCAAATTTGAATTTAGGTCCTCCTGATTCCAGGGCTGGTGCTTTATCCGCTGCTCCACCTAGCTGCCCCCAGAACCATTTTGTTTTTAATGAGGCAATTGGGGTTAAGTGACTTGCCCAGGGTCACACAGCTAGTAAATGTTAAGTATCTGAGGCTGGATTTGAACTCAGGTACTCCTGACTCTAGGGCTGGTGCTCTATCCCTGCCCCCCAGAACCATTTTTAAACAATTACCAGCAACATCCCCTAACCCCACTCCCCCAGCAACTCCCTCCCTACCCCATGGGATTCTTGGCACTTATTTAACCTTGCTTATGGCCTTATCTGTAAAAAGAGCATAATAGCACCTCCCTTAGTGTGGCATATAAAGTAACTGTTTATTATTATTCAAATATTCTGTAGGCTTATAGGATTTGGAATTGGAAGCATCTTTAGAGACCATCCAGTTTCCTCATTTTACAGATTAGGTAAGTATTTGATGGTTGTCATATAGAAAAGGGATTAAATATATTCTTTGTCATTCTAGAACATAGATGTAAGGTGTGGGGATCAATTTTTAATTGGGGAGTGTTAGCTAAGTGGCTCACTGCAATATTGGGGCAAGGAAAGAGACCAGCAGCCTCCCTCAAAACAGAACAGGATTTATTTTAACAAGAACGAACTTAAAAAAACAAAAAACCAAACAGGATCAGTAGGATCAAGGGAAAGGAAATAAAATGGGGAAAGGGAAATTATACAACCTGAAAAAATACCACTGACCAGGAATCAGCTGAGAATATACAGCCCCACTCCTGTCACCTTACAGCTTCTCACTAGAATGCTGGACAAAAAAAAACTCCCTTCTCCCAGCACCCCCACACAGTCCCCAGCCAATTGGATGGCCACTCTGACAGTCACATGACTGCCCTCACTAAGCTTCCAATCATTATAATTTTGCCAGGCCCATGTAGGTGTCAGCAAGTGGTGATGACATGAGGTGCCAGCGCCATGGCAACGGCTACAACCAGTGGGTGGAGCACCATGTGGTTTTCAGAATCCCCAGGCCAGTGCGCACTGAGGTATAAAAACCTCAAATAACAATTAATTCTTTACAAAGGTCAGTGGGTGATCTTGACATGGAATCAGATTTGGGCTTTTGGAAGATTTTTATAATGATTAGAGTTATCCAAAAGTGGAATGACTTCTCTCATAAGGTGATATATTTCCTTATTTCCTTTCACTGGGATTGTTAAAACAAACACTGGGTGACTTGTTTTTTTTTTGTTTTTGTTTTTGTTTTTGTTTTTTTAGTGAGGCAATTGGGGTTAAGTGACTTGCCCAGGGTCACACAGCAAGTGTTAAGTGTCTGAGGTCGGATTTGAACTCAGGTATTCCTGACTCCAGGGCCAGTGCTCTATCCACTGCGCCACCTAGCTGCCCCTGGGTGACTTGTTTTTTATGGATGGCATGATATAAGTGGATTTTGGAATTAGTTAGGAGTTTGGAGTAGATGACTTCTAAGGTTCTTTACAGTGACAATAAAATTAAACTAGTAATACTCTTCTCTGCTTCATAGAGATATTGTTTTTTCGTACTCCTTGTATTATCTTCAGTGCTTTCTTCTCTCACCTCTTGTATCTAATCAGTTAATCAAGTCTTGTTGATTTTGCCTCCAGAGTATTTCTATCATCAATTTTTTCTTTCTTCTCAAAGCAGCCACCCTAATACAGGTTATCAGGGCCAGCCAGAACTATTGAAATAGCCTCCTAATAATACTCCTCGCTTTCTCCTACTGCCAGATGAAGCTTTCTCTACCATCCCATCCCCCTTCTCCTCTTCTAGGGCTCAGCTGCAGAATGTTCTTAGAGGAAATAGCAAACAGTGCTCGCTGGGTCCACGACAAATTATGCTATCTAAACTTCACTAGGCTTTCTCTGCTCTACAACAATGCTTTTATTCATCTCTCATTGACTCTATTATACTCACCACAGTGGATGTTACAAACTTCCTCTTCACTGCATGCCCTTACCCCTCCACCACAGCTTCAGCTCTGCCGCCTCTCTCTGGAGATATATATCCTTACCTCCTATTTTACTGAGAAGATTGACATCATTTATAGTAAGACCCTCCTTTTCTTCTTCATGCCCCTAAACTTTTCTGTACCGGTTTTCTTCCTCTGACCCCAGAATGAAATGACTTTCCTCCTTTCTAAGCTTTACCCTTCTATGTGTGTCATGATCCCTTTTCTTTCTCTTCCTCTCTCTTCCCAGACCTTACTCTCTGCCAGCCATCCTCTCAGACTCTCATTTTCAGTTTCTTCTCCTTTTTGGTTCCTACTGTCTGCAAATATGCTCAGTGAGTTCAGTATGTGCATTTTAGCCTTAAAAAACTCACCCTCTCTCCTTTCGGTCACATTTTTACAAAGAGTAAACTACTCACTTCTTACTCCCCATTCATTTCTCATTACCTCTTCAGCTTGGCCTCTGAAAGTACTGTGATAGAGGAAGAACACTGGGTCTTTTTTTTTTTTTTTTGGCAGGGCTATGGGGGTTAAGTGACTTGCCCAGGGTCACACAGCTAGTCAGGTGTCTGAGGCCGGATTTGAACTCAGGTACTCCTGAATCCAAGGCTGGTGCTTTATCCACTGCGCTACCTAGCTGCCCCAGAACACTGGGTCTTAAGGCAGAAAACCTGGGTTCAAATCCCACTTCTTCTGTTTACTCCCTTTAAGACCTGAGGCAAGTCACTATCATTCCGTGCACATCATCTCTGTAATGAAGGATCACAGATTTCAGACTGTAAGGGACTTCAGAGGTCATTTGTCCAACTCTATTACTTATAGAGACTGGTAGTTGACTTGCCCAATGTCACCCAAAGTAAGTGGCAGTGCCAGGATAGGAACCCTTTTGCTCTAATTTCCAGTCTAGTGTTCTTACCATTTTACCATGCTGCTTTAACCTGGGATTAGACTTGTGATCTCAAAGGCATTTACTAAATCCAATGATCTACCCAACTAAAGCAAATCTCCTTTTTTTGGGGGGGGCAGGGCAGTGAGGGTTAAATGACTTGCCCAGGGTCACACAGCAAGTAAGTGTCAAGTGTCTGAGGCCGGATTTGAACTCAGGTCCCCCTGAATCCAAGGCCAGTGCTTTATAGCAAGTCTCTTTTTGTAAGTCAGAGGTTTTAAACCTGGGGTTCATAGACCTCTCCCCTTAGAGATCTAGGGATAGATTTAAGGGGTCCCACAAAGTTGGATGGACATTTATTTTCAGCAATTTCTAAATGAAATGAGCATTTCCTTCAATTATGAATGTATGCAACAAAACACTATTCTGAGAAGGCGTCCATAACCTTGGCTGGATTGCCAAAGGCATCCCTGATACAAACAAATGTGTAGCACCTTGTTGTCCTGGGTAGCTGAGCTCCTGACTGTCAAATTTAACAGCCTTTCCTCAGTCCTCAAAATCCAGGATTTTGTATCTACTCCATCCTCCTTTAGCTCTGGTGACACTGCTTTCCCTCTATTTTCCCATGTACTTCAAACTCAATCTGTCCAAAACAAAATTCCTCCTCTTTTTTTTTTTTTTACTAAACTTATTCCCTCTTTTTCTTGATGCCACCAACTGTTTTGCCTGTGTCGCTTAAACCCCAAACCTTGAACTTACTTTTTATACTTCCTTCTTCAGTTCCTATATCTGATCAGTTGCCAGATCCTGGTAACTCCCACTTGTGCAATATCTCATGTATTTATTTATGGCTTTGTTTTCTACTCCCACTGTCAACATCTTAATTAAAGTCTTTATTAACTTTTGCTCTGAACTATTGAAACATAATTTTTATAGAAAGGAACATTTTTATTGTTATCATTTGGATGGACCATACATTGAGACTTTATTTAGTGTTGATTGAAAAGGGCCTTGTGTTTTTTTATATCATTATACTTGTAAAACAGAGAACTTCACCCAGAGTGTTATGTTGAAGTAGTGGCACTACATGGGGATGGAATTCTATTTTTGAGATGAGTCTAACAGAAAGTTGGTACAGCTACCATTTTACAAAGTGTTAGGCACAGAAATTCAATATTAGACTGTTTGTAGGGCATAAATACACAGAATTCTACTGCTTTTAAGGATAACCAGTAGAGTTGATGTGAGGAATCTTAAAAAAAATTGTCAGTCATGATTGTACCTTGGTTTAAAACACCTGTTCAGTGAACTGGTAGTGGAAGAAAATGAACTAATTTTGCCCATTTTAGAGAGATAACTTTGGATTATCCATTTTTGTCAAGACTAAGTAGGTCAGTCCTGGAAAAAGGAAACAGTCACTTGGAATCTTCCATGCCATAGTTTAGGTGTGGTTTGTGCTGTCAATAGGAAATTCTAGTTGCAATATTTCTTTGTTTCCATTAAATGTCATAGTTCCGCAGGTCACAAGGACCATAATTTGTCTCTAAGGTGTTTGAGGACAGGCTGTCATTCTAACATGTTGATCTGGAGCTTATTGGAAAGCAGCATTTCAAAAAACCCATTAAGAGAGCATCTTGCCTTGAAATGACATTTCCATTCCAGGTGAAAGTGTCTTGGTCTATGTAAGATCCAGTCAGCACACTTTGTCTTTTATCTTTGGTATCATAGTAAATATTGACAAAGTTTTTAGTACCTCAACATGCTTGACCCACCATTTCCATTTCTCAAAGAAGCCTTTGTATCTTGGGTCTCTCTTCTTGGCTGGAGAGAATACTTGAAGGGGTGTGTGTGTGTGTGTGTGTGTGTGTGTGTGTGTGTGTGTGTGTGTGAGAGAGAGAGAGAGAGAGAGAGAGAGAGAGAGAGAGAGAGAGAGAGAGAGAGAAATCAGTCTGTCTGGCTCATCAGGCTGCAATCTGACTTGCAATAGATTTTTTTCTCCGGTATTCCAGTCTCTTCAATATTCTATCTTTCGCAGTCATGCTAAATTAATTTTCCATATACATAATTCCGGTTGTGCCATTTCCCTGCTCAAAAGCCTTCAGTGGTTTCCTATAGCCTAGAGACTAATATCCTCCTAATACTTGAATTTATATAGGACTTTAAGGCTTGAAAAGTATTTTATGAACATTTTTTCTTTCAAATTTTCCACCTAGCACCTGGTATACACCCAGACACACACATACAGACACACATACAGACACACATACAGACACACACCCAGACACACACCCAGACACACATATACAGACACACATATACAGACACACACACACAGACACACACATACAGACACATACAGACACACACACCCAGACACACACACACATACACAGACAGACACACACACAGACACACATACAGACACACACATACAGACACACACACAGACACACACACACAGACACAGACAGACACACACCCAGACACACATACAGACACACACATACAGACATACACACCCCCACACACACATACAGACACACATACAGACACACACCCAGACACACACATACAGACACACACATACAGACACACACCCAGACACACACATACAGACACACACATACAGACACACACCCAGACACACATACAGACACACACACCCAGACACACACATACAGACACACACCCAGACACATACCCAGACACACACATACAGACACACACATACAGACACACACCCAGACACAGACACCCAGACACAGACACCCAGACACAGACACACAGACACAGACACACAGACACACACACACAGACACACACACACAGACACACACAGACACACACATACAGACACACACACACACCATTATTCTGTGTGTACCAGGTGTTTAATAAATGGTTATTGAAATTTGTAATCCTTTGGTTTTATAGAAAGTGAGACAGCATCATCATACAGTAGCACTATTGGCCTGTTACACATTTAGAAGGCTTATGTTATGCTAGCAGCTAGTTATTTGAACTTGTGGCATAGTGGATAGACAGCTTTCCCTGGAGTAGGGAAGACTGGGGTTCAAGTCTTGATTCTGACTTATACTGGTTGTATGGTTTTGAGGAAATCCATGAACACTTCTGTGCCTCAGGCACTTGTCTCTAAGACCATCACTTTCTGAGAAGCTGTTGTCCTGCTGAGATTGAGAAAGTTTCCTTAGCCAGAGTTCTCCATATCAGTGAAATCACAGGTCCATTCCCATGAACTTTTCCAAGCCTGGGTCTCAGGTTTTCTTATCTATAAAATGAGGGAGTTAAATTAGGTGATCTCTAAGACCCTCTTCATTTCCAAATTAATCCAGCAAGTTGGGGAGAAAGGGAACCGAATTTGTTAAGCACCTACTTTGTGCCAATCACTGTGCTAAGCACTTTACAAATATTATCTCAGCATTTATTAAGGACCTATGGTGTGCAAGATACTGTACTGAGTGCTAGATATAAAGACAAAAAAATTTTCTATGACTGAAAATGTTAAAATGTTTCAGCCTTTTTTTTTTCAGATCTGATGCAAATTTAGGCTATTTTCCAGCTTAAAAAAAAATCTACCTGTAAATGAAATCCCCATGGCCTTCTATTAGGATTATGTGGTTAGTATAGCCTCTACCAATTTTTGGAATCCTAATTAGGTCATGTTTGGTCATTTCTCTGAATTGTGAAGTTGTGGGCATAAGACAAAAAAAGGGATGTAATTCTTTATACAGAGGATCTGGTTTGCCAAGATTTAAGTCCTAACTTCTGTTTTCCTGCTTGAGATAATAGAAGTTTTATGATAATTAATAGCTAAGTCCTCCACTCATATTAGAGCATTGAACAGACTTGATTGCTATCCATCGTCCTTTGGAAACTACTGTGAAATCTTTCTCATTCATTTTCTGTCACTTGAAAGCGGGTTGGTGGAGCTCATAGGCCAATAAAGTATGCTTTGTGTTGCCTTTTCTATTCTTACCAAAGTGTGACTCCAAAGTGATAAACTCAAGATATAAAGACATAGTGACCAGCTTAACTTTCTCCCTGTCTAGGTTAGGTTTCATTGAAAGAATTTGTAACCCTAGATACTTTAAAAGTGAATGGTGTTTGTCTGACAGCCAGTTTTCCAGGCTTTATTGTAAGGGGAATGCCTTTCTCTTTTTCCCCTCAGTGATTTTTGTTCATTTTCATTGTGTGTGTCTATGTAGCAGTTTGGGAGACTTGAGAGGGTTTTTAACTCTTGTATCCTTATGGGGAAAATAATTTTTTAATAAGGTGACATAGGGGGAAATGAAAAATCATAGCAGCCTTAGATTTAGACTTGGAAGGGACAGTGGAGATCATCCAGTTCAACCACGTCATTTTATAGATGAAGAAATGGGGAGCCAGAAAGACTACATAAGGATTTGAGCTCTGTTCCTTTGACTCTGGATTTAGGGTTAGGGATGCTAAATGGGGCGCACTTTGACAGATGTCATTGCTGTTTTGGTTGATTTTGTTTGACTGTTTTCTTTTTTACAAAGGGGAAATTCTCTGTAGTTGGAGGGCAGGATAGGGTGGAGTGGGGTAAATGGGCCTATCAGGAAATGACTGGGATAAAAAAACAACAAGGCATCAATAAAACTTTTTTTAAAAAGCAAAGACAAGGACACTGTTTAATATCAAATCCAGTCTCAGATACTCTCCAGCTAGGTGACCCAAGGCAAGCAAGCCACTTAACCTCTGCCTGCCTCAGTTTTCTCATCTGTAAAATGAAGATAATAATAGTTCCTATTTCATGGAGTTGTGAGAATCCAATGAGATAATATTTGATAAGTGCTTTGCAAACCTTAAAACACTATATAAATGCCAGCTAGTCTTACTATTGTTATTTTTAGTCATTGAAGTTATTTGATTCACTTAGAAGAAAGGAGGCAAAGTCTAGAGCACATCAGATTGACCATAGAAAATACAAGTTTTGGGGCAGCGAGGGGGTGCAGTAGATAAAGCACAGGCCCTGGATTCAGGAGAACCTGAGCTCAAATCCGGCCTCAGACACTTGGCACTTACTAACTGTGTGACCCTGGGCAAGTCACTTAACCCCTATTGCCCTGCAAAAACAACAACAACAACAACAACAACAACAACAAGAAAATACAAGGTTTAATGTATGGTTCCCTTAAAAGTAGAACAAAAAGGTTGGGCTAAATGAACTTGAATGTCCCTTCCAGTTCTAAGAAAAATAATTTGATGTTTGTTCTTCAGTATGGAAATACCTTTATTACAAAGAGGATGCTGTGTTGTTGGATATTATGTTTCCAGAGGAGGAAGGCAGATAGAGAGAGAGAGAGAGAGAGAGAGAGAGAGAGAGAGAGAGAGAGAGAGATGGATGAATGGATAGATGGATGTGCTTCAGGAGATAGTAATGCAGTCTTTACTGAATGTATGGTAGAGTAGCTGTATCAATTTGGGATATTTTCCTTTCCCTGAAGATATTTTTTCATACTGAAATAAGGAGGCTGCACATACCCATGGTTTGGTGGTGCCTCCCTTCCATTGTCAGGTAATTAGACCATGTAAACACCAGGAATGACTGTGTCCTGGAAGACTTATACCTGGGAAGCCTCTTCTTCCTAAGTCATATAGATCCAGTTTTAAGGACTCTATAAATTCATATGTAGCATCATAAGATCATAAGTCTAGAGCAGGAAGGTACCTTGGTGGTCATCTAACACCACCATTTTGCAGATGAGGTAACTGAGGTCCAGAGAGACAAGGAATAAAGTCACATAGCTAATAAGCAGCAGAGTGAGGCTTCAACTAATTTCCTGTGACTCTGAAGTTTAGCAGTTTTCCTCCTCAGTTTATGAGGGATATGACTTCCTAATTCCTTCCCTCTGCCCTCAAGCAATTTTGTTAGAAGATGCTTTTGTTACTTTGATAGGTCATTTTACCTTGCTAGGCCTCTATTCCCCATCTACAAAAGGTGGGGGTTAGAGGAAATGATTGCTAAGGGTCTTCCAATTCTAAGTCCTGTGAGCTCAGAGAATTTGTTAATTAAGGTATAACTGTATTGAGCATCAAATTGAGATTTCCCTTCATTTATTTTTTGTTTGTTTGTTTTGGTAAGGAAATTGGGGTTAAGTGACTTGCCTAGGGTCACACAGCTAGTAAGTGTAAAGTGTCTGAGGCCGGATTTGAACTCAGGTCCTCCTGAATCCACTATCCACTGCACTACCTAGCTGCGCCTCCCTTCATTTATCCGAGGTGAAGCCTTTTGTCAGATGATTTTACACATTCTGTGTCCTTAAACCTCTGAAATCTCTGCAAGCCTGAAGGGAAGGGGGACAAACCTTTTAGTCTGTGCAGAAATGGGAATAGCCTAGGACAGGGAAAGATAACAGCAAATAGAATGCGGTAGCTCAATTTACTGATATAAAATAAGAAGTCCTCTTATTGGCTCAAGATGCTTGTCAAAGTGAAACCTTTCTCAGGATGATGAAGCCGAACCATATGGGAGAAGGAACAGGAAAAAGAAATAGAGGAGATGAGAGAAAGAAGATAAACAAAAACAGCAGAGGTAAGGGTAAGCAGCCTTGAAAATGTGATAGCAGAGATGGGATGTGATACTGATGAAGACGAAAAAAAAAAACTTGCTGTGAGAGAGAACAGAGATGTCTATGGAGGGAGGAGAGAGAAGAAATATCGACTAGAGGTAATATAGTAATCTGGAGACATTGAGTGCAGGGATGAGTAACATTATACTTTCATAATTTCTGAAAGAGATTTGTCATAAAACAATATGATGATATTTATGTTGCATTTCAGATATACTTTAGCAAGGAGGGAATGTGTGATCTATTAGAAAATATTTTGTCAAAAATAGTTCTTTGGAAACCATACAGGTTCGATCTTTAGTTATTTGGAGAATTCAAATATATAGAACATACATTCTTATTATTATCATAATCATGCACTAAATGTGTATGCTACTTTGTTTTACAGAGTAGAGATAGGTTCTGCAAGTACTATTTATCTTATTTTACAGCTGAGGAAACGGAGACTCACAGAAGTTTAAATGACTTGCCTAGAGTTATATAACTACTTTGTAGCAGAGCTGAGACTCCAACTTAAGCAAGTCCTTACATTATTCACTATCAAATGTGAACAAAAACAATGAAAATTTTGAATCCAGGTAGACTGTCATTCAGACTAAAGGATACTATAATTTATCATCATCTTCATCATTATACATAGTCCAGCTCCTTGAATCTCTTTGAATATCCTACTTTTAATGAGGTAGGATGGATTATTATTGTTTCTCCTAACTTAATTTTCTTTGGTCTTTTACCATTGGTATTATCAATTAGTTCCAACTTACTTATAAGGTAGAAGAAAATCAGTAAATACTGAATTTTCCCAATTTATTTTTTGTGGGGGTTTTGTTTTGCAGGACAATGAAGGTTAAGTGACTTGCCCAAGGTCACACAGCTAGTAAGTGTCAAGTGTCTGAGGCCGCATTTGAATTCAGGTCCTCCTGAATCCAGGACTGGTGCTTTTATCCACTGTGCCACCTACCTGCCCCCGAAATTTCTCAATTTAGATATTAAAGAATAAGTCATATCAGGATCATCTAGAAAACAAATATTTGGAACATCATTTTGGAGAATGAGATCAGATAACATTTGTATCCACGTGCCCTTTTGTACTCCAGTATCCAAAGTTTGATGGATACAATGTTATTTTAACCAGAACTTCCTAGAGATTCACCAGCCATGCCCTAATACCATCATTTTTTTTCAGTTGATGTGTCTTAACAGAGGTGGGGGGAAATTACACATTTACAAATACATTTAATTTTGTTACAATAGAAGGTTTAAAAAGTCCAAAGAATGAATGGTTCTTGATCTGCCTAGTCTTAAAGTGGTTGTACCTTACTTTTTATGTTGAATGAAGAGAGGTCGACTATGTATTCCCTGATTATTTAATAAGAATGACTGTAAATCTTCATAAAGAGCTATTTTCATTTCCTTTGTTATCTGAGTTCCAAAGCAAGGATTGCTTTCTGGTTGAATAGTTAATTACCAAAGAACTTATCGATGGTCTCACATAAAAATACAGTAGAATTGAAAATCTAACTTGCAATCTCTTCATGAAACTAGAATGGCTGAAACTTACAATTTGTTTCTAGTGTCTTGGGAAATTACCCTCATCTACTTCCTGTCTAAAGATGCAGTACAAATTGGGGTAAGGAAAATTTTTTATTTTCCTTACTGTCTTTTGAACATTCAAGATCCTGTGGGTTTCAAATTTGCTGTTTGTCATATAGTTTACAGAAGAAAAATACATTGCAAGTACTATCTTTATCTACAGTTTTCTATCAAAATGTATACTAAAAGTTTTACTTTTCCTGAATGTTTAGGCTTCTGTGTTGTTCCCTTTATTCAATTCATGTTGTATGCTGCTACATTTGTTCCAGGTTCCTGCTTAGAAATAGTGATGTTTAGACATAACAGCAAATATTTTGCAGGTGACATTGTACTGTGGAAAGAGTACTGTATTTACCATCCATAACATCTTTGAATCCCAGCCTTACCACTTCTTGTTCTGCAGTCTAAGTGAGCCTCAGTTCCCTAATCTGTATAATGAAGGTATGGAAACATACTAAAACTTCCTTTTTGGTTTCTCTAGAAATGATGAAAAAGAAATACTCCTCTACTCCAAAAAGCCCTTTTCAAAGTCCTTGGAAAAGAGCCTTGGAAAGAGGGTGATGGGTTGAAGGGAAAAAAGGATTTTCTTAGGGAAATGGAGTAAGGGTGGTACCCAATCTTTTAACAAAGAATAATTCTCATTAGTGCCTTCTCCACCCTAGAAATGATTGGCCTTAGGACCAGAAGAAGAGAAGTGCTCTTTATTCTATCTTATTCAGAAAAGATTTTGCATCTCCCATTGATCTCTCCAGGGTAGTGGTCCAGGGGGAAAATGGGATGGTGACTTGGTTACTTTATTCTGGAATGTTAACCTAAAAAGTATTTTTATGTATTGTGATCTTTTCCTCATTCAAGAATCCTGTGTCTGTTACGTGAAATCATCTCTGGGCAGAGAGTTATGTTAGAGGGCATGGGGTATTATTCCAATTTGGACCTCACCCTCTTTCTCTCTCCCTCCCCCCTCCCATTTAGAAATGCTTGGATAGTAGATTAATATTAAATTACAATTGTTTCTGGCAGACCAGTTTAAAACTATAGAGTACAGTATTAATATTTAAATTTTTTTTGACAAAGAGGTTAAATAGATGAGCCCACTACTTAAGAAACTTCAGTGATTCTTTATTACCTCTAGCATCAAATAGAAACTCTTTTTAAAAATCATTCAAGGCTCTTTACAACCTGGCACCTTCCTACCTTTCTAATCTCAATTCCCTGTACTCTAGGTTCAACCATTCTGCCCCCCCTGTTTTTCATCATGAGCAGTCCAAGTCTTTGAACACTCACTGGCCACCTCTAATGCCTGGAATGTTCTCCATCCTCTTCTCTATCTACATCTTAGAATGCTAAGCTTCTTTTTTTTCCCATATAAATATTTTATTATTTTCCAGTTACATTTAGAGATAGTTTTCAACATTTGTTTTTATATGATTTCTAGTTTCAATTTTTTCTCCCTCCCTCCCCTCCTGCCCACCTCCCCAAGAGAGCAAGCAATCTGATACAGGTTATATATATATATGTACAATCACATTAAACATATTTCTTCATTAGTCATGTTATGAGAGAAGAATCAGAGCAAAAAGGAAAAACCTCAAAAAGGAGCAACAACAACAAAAAAAACCCAATAGAAATAGTATGGTTCAATCTGCATCTAGATTCCACAGTTCTTTTTTTTCTGGATTTGGAGAACATTTTCCATCATGAGTCCTTTGGAACTATCTCGGACCATTGTATTGCTGAGAAGAATCAAGCCTATCACAGTTGATCAACACAATGTTGTTGATACTGTGTACAATGATCTCCTGGTTCTGCTCATCTCACTCATCATCAGTTCATAATGTTTGGCTTCTTTTAAGACTCAGCTCAAATCCCACCTCCTACAGGAGGATTTTTCCTCCTCTAAGGCTGTCTTCCATCTACTCTATATGTATCTTATATGTAGAGATTTATACACACACACACACACACACACATATGGTCTCCCTTTTTAGAATGTAAACTTTTTGAGGCATGTACTATTTTTGCTATTTCTTTGTATTCACAGACTTTAATATAGTGTCTGTCATATAGTAAGCTCTTACTAAATGCTTATTGTTTGACCATAGGGTCCTTCTAGCTCAAAAGCTCTGATCCTGTGATCTTTTGTTAAATTTGCTCTTGATAGGAACTAAGAAATGAAACAAAAAGCAAGAAGATTTGAGATAAGAAATTATTCTTTTGGCCACAGCAGATAGAATTTATTCTTAAATTTTTTGGGGGGGGGTTCTGAATGAGGGGATGGGGAATCATTAGTTGTATTCATACTACCAATGAGGTGCCAATGACTGCTGCTTTGTATAAAGGTGGAATGTCAAAAATCTGTGTACCAATTCTATTAGGCTTTGAACCCAGCATGGTAAAAACCTGGAGGAAATATTACAGCTCTGTGTGAAGCAAGGAGTCTAGGCAAAGGAAGTTGTTAGACATTGATGACATGAATGTGCGAATAAAAGCTTATTGCAACAGGCTTGCTCTTGGGGAAATGTGAGAAGTTAGCAGGACAAACTTAGAGGAACCAGATTTGTTTAAAAGAAAAAAGGAATCTGATTTGGGTTGGCAGTGATTGAGGGTGGGGTAAGGAAGATTCCTGTGGGTTGCTACTGTGGGATTGAACTTGGTTTTATATTATTTTACCATCAGTCAGTTATGGGTTGTCTTTCTGTGAAACTTATTGAAAAGTCTTTGAAAGATTTAAAGCCTAAAGTTGGGGGGCAGCTAGGTGGTGCAGTGGATAAAGCACCAGCCCTGGATTCAAGAGGACCTGAGTTCATATCTGACCTCAGACACTTGACATTTACTAGCTGTGTGACCCTGGGCAAGTCACTTAACCCTCATTGCCCTGCAAAAACAAACAAAAAAACAAACAAAAATAAAACAAAAAAAAAGCCTGAAGTTATAAAGTTTAGACTAAAAGGATTTTTTGAATTGTCAGTATTGCAATAGTGGGACCCATAAGAAAGAAGAGTGAGCAATATTAGAGCAAAAGCCAGGGCTAATTATAGAATACAGCTTTTCTTTCTCAAAAAAATCATTGCATGAAATAGAAGAGTGCTTGTTTATTTTGAATTATTGTGTATTCATGCTATAATTATAGAAGGGAATATTACAGAATTTTATTTCACAAAAAAATCTTCTCAGGAAACATTTTTTGGACATGGCTAATGTGGGAATTTATTTTGCTTGACTGCATTTTTATGACAAAAGTTCAATTGTTCTTTTTTTCTTTTCAATTAGAAGGGATGGGAGAGATAGAAAATAGATTTCTGTTCATTGAAAAAATAAGCAAATCCCAAAAAATCTCAGAAAAAAGGCTTCTTATTGTAAACAGTTTCAAAGATGTTATTTTTTTTTTAAAGAAATGATTACCTTGAGAGGTAAATCATGAGTTCTCTCACCTTATACTTACAATGATCAGTTAGCTCATCCCATGAGCAAACTCTTCTTCCCATGAATATTTCTTCTTTTCCTCCCTAGGAGGAACATAACATAAGCACTTAATATATTGGTTGAATTTAACTGGGTCTCATGGTACTTGGTTTTCAGACTAAAGTAGGGCATAGAGGAAACTCTACACAAGTACTAAATACTTGTGGTACTATACTCACCACCATGTTCACTTACTCTTCCAATTTTCTCCTGTTTCTATCTTTCTCTCTTCGTTGCTTCTTTTCTGATTTTCTAGTTCTTTTCCCCTTTTTTCTACTCCTTTTCCCTAGGCTATGTTTTAGGCTTGCCAAGAATATCTGTCCTGCTGCTGTTGACCCTCAGGAATAAGCCCTTGCTGAACTCTGCCTAGAATAGAATTACTCAGAGGGGTAATGTTTACAAGGCTTTAAAAAGGGCAACAAACAAATCATTACAGAAAAATTTTGGTTGTTTTTTCAGTTCAGTGGGAAAATTCCCCAATTCTGGATGGCTGGCCCCTTTCAGAGGTTGTATACAGGGAGCATGGGGAGCAAAGCCCTTGGGTAGTAGTGTCTGTGTGGGCAGTATCTTCACACACACCCCTCCCCGCCCCCCCAATTTTGTGCCAGGAAAATTGTGTCTGTTGACCAGTGATCCATCAGCCCACAGTAATGGACTCATTTATTTGTGGACAGAAGGAAGCTTCTGGGATTTAAGTTTCCTTGCAAATTGCTTCTCTTGTACTGATTCCTCCCTTGCCCACGCAGATGTGTTCTTGCAATCACTATACATAAGGAGATTTCACATTTATTTTGACCCTGATCTGTCACCAGATTTGTTGGTCTTTGGGATTATAAACCCAAATGCTTGACCAGGATTTCTTAACCTGGCGTCTATGGCCATTTAAAAATATATTTTGATAATGCTATTTCAATATCCTTGGTTTCCTTTATAATTCTATGTACATCTTATTTATTTTATTCATTTTAAAACATGGTTCTGTGAAAAGTCCGTAGGCTTTATCTGACTGCCAAAGACATAACAGAAATACAGAAAAGGCTAAGAACCACCACAATAAACTTATATTCTGGTTTTGACCTCAGTCCCTAAAATTCAACTTGATATTTTTATCATTTAAGAGAGCTGACATTGAAGTATATGTATGTCCTCTAAGCAACTGAATGAAGCATGTGATATAGCTTGTAAAGTCCATGCACATTAAAGCATGCTTGGTATTAATCATCAGAATCTCCAGAATTGCCCACTCTTGAGGAATACAGAGGTTGTGAGGAGGATGCCTAACAAAGGTAGGTCAGTTGTCTTGCTTGATCCTGAAATTGTCTTGGCTGGATAACTAATAACAGTGAAATCAAGGCTTCCTATTTAATCTCCATTTGATCAAAATAGATTTTGCTGAAAGAAAAACCTGTATTCTGAATTACATACTTCATCCCTTGTATCTGGCAGATGTTTCACAAATGTGAACCTTTTATTATCAGGGGATTTGGCCAAAAAAACATGGACGGTTCAGCTTACTCTCCTTAATTTGTGGAGTAACAATTCAAAGTGGATGTGCTGGTGTTGGAAGATCAGTGGTGTCAGATTTTTAAATGAAAGACCGATTCTCCTATAGTTGGAATTGAATTCTAATCCTCCCAATTCCATTTCTAGGCACTGTTTGCACTAATTTTCCTTACCGTCCTGACTGTGGTTTTTCTTTTATCTTTTCCTGGAATCCTCCTTGAAAAGGAGTATATGTAAGGATTTGTATTTCCCACTTGGACTATAGCAATTAAAATGGAAGTTATTTAATAAAAAACAGCTCAGGGTTTCAAGCTTGCTTGACAACTTAACGTATTTCTCACAAAGACAACATTAGGTGAATCCACATTATAGCATGGTTATTGATTGGAAACTTGTGAAATGCATTTTTCTTTTTCTTTTCTTTTTCTTTCTTTCTTTCTTTCTTTCTTTCTTTTTTGGTGAGGCAATTGGGGTTAAGTGACTTGCCCAAGGTCACACAGCTAGTAAGTATCAAGTGTCTGAGGCCGGATTTGAACTCAGGTCTTCCTGATTCCAGGGCCGGTGCTCTATTCACTGCGCCACCTAGCTGCCCCCACCACCTAGCTGCCCCCACCACCTAGCTGCCCCCGTGCAATGCATTTTAACAAATAGAACCTAGGATTTCAGTTACTGTTTTCCATTAAAAGGGTGGGCAATGCAGAATGAAGGAAAAATCATGTTGATCCATTGTCCTTTTTTCAATTTTGACCTTTAATGCTTACTTACATGCTTGAAGTTTGCAATAGGAATAAGGACCAGATCTATGATTTTTATTGATATAAGGATCTCCCAGATGAGGAAGCTTGCCTTGCTAATGAATGGCATCTTCTCTGCAACTTATAAGTTTCCTAGAGCATTGATAGGTTAAGTGACTTGTTCCTGAACTTAGAGCTCAGGTCTTCCTGGCTCCGAGGACCAATCTCTAGTCACTCTGCCATTCAATTAAATAAGAATATATTACATACTTGGCACTGTGCTAAGTGATAAGGTTATAAAGCCAGAAAATAAAATAGCCATTGCAGTCTATTCTATTGGGGAAGGTATGTACTTAGAAAATTCCCAATAATATATATGCAGAGGAATCTCTGAGGGTGGGAGGTAACTTCTGGTGGAAGGTAGCTCATAAGCTAAGCTTTGAAGTGAAGGTACCTGACACACAGATTCTTAGAAATATTTGTTTTACAGAAGCAATGCATCCAAAATTAGAAGGGAGGCAGAAAGCTGGGAAACAATTTTGAGACCAGTACTTCTGATAAAGGCCTCATCTCTAAAATATATAGGGAACTAAATCAAATTTATAAGAATCCAAGTCATTCCCCAATTGAGAAATGGTCAAAGGATATGAACAGGCAGTTTTCTGATGAAGAAACCAAAGCTATCTATTCCCATATGAAAAAATGCTCTAAATCTCTAATGATTAGAGAGATGCAAATTAAAACAACTCTGAGGTACCACCTGACACCTATCAGATTGGCTAAAATGACAAAAAAGGAAAATAATAAATGTTGGAGAAGCTGTGGGAAAATTGGAACACTAATCCATTGTTGGTGGAGCTGTGAACTGATCCAACCATTCTGGAGAGCAATTTGGAATTATGCCCAAAGGGCGATAAAGCTGTGAATACCCTTTGACCCAGCAATACCACTTTTGGGTCTTTTTCCCAAAGAGATCATGGAAGGGGGAAAGGGACCCACATGTACAAAAATATTTATAGCTGCTCTTTATGTGGTGGCAAAGAATTGGAAGTTGAGGGGGTGCCCATCAATTGGGGAATGGCTGGACAAGTTGTGGTATATGAATACAATGGAATACTATTGTGCTATAAGAAACGATGAGCAGGAGGAGTTCAGAGAAACCTGGAGGGTCTTGCATGGGCTGATGATGAGTGAGATGAGCAGAACTAGAAGAACATTGTACACAGTAACATCAACATTGAGTGTTGATCTACTGTGATGGACTATATTCTTCTCACCAATGCAATGGCACAGAAGAGTTCCAGGGAACTCGTGGTGGAAGAGGATCTCCAAATCCAGGGGAAAAAAAAAAAAAAAGAACTGCAGAGTATATATAGATGCTAAATGAACCATACTCTTTCTTTTGTTTTTGATGCTGTTGTTTTTTTTCTATTTTGAGGTTTTCCATCATTGCTCTGATTTTTTTCTCTTATAACATGACTAATGCAGAAATAGGATGAATGTTATTATGTGTGTGTGTGTGTGTGTGTGTATATATATATGTGTATATATATATATATATATATATATATATAACTTATATCAGATTACCTGCTGTCTAGGGGAGGGGGGAGGGAGGGGTGGGAGGGGGAAAAATCTGAAATTGTAAAGCTTGTATAAACAAAGGTTGAGAACTATCTTTACATGTAATGGAAAAAAAATAAAATACTTTATTAATTTAAAAAAAAAGAAATATTTGTTTTATATGGAACTGAATTTGCAGAGGCCCTGGAGCATGTTAGTGGCTAAGTTATTGTAAATGTTGGGTATCTTTCAACAGACTGTCATTTTTTGAGGAGGAAAGAGAAATTACATTTTAATACCTGTTTGGACAAGGACCGGAGTCTGAGAATTGGCTGTCCTCTTAGATCTAATATAAAAATTTAATAGTTTAGAAACCACTTGATCTATCTGATATTTGAAACGTGTGATCTTATTACTCTGTTGTTTTGTCTTAGGTTTAAAAATGAGAATTAAAAATCTACTGTGAGCTTCCTTCTTTTAGTTATTCAGAACTGTGAAAGTGAGTTGTTTTGAACATGAGCCTTTCCACTAGCTAGCTGTCTCTCATCCCTGGAATGCTCACCTTCTTCCTTCCTGGCTTTCTTGGAGTCTTTCTAGACTCAACTTATATCTTACCATCTGCAATAGGCCTTTCCAGGTGTCTCTCCTCCCCTTTCCTCTGAAATTGTCTTCCACTTAAATTGTATATATCTTGTATGTACATACTTATTTGAATGTTGTCTCCCCCATTAGACTGTGCTCCTTGTGGAGGAAGCTGGTTTTTTTTTAACCTTTCTTTTATCTCTAATAATTAGCACAATGCTTGGCACATAGTAAATGCTTAATAAGTAGGTGGTAGTGGTGATGATGATACATGTATGATATGTTTGGAATAGTCAATCCTTCCAGAGTTTTGAAAATTGTAAATTTTAATTTATTAGCACATATTGTTATATTTAACTTTAAGACAAGATTGTCACTATGAGCACCAGTTATTGTGAAGTGGTATAGAAATAGCTCTATATTCAGTGCTGTTTTATATCTCTTGAATGCCAGTGCCTCTCTAAAGGGGTGTTGTGTGACTTAACTTGCTTATTTCTTAACCCCTTCAAGTTTCAGTTCTCTTATCTGTTAAATGGGAATCATCATTATCAACCTTTCTCTTTAGTTCACAAGGAAATTGTGAGCAAAGTGCAGTGTAGACCTTGAAGAACTATATAAATGTGGGATGCTCTGATCATCTGCCTTTTTGTTTCTTGTTTTTTTCCCCCTTCTTTGTCATAGTGTCTGCTACTGGTACATCACAACTCATCTTTACTGCTCACTTCCCTGGTCTCTCAGTTTTTCTTTCTTCTTTCGTCTCCAGTTGCTTATTTCACATTTCATAGAATCATAAATTTTCAGTATTGGAAGGGACTTCAGAGACTGTCTTCTAGTCCAGCTCTGCACCTAAGCAGGAATCCCATCGACAGAATCTGGCAAATAGTCATCCAGTCTCTGCTTTAAGGGCCCTAGTAAGAGCTATCTTACCACTTTGTCCTCCTCAGGAAGCCTCTCTCATTATTTGTTGGACAGCTCTAATTGTGAGGAAGTTCCTTCTTGCATTGCCTAACTTTCCCCACTGGTCCTAGTTCTCCTGGGACAGAACAGAAAAGCTCTACTCCCTCTTTCCCTTGGCATCTCTTCATAGATTTCTTTGCTTTCACATGAAAAGGCTAGTCTTTTATAAAAAGACAGTGTCAGCCAATCAAAGCTCTTCCTGTTTCCTCCCACCCAATGAACCATTTCTGGTCTGAAGCTGTTCCAAAAGCCTGAGGGTTAGAGTATAGGGTAAGGCTATTGTTCTGATTGCTCAGGCTATAGTATAACAAATGAAATAAATGCTCCTTTCCATAAAATATTATTCCACTGAGCCAAATCTCAGTTGTTAAAACCCGTGTGGCCCATAATCACTGTTATTTTTTTAGTACCTACCATATTTTCCTTTTGACTAGATTTCATTTTAATAGTGAGGCCTATCAGGAATAGCCTATATTCAGAACAGTATTTGTCTTGGGCAACTAATGAAAGGATCTTACAGTTGGAGAGGACCTTAAAATATCTAGATGGCAAGATAAAACATTTATTAAGCATTTACTATATGACTGTGCCTAAGCACTGAGGATACAATTGCAAACAAGCAAGATATTCCCTGTCCTCAAGGAGTTTAAATCCTATTGGGAAAAGAGATACATAGGTAGGAAGTGAATTAGAAGCCTGGCTCTGTTTCTTTCTCCATTGTATAATGCAGACTGTTTATGAGTGGCCCCTTTTCGACACCATTTTAATTAATGTTGGAATTGAAGCTGATAAGGTAAGAACAACATGATTTTAGTGGTTCTGTTTTGAAATGTATAAAAACCAATGATCATAACTATTTTGTGTCATTTGCAAAGCATCATTATTAACAAGAGATATTGTGGTGCATGTTGTAGTTCTGTCTGTCACACATTGTCTGGGCAACCCAAAGCAAGAACTTAACCTCTTAGTTGTCTAGGAAACTAAGATTATAAAATAAGGAGAAGATGCTGACCTGCATTGGTAGAGGGAATCTCATCATTGGAGTGTTTCTTATGATAGTAAAATCATAAGTCGACAGTCCCCATCCCAATATTAATAAATGGCTCTAGCTGAGAGGTATGGCTATGCAAATGATACCATTCAGCAAGTATATGATTGGTCAAATCGGTTTCTGTAGTTTTTGCAGACTTTGAAGCTAATTTTTAAGCCCTTGTTGTTCGAAGTGGGGAGAAAAGAAGGAAAGCCTATCCTTTTGCTTCTCCTTGGTGAGTGATAAGGTTGTGAAGTTCAACTTTTGTGTTTCTATTCTATTCTTTGTGCAGTCTCCTATCCCACTTTCCCTTAAGGAGGTCATAATATGGAATACATTCATTTAAAAAATTTTAAATTAAATTAATCTATTTAGAAGGCTGTTTTTAAAGATTCACAACTTTATCCCTTAACATGTTCTTAGGAGACACTTTAAGATATTACTTAATAAAGGTTTGTTAAATTACTGTAATGAATTCTCTACGCTTTATAATTACAATTATAAAATAAGGGTAGTGGCAAGAGTGCTGAATTTGGAAGCCACTTGGGTTCTAATCCCACTTCTGCCATTTATTAGCAGTGTTACCCTGGGCAAGTTATTTAACTCTTTGTTTCCTCTTCTGTCAAATGGGGATACAGATACCGGAAGGCAAGAATAACAATCCTGTCATTCAGATCTCAGGTTCTAGTATTGTTTATTCCAAAGGTGTGTTGTTGTGGTTCTATTTGCCTAATACTGTGGTAACATCTATATTTTAGCAATATTCTTTAGTACAGATCACTTTGATTGGCTAAATGCTTTCCTAACAACCAGCCTTAACCAACCAAAATACATGGTTATTGGTTGCCTTCAGGTATTTTGTTGGGGTTGATAATGTTATATTTGTGAGGATTGGTAATCTGGTTAGCCTTGTTAAGAGTAATGATTTGCAAACCCATTGGAGTTTCAATGTTCTAAAAGGATTACTTGTTATTCTTTTTATTAGTGTTTTATTTTGTGACAACCTCTCCCTGAAAGTGTTTCTTGGAATATATTTATTTTTGAATTAAAATCTCCATTAGACTATGAGCTCCTTTAGAGCAGGGACCTTTTCTTTCTTTCTTTCTTTTTTTAAATTAAAATTTTTTTTTGCTTTTTTTGGTTTCCCCAGCATTTAGCATATTGCCTAGCACATAGTAGGTGATTAATAAATGCTTTTTGATCTGATTTGTTTTGTGGCTGTAAAAATATATTTCATGCTGAATTTTGGTTCAGAGACCATCTCCTAGGTTGTATAAGTGGTTATTAAGGAGAATTTCACCATGTTTTACTGGCATTTCCATTTTAATGGTCAGTAAGTGTCTATTAAGTGCCTTCTGTGAGCCAGGCACTATGCTATGCTCTAAAGATTTAAAAAGAAGCAAAGGACAGTACCTATCCTTGGCTACCATCTATATTTTGCTTAGGAACAAACATGAAATTACTTATTAATGATATTAAGTCTTATGGTTCTTATGTTTTGAAGGATTTTAAGAAACTTTTAAAAAGTGTAATTTCTCCCATACTGTCCCTCCATTTCCTATTTGCTTTTCCCCCCATATAAATATTTTATTGTTTTCCAGTTACATTTAGAGATAATTTTCAACATTTGTTTTTATAAGATTTCTAGTTTCAAATTTTTCTCCATCCCTCCCCTCCCCCAGACAGCAAGTAATCTGATATAGGTTATATATGTACAATCACATTAAACATATTTCTGCATTAGTCATGTAAAGAGAGAAGAATCAGAGCAAAAAGGAAAAACCTCAAAAAAAGAAAAACAACAACAAAAACAATAGAAATAATATGGTTTGATCTACATCCAGATTCAACAGTTCTTTTTTTTTTTTTTTTCCTGGATTTGGAGAGCATTTTCCATCATGAGTCCTTGGGAACTATCTTGGACCATTGTAATTGCTGAGAAGAATCAAATCTATCACAGTTGATCAACACACAATGTTGTTGATACTGTGTACAATGTTCGCCTGGTTCTGCTCATCTCATTCATCATCAGTTCATGCAAGTCCTCCCAGGTTTTTCTGAAATCTACCTGCTCATCAATTCTTATAGCATATCCTATTTGCTTTTGGGATCTATTTTCCTCTTTTTTGTCATCATTTGCTTTATGCTTATGAAGAACAAACTAATGAGCTGATGTAATGAAACAGTACATTAAGTAATTTGATTTCTAATTGGAGGAAAGATTAAGGACTTTCCAAGTTGGGAGGGTAAACAGGTAATTAGGAAAAAGAGGTGTCCCACTCTAAGTGTCTGTAAACAATCAAGGAAACATGGAAAAAATAACTAATTGATCATTATAGGGTCAGTTTTAAGATAAGATGTTTGAGTTTCCTTGAGATGTACAATTGTGGGAAAACTCCTGGCATCAATCTTTGCATCTGACTGGGCTTCTAGTCAGCATAATCTAGATCCTTAGTGAAGGGTCTCTAGGTCGCAGATAGAGATGGTCTAGATTTCCAGCCATACAGGACTAAGTTCTAATAGTGCAATAACATTTTTTCATAATTCTCATAATAAATAAAGTTTTATCACAGGACAGAAATCGAACTAGACCCATAACTGAGGAGAAAGGGAATAGAGCTAGCTTTATAGTTGAGTCAGTATAGTTTGTTCAGTTCCCACAATTAGGCACTTGCTGTCCTAATCCCTTCAGTTCCCTCAGTTTCCTCCAATGGAAAAGCGTTCATTAAAAAGTTTGGAAACTATTGTGTAATACCAGTGGAGTTTATACTTTTCTATATTGTTTATGTTTTTAAATAGTCGGTCTTTCCTCTTTTATTTTTTAGACATTTTAAAAATAGTTTCATTGTTGCTTTTTGTTTTTCAGCTACCTTCACTTCCTGTTAATCTACTCCCATCCCTATTAAAGCCTTCCTTGTACCAAAAAAGAAACATTTAAACAAAGCCAATGCAGGAATTTTAGCTGACATATCTCTAAAATCCTGAATAATAGATATTGATGGGCAGTGGGCACAATAGTAGAGACCTGACCTTAGAACAGAGAAGAACCAGGTTTAGGTTCTGCTTCTGACCCATATTATCTGTGTAATCCTGAGCAAGTCAGTTAAATTCTCAATGTTGTAGGAAACTAGTTTGATGATCTGTGATGGATCCTCCTTTTCATAGTTATTACCATTGCTTTGGATTCATGCCTCTATTTTTTCTATGGAGGCAGTGAAGGGTTATAAAAGAAGCACTGGACTTTGAGTCAGCAAACTAGTCCTCCCACTTGTTATCCCTATGACTTTCAGCAAGTCACTTTAGATCTTTGGGGCCTCAGTTTTCTAATGTATAAACTGAGGATAACAACAACAACAAAACAACAAAACTTGTACCAGATACCACCTCATTAGAGTAATTAGGAAGAAAGTGCTTTGTAGACTTTAAAGTGCTATACAAATGTGAGCATCATTATTATTTAAAAATCATGGGGCAGCTAGGTGGCCCAGTGGATAGAGCAATGGCCTTGGAATCAGGAGTATCTGAGTTCAAATCTGGCCTCAGACACTTAACACTTACTAGCTGTATGACCCTGCATAAGTCACTTAACCCCAATTGTACCCCCCGAAAAAAATCATGAAGACGGTTTCTACTATGTTTTTATTTTGGCAGGCTCTTTTTGTTCATAAGAACCTAGAGTTCAAATATGACCTGAGACACTTGACACTTAATAGCTGTGTGACCTTGGGCAAGTCACTTAACCCTCATTGCTCCCCCCATATATATATATTATATATATATATATATGTATACACAAAATGAAACAACAGTGCTTTTTCAAAAGGAATGCACATTATCTTTTCCTCTGTTAACCTGTGTATTGATTATCTTAGTTCTCATAATTGATTTTTTCATGACCACCTTTTACAAATAAAGAAACCAAGGCTCAGGGAGGTTAAGGGGTTTTTGTAGGGTTGGTCACACAGCTAGTTAATGGCAAAGATGGAACTAGAACTTCCATACCCTGTATGCTGTCTATCTCAGTTCATTGCCTCTTCCTAATTCTCTTCTCCCAATATGTTTATCAGGGGATTTTTATGCACTTAGTTTTAGGTCATTAAAGATATTTATGTAAAATAGCAATGATTTCTTCTATTTAAAAACATTTTTTATCTGAACTATCATTAGGTTATGTCCTATGTTTCTGAATTTCCAAAAAAATGAAATACCTTAAAGAGCTGGGGAGAAAATATGCAAAATTACGCCTACATAACCATCTGCATCTTTCCACTGGTAGAGGATATAGGAAGTGAATGACTTCTTAAGTGAGACCCAACTAGATTATTTTTGGTTCATCAGAGCATCAAGAACTATTTAGTGGTAGAGGCAGTTGAAAGTACAATAAAGCATTATTAAGTCCAACTAATCGATGAAGGAATTAAGAATGGAAGCTTCTTGGGAGCAGGCACTATTTTTACAAATAGATTTTTGTTGACATCTTTTCTTCACTTTCACTTTCCTGCTGTCTCCCTCTTTCTCCCAGAAAGCCATCACTTATAGCCCACCTTTTTTTTAAAGAAAAAGGGGAAGAAGAAGGGAAAAATTCAGTAAACCCTATCAACAAACTGAAAAAAATAATCTTATGTTTAGAGGATTATCTTTGTGTCCCTAGCATCTAGTACAACACCTGGCAGAGTTAGCCCTTAATATTGATTCAGAGTGCATTAGTAATAGATTTGAATTTTATGGAATAAAATTGAAAAGAAATGAACCTTTTGTATTTTTGAACTACCATATAAGGAACTCACAAAACCATAAGTTTTGCCAAATAGAAGTATGGGAGCATGTGGCTAAAGGAAGAAATAGGAATAGTTTATTATTAACATATTAACTTTATGCAAATAGAGGTGCTAAGAGTTTTAAAGGTGATTTGGAGATTTCAGTTAGCAAGGCTTATCTCTGTTCTCTTTTAGCATGAGGTGGTCTTCATTTCTTTGTTTTTCTCCTCCTGATCTTTAAGGAATTAAAAAAAAATTGTAAAGGTGGCTGGTTTTATGAAGACAACATAGTAAAACACAATGTCATTTAGGGGGTGGGTTATAAAGCAATAAATAGGAAACATTTTCAGAGCCTTGGTATCAAAATTCCTTTTTCTTTCTTTCTTTTTTTTGATAAAATTTCTAAACACATTGTGCCACTACAGATAGTCATGAAAGGTATGGCCTTGGTAAAGTGGATGAATTTATCTGTACCTGTTTTCCTGCTTTAGCTAGTCTGATACAGCCTGGTCACCTATAGGCCATAATTGGCTAGTGTCCATTGGTCTTTAAAGATAATAACTCAGTGGAGAAGAAGTATTTATGACTTTGTCTCCCTCCTGCACTTCCTTCTCCACTCTCACCATCATAACTACTTACATCCATCATCATCTTAGTCAGAGTCTTTTAGTGGGGCAATGAGGGTTAAGTGACTTGCTCAGGGTCACACAGCTAGTAAGTGTCAACTGTCTGAGGCCGGATTTGAACTCAGATCCTCCTGAATCCAGGGCCAGTGTTTTATCCACTTGGCTACCTAGCTGCCCAGTCAGAGTTTTCTTAATCCTGAATGACTGATGCTTCTAACATTCATCATATGGCTTGGGTGCTGTTTTCCTCATCAGTCTCTCCCATTTTCTCATCCCAACAATTAAAAAAACCCCTCTCATTAGTGTCTTTACCCCTAGGTTACTTTCCCTTTACTTATTTGTATCAAGGTATTTCCACTCAATAGAATGTAAGCTTCTTTGAAGGTAAGGGTTGTTTTATTTTATTCTTCGTGTGCCTAGAATAGTAGAATGCCCATAGTAGGTTCTTAATAAATGGTTGTAAGAAGGATGAATTAAATTTAGTACTTTGAGTAACACACACATTCCATCTTCAGCTTTCCCAAGGGGGTGTCTAGATAAAAATTGTACTTTTCATATTTCAGAAAGAATTTTAAACCCGTCATTTTTAGATTAGAGGTACATTGTTGCTCCCTTGATATAACTTCATTGCCACCCATCTGTTGGACTGGCATAATTCCAACTCAGAAAATGGCCAGTCAGTGTCAATAGAGCACAGGTGTCAACCATAGACAGGTTAAGAGTAAGACATGTCTAAGTGTTAGCTTTTTGGCCTGAAAGTCTCCCATTTGCAAATAATGTCAACTTCTAGCCATATGCTCCATTTACTTTGTAGCCAAAGCACCTCTCTGTGATCCCAGGGACAGTGGCAAGTCTCAGTGGTTCCTTGATGTTTTTTTTTACTTACAGACACCAGTTGGAGAAGTTCCATAGCTATATTAAGGGAGACCTGAACATATTTTGGGAAATACTGTAATTAAAAGTTTTTCTGGGAAAGTGACAAATATCAAGGGGATTTATAGTTCATCCTATGTCAGTAGTAACAGCTGAACAAAAATACTAGGCAGAGCCCTGTAATTTGAGCCCTTGGTTTAGCAGAGAAACAGGAAGTATACAGATATATTCTTAGTGGCACCATTATTCTGTATGGTAAAAACCAAACACATTCCTGGAACATATACCTTACAGAGGATTTGTGGTTGACTCTGCGGATGACTTACTTTGTCCTCATTGAATCATTCCCTGTGCCCTAGGAGACTCATAATGTTTTGTAAAGTTCCTGTTCTTTGATCAGTTTCTACAGGGTATGAATGGTTAATAAAATAATTTATTATGTGTAGTTATGGCAGTGTAGATTAGGAATAAAAGTGGGAATTAGAGGAAAAAATGTACAGGCCCTTTGCAAATTTACCTGTTTCTTATATTTCTGAAACAGATATTGTTGGGAAATAGACAAATGGTTAGAGAGAAAAGCATACCTTTCCAAAAAAGAAACTCAGAGGGTAGCCAGTTGGTACAGTGCATAGAACACTGGGCCTGGAATCAGGAAGAATCATCTTTGTGAGTTCAAATCTAGCCTCGGACACTTAGTAGCTGTTGTGACCCTGGGCAAATCACTTCACCCTCTTTGCCTCAGTTGGCAAGCCTCTTCAGTATCTTTGCCAAGAAAATCCCAACTAGGGTCATGAAGAGTCAGACACAACTGAAATGAGTGAACAAGAACAAGAAACCAAGGAACAGTAAAAGGTAATCCACATTCCCCTTTCATTTTCTCCAGCTTAATTCCTGGTGATTTGTCTGTATGGTGTAATTCTGGCTCCTACCTTTGGGCAAAAGACTCATCAATGAAGGTTTAGCCATTGGGAATAAGTGACTTGCTGATTATTTGCTCTTTTCTCTTCCCTCTCACACTTTCTATTCTGCCATCACAATAGTAAGTAGTCTTGTTGGAAAACATCTTATATTGGGAAGTATCTTATGAAACAAATCAGAAGTTTATGAAAGAGATTCATCTGAGGTTTTAAAAAATTATTTGCTACCACTTACTAAGACCATAAGTCTTCTTCAGTTGTATATTCTTTTTTTGTGTGTTCATGGCCGTAATTATATTTTTTGGGGGGTGAAAGTAAGTGTAATAAAAACCTCAATCTATTTACATAATGTTTTAAGACTTAGGAAACATTTTCCTCATCAAAAAAAAAAAAAACCCTTCAGGAAGTATGTAATTTAGGTTTTATTACCCTGCTTTTACAAATGAGGAAACAGGCTTATAGAGGTCAAGTGTCACTTGGATGATGTTTGCAGATTTTGCAATGTGCTTTACATACATTTGGTCTTCATGGCAACACTGTAAGATATTAGATGTAATCTTATGTCCATTTCATAGATGAGGAAACTGAGTTTCAGAGAGATTAAGTGATTTAGAGATTCGTGGAGTAAGCTGAAGAGGATCTCAGAGGCTTTCTAGTTTGACAGATATGAAAGCTGAAGCTCAGAAAAGTTAAGTGACTTGTCCAAGGTCACACATTAGTGGTAGAATTTGATGCCAGATCTCTGATGCTGGAGCCATCATCAGTTCAGCTGTCTCTTGATGTCTCCTTATGGTCAATCAGCTAGTATCAGTGTGAGGGCTCTGATCTAAGACCCCTGAACTGCAATGCACTTTGCACTATATATAAAAACTGCTTCTCAAATAGAATCAATCAACTTAATGAGGATGACTACGTGAAGTAAAATAAGATGTTTTGTTCTTCTGATTTTCGTAAAAGATCTCCATCCCAATTAAGAGCACCTGTTTTTGTGGTACTTGGCTAATTGAGTATAGGGAATAGAGATCTCTATTGTCAATGCAGAAACTGTATTTTGTGTAAATTCCTCTCAATTCAACTCCCAAATAAAAAATTTCTTTCATTCTTAGGGGGAAAAAGATTTATCTATTTTCTTTACTGGAGTTTACCTCTGGAGTCTGCATGGTTCAGTGGGAAAAAATGCTGGGTTTGTAATAAGGGTTAGAGTTTCATCTGACACAAACCAGGGGTCCTGGGCAAATAACTAGTTAAATGCTAAAGGCAGAATACACTCTGAGCCTCAATTTTCTCATCTGTAGAATGGTGATCATAATAGCTATATCACTCAAGAAAAGTCCACAAGCATTTATTACGTGTCTACTTTGTGCCAGACACTGTGCTAAATGCTGTTGATACCAAGAAAGGCAAAAAACAATCCCTGAGAGCTCCTTGATAGCTTTCCCCTAATAGGGGAAGGCAACATGTAAACAACTGTTGTTGTTCAGTCGTTTTCAGTCATATCTGACTCTTTGTGACCCCATTTGGGGTTTTCTTGGCAACGATACTGGAGTGGTTTGTCATTTCCTTCTCCAGCTCTTTTTACAGCTGAAGAAACTGAGGCAAATAGAGTTAGGTGACTTGCCCAGGGTCACACAACTAGTAGGTATCTGAGGCCAGATTTTGAACTCAGGAAGATGAGTTTTCCTGAGCTCTACTCACTGGGCTACCTGCAGACAAGATATACAGATTGGAGAAACTGGGAGAAAAGGCCCTAAGATGAAAAACGACTAGGAAAAACTTCTTACAGAAGCTAGATTTTAGCTGAGACTTGAAGGAAGGCAGAGATGAGAAGCTAGAGTTGCAGGAGGGACGGCTTTTGAAAACCCTGAGTCAAGAGATAGAGCATTTGGTTCCAGGAAAAGCAAGGAAGCTGACCAGTGTCACTGGATGGAATAGTACCTGGAGGGAATAAGGTACAACACTGGAAAAGTTGGGAAAGGGGCAGGTTATGAAGAACTCAAAAAGTCATACAAAACACCACCCAGGACAGTTGTGTGCATCCAGTGGGATATAAAGGTGAATTACTATTATCTTTAGTAGCCCTGTCTTTATTTAATTCAGTCAATTAACCAAACATTTATTAATACCCACTATGTGCTAGACACTATGCTAAGTATTGTGGGGGAGCAGAGTACTAACAACCATGAGACCTGGTGCTTGTATTCAGTGAGGTTACATTAAATATCATACTTTATTGTCTCTTTGTATCTATCTTCTTTCATTCATACACTCATGTCCCTTTCTGCTTTTCATTCTTCCTCAAAAGCCTAGGGGGGAAAACGTAATACTTTTGTATTTTCATTCTGGGATCCTGGAAAACTCTGCTGTTATAAACATCTCTAATGTCTGGGATAATAGTCATTCATTTCTTGCCTGAAGGTAAAATTATTGTTCTATCATTAAAGCCTAGTGATTTCCCCTAGGAGTGCCAAACTTAAAACATATCATTTAGAAATTCAGGGTATAGGCAAAATCTTTATCTGTTCTCACCTTTCTCACCCAAACTGGTTCAAGGTCCTTGGCTCTTTTCTTGTCTCTTGACTGTGAGTGCACTAATCAGTTCTTTAATAGGAAAGCCTCTCTTTTCTACTCAGGGCCTTGCTGTAATCTTTGCTAGTAGGGAAGCATGTTTTGTATAGATAGTCATCTTCAAGCTGGGATAGGATAGTAACAAAGAAATATGTGTTAGCTTTTTCAGACTGGTTCTAATTAGACTAGATATCTACTCTATTGTCCTACCGTGAAGCTATTACCTTTTCTCGTTGGTTACTTGTTCTCCATTAAAGGGAGGAGCCCTTTGATTTTTCTTATTCTTATATCGGGGATAATTAATAGTTCCAAACACAAACATTTTCCTATTTCAGTCTGTGTCTGTCTCTAATAGCAGATAAATATTTACAGTTCTTGGTTGCTGTCTGGATTGACTAAGTGAACTTTTCAATAACAGGTAGTCCCTTAGGATAGAAATCAACCGCAGTCACATTTTGTGTTTGCCTTGCTGCAGTGTTAATCTGGCAAGAATGATGTTCAGCAGGAAAATCAACAGAGCCATATTAAACCATCTCTTTTGCAGGAATGTTGGGTTTCTGACAAATGTAACATTTATGTCTTGTATACATTTCATAAGGATGACTGTTTTTAATCTTGAGTGGAAGCCTGGGGATTGGCCACATTTCATTTGCTAGCCTCACTTTCAAAGGATTGTTTGAAATGCTGTGAATTATTTCTGGATTTGTAAACAACCCCCAGTCTTCATATGTTCAAGTGAAAAAAAAAACACCCAACAACAACAACAAACAACAATTACTGCAAGGAAGTTTTTTTTACCCCCTTAGTCACCACACTGTGGCTTTATTTGGGGGTGGGAATGAGGAGCAGGGAAGAGAATTTAGGAATGTGTTGGTTTTCACTGGGTTATTAGACTTGCCTGCTTTGTCTTCTCCAATTCCAGGGAGCCTAGTGGTATCCACATGATTCCACTTCCCTGGGGGACATGCTTGATTCAGTTCCTGTTGTGCCTGCAGACAAATACCTATGTCTGGGCAACACCTAGTGAACCTGGTAGAGGTGGTAAACCTATTTGTGAACTGAATTTTATAGTCCAAATCAGACTCTTGTCCAATTGAAATTTAGCAAGTATATTTGTTGTTTAGAAAAAGCAAAATATTTAAGGATGGTGAATATCTTGTTTTATTTTTCAGGAGAGGAAGTTAAAAGAAAGGTGATTTCAAACAGAATGAACATACTAGTCTGTTGATTTTTAAATCAGTGAAAAGCATTGTATATTTTAAAAATTCGCCTCATGTCACTGGCTCCAAGAGCCTTTGCTTTCTTGATACTTATGCCTTCTACCCAATTATTTTGTATTTACTTGGTAAATACTGCATTTGCTTTTATTTGTACATGCTGTTCTTTTATTTTGCTATGCCATCATTCCCCTATCCCCATGGAAACTCCTTAAGACCAAGAAATATTTTGCTTTGGCATTTAGGTGGGTGCAGTGCATAAAACACTGAACCTGGAATCAGGACAGTCCTAATTTCAAATCCAACCTCAGACACTAGCTGTGTGACCTTGAGCTAGTCACTTAACCACTCTGTCTCAATTTCCTCATGTGTAAAATGGGGACAATAGCACCTACCTCCCAGGGTTGTTATGAGGAGAAAAATTAGATAATGTATAAATAGCTCACAAGCCTTAACTCGCTCTACATATGCATTATTTTATACATTATTATCCTGAATCCCCAGTGCTTGGCACATAGTAGGATATCAATAAATACTTGTTGAATGAATGAATTCATTTTTTAAAATTGCTCTATTAGGGGCAGCTAGGTGGTGCAGTGGATAGAGCACTAGCCCTGGAGTCCGGAGTACCTGAGTTCAAATCCAGCCTCAGACACTTAACACTTACTAGCTGTGTGACCCTGGGCAAGTCACTTAACCCCAATTGTCTCACTAAAAAAAAAAATGCTCTATTAGAATTTGTCTCTGTGCTGTATCAAAATTGCAAGTAGATGTCTGGTCAGACTGTAGACAGCCATATATTACTTCCAGGTGGTGGTACTGCTGCTGCTGCTATTTCACTACTATTTACTACTACTACTACTACTACTACTACTACTACTACTACTACTACTACTACTACTACTACTACTACTACTACTACTATATGATATGGATGTAGAATTATAGAGTATTAAGTATATAGTCATTTTTGATTCTCAGAATAACCTTGGAGGATAATTTGCATAGTGTTTAAAGAGGAAGGTAAGAAGTCAGGAAGACCTGGGTTATCCCTTCTAATCCTGCTTAAAATATTTACTACCTGTGTGACACTGAGTGAGTTTCTCTAAGTATTGTTATTAGCATCTCCATTTTATGGAAGAGGAAATTGAGTCTCTTTGAGGTTAAATGATTTGTTCAGGGCTACACAGCCAATAAATGTGGAGACTTTAACTGTGGTCTCCTAACTACTAATCCAGTTTGATTTGTAATTATACCATACTCTCATTATTATTGTCACATATAGAAAATGAATTTTTAAAAAAAGAAAATGAATGACATCTCTGTCCTTTGACTCACAGAATGTCAGAGGGAACTTAGAAATCATTTGGTTCATCCTTCTCATTTTACAGGTGAGGAAACTGATATCCAGAGCAGTTAAGTCATTTAATCTAGGCTCCAGTAATATTTAGCATACAGAATTTGAACCCAAGTCCTTTCTCTCCACTGCATCACGTATACTACTACAAAATTTACTCAACACAAGAGTTAAGAATTTTTTTTTTAATGGCATGTTCATGTCATGGCTTTTTCAATAATTTCCACTCCTCCTGCTTCCCCCCTCCCCCATTGAACCTTCTTTTTTGAAAAAATAAATACAATTAAGTCAAAACATCATGTACAGTGACTTTGATGAAGTGTCCAGTTGTCTGCCATATTAAACCCCACCTCCAACTTTTTACTGTGGGGAAATATGTTTTGTTATCTCTTCTGCAGGGCTTTCATTAGTTATTCCATTACTACAGAGCTCAATTTCCTTTTAATGAGTCTTCATTTACTTCATGGTAAACTGTTGGCGTGTATTGTTCTCCTGGTTTTGCTCATTTTGATTTGTGTTGATTCATTTGAGTTTTTATGCTCCCCCCATTCCTCATACTTAGTATACAATAATATTCGATTACATGCATATACCGCATTTTAAAACCTTTTCCAGTTAATAGGCACTCACTTTGTTTCTAGTTCTACCACAAAGAGTGCTATGAATATTTTGTTATACTTAGGGATTTTTCCTGGAAAGGAGGAAAAAGACCTTTCTGCTCATTCATTGTCTTTGAGAAAGGAGGCACTATGCTATTTACTCAGTTTTGGTCGGGGGTGGGGAGTTGGCTAGAGGACTCTGGGGCAAGGTACTCATTACAACTGATTAGGTAATAAGAGAGACTTGTTGGAGAAGGGTGGCTGGGAAAGAAGTATTTCTGCTGCCACTTGCATAGACCATTTATTTAGAACATAATGTTAAAGAATCTAAAGTTATGGACTTACTTTTAATAGTATGGATTTGTTCATTTGAAATTTCCCTGGCCCTAGATTGCAGCCCCCCTCACATTGAACTATTTGGTAAATGTATGCTCTGCTGAGATACCATGAATAGTATAGATCTTTGTACTCTTCTAGAGAAATAACTCAAAATATCACCTTAAATTTGCAGTGTTTTTTTTTTACAATTTATTAATTAAAAACTGGCATTTACATAGATCTTTAAAGTTTGCAAAACATTTTACGTATACTGTCTCACTTGAACCTCATTGTAGTCCTGGGAATTAGGTACCATGTAAATGTTGTTCCTGTTTTACAAATGGGAAAAGTGAGATTCAGAGAGATTCTGACTTTCCCATATACACACTGCTACTAAGTGTCAGAAACAGCATGTAAACTGGTGGTGTCCCCTTTTTTTACAAATGAGAAAACAGATTCAGAAAGATTCTGACTTTCCCTTATAAACACAGTACTAATTAGTATCAGATGCAGCATGCAAACCCAGGTCTTCCTGGTTCAAAGTCCAGTACTCTTTCCTTGGTGGCTTTCATAAAGCTCTTTTATATACATTCCATCCTTCTAACATTCCTGTGAGATGGGCAGGGCAAGTTCTATCCCTGTTTTCTTCCAGATGAGGAAACTGAAGGAAGCATGGAGAGTTTAACTGAGTTGTCTAAGGTTAGAACACTGGTAAGTGGGTCAAGCTGAAGGTAGGACGTGTGCTTTCTGTGTCTTTGGCCAGTGGTATTTCTAACTGTATATGCTTCCCTTTCCTGATTCCAAATGCAGGAGAATGGGTCGGTAATAGTATGTCTGTATACAGCATAGGACAGTTACCCTAGTAATTTTTCTTCTTGGCAGCAAGTTACTAAAACGTGATTTATTGCTTCTTAAAAATTAGTCATTCCCACTAAATGATCTCAATATATTAATATCTATTAAACTCTTAATGATCTCAGTCTATTGCTTTGGCTCTTCTGTGCTCTGTTACTTTGGAATTAGCAATCTGGAATCACACAGAGAGATATTAGGACTCTTTGGTGTGCCCTGTAACCCCTCAAAATAAACCCAGTGGCCAAGCTCAATGAAGATTCTTATCTCAGTTTAATTCCTCTAACATCTTTTTTTTTTTTTTTTTTTTTTTTTTTTTTTTTTTTTTTTTTTTAGTGAGGCAATTGGGGTTAAGTGACTTGCCCAGGGTCACACAGCTGGTAAGTGTTAAGTGTCTGAGGCTGGATTTGAACTCAGGTACTCCTGACTCCAGGGCTGGTGCTCTATCCACTGCGCCACCTAGCTGTCCCTCCTCTAACATCTTTAAGCACTTAGTGTATGCATAGCACACTGGTAGGGGCTCTCTGAGATACAGAATTTAGACAGGACTCTGCCCTTGCCCTCATGCAGTTTACTTGATAGTGCTGAATGAAAGGGCTTTGCCCCTTGCCCACATACCCTTTACAACTTTAACTCATTGCTTTCTTTCAGGCACCTTTTGGGATTTCTTTTTCTTTTTCTTTAGGTTGGCTGGCCATTGATGTGAGCTTCACCTGGCCTACTCCTAACCCAGTGTTCCAGGGAAATAGCCTGACTGGGTTAAATTCTGTTGTTTAAGAAGATAATGACCTAAATTTGGGCCAAATGAATTGGTGTTTAGATGAGGATTCCTGCTTGTTAGCTCTCCCAGCTCTGGTTATGATAGTATCTTGTGATGATATGGTGGCTTTAATTCTAGCAGTCCTAAGGTTTTTGGTGTTTTTTAAATTACTTTTCTTAGAAAAACTTAAAAGGATGCCTCAGTGCTCCATTTTGCCTTTCAGTCAAGGGAGACAGAGGGATTCACCAACTAACTTAGCTGTTAGTTAACTGTTAGTCATAAAAGGACTGGGAACTGAATCCCAACAATCTTTCAACTACTGGGCACCAGGTCATGTGTGATGTGTGTAACAAAGTTATCCTTTCAGTTTTAAGGCTGTTGAAGTTTCAAATGAATCTTAAAATGAAGTCCAAAAATATTAAGAATGTATTATAGGGGCTGCTAGGTGGCACAGTGGATAAAGCACTGGCCCTGAATTCAGGAGTACCTGAGTTCAAATCCAGCCTCAGACACTTGACATTTATTGGCTGTGTGACCCTGGGCAAGTCACTTAACCCCCAATGCCCCACAAAAAAAAAAAAAAGAAAAAGAATGTATTATATTGGGGTCAGCTAGGTGGTGCAGTGGATAAAACACTGGCCCTGGATTCAGGAGGATCTGAGTTCAAATTTGACCTCAGATACTTGACTAGCTGTGTGACCCTGGGCAAGTCACTTAACCCTCATTGCACTGCAAATAATAATAATAATAATGCATTATATTTTGACTGTTAATTCATCAAGAATGGCCAGCATTTCATTCTGAGAGCAGTTGGCAGAGACTTGAAGGTGACAACTGCTTTGAGGAGGTAGAGAAGAAATCAGGAGTGATGTAGATCATTTTTTGGTCTAAAATTTCTTTCTGCATTGCTAATTTCCTGGGTCCTCCCATATTTAGACCAAATTACTTTTTAAAATTTGGGAAGGCGAGGAAGCCAACTGCCAGGAATAAAATGAAAAAAGACCAAAATGATAAGAGTGCCCTCCCTCCCATTTAAAATGTCTAACTCTTAAATTATTTTTTATTTTTAAAAATATTTATTTTATTCTGAATATAGGAAGCTCCAAATAAAATGGATATTTCTATATACAGAATACAAGAAAAAGAAGATTTTACATGAAAAGCAATTTGCTTTTAGAATGCTGATCCTGGAATCACGAAGAGTTCAGAGTTAGCTTCAGACACTAGCTGGATGACCCTGAACAAGTCACTTAACCTTTTCCTCATTTTAAAAATGAGGACAAATAATTGTACCTATCTACCAGGGTTGTTTTGAGGTAAGAAGAGATATTTGTAAAGTGCTGTATAAATGCTAGGTATTATTACTAATAGTGTTGTTAAGGGCTAAAATTCTAGCTAAACTGTCTAAAATATCTAATGAGTGGTCGCTAATAAATTATAAGCTTTAGCAAGAGTTAGACTTTTAAGCATTTATTAAGGAGAATAAGAATTTGGTAAAGAGAGAGAGAAAGGCCTAGATTCCTCTATCTATTAAAGGGAGAGCGCATTTCTCGCTGCCTTCTCCACCAGCCTCCCCAGGATAAGAGAGTGAGACCGAGTGCCAGTCTCTTCCTTCCTCCTCCCACTAGCCCACGTCACTTCCTGACACCAAAGAAAAGACTCCTGGTCTTGCCCTCAAAGACCTTCGCTTCATGGGCGGAACTCTTCTACAGTAAGTCTCCAGCAGGTGGCGTCATTCCAATCGTTACAGTGTGTTAAGTATTTTAGTGATCTGTGTATGTATTTGATTCTGAGAGCCTTTGCTAAAATGTAAGCTTTTTGACGGAAGGGGCAATTTGGGTTTTTGTATCCCAAGATTTAGTCCAGCTCCTGATACATGGTAGGCATAGAATTGATGTTTGTTGAATGAATGAATAAACCAATGTATGGGGTTGGTATAACTGGTACAAAGGAGAGACTTTGCAAGTTGCTTAGCAAAGCTCAAAAGTTACTTTTAAAATCTTGGAGAAAAAGTGTGTCTAGTTACTTGCGTATAGTATCTAAAGTGATAGTATCATTGAAAATCTGAGTTATAGAGAACTACCTGTTTGTTTCTTAAACATCTATACTACCTGTGTTGATTCAATTTTTTTTTTTTTTTAGTGAGGCAATTGGGGTTAAGTGACTTGCCCAGGGTCACACAGCTAGTAAGTGTTATGTGTCTGAGGCCGGATTTTAATTCAGGTACTCCTGACTCCAGGGCCAGTGCTCTATCCACTGCACCACCTAGCTGCCCCTTGATTCAATATTAATTGAAAATGCTACATACGTTGAGGTCTTGACTTCTGAGAATCTTTTTTTCCTCCAATTATGGCATTGACCAAGGATTAACCGTATTAGAATCTGTGGAAGCTAGAGAGACATTCCTCTCTTTTTAACAGCCTGGTTTGCTGTAGGTGGGTGGTAGAGGAGGAGAGTTGCTGAGAGTATTGTTGGGACAGGAGTTAATAGTTAACCACAGCAACATGCCAGACATAACACCTCATGTTTCAGTTTTGTGTGCTTAGAATGAGTAATGCTTAACTATTTGCTACTATTGACTAAATCCACATGCCTTTTAAAGTTGTATATTCTTTTTTTGCATGTAGCCATCAATTTTTTTTTTAAGTTTGAAGAAACTACGTAATAATGACCATTGGGTGTAATTCCCTTGCAAAGAGGAAGGTAAAAAGATCATATAATTATGCAAAGCCATAATGGACTAAAGAGTATTTTGATTAATTTTTATACTTGCTTCAGAGAACATCTCTTTGCCAGAGTTTTAATCTGCATAATAATTTCCACAAGTCCTGACCGTCTGCAGATAGATACTACATACACATATATGCATATGTACATGTGTATGTACATATACACATACATATAGAAACACATAGCTATATACACACTGTACTTCGTAGTTTGGTTATACTTCTAAGAAGCTTAAAGACTAAAAAGATGGTGAAGAAAATCAGTTCATTGTGGTTTTTAAGCTTGTATTCCACAGAAGCAAATAAATACTCTAGAAAAGTACATCCTCTTTGTTATATAATCTATATATAAAACTATACATCTTACATATATAATGTTGACAATGAAGGTTGTATGTGTTTTAACTGAAGAAAAAGCAGCATTTTAAAAAAAAGATTAATTATTTTATTGTACATTCTTCTGACTATACATATACCAACGTGAGAGAAAGAACAAATTTTGAATAGCAGTTTTCTCCCAAGGGCAAAAATAGTAAAGACCATCTTTCTTTGATTTGATCTCTATATTCTGATGCCTCAGCTATATTGTCAGCTCCTGTTTCATCAGTCAGATAATTATAATCTATCTGTAAATTAAATACTTAACTTTGTTCCTTGGTAGTATACTGACGAAATTTAGAAGAACATATTACCAGAAGGGTCTGATTTTTGATCTTCTCTTTAGTGCTGTGCAAAACATTCAGTTTCCCAAACTGTACAAAATATGTCTCCCCCAAACATGAGAAACCTATTTCTTGCCTGACTTTGAAATGAGTTATACCAATTCTTATATCATTAGTGATAGATAGTATAAATTAATCCAAACGTCAACCCCTTCAGTGATCCTTTCAGCTAAAAATGATCTCTGTCTCTCTGTCTCTGTCTCTGTCTCTGTCTCTGTCTCTCTCTCAGATTTTCCTAGAGCACTTTGCCTTGACTTCTTTCCCTCTCCCCACATCATATTCTAACTTGTCTCTGTGTGCAAATGTCTAATCTCTCCTTTTGGACTCTAAGCTGCTTGAAGGTAGGGGCTGTGTCATTTTAAAAAAATCTTCTTATCTCTATAGTGCATTACATGAAGTGGCCACTTAATAAATGTTTGTTGAATTGAATTTGTACACTCATCCCCAGAAAGTCCAGATATAGATAGCCTTACAACACACATGTAGCCATAATTTTTCTAAAACTTTTAAAATTAAAAATTTTTTTTTAAAGTTTGAAAACACACAGAAATTACAGGATCATCTATATCTTACAGTAAGAAACAGAGAAATAGAGTTTTCTAGTTATGAGATTTAGAGTTGGAAAGTACTGAAATGATATCTATGCTACCCTTGTCATTTTACATGTTTTTTTTTTAAGATTCCTTATTATTATAAATTTTTTTTGGGGGGGGATTGGGCAATGAGGGTTAAGTGACTTGCCCAGGGTCACACAGCTAGTAAGTGTCAAGTATCTGAGGCTGAATTTGAATTCAGGTCCTCCTGAATCCAGGGTGGGTGCTTTATCCACTGGGCCACCTAGCTGCCCCTACCCTTGTCATTTTGGAAAACTGAGGCCCACCTAGGTTAAGTGACTTGTAGACTGTTACACAGATAGTAGTTAGAAGAATCTGGCAGCAGAGTGTCAGGTCACCTGATTTTGTGCTCTTGTTATACCATGTTCTCTCTCTCCTCTTTCTTACTTTGGAAGCTTCTCAGATCAAGATACTTGGCTTTAGTCTTTCTGTGTGGGTGATAGGAATTATGGTTGTGCTGGAATAGTATTTGAAGAATTGAGGTGTTATTACAAGATTCCTTGGAAGTCTTACATAAAAGATGCTTAAGTCTTTAAATATTATTAAAGAATCAAATTTAATTTATTTTGATTGACACTATTAGGTGATAGAAATATCAAGTGAACTGTTTCTGAGACTTAAGATAATTGTTATGATGAAATGTTTAGTGAAGATAGTGAAGATAGCTTCTTGTGATTAAAATAAACTTGCCTTTAGAATAGATTTTTAAAAGTCTATTCTGAATGAGTAATTCAGAGAAATGAGGGAAGACATGAATTATTTCTACCTGGCTTCTTTTTGCCTAGGGTCAAATGATAGCTTCTTCCCCTAGGATTTAGAAAGGTCTTCAGGGATGAGAGGGTACCAGTTAGCTTGACCCCTGAGTGTGAGTTACCATCAAATCAGAATTGAACACTGATTTTGATGTTTTTTTCATTCTGTCTCTCCCCCCTTTCTCTTTAAAGGTTTCTTTTCTTGCACATGAACAACTGCATAGTGGAGATAAGAATGGAAGAGCAGTAGCCAAACTTCAGATTGATGGCTATAGCCTACTTCCTGTGTTTTAATGGGATTCATTCTCTTTACTTTGTAAATTACTCAAGTGTTTCAAAGATGCCATATCTTTTTTCAGCTTAATATGCCTTTTACCTCCCCTTCCCTCTTATTCATCCTTTCTTCTCTACCTCCTCTTCCCATTTCTGAACATAATACTCATGCCCTAGGTCATCTCCTTTTTGTTGTTTTTAACCAAAAAATTTACATTTACTTAGCTTCTTTTCTTAATTGTCTATGTTCATCCTAACTTTAGTCAGTCTTGTAATTTTCACAAGTCAAAATTAGAAATATATACCCTATCCTTCAATTAAAATGTAACCAGAATCACAGAACATCTTAGAGTTAGAAAGGACCTTAGAAACCAGAGAATCTCAAGAATTGGAAGGGTCCTTGGACACCATTTAGTCTAACTCATAACTGAATAGAAACCTCCTCTACCACCTTCTGGGGAAGCCCATTCCCTTTTTTTTTTTTTTTTTGGGTGAGGCAATTGAGGTTAAGTGACTTGCCCAGGGTCACACAGCTAGTAAGTGTTAAGTGTCTGAGGCTGGATTTGAACTCAGCTCCTCCTGAATCCAGGGCCAGTGCTCTATCCACTGCGCCATCTAGCTGCCCCCAAGCCCATTCCCTTTTGAACTCTTCTCATTGCTGAGGATTTTTTCCTTAGGGGAAACCTAAATTTACTTCTTTGTAACTTTCACCCATTTTTCTTACCTCTAGGGCAAAGCTGGATAAATATAATCCCTCTTCCTTCTGATAGCCTTTGAAGCAACCCTTGGGGGTGAGGAGAGGCCAGCCAGTCTTCTGTTCTCCAGGATAAAGCCCCTAGTTTCTTCTATGGGCTATCTTCTCCCAACCCCTTACAAATTCCCCCTCCCTCTTCTTTCCCTCTCCCCCCTCATATCCTTTCTAAAATGTGGTACCCAAAGCAGAACTCCAAGTACAGAACTCTTTACCACTTGACCAATTTTACTTTGCTTCTCTAACTAAACTCTTTTAATTGTGTTGAATGCATTTCTAGGAATTGACTGGCCATGCTATAACAACAGTAACAATAATAATGTTTAAATATATCTTGAATTTCTTTAGAAACTTTCTTCCAAAGACCCAGAAAAGACTGTCATTAATTATGAAACACATTACTTCTGTGTTGGCAGAAGTAACCTCATTCAGTAGAAGCTTGTAGAAGCTTGTGAATGAGCCCTCTGGTTCAATGATTAGCAAATAATAGGAGGGAAATCCTAAGCAGTCTGTTACTGGTATGGTCAAGAACCTTAAGATTACTTACTTTCCATCTGTAAAGGAGGAGTGAAGAGGAAGGTTAAGTGCCTTTGAAAGCTTAATTTTTTTTTAATCAAAGCCCTTGAGTAGCCTCTGAAGTATGAGACTTTTGCAGTATCCTGGCCTCAGGGGGAGATCTATTGGTGATTTTTCCTTCTTAATAACAGTGGCCCTTTGGCTCAGGGGGAGGCCTAGAAATTTTAGGGGGTCTGAGGATAATTACTACCACAATTTAACCATTGTTCACTCTGAAACTTTCTTCTTTGGGAGGGAAATCATTTGCCTCTTGGAGATTTTTTTTTTGGGGGGGTGGGGATGAGCATTGATGGGACCTGTAATTTCAATTGCTGTGTGTGGGGGGGGATTCCCAATGAGGAGATTTTTTTTCTCTGCCATTATCATCACTGGGGTTATAAAGAAAAGCAAAACCACAGTCCCTGCTTTCACTTTCTAAAGAAGGAGACAACTTGCAAATACCTTTCTACACCTAAGATATATACAATGTAAATGAGAAGTAATCTCAAAGGGAGAGCTTTAGCTGTGGGAAGTAGAGGTGGGGAGAAGGGAGAGCATTTCCAGCCACGGGCTCCACCAGTGAAGTCAAGGCATCCAAAGATGCAATATTGTTGGTGAGGGTGACTAAGAATGCCAATGCCATTGGATTGTAGAATACAAAGAGGAGAGTTAAGTATAAGAAGAGTGAAAAGGTACAAAGAACCCATGAAGGGCTTTAAAAGACAAATAGAGGATTTTGTATTCGATTCTGGAGATGATAGGGAGGCCCTAGTGTTTATTGAATAGTGGGGAAGATGACTTTGGCACCTCAGCGGAAGATGGACTGGAGTGAGGAAAAGTTAGAGGCAAGGAGAGCAACCAGAAGTCTGTTGTACTAGCACAAATAAGAAGTGGCCATGCACCAGAGCTGTGTTAATGAAAAGAAGAGGATGGAGAGGACAGAGCTTGGGAAGGTAGAAAGGATAAGACTTAGTAACAGATTGGACATCATGTGGGATGAGTTTGAGGGAGGAGTTGAAAGTAGCACCCAGGTTGTGAACATGGGTAATTGGGATGATGGTGGTAACCTTCACAGTGATAAGGAAGGACAGAAGGGGCATCTAGGTGGCATAGTGGATGGAGCACCGGCCCTGGAGGCAGGAGGACCTGAGTTCAAATCCGGCCTCAGACACTTAACACTTACCAGATGTGTGACCCTGGGCAAGTCACTTAACCCCAAGTGCCTCACCGAAAAAAAAAATGCGATTTGATTCAGAAAGGACAGAAGAAGGGAGGGTTTCTGAGGGAAAGATGAGTTCTGTTTTGGGCATATTGAGTTTGGATGTGAGGAATCTTGTTCAAGAGGAGCATTAGAAGTTGGTGAGGGGAAGCTGGAGGTCCAGAAGGAAGTTAGAGCTGAATAAATGGGGACACTTATCTGCTCTGCAAATTTTAGACTTTGTTTCCTAGGGCACAGTCTGCTTCTTATTTTCTTTTTTTTCCTTTTTTTTTTAAAAATTAATAAAGTATTTTTTTTCCCGTTACATGTAAAGATAGTTCTCAACTTTTGTTTATACAAGCTTTCCAATTTCAGATTTTTCTCCCTCCCTCTTCTCCCTCCCCCCTCCCCTAGACAGCAGGCAATCTGATATAGGTCATATATATATATATATATATATATATATATATATATATATATATACACACACACACACATATATATATACATATACATATATATAATAACATTAAACATATTTCTGCATTAGTTATGTTATAAGAGAAAAATCAGAGCAATGACGAAAAACCTCAAAATAGAAAAACATCCGCACCAAAACCAAAAGAAATAGTATGGTTCATTCAGCATCTATACTCCATAGATCTTTTTTTTTTTTTCCCCTGGATTTGGAGATCCTCTTCTATCATGAGTTCCCTGGAACTCTTCTGTACCATTGCATTGGTGAGAAGAATATAGTCTAGTCCATCACAGTAGATCAACACTCAATGTTGATGATACTGTGGGCTTCTTATTTTCACAGATTATAATCAGATCTTTAACTTCCATTTTGGCTGCCAGAAGGGTGGCAGTCCCTCTGTGGTTGTTATTGGTGGTGTTGGATGTGAGGCCCCTTCTCCATGAGGGTTGCTCCCCTCAATGATAGTAACAAGAGCTGCTTGCCAGTTCAGGATTGAGGTGTATTCTTGTCATATAACACATGAAAGTGACCTAGGTTAGGATTCCATTGCTCACTACTGTAATCCTTGGGGAGGGCAGGAGTTGTTGTTTTGTTGTTGTTTTTTTCAGTCTTTACTCTTTTTCACCCCCGATGCCCCACTCAATCAAGATGCTCTAAGCAGTAGAGGCTTAATCAATGTTTGCTAAAGGAGTGAACAAGTGGAATGGGTTGCCAGTGCTCCCCTCACTGGGACTCTCCAAGCTAATGCTTGAGGGCCATTCGTGGAGGATCTGGGGATACTTGTTCTGCTACTGGATGGACTCTGCTGTTCTTTGCAGCTCCAAAAGAGGGGGAGGAAGGGGGATGTGTCATGAAATAATGGGATTTAGCAGATACTCAAAGATCCACCTGGAGATTAATCTATACTGATTGAATCAAGTGAGAGTGATTGACTACTGATTAAGCCTACTTCAAGTTAATTGGATTGTAATCACACCTGGCTATCTCAGAAGCTAGACTGTAAACTCAACTTGAGAACACCTTCAAAACCAATGGATTTGGATGACACCAACCAATCAGCTTGAAGCAGTGTGTAAGGACCACCTCTGTTCCAGACCTATAAAAAGCTTCCACAATCAGCTTGCTAGAGAGATCGTGATTGAAGCAGGCTTCTGGAGGGGGACTTGAGGAAGAACCAGACCAGGCTGGAACTCTAGGCTAAATAGGCTTTTTTCTTAACTTTCTCAACTCCATGGGAATATCTGTATGCTTTAATAAATGTTTAATGTCCAAGGACTGGTGCTAAAGCTTCTAATTTAAGGCGACCACAATTTCAATTTTAAACATCACAGATGGGAGGAGAGGAAAAAGACTCAGTAGCCTCATCTTGAGTCTGTCGCTTCTCTGTCAGTAGGTGGGTCTGCTGCAATCCTGGTTGAGCCATTGCATTGCACTGAGCAGAGTGTTTCAGAGTTGTTTGTCTCTACAATATAGTTGGTTGTTATTTAAATTTGTCTCCAGATTCTGCTCTTTTGACTGGCAGCAGTTCATAAAAGTCTTTTCTGGTTTCTCAGAAACTGTCCTTTAGTTAGTTTAGTTTAGTCTCACAGCACAATAGTGTTACATTACATTCATATATCATCATTCATTTAACCATTTCCATTTGATGGGCTATTTATTGCATCTTTGTCTTCCATGGTGCTTTTTTTTTTTTTAAGTGAGGCAATGGGGGTAAGTGACTTGCCCAGGGTCACACAGCTAGTAAGTGTCAAGTGTCTGAGGCCAGATTTGAACTCAGGTACTCCTGACTCCAGGGCCGGTGCTCTATCTATCCACTGTGCCACCTAGCTGCCCCCGGTGCTTTTTTTTTTTAATACTGAGCACATAGTAGGTGTTCAGTACATATGTATTTAATTTTTTTTTAGCACCATAGTGTGCATCACACTGCATTATGACTTAAAATACTAAAGAATCTCAGAATGTTAGAATGGGATGGGATTTTAGAGATCAACTTTACTACTTCTCTGGACCCGAATTTCTTCTGTAAAATTCAGAAACTGCATTTATGCCAGAAGGTTAATAGTGGCACTTGGGATACACACACACACACACACACACACACACACATACACACACACACACACACACACATACACACACACACACACATACACATACACATACACATATGATATATACAGCGTAAATGGGAGGTAATCTCAAAGAGAAGACGGGAGATGTGGCGAGAACATGAAAGGCCTCTTGAAGCAGAAGCTGGGAAGAGGGAGAGCTTTCTAGGCATGAGGGGAACTGGTGAAATGCCCTCTAGCCAGATAATGGGATATCTCATGTGAGGAATAGTAAGAATGTCAATGCTTCCAGGGGAGTAAAGTGTAAGAAAAATGGAAAGATATAAAGGACCCAGATTGTGGAGGGCTAACTAACAGACTTCCTTCCTTCTGCCCTTCCCTGCCCTTCCATCCTCCCTCCCCTCATTCCTTCTTTTCTTCTTTCTTCCCTCCCTTCCTTCCTTCCTTCCTTCCTTCCTTCCTTCCTTCCTTCCTTCCTTCCTTCCTTCCTCCCTCCCTCCCTCCCTCCCTCCCTCCCTCCCTTCCTTCCTTCCTTCCTTCCTTCCTTCCTTCCTTCCTTCCTTCCTTCCTTCCTTCCTTCCTTCCTTCTTTCCTTTTTTCTCTTTGTAACAAAGGCTGGTTCACTGGATAGAGGATGAAGGGAGGGATACATTAAAAAAGAAAGGTATCAAAAGTGAATTTTGAAAAATGCTGAAGTGTTTATCCCAATCTTAAAATCCCAGTCTGGAAACTCTTACATCCAGTGGAATTCATTACCCCGGTTTTGTCTTCTTCTATTTGCTATAAATCTGGTTTCATATGTATGTAGAAGGCCATAGAGTCAACCTGTTGTTGTGAATAGAACATCAGTCTTGAAGTCTGGAAAACCTAAGTTCAAGTCTTGACTTTGATAAGTACTGGCTGTGGGATCATGGACAAGGCCTCTCTCAGTGTACCAGGAAATTTTCCAGGACTACTAGCTGTATGACCCTTATCAAGTCACTTAACCCTATCTGCCTCAGTTTCCTCACCAGTAAAATGAGATGGAGAAGGAAATGGCAGACCATTCAAGTAATTCTGGCAAGAAAACCCCAAATGAAGTCACAATAACTCAGACAGGACAGAAATAACTCAACAACATCAACAACAACAAAAGGAGTTATAGATGAGTTGAGGATAAACGGAAGGAGTTTTAATGCTGGGAATTCATTTTACTAATGTCACAGGTCCAGACCACAAAAAAAAAAAAAAAAAAGTGAGTCCTTATATTACTTGTCTTAGGGCATCTGATATATGAAGGACTCACCTAAGCCAATCCCATAGCATGAGCTCTTGCACCTAAAACAGGAGTTGTTAAACTTTTTTGTGTCATGGACCCTTTCGGTGGCCTGGTGATATATTTTTAATGTATAAAATAAAATATGTAGGATTACAAAGGAAATAAATTATATTGATATGTAGATATAATTTTTTCCATTCAAATTCACAGATGCCTCCAGGTTTGGAACTAATCTAGAAGGAAGCTAAGAAAAATGGACACTAGATCAATGTAAAATTGTGTAAAGAAATGAAGTAGTTGAAGAGGCATTTGAGAAATAGGTGAATTGTGGAGGGCAGCTAGGTGGCACAGTGGATAAAGCACTGGCCCTGGATTCAGGAGTATCTGTGTTCAAATTCAGCTTCAGACACTTGATACTTACTAGCTGTGTGACCCTGGGCAAGTCACTTAACCCTCATTGCCCCCCCCCCAAATCAACCCAGAATGAAAAAAAGAAAGAAATAGGTGAATTGTGGTTAATTAATGATAGTGCTTTGAAACATAGATGGTTGGAGTTAGCTTTTCAGGAGAAAACTGCTTATATATAAGTTTTGAGAAAGAAAGTTTTAAGAAAGGAGAATTAAGTTGGACTTAAAATACATTTCCAGTTATAATTCTGCATTTCTTCTATCACTTCAAACCCACTGCCCAGTTTTATTGCCAATTTTGTAGTCTTTTTTGTTTCTCAGCAACGATTTTTGACATGTTCAGCAACTACTGAAATTTTCTAGACCCGAAATGATTTTTTCAAAATAGCTTACTTTACTTTAACTAGACTCTTAACAAAGCATTTCTGAAAAGTGGCTTCAACTGAAGCAAATGTTGTAATATAACTAGCCAATCTGGATCATCATTTTTGTTGCTTGCTCATACTATTGTGATACTCTCACTAGTAAATCTAAGGGTTTTCTATTTTCTGAATATTTTTAGCTTAGTCCAACATATTTGAAATGAATTGTAGGGTGTGTTCAATTTTTATTGAAAAAAGTCATCGAGAAATAAAGAATATATATGTATATATTATATATATGTACATGTATATGTGTACACACACACACACACACACACACATATATATATATATGTGACACAATGAAACTAACAGGTTGAGATTACTAGAAAGTTGAAGGGCTGGTGAACTGGTGGATGATGTAGAAGAGTCCAAAGGTCCATAAAAGAAATCAGAGTACGAAGAAAGTGTACTTAGTACAAGAGGAATAAATAAACGTGATTTCCATAAATTTATAGAAGATGGCTCTTGAAGGGTCTAGCAATCACCAAACTGCACTCTTCCCCCCAATTTTACAACTGAGAAAACTGAGCACAATTCATTATTTCTAAATACTTGTCAAATGCATTCTTCCCTTTTTAGAATAATTTGTAGTTAAATCTTTTGAATTGTACATGAAGGAGAAGTAGTATGGACACATTGTTCAATTAGGGGTTAAATTATTTAGTCGAGGTCCTATAGGAAGAGAGTGGACGAGATAGGTTTAGAATTCAGATTTCCTGACTTCTGGACCCCCAGCTTAGCTCCCTAAGCTGTGCTATGCTTCTCTCTGATTCCAAACCTATCCTGTTACATTTATAAAGTATGTTCCATGGTGTGACCTTCTGCCACAGAACACTCTGCACACTATTATTCCAGATTTCCTCTTGGATACCTTTTTCATCTGTTCACTGGGACCTAGTTATGCAGAAGCAATAAATACTTCAGAGCATAAATATTTTTGTTAAGGACCAAAGCACATTTCTAAACTGGTGAGCATAAGACTGAAATGGAAAATTACAGAGCACATTTTTAAACTCAGGACTGAGAATGACAGCCTAGTTGTTTTTCTTTTGTGTCTTTAAAGAAACATGAAGTGGTGGTTATCCGTGGTGTGAAAAGTATATTAAAACAACACACATCATGCTATTTCAAGATGCGTTTGTCTCCCTATTTCATTTTGAAAACTTCACTCCTACCCAGTTAAAAGGTTTCCTAAAGTAGGTAAGTGCCCTATTGTTGTTTATTGAGCTTCATTTGAAATAGCCCAGATTTCTTGGTGAGTGTTTATTCCTGACTAAGACTGGTGGTGGTGAGTATTTCCCTGGCCTGGAGGGTTCTAATTAAATTGTAGTGCTTGCCTGGAGGGAGCTTTATACCCTTCAAGTCTACAGCTCATTGACACAATAATAGCTAGCTCTTTTTTTGTTATAACAAAAAATCAGGAAGGAGTGCCTGATGTAATAGAATAGTATTGTGCTGTAAGAAATGATAAAAGGGATGATCTGAGAAATGTAGGAAGACTTGAATGAACTGATGCAGAAGAAATACAACATTGTAAAAGGGGGAAAAAAAACTTGGGAAGACATAAGAACTTTGATCAATGACCAACCAGGCTTCTAGAGGTCCAGATGGAATATGCTAACTACCTCCCTCCTGACAGAGAGAGGTGATGGATGCAAAATAAATAATAAGGTGTGCATTTCTATTCATGACTAATGTGGGAATGTTTGAATTGACTATGAATGTTTGTTAGAAGGACTTTCTTTTTCTTTTCTTTCTTTTTTTCTTTTTCCAAGTTTAGGGGCTATGGTGGAGGAAGAGTGGAATTAGGGAAAAGGTTGCCAAAAAAAAAAAAAAAAAAGAAAAGAAAGGAAAAAAAGAGGGCCAGTGAAGCATTTCAAAAAATGCACAGAAGAAAACAGAAATTAGTCTAGGAAGAATCACAGACCAACAGGACAAATCTGAAAATTACTTATTGAGTTTACTGATGATTTAAAAAGAAAAGCAAGCTATAAATAATAGAGAACACAGTTTGATGTACAATCCCCTTTTTTGTGCATATGTGTATCTATGTAAAACAAACAACAAATAAAATGAACATTCCATATGTATGTATAAATATATATTCTAAACTTAACAAATGCTAAATAAAATGAATATTCCATATACGTATATGTGCATACATACATGTGTGTTTATATATGTGTGTACACACACATATTCTTTATTTGGTGTTCATTACATTTAGAATAAGAGAATAAATATACAATAATTACTGTCATTTATAGTCCTGACTTCTCCCCGTGACAGGAGGACAGTTGTAAAAAACAATATTTTACAATATTTATAGGTTTTTGCTATAAGTTAAGATTGGGAAGAGATTGAGAATAGGGGAAATATGTTGCCCAAAGGAAGCCCTAAAATGGGGATGGCTGCTGATTAATCCAAAACAGTTAGTTTCCTTCCCTCTAAGACTTGTGTGTAGTTTCTGTGAGTCTGGGCACAGGAATTCTCTCAAATTGGCTGGTGGTTAAGATTACACCCAGCCAAGTAGATTCATTTTTCCTCTATTCCTAAGTATAAATGCACTTTATCCCTCCCACAGAGCTTTTGCCTTTCTTCTTGGAGTCCAGTTCTTTGAAGAGAGAAGATTTTTCTAGTTTTTTTGTGTTGCTTTTTTTCATCTTATAGTGGCATGGCAATTTCCATGCCAGAAATATTACAGTAAAGCCCCTCTCTTCCTTTGGATTGTCAATACATTACCTTTTTTTTTTAATTAAAAAAAAAAATTGGCAGGGTCAATGAGGGTTAACTGACTTGCCCAAGGTCACACAGCTAGTAAGTGTCAGGTGTCTGAGAGGTCACATTTGAACTCAGGTCCTCCTGAATCTAGGGCCAGTGTTTTATCTGCTGCACCACCTAGCCGCCCCCCCCCCACATTACCTTTTTTTTTTTTTTTTTTTTTTTTTGCGGGGCAATGGGGGTTAAGTGACTTGCCCAGGGTCACACAGCTAGTAAGTGTCAAGTGTCTGAGGCTGGATTTGAACTCAGGTATTCCTGAATCCAGGGCCAGTGCTTTATCCACTGCGCCACCTAGCCGCACCCCCCACATTACCTTTTTAATCAATATTCTTTTACATCATTTTTCTTTCATAGTATGTCCTTGTCACCTCCCCAACCATGAAGCCATCTCTTGTAAAAAGAATTTAAAAAAAAGAAAGAGGAAAAATAACTGCTCAGTAAAATGAACACATCCACTGACTTTGACTATAATATATGCAATGTTTCACACCCACAGTTCACTCATCTCTGTAAAGAAGGGAGAGAGATGCACTTTCTCATCTTTTCTTTGTGAAGGTCAAACATAGTCTTTGCAATTATACAATGTTCAGTTTACATTTTTGTGGTTGTTTTTATGTGTATCAAATATATTCTTGGGTTTGACACTATATTGTACCACGCACGGTATAGTAGAGCACTGTTTTTGTTAGAAGGCCTACATTTGGGTAGGCAGTAGACACTTATTATCTGTGTGAACTTCTTTCAAGTCGCAGCGGGAAGCCTTTCCCAGTCCCTTTGAATTCTAGTGCCTTTCCTCTGTTAATTATTTCAAATTTATCCTGTATCTACCTTGTTTGTACACATCTGTTTTTATGTTGTCTTCATTAAGTTGGGAGCTTCTCAAGGGATTATTTTGTATTTCTTTGTATCCCTGGCACCTAGCACAATGCCTAGCACATAGTAGGTGCTTAATAATGTTTTCTGACAGCATTAGGTAAATCATTTAACCTTGTTAATCTCATTTTTCTTATCTGTACATGCATATTGGAAAAAAATCTGCAGATGAATAGTGAGCTAGGCTGGGAATTGAATAGGAGGAAGAGAGAAGTCTGACCTCTGGAAAATTGCACAATTCTTTTCATGATTCCAAGCATCACTTTATGACAAAGGCACATCATTGAAACACAAATATTCTTCTGGTGCAGCACACTCTATTCCCTTCTATGCATTCTACCATGCATGTTTGTTGTTCCTTACTCTCGACTCTGTACATTTGCACTGGCTGTCTGTCATACCTGGAATACCTCTCCTTCATCATCTTTGACTGCTTGCTTCCTTCCTGACTCAGGTCAAATATCACCTGGAAAGCCTTTCCCAGTTCCTTCCTCATTCCTTCCTTAATCCCAGATTACCTTCCATTTACACTGTGTATATCTTATATGTATGTAATGATTTACATGTTGTTTCTGTTATTAGAATGTGAGAGCCTTAATAGCAAGGTCCATTTCTTTTTTGTCTTTCTTTGTATCCCTAATGTTTAGCATAGTGCCTGACATATAGTAAACCCTTTGATAAGTGCTTATTGCCTAACTGGTATGTATTCACTTAAGTCACAGAATACTGTAGTATCCAAAGAATTCAAAGTTGAGGCTCATCCTTTAAAGGCATTGGAAAGGTGTATGACTGGCACAAGTAGGCTTTCACATATCACAAATGATCAAATTATGCAGAAGTAAAATGAGGGCGGATCTCTGAGAAATGTGACTAAGAAAGAAAGTATGGGCTAGTCATATAGCAGTAAGGAATAGTGAAAGGACAGATGTACTACCTGTGGGTTGCTTTGGTCATCACACATTGTGAAGAGAATTCAAGGGGAAAGGGGTCATATGACACCTTAGATGGACTCTCTGTTTTGACTTTATTGGAGGAAATGGATAAGAGTTAAACAGAATGAATAATCTCAAATGGGGTTTTTCAGTATAGTGAGAGGAAATACCAACATTGATGAGATCTCAAAGCAATTGGTGTTTTGGAATGTTAGCCTGACCTATTTTGTGTATTATTGCAATATAACCTGTCAAGTTTCCTTACTTGTCAAGTAGATTTTCTTAAATTAAAGGTTAAAGCCAGCCTTTCCAATATCCAAAAATTATGCAACATCCTTCTATGGGATTTTCATTTAGATGTACAAGTGAAAATTCTTCAATTGACTGTTTTGTGCCCAAGGCTTATGTTGGGAAGATGAAAGGTTTGTTCAGCTACAAGGTGTTTAATATGCAGCATAATCCAATTAATGATCAACATAATCTCATTAAAATAGTGCCACACTTTCACATACTAATTTTATAATATCAGCTACTCTACTGTATTTTCTGAAATTGGATTTATTGAATTGGGTTACCAATTCCCAGGAAAACTCTTGTCTCAAGGAAGAAAGTTGAAAACAAGATCATCTAGAAAAATTTTGTTTAGATTGAAAAAAAAGAAATATTTTAAAAATGAAAGCTGCAATAATAATGAAAATAATTTGTTGTTCAGTGTTTTCAGTTGTGTTGGACTCCTTGTGACTCCATTTGGGGTTTTCTTGTCAAAGATAATGGAATGATTTGCCATTCCTTCCTCCAGCTCATTTTATAGCTGAAACTGAGGTAAACAGGGTGAAGTGACTTGCTCAGGGTCACAGAGCTATTAAGGGTCTGAGGCCCATGAACTCAGGGAGATGAATCTTCCTGCCTTCAAGCCTGGCCACCTAGCTAGCATTTACATAATGCTTTAAGGTTTGCGAAGTACTTTATGAATATTACATATATTTCTAATATCTCATTTTATCTTCACAAGAACCCCAGGGAGTAGTATTTTCCCCATTTTATTCAGTTCAGTAAACATTTATTCAGCACTTACAATGTGCCAGGCACTGTGCTAAGTGCTGATGAGGAAACTGAGGCAGAGAGAGCAGTTATAAATGATTTGTTCAGGATCACATAGCTTGTAAATGCCTGAGGCTGGGTTTCAACCCAAATCTTCCTGACTTCTTGGCTGGAAATCCAGTACTTTATCTATTATGATGTCTAGATACAAGGGGCCCAAAGGACCATGTCATGCAGCCATTTCAGAAGTTAAATTTTTTATAAAACCTTTTGAATTGAGGTGGGTAAAAAAATGGAGTACTGACAACAAACCCTGGGGAAAGGAGAGGGTTTCAGTTTATTTGTATAGATGGGACCTCTCCCTCCCATCCTGTTGCTGTTAGGGTGAAGAGGTGACGGAACTGGAGGGGCTGTTCTTGGCCAGCCTCTAAGAACAACCCTTTGGTTTTGCCAAATTTCCCATTATTTCCTTGTTCCCTCCCAGTGTTTTGGTGCCTTTAAGCTGTGGCAAGGAAGATCATAGGATCATAGATTTAGAGTTGGAAGTGACCTTAGATGACATCAGATTCAACTCCCTTATTTTACAGATGAGGAAATTGAGGCTGAGAGGATTAATAGATTCCTCTGGAGTCACATTTATGGTAGGCAGGATTTGAATTCAGGTCTTCCCTACTCCGAGCCCATCACTCCCTCCACTCTGTCACCTACCTACCAGCTTGAAACCCTTTGCCTAGCAGTCCCAGATTCAGGTGCTCTGGCAGTATCCCCTTTATCATCTGTGGCAGTTATAGCAGGTAGCGCCAAAATGAATATGTATTGTTTTTTCCCCCAGCTGATTTTGAGATTTGAATAGGGCAAATATAATCATGTAATAGTTATAACTTAGTAGTTTGTAGTGAATGTCTACCTGTGTTCCCTAGGAAATTTATCTTGGGAAAAAGAAGACATAAAAACAACCGTCACTGCGCCAGTTTTTCAGAAATCCATCAATCTCTTCAAATGTATTCATCAACATCTGTTGTGTTGTAGTATAAATGATGCAGATATAATGAAAAAAGAGATAGGACTGGTATGATACCTTAGTACGTAAGCATATTAAGTGCAGTTTCATGTAACTATGGTATTGCCCTGATTAATTTGTCAAAGGTTCTTAACCTGGGGTCTGTGAACTTTTGTTTTTGTTTTTGTTTTTGTTTTTAGTGAGGCAATGGGGGTTAAGTGACTTGCCCAGGGTCACACAGCTAGTAAGTATTAAGTGTCTGAGGCCAGATTTGAACTCAGGTACTCCTGACTCCAGGGCCGGTGCTCTATCCACTGCGCCACCTAGCTGCCCCCTGGTCTGTGAACTTTTAACACACACACATATATGTGTACATATATATCAATGACTATATTTCATTATAATTGGTTTATTTTATATTTATTTTATGTAGAAAAACATGATTCCAAGGAGTCCATAGACTTAACTGCCAAAGGGGCTCATGAAACAAAAAAGATTAAAAACTCTTGATTTAAAATGTATGTAGTTTTGAGAAAGACAAATGATGGAAGAGTGGCTAGAAAATTGGCCTCCAAGTCATACAGCTAGTAAGTAGAGACTTAGGTTGAAGTCCCAGCTCTAATAAATATTGACTAAATGATCCTGGACCTATCTCAGTTACCCCAGAGCATCTCTTTTGTTGTTGTTGTTGTTTTTTGTGCAGGGCAATGAGGGTTAAGTGACTCACCCAGAGTCACACAGCTAGTAAGTGTCAAGTGTCTGAGGCTGGATTTGAACTCAGGTCTTCCTAAATCCAGGGCTGGTGCTTTATCCATTGCACCACCTAACTACCCCACCCAGGCATCTCTTACACTTTGAAAGGTGAATATTTTATATATAATAGTGAATATTTTTGCTTCCTTGCTTTGCTTTGTGCACTCATTCTCATATTCTGGGGATGTGAGAAGCTCAGGAACCTGTCCTGTGTCCTAATATATTTCATGATCTCTAAGAGACTTGTACTCTATATGGTTGTCAGTCTTGTTAACATAAGCTGTGATTAGTTAAAGACTGTGACACCCTCAGTTCATCCCTGGCTGGTTAGGGAAATGTCCCCATGTTCCAGTATTTTTTTTTAGGATTGCTCAAGCTACTTCTCACTCTAAAAAATTGCTCACCATCCTTTTTCAGGTATCATTTGCGGCATATGGATTTACTGTATAAAGCTCCCGTTCCTCTACCCCTTCTCTCATTAGAAGTCTCTTGTCTCGATGAAGTCAGCCCAGCTTCTGAGACATGAACCCATTTCAGTTTGGTGCTCTGTGTGTGTCTTTGCTCTCTTCTCTGCCCCGCCTTCTTTCCCTTCCTCTTTAGGCATATCTGAACTGCCCACAGATCACTCATTTTGGGATATGCCCGGGCAGATCTATGGAACATGCTTTAATTTGTCAACATTGGGATAGGCCCAACATGAACAGGCTGAGTGAAATTTCCCCCTCATTTCTGGATTTGCTTGCAACATATATAAACACAGAGACTTGTTTTTATATTTGTAATTCAGCCTGTGGAATGAAGGTTATGTTTAGGAGAGTAGTAGACTGGATATGCAGAAAATGAGGTGTATTGGGATAGAAGGTATGTGAATCCATGGGACTCAGATGGGGCTTTTATAATTCCTGGACCTGCCTGTGATGAAGGTCAGTTTCAGCAGGCCATTATTCTGGTTGTTTGTCTATTCTTGGGTGGGGAAAATGGAAGGACTTGAGGGAGTCAGGTTTTTTGTTTTGTTTTGTTTTGAAATAGATTCAGGGATCCCTGCTACTAAATGCAAGATGGGTAGCTGAAGCTAAAAACAGGGAAATATTGAGCTCTTCTGCCCAGATCTAGTGTACCTCCAGCCTTTTCTGTTTTCCTTTCTTTGTTTCGGGCTGCCTAGCACAGAATGTTTTCATTCTGGATACATTATTCTTCCGCAGGGGCACTTTAATCTAGGAAAAAGTGACTTTCCTCTTTATGAGACATTGTCATTAAGGCATGGACCTTGCAGTTGTTTTTCTTCTGATGAGGAAGGATTTCCATGAATCCATCTGGTTTTTCAACCAGTGCCACCTATAGTCAAGTAATGTACATTTGAGAAATGGCAGGCTAGCGATGAAGTGATTGATATACACATGATGAGAGAACTGATTGGATGAGAACAATATCTGCATGGAACTATAATCAACTGAGCTAAGCTGTCATAACTTGGGCTAAGTACGTATAAACAAAGCAACATAGCAGGATGTCCTGTGTTTTCTGGGTTGGCAGTGTTCTCTTCATAGGCTGAAGTTTAATGTAAGTCATGACTTAAGAAACGGTTTTATTGTTGTTGTTTTTTGGGAAGGTTAAACTGTCTTGGATCGCTTTTCTTTCCTGTTTCTTTTTTTTTCTTTCTTTCTTTTTTTTAGTTTTCAACATTTTTTGTTGTTGTTGTTTTGTTTTTTTGGTTTTGGTGAGGCAGTTGGGGTTAAGTGACTTGCCCAGGGTCACACAGCTAGTAAGTGTCAAGTGTCTGAGGACAGATTTGAACTCAGGTCCTCCTGACTCCAGGGCCGGTGCTCTATCCACTGCGCCACCTTGCTGCCCCTCAACATTTGTTTTTATAAGATTTCCACTTTCCAATTTTTCTCCCTTCCTCCCCTCCCTTCCCCCCCCTCCCCTAGACAGCAGGTAATCTGATATAGGTTACATATGTGTGTGTGTGTGTATATATATATATATAAAATAACATCAAACATATTTCTGCATTAGTCATGTTATAAGAGAAGAATCAGAGCAAAAAGGAAAAACCTCAAAAAAGAAAAACAACAGCACCAAAAACAAAAGAAATAGTATGGTTCAATCAATATCCATGCTCCACAATTCTTTTTTTTTTTTTCTGGATTTGGAGATCTCCTTCCATCATGAGTCCCCTGGAACTCTCTTGTACCAATGCATTGGTGAGAAGAATCTAGTCCATCACAGTTGATCAACACACAATGTTGATGATACTGTGTACAATGTTCTTCTGGTTCTGCTCATCTCACTCATCATCGGTTCAAGCAAGTCCTTCCAGGTTTCTCTGAACTCCTCCTGCTTATCGTTTCTTAAAGCACAATAGAATTCCATTACATTCATATACCATCTTTCCTGTTTCTTTCTTCTCTTCCTGCCAGCTCCCTCTCACCTCCCTGCCATGCTCTTTTTAAGTTATAGAGGATTTTACTGGAAATGCTACGTGTTCCTCCTGAACTCTTGATTCTCAACACCCCTGCCCCCCAATATCTAATCATTCCCAATTCCTGTAACTTCTGATTTTATAACATCTCTTTGTCTATGCCTCTTTTTCTCCTCTAACTGCTATCAGTAGGACCTCACTTCTGGACTATTGCAATAAAAGCCTACTAGTTGTTCTCCCTACCTCAAGTCTTTCCCCTCTACAATCCAGCCTCCATTCTGCTGTCAGATTAATCTACTAAAGCACAGGTCTGACCATGTCATTCTCTCTAGTCAATAAACTCCAGTGGCTCCCTTATTCAAGCTTAAATATGAAATTCTCTCTCTCTCTCTTTTTGCCTTTAAAGTCCTTTATAACTTGGTCTTTTCCTACCTTTCCAGTCTTCCTAGCTCTTATTGCCCTTGATATTCTCCATGATGCTGTTATAGCCTCACTAGAGGTCCTGGCACAAGATACTCCATCTCCCAACTCTGGGCATTATCAATGACTGTCCCCCAACCCGTAACCTGCTCCTTCCTTACTTCTGCCTCCTGGTTTCCGTGACTTTCTTCAAGTCTCAGTTAAAGTCCCCCCTTCTACAAGAAGCCTTCCCTGGTCCATCACCTTAGTACTTCCTTCTGAGATCCTCTCCAATTTATCCTGCCTATAGCTTATTTGTGCAGACTTATTTGCATGTTATCTCCCCCTTTCCACTGTGAACTTTATGAGAATATGCACTGTTTTTTCCCCCTTTCTTTGTATCCCTAGTGCTTAGCATAGTATTTACTTGCCCCATAGTGAGCTCTTGAATGTTCATTGGGACAGCTAGGTGGCACAGTGGATAGAGTGCTGGGCCTGAAGTCAGGAAGGCTCATTTTCTTGAAGTCAAATCTATCTTCAGACACTTACTGGTTGTGTGACCCTGGGCAAGTCACTTTACCCTCTTTGCTTCAGTTTACTCATCTGTAAAAAGAGCTGGAGAAGGAAATGGCAAACCACTCCAGTATCTTTGCCAAGAAAACCCCAAAAGGGCTCACAAAGAGTCAGATACAACCGAAATGACTGGACAAAAATGCTCATTGACCTAACTTGAGAGACATAAATCATTCAAAATTGAAGGTGTCCTTAGAGATGACGTAGTCTACATTGTCCTAGAATCCCATAAACTCAGAGTAGAAAGAGACTATAGAGATCAACCAGTGAAATATGTATAAGATTCCTCTCCATAATATGCCAGATATATGGGCATCTAGTTCTTGGTGGAAAACCCCAGATAGATAGATGGTAATAGACCTCTATTTTTTGATGCAGCCCATTTCACTTTTGCTATCACTCTAATTGTGGGAAAGTTTTTATTCTGTGGAGATGAAATCTGCTCATGGACAAATCTATCATCTATCATCTCTTTAATCCTACTTGAACACCCCCCTGCCTTGAGTTGTAGGGTCAAGCATAATCATAATGATAACAGCAACAAAACCAACTATATAGCATTAAGACACGGAGATATGAAGTGACTTGTCTAGGATCACACGGCTAGTAAGCACTTGAGGGTAGAATTCAAACCCAGGTCTTCTTGATTCTAAATGGCCTGTGTTCTATCTTCCAGTCTACTTAGTTGTATGTAATAGAAACCTGCAGTTTCATATACAATCCTCATTTTCTGTTCTGCTGTATATTTGCAAGTGCCTGTTCTACCTGGTATTTACATTCCGAATAAAAATTAAAAGGCAGCTCTTAGCTCCTTAAACTTTTTTCTAAATATCATTAGTTCCTTTAGCTGGTCATTACATGCCATAATCCTGGGGTCCTTCAGCCTTTCGAGACCCTTCCCCTTTGAATGGTCCTGACCTAATGAATATCTTTCCCAAATGGTCGTGCCCAAAGTTGATATCGTAAAGTAGATGTGACCTAAGCAGGCCGGCATGGCTGGAACCCTCAATTCTTTCATTCAGGCTATCATGCCTCTCTTCAAGAGGCCAGAATCTTTAGATTCCATTGGTGGTTTTGGTTTTTTGATTGTCGCATTACACTACTGACTCATACCCTCATTTTACAGAGGAAGATACTGAGGCCTGGAGAGGGACTTAAGGTCATAGAAATAGTAAAATGGCAAAGGAACTCAGTTTCTCTGACTCCACATGGGGCCTCTGTACTCTGCCGGGTTGCACCCTTGTTTAATTACTCTTTTCCTGTGGGTGCCCCTGACTGCTTCATACTGAATTAGTTGCTTTCCTGACTTAGAAGAATTCTGCAGACTGCTACATCAGCACTCAAGGGACAAGCATTCCAGGCTGCACTTGGCTTAGGGCAGCTCATGTTGCTGCTCATCATGTGGTAGCCTCCTGACTTCCACGGAGGCATGAGACCTGCTGCTTTCCTACAATCCTGATTCACTGTAATTCCTCCCTTAAAAAAGAAGACTTTTGCTGTTTGTTAAGTATTATCTTCCACAAGCATGGCTTTTTGAAAGGTTTCATTTAGGAATGGGCTCATTCATTCATTGCCACAAAAATGAATCATTGATAGAATTTTGAAATTCCAGAGCTAAAAAGGCACTTAAAGTTCATCTAATCTAGTACCCCCATGATGTCTGGGTCTGACTCTGTTTCTCTTCTGCTAAAAAATTTTATTTGGTTTCATATCGTCTATAGGCAAAAGCACAAACTCCTTAGCCTGACATTTATAGGACCTTTCAAAATTTGTCTCCATCCTAACTTCTTTTGGTACCCATGTCTGCTCTCCTTATCATATATAAGGGTACAGGTTTCCCACTATGGCACTTAACCAAGGCCTTTCCTCTTAGGAAGCAATTCCACATACCATGCATTCATCCTTCCCAGTCCCTTCAAAATTCACTAATTCAATGTCCCTTTATTTATGTATTCATTCATTCATTTATTTATTCATCCATCCATCCATTTATTTATTTATTTATTTATTTTGTGGGGCAATGGGGGTTAAGTGACTTGCCCAGGGTCACACAGCTAGTAAGTGTCAAGTGTCTGAGGCTGGATTTGAACCCAGGAACTCCTGAATCCAGGGTCGGTGCCTTATCCACTGCGCCACCTAGCTGCCCCTCAATGTCCCTTTTTTTTTTTTTTTTTAGTGAGGCAATTGGGGTTAAGTGACTTGCCCAGGGTCACACAGCTAGTAAGTGTTAAGTGTCTGAGGTCGGATTTGAACTCAGGTCCTCCTGACTCCAGGGCTGGTGCTCTATCCACTGCGCCACCTAGCTGCCCCTCAATGTCCTTTTAATGTATGATAATGGCTTATTGTGTCATCTGCCTGTGTAGCATTTATTTTTTAATTAAGAGCTTCAAGGCCATAAGCCAAAGGAATAGGGACAGCTAGGTGGTATAGTGGATAGAGTGCAAAGCCTGGAGTCAGGAAGATGTGAGTTTGTATCCAGCCTCAGACACTTCCTAGCTGTAAGACCTTGGATCAGTCACTTAACCTCGTTCAGTTTCCTCATCTTACAGTGAGCTGGAGATGGCAAACCACTCCAGTATCTTTGCCAAGAAAAAGGGTCATGAAGAATCAGAAAGAGCTGAACAACAACAACAAAGGAACAAGGAATTATTTGGGCACTGTCAGCCCTCAATACATATTTCTTAAAAGGCATAAGTAAACAAGCACTTAAAGTGAACCATAGGCATTTCAAGAACTTTGTCAATGTCAACAGGAGAGAGATTTGGGGGACAAGAAAGCATTCTGGGACAATGTAACTGGCAACCTATTCTGCTTCTGTATATAATCAATACTACAGATGCAGGAAATTAAAAAATAATTCACCCCATTTATGCCCATCAAGTGAGGAATGAATGAACACATCATGATATATGAATATAATTGAAATGTTGTTGTAATCCAAGAAATGATGAAAGAGATGATTTCAGAGAAACCCAGAAAGTAAATTGACACTGGGGGAAATGAGCAGAATTAAGTGAACCATCTATGCAATGACAAAACATTGTAAATAAAAATAGCTCTTAAAGACATAGAGCAATGACCAGCCATGGTTTCAGGGTAGCTATGATGAAGCATTTTATGTATCTCTTAACAAATAGATTGATGGACTCAATGTACAAGAATACATTTTTTTGAACATGGATGCTTATTTGATAGAAGGTTTTTGTTTTTTCTCGTTTTTGTTTATGTTTTGTTTTTTACTACTTCTCTTTTTTATTGGAGGTGGCTTTTGGCATGAGGGATAGTGGTGGAAAGCCTCTGTGATACTGTGGTTATAGGAGCCTGGGTGATTGGGAGGCTACTGGTGTCCTGAACAGTAATAGAAAAGTTTGGAAGAGGGATGGGCTCACAAGGAAAGAGAATTCATTTTGTTTTGGACATGTTAAGTCCAATCAAGTCCACAAGATTTTAAGATCTTAACTATGGCACTGTGCTAAGAAAGGCAAGTAGAAGGCATTGGGCTAAGAAAAGCAAACAGTCCCTTCCCTCAAGGGGTATTCTGATGAGGAAGACAACATGCAGACAAATATGTCCACACAAAATACATATAATCAATAAATGAGAGAAAATCAAGAAGAAGACAATTTCAGGCACGGGGAACAGCTGGAAAGAAAATTCAGGAAGAAGGGAGGAATCCAGTGTCTCAGCATGGAAGAGTATTTAGGAGGAAGTCGGTATAAGGAGGCCTGAAAAGTAGAAAGGGGACATTTTATGAAAGGCTGTAAAAACCAAACAGGATTTTATATTTGATTTGGAGGTAATAGGGAGCCACTGAAGTTTATGAACTGGGGGTGGGGGTGGGGGAAGGGCTGTCAGACACAGACCAATGTTTTAGGAAGTTCCCTTTTATAATTGAGTGGAGGGTGGACTGGGATTAGGAAAGATTTTTTTTTTACCTTTAAGGAATAAAATAAAATTAATTTTTTTAATTAATGAAGTATTTTATTTTTTTCCCGTTACATGTAAAGATAGTTTTCAACTTTTGTTTATACAGGCTTTCCAATTTCAGATTTTTCTCCCTCCCTCCCCTCCCTCCCCCCTCCCCTAGACAGCAGGTAATCTGATATAGGTTTTATATATATATATACATATATATATATATATATATATATACATATATATATATATACACACACACACACGCACACACACACATAATAACATTAATCCTATTTCTGCATTAGTCATGTTATAAGAGAAAAATCAGAGCAATGATGAAAAACCTCAAAATAGAAAAAACAACAGCACCAAAAACAAAAGAAATAGTATGGTTCATTCAGCATCTATACTCCACAGTTCTTTTTTTTTTTTTTTTTTAGGAAAGATTTGAGGCAGGAAAATCAATAAGTTTGTTGCAGTAGTCAATATGTCAGTAGGGTGGTTCCTGTAGTTGTGTGAATAGAGGGAAGGGGAACGTAAATGACAGATATTGTGAAAGTAGAAACAAGACTTGGCAACTGACATCTAGACTGCAAGCCTGGATGACTGGGAGGTTGGTGATCATAATAATAGGAAAAAGAGAGTATTTTGAATTTCAGATTTCTATAATTAAATTTTGTTTTGTTGAATTAATAACATTTTAATCACTAACATTAAATTAATAATGTTTATAACATTTTATTCAGGTTTGGGCCACACTTGGGAGGGACCTGGACCACATATGTATAGACTATAGAGGGAGAAAAGAAAATGGCCTATGACTTAACCTTGGGAAGCATGCAGAGTTAGTAGGTATAATCTGTATAAAGGTTTAGCAGAGAAGATTAAGTAGAAGAGTAGTCAGCCAGGTAGGGGAAGAACCTAAAGAGGAGATATTCAGAAGAGTATAATCTGATAGTCTCAGATGCTGAAGAGAGGTCAGGAAGATTGAGGATTGAGAAAAGACTGTTAGCTCCTGCAATTAAGAGAATGCTGGCAACTTTGGAGAGAGCAGTTTCTGTCAAATGTCATGAGATCAGAAGCCACACTGCATAGGCTTCAGTTAAAATGTGGAACCTGAAATGAGCCTTGAAGAAATTGAAGAGGGAGTACACTCTTTTCAGGGACAGCTAGGTGGTTCAGTGGATTGAATGCTGCTAGGCCTGGAGTCAGAAAGACTCACCTTCCTGAATTCAAATCTGGTCATAGATACCTCATAGCTGTGTGACTCTGGACGAGTCACTTCACCCTGGTTGCTTCAGTTTCCTCTTCTGTGAAATGAGCTGGGGAAGAAAATGACAGACCACTGCAGTATCTTTGTCAAGAAAACCATATATATAGGGTCACCAACAGTAGGATATGACAGGACAACAACAAAACATTCTCCCAGTTAGGGAGATGGTGTGCCAAGTTTGGGGCGCAGGTAGTGGTCCTTTTCAGCAACAATGTAGAATATTTAAGAGGAGTAATGTGTAATTAGATGAGAATTAGGTTGAATCCAGATAAAGAATGCAAGATTTTGTATTTTTATCATAGACAGGTTAGATTATCTTGTTTTTTAATTGTGAACTAGAGGAACCTTCAAGAATATATTGCCTTTGTTTTTGGTGGTTATTTACCATAGCTCATGCCCCCAAGCAGGGTTATTTTGTAATTCTTTCTGTTGGATTTTCTGTCCTTTGTTCATCCTAGCCCATAGTCCTTTGCCCCAAATCTTTTCTAATGTCATATAGTCTTTGTATAATCCCAAACCCTGGAACCTTTCCCTTAGTTTTTAGGGCCTTATCAATCTCTCAAGCTGCACCCATATTGTGCTCTTATCTAGCATTTCATATGGACCTTGGTGGGTGGGGGCAAAGTTTGGCTTTTGTTTTTATTTTGGGAAATATCACTAACTTTTATTTAGTGTTCAGTGAATAATTGTTTAACCGAGAATAACATCTAACTGTAAGGAAGTGCTCCATAAGTTACCGTGTTATATTTTACTAAAAGTGAACCACAGTCCCAGCTTGCCTGGATGTTTTCATATTATGTTTTTGAAGTCTAATCTTAGTGCCTTTGCTAGCAGAATTATGATTCAGTGACACATAGGGTAGCCTGGGTGAGGGAGAGTTGCTTAAACTTTCCTGCAGCTGCTGTAAGGCTGCATGCTATGCAGACTGGGCCAGTTGGGGCAGGGAAGGAAGGTCATGCCACTCCCCAACTTTCATGACACATAAGAGTACAGAAGGTCAACGGCGGGTCTTTGCTTTCCCATTTTTTGCTGGCTGGCTCCACCCCTACCTGGGATGAGAATTTGTTTTCTCACAGAATTGTGAGCCTCCCTGTTAGAAGGGAAACAGGAAAGATTTGAGAACTCTCCCTACTTCAGGAATGAATCTTCTCCACCTATGGGCCCCACTGGTGGTTTTTTGTTTTGTTTTGTTTTTTGTTTTTGTTTTTGCGGGGCAATGATAGTTAAGTGACTTGCCTGGGATCACACAGCTAGTAAGGGTCAAGTGTCTGAGGTTGGATTTGAACCCAGGTCCTCCTGAATCCAGGGCTGGTGCTTTATCCACTGCGCCACCCAGCTGCCCCCTTGTGCCCCACTTTTTAAAAATTTGGGATCTATGATTGCATCAATCCGGAGAATTTCTGGTTGTCAGAGTTCCTTCCCAAGCTTAAAAGGTTGCTTGTAGGAATTGTAGGGCCACTAAACCCTTAGAAAACCCTGTATTAATATTTTGTTAAATAGTTCCTAATTGAATTTTTTGGTTTTATTTTGGTTTTGGCGGGGCAATGAGGGTTAAGTGACTTGTCCAGGGTCACACAGCTAGTAAATGTCAAGTATCTGAGGTCGAATTTGAACTCAGGTCCTCCTGAATCCAGGGCCAGTGCTTTATCCACTATGTCACCTAGCTCCGCCCTCCCCCCCCCCCCCAATTGCATTTTAATCAGCTTTGGACCACACTCAGGAGGGAGTGTGTTTGAGGGAGAAAAGATGGCCCGTGACCTAACCTTGAGAGAAACCCAGAGTTAGTGGATATAATCTGTATAAAGATCTAGCAAAGAAGATTAAGGAGTGGTCAGTCAGGTAGGGGAAGAACCTACAGAGGAGAGATCATTGCCAAGGTCACCCAACCCAATTTGTTTCAGAGGTGGAATTTGAACCCAAATCTTCCTGACTCCAAGGCTGGCCCTCTACCCAGTAAGCTAAGCATCTTCTAGAGAGATAAATTATGTCTAAATAAGGAGATGACCGTTTAGCTCTAATATATGATGAAAGAAGGGACTTAGAGGTCATCTTGACTAAGGCCCTTATTTTACACATGAAGAAATTAATCCCCAAAGAATTTGAATGATTTACCCAAAGTCACACAGTGAGTGACAGCTGAGATTCAAAGCCCAACTCAATCCTGCTTCCCCTTCAACCACTGCCTTGATACTAAAAAGATCTTTTTCACCTATTTCCTCATAAATACTGGTATTACTAAACATTAAGCTTTATATATAAGTGGTAAATGCAGAATTTAGAATAAAAAAAAAAAACTTTAAAGGGAAGGGGCAGCTAGGTAGCTCAGTGGATAAAGCATCAGCCCTGGAGTCAGGAGGACCTGAGTTCAAATTCGGCCTCAGACATTTGACACTTACTAGCTGTGTGACCCTGGGCAAGTCATTTAACCCTCTTTGCTCCACCAAAAAAACCCCCACAAAAAACCCACAACCCACACCATACTGGGGCAGCTTGGTGGCACAGTGGATAGAGTACCAGCCCTGGAGTCAGGAGGACCTGAGTTCAAATGTGACCTCAGACCCTTGACACTTATTAGCTGTTCGACCCTAAGCAAATCACTTAACCCCAATTGCCTCACAAATATATATATATATATATATATATATATATATATATATATATATATATATATATATATATATATATATATAAGATGAGATGTATATTATCACAATGCTCTTGATATATGCATTTTTTTTTGCTTAATTTCCTCTTATTTTCATTGAATCTCCCCCCTGCCCCTTACCCTTCTTATCTACATATATTTCACTCTGCCAAGTTTTCCCTGGCCAAACAAGTATAGCCAGTGCTGTTCTAGATTCCTCACTGCTTGTGATGGGGATTAGGTAGTTCAATTTTTGTGGATGTTCCTGGGGAGCTGTTTTTGTTCAGTGGAGAATGATTTGGGGCCAGAAATACTAGGACCATAAACCACTAGTTCCACAGAATGAGCCAAAGCAGAGTGAATTGTGAGAACCTGGGTTTCCTTGAATAAGAAATATTTGTTTTATTTTTTTTTCTCCTAAGGTGGTTAGGAATAAAGGGATTAGTACATTACAAAGAATCATAAAGGCTCAGATTAGATCAGGGTTTTGTTTTGTTTTTTAAGATTTTAGTGTAAATCTATTTGGAAGAGAATAAAATAAAATTCTTTATTAAATAACTAGAACATTTGTTATGTGTGAGTTCATAATTCTGACAAACTCCTTGACAAAGGTAGAGGATTAAATTATAATATGAAGAGCACTAGACTAGTAGTCAAGAACTTGTATCTAGAAACAAATAGCATCACCTCTTTAGGCACGTTCAGTTTTTTGGTTCCTTTCTGGTCTTTACTCTTTACACTCTGGGAACTTCTTTCTTTACCATGTCCCAGATGCCTTCTCAACCTGGAAGATGCCTCTATCCCTGTGGCCCCTTCCTCTTATTGGTCCTTTCCTCCTGGAACCTCCATTAAAAAAAAAAAAGTGCTCAGGCCATCCAAGTTTACTCTTTCATTCTTCTCCAGACTTCTTTCTCCCTCTTGGTACCTTTTCTCCCTCCTCTATCTCCTCATATTTCTTTTTATGTTTACTACTTCCCTGGGAGGGCAGAGATGATGATGACGTTGTCCGATGTCATCACTGACATGAAAAAAGGTTAGGGTCCTTGGGTATGCTTCAGTAAAGATTTACACTCTTGCACACAGTCCAATTAGGATTAAACTGGTCTCTTATTTGGCTCTAGAGAAAGTGACTGAGTCGAAGACTTCACCCCCGGGGAGGAGGGCTCAGAAACATTCTTCTCCCAGAACAGAAGGAAGGCAAAAGCTTTTATAGAGGATAGATAGGGTGACCACCTGAAAATGGAAAGTTCCTTTTTGGGGTGGGGTAGGGAAAGCCTGGATGCTTGTCATATTCCTGAGAGTCCAGGGGGATTTTTAAAAAATGATGATCCTGACCTCTGGGGTTATCTCAGTCTCCTGGCTCTGCTCAGGTAGTAGTCATACCTAATTGACTTTCTTACTCTAGAATTTTATCTCCCCTTACTTCTTAGGTGTGTCTTTCCTGATATCTAGTTGACCAATCTGTACTTTAATCATCCCTTGATTCCTTGATTTGTCTGTCCTGTTATCTGGTCATCTTTGGTTTTGCTTCTCCCTGGAAAAACTTCTTCTGATTTATCCTAAGCCTCAGGTCAAGCATCATCATCACTTTATTTGTATATCCAGCAGTTATACCACCTGGCACATGGTGTTTCATAAAGGCTTGTTGACTTGATTTGATTCTCTGGGTCTCAATTTCCTTGTTTGTAAAATGACAGGACTACAATTCTTGCATTTTCTGATGTGTAAGTGATAACAACGGGGTCTCTACATTTGACAGGATTGAGAAATAAACATCAGCCTATAGTTAAGGCCACCTCAAACGTTGGGGGACACATTTCTTCTTTCAGATTTTTTTCATGACTTGGTCTTTGAATAACAAGACTTCTGACTCCTGCTTCTCACCTTCTACAGCAGTGAAAAGATATTGGACTATGTTTATATAGCAACTTCCGGGCCTTCTCCCTTCCACCTTCCTTGTGGATCTCCTAGAATACCTGTTCTGGATTCAAGGTGCTCTCTGGCTCCACATTTAATTAAAACTAGCTCATGAGGAAGCATTAATGTGTTTATTTTTTCTCTAGTTAGCCAAAGGATACAGTTGGTTAAAAGGAAATATTTTTTAATGAAATGGCATAGTAAGAAAATTCACAATAGAACATTCATCTCATAAACCTAGGGCACACTCTCTCACAAATATACATATACCGGCAAGTCGGGAGAGTTGTTAATAGGCTTAGAAATCACACATGAAAAGAGTTTTTGGGGAGCACAGGAAAAGGGGCAACTCAGGGCTCCTGCTGCAGGATTACCCAACAAGTCCCTGCTGATTTTGTGATCTCTACTGGGCACTGCTCCATGCTTCTGGCCTCATTTCTTCAGGCTCATCCAGGCAATCTCAGTTCTGGTTAGTTTGGGTAGAATGACTAGAACTTGTCCATTATAGGGTCTGGCTGATGGGTCTAGTCATAGCCACCAACCTAACAGACACATATCCTGCAGTGTCTCCAGGCCAAGACCGAGTCTTTTGGATTTTGGGGTGAGATCCTGTTTAGGGCTAGCTATTTTATTCCCTAAATATTCTCTGATTAGTATGCAAATTAATTTCAGTTAGAGCTAAAGGTGAGGTAAGGAGGACTAGTCATTGTTTTCTACCCACCTTTCTTACATTCCTTTTTTATTATGCAAATTTGCCAATTGCAAATCCTGATTGCTTTGGATTTTGGCCAGTGAAAAGTCTCCTTCTCCCTATTTTGGGAAGGACATAAATCAAGAAATAAACTAACATCCAAGGGTAGAGAAACCTGTTTCAATCTGGGCAGACCTTCAATCTTCTAAGTCTGCTAAAATGGTAAAAATAAATCTTTAGAAGAAAGCATAAATGACTGGTACTTAGGGCTCAGAAAACAAGGCAAAGTTCCATTCAGTAAAACTTGTATTTAGATTTTTGGTCCCTCCACTCCTCTCCAATTCATTTTCCCCTCTCTCTCTTTTTTAAATTAAATTTTATTTTTTTTAAATCAGGAAAAGCTTGCTTTCTCTCCCTCTCACCCTAACCCTCCTGCCCCATTATGAGAAAAAAAGAAAAACGAAATCCCTCTTACAAACATTTATAGTCAAGCAAAACAAATGGTCAGTATTTGTTGTGGGGAAATGGGGTAGGGGTCCTTAGGAATTCCTCTTTAAAGAATTACACCCTCTTGCACACAAATCCAATTAGAATAAAATAATATTTTATTTAGGTGCTAGGGAAAGGAAACTAAGAGAGAAGTCCTTGGACTTCTTCTCATGGGGAGAAGGCATGGCACAGAGGCATGCCCCTCTGAGATACCTATCTCCTCTTGCAGGAAACAGGCAGATACTTTTAGAGAGGACCTATGATAGTCTCATGAGGTGATCATCTGACAGTGGAAAGTTCCCTTAATGGGGGAGAACCATCCCCCACTGGTGGTGGCTAGGGGAAATTGGGTGAGGAGAGGCTCTGGATCTCTCAAGCTATCTCTGTCTTTTTGCCACAAAGGCAGCCACCACACCTAATCTTATCTCCCCGAGGGGTGGGGGAGACTGGTATGAAGGGTGGTGGTCCTGGAGAGAACTCAGTCCCTTTGTGGTGCCACTTATCTCTTTAGGTGTGTCTGTCCTTTGCTTTAGTTTCTCAAGGAGAAAGTTCTTTGATTTACCCCAGAAAACTTCTGAGGTACCCAGGGACCCATAACAGTATTTTTTCAAAAAAGTCTCCTTTTGTATTCTTTGTCTTTTGGTTCTCTGTCAGGAAGTAAGTAGCATGTTTCATCATTAGTCATCTTGAATCATGGTTGGCCATTTTGCTGATTAGAGTCCCTGAGTCTTTCAAAGTCATTTGGTTTTACAATATTGTTGTCTTTGTATAAATTGCTCTCCTGCTTCTGCTTACTTCACTCTGTAAAGGGCAGTTAGGAGGTGCCCCGAATACAGCACTGGCCCTGGAGTCAGAAGGACTAGAGTTCTAATCCAGATCCAGATACTTGATGCTACTAGCTGTGTGACCCTGGGCAAGTCACTTATCCCAATTGCCATAAACATTTGGGGCCATCTCCTGTGGTCCTGATATGACATATACCTGGCCACTGGAGTCAGATGGGTCTGGAGGAGAGAATAGGGCTGTATGCTTCCCTCACTGAAATTCAATTCACTGAAAGTCATGATATCATTTCCTGATGTCAAGGTCTTCTTTGAGAATGAAGGACAAACAATAATAACAACAACTTTATTCTGCATCAGTTCGTACAACTCTTTTCAGGTTTTTTCAGGAAAAATTCCCCTCATCATATCTTACAGGATAATAGTATTCCATCACATTTACATATCACAACTTGTTTAGTCATTCTGCAATTAAATGGTACCCCCTCAGTTTCTAATTCTTTGCCATCTCAAAACGAACTATGGATATTTTTGTCCATCCTTAGAGGTTTTTTTCTTTTTGGGGGAGGGGGCAATGCAATGAGGGTTAAGTGACTTCCCCAGGGTCACACAGCCAGTAAGTGTCAAGTGTCTGAGGTCAGATTTGAACTCAGGTCCTCCTGACTCCAGGGCTGGTGCTATATCCACTGCACCACCTAGCTGCCCTCCTTAGAGTTTGTTTTGCCTAGGTCTACTACTTCTCTTTATCTGTTCTCCCTCTACTTCTTCCTTTCCCCTTTGCCTCCTACTTCCTCTTTGAGTGAAATGTATTTCTGTATTCAATTGTGCATCTTCTTCCCTCCTTTGATCACTTCAGATGAGAGGGAGGTTGACATGTCACCTCCTCTCCCCACCATTTCCCCTTGTTTGAAAAGAATTCTACTTATGAACCTCAAATCTTTTAGATGATTTTCCTTTATTGTCCTGGCTTTTCTCCCTCCTTCTCTGCATTCCTCTTTCCTTTCCTTTCCATTGTTCTTTTTCTTTTCTTTTTCTTTTTTCTATTTCATAATATAACAGAATGACTTGCAGGCCTATTATTCTAAGAAATCTAAACAGTCTTAGAATTTCTTGAATGAAGTCTAGGTTCTTTTTTTCATCACGGTATTCAGTTAGTACAATGCCTTAATTTTTTTCCTTTTCTCCATGAACCATTTCTTGGTTTTTTGTTTTTGCTCTGCGAGAGCTTACATTTTTTTCTATTTTTTCAGTTTTTTGACTTTGTTTTAATATTTCTTGTCTTCTGGCACAGTGGATAGAGTGGTGGGTCTGGAGTGAAACATCTTCCTGAGTTCAAATCTGGCTTCAGATACTTACTAGTTGTGTGACCCTGAGCAAATCACTTAACCCTGTTTGCCTCAGTTCCTCATCTTAAAATGAGCTGGAGAAGGAAATGGTAAACCACTCCAGTATCTTTGGCTATATGGGGTCACAAAGAGTCCAACACAATTGAAAAACTACAGAACAACAACAATAAAAACAGTTTGACCCTTGGCTTTATCAGTGAAGTGTTAACATAGCTGTGTGATCCTGGGCAAGTCTCTTAACCCTGTTTGCCTCAGTTTCTTAATATGTAAAATGAGCTGGAGAAGAAAATGGCAAACCACTCCAATATCTTTGCCAAGAAAACCCCCCAAAGGGTCATAGAGTATGACACAACTGAACAACAATTTTCAAGTTTGTTCCATGAGCAAGTCCTTGGAGGAGGGGCTTCAGCCTGAAAAAGAGGGGAAAAAAGAATCTACTAGTGTACAGAACTAAAAGTGGAGTCATTGCCGAGTTTCTAATTCTTTCTTCCAACACTCTCGTTTCTTTTCCATTATTTTCTAACACTCTCATTTCATTTATAAAAACATTTTTAAACTCATCTTTTAAACTCTTGCTTTATAGTTGAATTTGTGCCCAAATTGTGTTTTTCTTTGAGGCTTTGATTGTAGACGTTTTGGAACCACTCTCTCCTGAATCGTGTGTTGAGCATCCCTGTCACCATAATAACTTTTTGTGGTGGGGTTCTATTTTGTTTGCTCATTCTTCCAGCCTACTTCCTGACTTTGAATTTGATATTAGGACCTTCCCTACTTCTGTAGGGAAGGTCTAAGCTGTTTCTGCTGCTACTTTCTTGCATATTGAATATTGTTTTATTTTGAGATCTCAGGGATAGGCAGGGGATGCCACGGCTCTCAGTACTTCCAAGATGGTAATGACTGTAGTGCAAGTTTGACTGCTCCTGGGATCAAAATCACAACACTGGTGCTTGATTCTGAACTTGTTTGCACTCATTACACAACTTTAGGCCCATCATAATGATGACTATTTACCTGAATGCCACCCCTGGACATTCAGGCCCTTGAATGCCACCTCTGGGCACAGGTCTCTTCCTCAACTTGCCCTGGATCCAGGATCCAGAACTAGGTAGTGAACAACAGAGTTACCAGTTGGTATCTCTACCTGCATCCTGCTCAAAGGTCACAGTGCCCCAGTAATAGTTTGGGATATTGTCTTGCCTAGGTATGCAGACTCAGTCCTCTTTCATTCCCTGAAAGCTGAAATACTTTGGGCTCTGTGCTCCTGGGGAGACCCAGGCCCTAGAGCCATAGACTGCTCTGTTTTCTGTGGTAGAAAGATGTGTATGACTCATGGTGTGACTCACTCTGACTTTATCTTGGTTTTCCCAATCACTATTGGGTATGGTTTTCTAGATCTGTTCGGAGAAATTTTGGAAGGGTGTGTGTGTGTGTGTGTGTGTGTGTGTGTGTGTGTGTGTGTGTGTGTGTGTGTTAAGCTTTCTATACTTCTTCCTGCTATCCCTCTATCTTCACTCCCTCTCCACCAAAAATAACCAAAGTACAAAGGAATCTAATTTCATTGGTGCTGCATTTTCTTTTTTTTTTTTTGAATGTGGCCATGTAAAAAAACAGGCTGCTGTTTTATGAAGGAATATGTTCTGTTAATTGAGGTTTCCAAGCAGAGATCCAATGACCACTTGTTTGTCATGTTGTGAAGGGCATTCATTCATTCATTACTGGGTTGGTCTGAGGCAGGGGTTCTTGACTTTTTTCATCACGAATCCCCTTTGGCATTTTGGTGAAGCCTATGAACCCCTTCTTCCCCATCAGAATGTTTTAAATGAATAAAATAAGACACATAGAATGACAAAGGAAGCCAATTGTTATTGAAATACAGTTATCAAAATGAAAAAACAAAAAACAAATCCAAGTTTATGGACTCCAGGTTAACAACCCCTATCCTAGATGATCTTTGTGTTTAAGAGGGTATTTGGATCATGGATTTAGAGCTGAAAGAGATGTTACAAGTCATTGAGTCCAATGAGGGAATTGAGACACAGAGAGGTTAAATAATTTGGCCTTGGTCAAACAACTAATAAGCTCCTGAGGCGGTATTTGAACCCAAGTTTTTCTTAGGCCTAAATCCAGTGCTCTATCTACTATGCCAGAGAATGTACCATATTAAAGTTAATTTGTTGTTATAAGAACACTATTTAAGAACTGAAGGCACTTGACATTTGGCCTCATGTCCTTAAAGGTGTATACACCACTCTCAGTTGTAGATTGTATTTCCCCTTTTGTAAGCAAGAGACCTATATGGGAGAACTAGATTTGTTCAAGAGGGATCCCAGCTACTCAGGAAATCTTCAATTTGGAGGACATTACTCATTATCAAGAATGATGTGGAGATGGGAAATCTTTTTTTTTTCCTTCAACACTCATTATTATACTAAATGAGATATGGAAAGACATATATGAACTGAAATGTGAAATTCAGAAGAATATTGGACTCTTTGTATGAGCTGATGCCTCTTATAGTAGGCACTTAATAAACAGGAAAGTAGTATATGCAATGACTACAATAATGTAAATGAAAGGAACAAACATTGTTTAAATATTATGCTCAAGATTTGCACCAGAGAAGAGATGAGGGGATACATCTACCTCCTTTCTTTAGAAAGATGAGGGATAATGGCCATGGAATGTTGAATGTTGCATTTTTCTATTTGATATGGTCAGTTTTTGGTTTGTCTTGTCTTGGCTATTTTTCGTTGTTAAAAGGGACAGCTGACTGATGATGGTTGCTTGTATTACCCAGAAATGACTGTGATATAAAAACAAAAGGAGCACCTTGTAATGGGGTGTGTGTGTGTGTGTGTGTGTGTGTGTGTGTGTGTGTGTGTGTACTGGCACAGGCTAGTGAATCCGCACCTTCACTTAAGTAGCTTAGCCATTCCTCTTTGGAAGTTTTATTTTCCTGCATAGTAATTAACATTTCATTGCATCAGTTCAGATTACACAACATTTTAACAGCTGGCACGAGTTCATACCTGTTTTCATTCCTTCTTTCTTCTGATTCAAATACTTGGCTTTGTAGGAATGATTACATTACCTGCTCATAACATTTCTAAAAAAAATACAACTCACATGGTACCATTACATGATCAGAAGCTGATATAGAACTGCATCTTGATATAAACCAAAGGCTTGTATTCACTTGTCTTTCCTTTATGCTTAGATTCCTTATGCCTTATGAAGTCTCCCCCCCCCCCCCTTTTTTTTTAAAGGCTCAAATATAATAGACTAACCAGCTTGCTGCAAGGTAGGTTAGCAGTTATCCAGTCTTATCTCTGCCTACACTCCTTCTAGCCTACATTTTCCATATCTCTTTACAAAATTAATGAAAATAGATGTTGTTGTGGTGGTGATGGTTAGACGTTAAGGCCATGCTTGTTCACAGGACACGGTAGTTTTATTTCCCTAACATTTATCATGATCCTTGGCACATAGGAGGTGCTTAATAAATGCTTATTGACTTGACTTTAGGAAAGGATAGGAAAGAGAACTGTGGTACATTATAACAATGACTAAACCTGGAATTTAGAGGTCTTAGGTTCAAATAACAGCTCTGCCTCTTCTTACTTGTGGGGCCTTGGGTAAGCTGTTGACACCATGTAATGAAAACATTCATTAAACACCATTTAAATACTCATTAAACACCAAATACTTCTCTTTCTTTCTTTCTTTCTTTCTTTCTTCTTTTTTGGTGAGGCAATGAGGGTTAAGTGACTTGCCCAAGGTCACACAGCTAGTGCGTGTCAAGTGTCTGAGGCCAAATTTGAACTCAGGTCTTCCTAAATCCAGGACCAGTGCTTTATCCACTGTGCCACCTAGCTGCCCCACCAAATACTTCTGGAGATACAGGTCGAAAAGGACAATCCCTACTCTCAAGCAGCTTGAATTCTAATAGAGAGATGATACATGGTGGTTTTTAGCTGCTAGTCAGTTAGGAAGGTACCATGGTCCTTTGGTGGTAGAGGCAGAATTGATAGTAATGCATTTTCTTTCATGTCATTTCCACTGGTAAAATCATAGCTTTTTTTTCCCCCTTGATAGGAAACCATTTGACAATGTCAAGGAATTTGATGGCAAGAAGGTTCTTTTCTGGGTCTTCAGTAGCTGGGTCTCTTGAGGTGGTGGAGCTGCAGAATCAGTTACTAAGCTATTCAGGAGATGACGATGGCATCTGGGCTTGATGTAGGACTGGTGGTGGTGTTAGTGCTGCCACTGCTAGGCCTTTTGGACTCTGGGTCCTAGGCGAACTCTATCAGGTTCTGATGGGAGGGGGTGGTCAAGGTGGTTTGACTTTCTTGGCATATGCCACTTCTTGTCTTTTTTAGATTGCGTTGCTGTTTCAGCCGGCCTCTCTTTCTTGCCCAAAAGATGGCAGGTATTTGGCAGCTGGTTGGTATTCCTGGCTCCTTCTCTATAGGAGCTGTTCACCCAGAAGACAGCTGCAGGGGTCGGGCTAGAAACAGAACTAGTGGTCTGGTGGGCATCACTGTTCTCAAGGCTCTTGCATTCAGGATCATGGGCTCTTCCGATCAAGGCCTAAAGGGAGACAGTGATCAAGTCAACAAGCATTTATTGAACACCTATGTGCCAGGTACCGTGTAATAAGTTCTGAGTATACAAAGAAAGGCAAAAGACAATCCCTGCTCTTAAGGAGCTCACAGGCTAATGGGGGAGGGGGGGAAGCAACATGCAAACAATTATGTACAAACAGGATGATGGTGGTGCTTTAATTGGCACATTTCACCCCTCTCTCTCTCTCTCTCTCTCTCTCTCAGGGTGCTTTAACCTCGCTTAACTCCCTGGACCTCAGTTTCCTTATCAGTAAAATGAGGGGGCTAGATAGTGACCTTGTTTCCTTCTGGCTCTGGACCCATGATCCTTTGATCTGAAGAGGAGTTCTTTACTTAGTTTGGATTTTTAGAGTTTATTCCAAGACAACTGCTAGTTTGCATTCAGTCTTCAGGTGGCCCTTGGGATGTTACAGTAGGCCAAGTTAGGGTGTACTGCTATCTGAGTGAGGCTTCTAGTATGCAAAAAAAGAAGATGGGGGAGAGTAGGCTTTGTTCCCTGGAGTCTTTACTGCTAGAAACTCCCATCTGTAGAGGAGTGTATGGAAAGTCTTTGAGAAGACCACTACAAACAGCAGTGTCAGTGCCTTTCTCCCTTTTATTATGTATTTCTTTATTTTGAACAGATCACCCAACTCTGCCTTCTCCTACTTTGTGAAATAGGGAGAGAATTCAAGGTGCTCTTTGTTGATTTACCGGCAAGCAGGTGTGGTCTGTGGTATGTGGTCTGTTAAGTCTTTTGCCTTGGCGATCTTGTCTTGTGCCTGGAGGCAGATTCGAACTTTTTTGCTTTTGTGTTTGTCTTTTTATGGTTTGTACATAGGAGAGGGAGAGAAAACCTTGGATATGATCTAGGCTGGGTCTTTCACACTTTTCTTAGAGCCATGCATTGCACCAGACAAGGCAACTGCCTTTAGAATGTGAGCTTCTCAGCTGTTTGTGCTTTTCTTTGTAACCTTAGCTCATAGCAAGGTGCTTAATAAATGCTCATTGAATAATGACTGCTCTCTGCTGAAAAAGGAGCTGCCCTTCTACTCTCAATATTGCTGCTGTGCTTATTGAGTGCTTGGTAATCTTGGATTTAGAGGTCATATAGTCAATTATACTCATTTTACAGATGAGGAAACTGAGGTCCACAGGAACAAAAGAACTTGTCCGAGGTCACATAGATCATAAGTGGCATAACTAGAATTTGAACCCAGGACCTCTGATGTCAAATCTAGCACTCTACTTTACGTGGAAAGTATGAGGCAGCTAGGAGGATCAGTGGATAGACTGTTGGGTTTGAAGTCAAGAAGATGTGTTCAAATTTGGCCTCTGACACTTATTGACTGTGTGTGACCTTGGGCAAGTCAAATAACCTCAACTATAAAAAGGGGGAAAAAATAGCATCTACCTCACAGGGTTATTGTAAGGATCAAATGAAACACTATTTGTAAAGCACTTATAGTAGGCACTTAATAAATGCTTGTTTTCTTCCCTTCATCTCTGTCTCTCAGACTTTGTGTAGAGGTAGTAGTAGGGTGGAGGGTAGGAATGGAAGTGAAGTTTATCTACTTGTCTTAGGTAGAAATGCCTTCCATTATTCCCTGTGGTATTTCAAAATACCCACAGTGTGGGAAGAAATGAAGTAGATACTGGATATAGGCTCATAGTTAGATCATTACTGATGATTGTTTTGCATTTTTTTGGTGGTGGTGGGGGATTGTTTCCTATGATTTCATTGCTATATGAAACTCCTGATGTGGGCGAGTTGTCAAGAAACATTAAGAACCTGCTGTGTGTCAGACACTAAAGTGCTGGGTATACAAAGAAAGGCCAAAAGCCCCCAAACCAAAATGACACAAAAAACCAGACCCTCCCCCTAAGGCACTCATAGTCTATGGGAGGGACAACATCCAAGTACAAACATGATATACACACACATCCATATATACACATTGTATGTCTATATATGCATACATACATACACACATGTGTGTATATAGACATACAATCATACACACATATATAATTAGACATGATTTCATAGGGTAGATACTACAATTAAGGAGTGCTGGGAACAATTTCTTCTAGAGGATGAAGCTTCAGTTGAGACTTGAAGGAAGCCAGAACAGCCAGGAGGGGAAGATGAAAAAGGAGAAAATTCCAGGTATGGAGATAGGCAATGAAAATGCCTGCAATCAGTAGTTGGAGTGTCTTGTGGGAGAAACATCAAGGAGGCCAGTGTTTCTTTCTTTCTCTTTTTTTTTCTTTCTTTTATTTATTTATTTTTTTTGCAGGGCAATGGGGGTTAAGTGACTTGCCCAGGGTCACACAGCTAGTAAGTGTCAAGTGTCTGAGGCCGGATTTGAACTCAGGTCCTCCTGAATCCAGGGCTGGTGCTTTATCCACTGTGCCCTCTAGCTGCCCCGAGGCCAGTGTTTCTTGATAGCAGAAGACAAGATGGGGGAGGAAGGTTTGAAAAGAATGGAAAGGATGGAAGAGGCTGGGGTTATAAAGGGTTTTAAAAGCCAAGTGGAGGATTTTCTATTTCACCTTGAAGGTAGTAGTAGGAAGCCACTCAAATGGATTAAATGAGAGGGGTGATATGGACACACTGGCGACTCATTTGGAATATGTTAATGTCTGAGTTTCTTGGGTTGCTGAGAGATTAAGTGACCTGCTTTAGATCACACATCTAGTATGTGTCAGAGGGAGGTCTTAAACTGAAGTATTCCTGATTTTAAGGCTGACCCTTCATCTATTAGACTATGTTGTATGTTGTCTTAACTTCCTTTTATAAATAGTGGTCACATTCAGAAGGAAGCAAGGAAGAAAACAAACCTTTATTAATTGCTTACTATGTGTCATGTACTGTGTGCTTGTCCTTAGATTCACATACAAGCAAAACCAAAGAAGATAATTCCTGTCCTCCAGGAGCTTACGTTTTAATAGGGAGGAAGGACAAAGATAAAAAGGAATGGGGGGGGGGCAGCTAGGTGGCGCAGTGGTTAAAGCACCGGCCCTGAATTCAGGAGTACCTGAGTTCAAATCCGGCCTCAGACACTTGACACTTACTAGCTGTGTGACCCTGGGCAAGTCACTTGACCCCCATTGCCAAAAAAAAGGAATCAGGAAGGTGGTGAGAATGAAGGGACCCTGTTGGGGGCATGATTTTGAAGGTCAGAGAAAGTCAGGAACAAGGAAAGCCTGGAGGAGAATGAGGGCAGATGGTCCCAAGTCCCTCTACAAAATGGAAACTTCCAAAGGAACTCACCATTGAGAGAAGGCATGGTACACCATGTCTTGGGGAAGAATACACCAGGGTTGAGTGGGTCATGGCAGGTAGTAGGGCAAAGAGAATTATGGTGCCAAGGGAAGTTTCAGGATGAGCTAGCATCATGATTTTTGGGGGGGATAGTTTTGAGGTCAGAGAAAGTGAGGGATAGAGCCAAAAGGGAAAAATAACTATTGATATAGATTGTTATATTGTAAATTTCTTGGTAGCATTGTATAGTGGAAGAAAGACTAGATTTAGAATCAGGGGACCCAGGTTGAAACCCAGACCATGCTACTTCCTTCCTTTTGGGGCAAATCTTTGGGCCTCAGTTTCCTTCTCTATAAAATAAAGAGTTTTGGTCCAGCTTTAAATGTGTTATCCTTTGGAACATGCTTCACCCCATCTTACTATCTCAACACTGATAGATAGCATCACTGTGGGAGGAGGCAAGGACTATATAAAGAGAGGGTGTACCCAGTTGTTGAATCTCCCATCTCTCAGAGGAAGGTGGAGTCTCCCAGGGCAAAGCATTCCTGGCATGAATAGACAGAGTTAGACTTATTTGAGAAGGAAGAGTTTCAAATATTTTTCAGATAGGATCAGTTGTGCAAGTTGGAAAGGGAGGAGTTCATGCTTTAACATGGGCACTTTTGTAGTCCGTGAATTTCAGCATCTAACATTATAGGAAACTTGCATTTTATCCTAACATGTGTCTTTCTGCCAAAGATAACTTTTCCTGAATTCTTCTTTAAAGAGGACTTTAAAAATGAAAGGGCCAGAATTTCTCAGTGGAAATCAAACTGCCTTCTTGTAAATATTGTATATTTACTTGAACCCTGATCTCCCTTCCCATTCCCCTCACCACACCCCACCTCTCAGTAGAATTTTAGCACCTTGACAGTAGGGAGTATCCCGTTTTATATCTGTATCCTTGATGTTGGCCATATAGTAGGTGCTTAATAAATGCTTGCTGGTTGATTGGGGGTAGGAAAAGATGAAGAGAAGAAGAGGCTGGGTCTTCTTTCTTCCCCTAGTGGCTGCTTACAATTTGCAGGAATTTTATCTTTTTTTTTTGTCACCTGTCAAGTGGGACAGGGTTTGGGGAGTTTAAAATGATCATGTGTGTGTATAAAAAAAATTTTTTGTGAGGTAATTGGGGTTAAGTGACTTGCTTAGGGTCACACAGCTAGTAATTGTTAAGTATCTGAGGCCAGATTTGAACTCAGCTCCTCCTGAATCCAAGGCCAGTGCTCCATCCACTGCGCCACCTAGCTGTCCCCTGTACATATTTATTAATTAAGGACAAAATATAGTACTACTTTCGTACTGTAGAAGCAGTCAGGATAGCCAGTTCTATCAAGTAGCTGAGGTTTTGCTCCTCTAAGAATCCAAATGTTATTTTAACTATTTTGGATGGGAATATTTCCTGTATCCTTAAACAAAATATTCTGGACAGCATTTAAGCTTTGCTTGATGACTCCAGATAATTATTGTGAACACCAGGAGACCCTCAGGACCTATTGAGATGTGGAACTCTTTGCCCCCATACGAAAAGATTTCATATTTTTGGATCTGCATTTCAATTTTTTTTCTCTTTTTTCTTGCTGGAAGTCAACCTTTTCACTTATCAATAGCATGCCTATGAGAACTGCTCTCTCTTGTTTTCTAGTTTGTTTATTTTCTGATAGGCTCCATACCATAAAGTAGGAATTCATAGGCTTGGAATGAGGGGTTCTTATGAGAAAAGTAAGTTGCCAACTTTCAGTTCTTATACTTTGTGTCATCTAGTTTGGCTGCTCAAACCTTTTTTTGGTTTTTATTTTGTTTCGTTTTTACCACCTTCCTGATTCTTGGCAGAGATATAGAGATAATAGGCTCGTGGATAAGTAATAATAATAACAGCTAACATTTATACATATATATTGTATATGCTATGTGGAAGCACTGTGCTAAGAATTTTACAAAAATTACCTCATTTGATCCTCATATCAACTCTGGAAGGTAGATGCTATTATTACCCCCTCCTTTTTTTTTTTTACAGATGACAAAACTGAAGCAAACAGGTAAAGTGACTTGCTCAGGGTCACACAGCTTAGTAAGTATCTGAGGCTAGATTTAAGCTCAGTTCTTCCTGACTCTAGGTCCAGCACTCTATCTCCTGTACCACCTAGTGAGATTTGGATATTTTGGAAGGAATTTTATCTTTCTAACTTTATGTTTTTTAGTTAACAAAAATGATGAAGAAGGTGAACGTATTATGGTTAAAAAATCAATAAAGCTAGTAATTATATAACACTATACAATTTGCAAAGTGCTGTCTGTCTATCTATCTATCTATCTATCTATCTATCTATCTATCTATCTATCTATCTATCTATCTATCTATCTATCTTCTCTCTATTATCTGTCTGTCTAATCTGTTTTTATCCTCCCAACAATTCTAGGAGATATTTATGCCCATTTTATAGATGAAGAAACTGAGGCTGAGAGAAGTTTTGGGGTTTTTTTGTGGGCAATGAGGGTTACGTGACTTGCCCAGGGTCACAGAGCTAGTAAGTGTCAAATATCTAAGGTCGTATTTGAACTCGGGTCCTCCTGAATCCAGGACCAATGCTTTATCCACTGTGCCACCTAGCTGCCCCCCTGAGACTGAGAGAAGTTAAATGATTTGCCAGGATCTCATAGCTAGTAAATGTGTGAGGCAGAATTTGAATTCAGGTCTTCCTGCCTCTGAATCCAGTATTCTATCCACTGTACCATCTAGCTACCTCAATTATGAAAGATGGAAAATGTATTTCTCATTTCCCTATTCTTTTCATCATCAGGTGGGAGAAGAGAAAAAAAGGGTTGATGACAATGTGACTGCTGTGAATACACACATATAACTTTTCTCTACACACACATATATAATATAAATACACACATACTTTTCTTCAGGAGTCAAAGTTATGTGGGTATTTTAAGCCTTTCATTGGAACAGTTCTTTATTTTTACCTTTATTTCTTCTTAACATGTAACATAGTTAATCCCAAACCCACCCAACATCCCAGGATGTGACTTCCCCATAAAATAATTTTAGTATCATCACAACTCAGAGGGCAGAGCACAGCTAAATCAAACTTAAGCAAAGAAAATTATATACTGTAAACTCATTTTGAGACAAATTAAACTTCCTTTTTTTCATTTTTGGAAAAATACAAATAGAAATGCCAAAGAATAAGTAGCTACCACTCTCTGCCTCTCTTCAATCTCTTTTCAGCAATTCCCTGTTTCCCCTCCCATTCTCACCCCCCCCCCCCAAACACACCTTCCTTTTCTTCTCCCTCCTGTCAAAAGCATGAAACATTTCCCAGCCCCACAGAGTGTTTACACACAGGTTTATATGCAGGATGAACAAGTTGTATTAATTTTCCCTACTCATATCCAAATGAGGGCTGAATACTTCTGTGAGGTGTGCTCTATACCTATAGTAATAGGACATACTGGAAAAATTCCAGAGGGTGTTGGTAAATAGAGGATTCTGTTGAACAGCAATTAGCTGCTTTGGGATTTATAGCCTTAACTTATGGGAAACATCAATGACAACAAAAAACCCCATACCTCCGCTGACTAGGGGAAAATGAAAAAAACCAAAACAAAACAAAAACGCAGCCATTTGTGTTTCACATCCAAGTGCATTTCCCTGGGAAAAACAAATGGGTTGCATTTTAGTGTCTTTTGTTGTTGTTATTGTTATTTTGTCTTGTTACCTAGTAGCATGTGCATGATAAGGCTGAGGTAATCCAGTTTAGTGGATTGTTGAGTACTTGGCTGATATTATTTTCCTGTTTCAAGAGAGGATAGTTTCCTTTTTTCCCTATGACATTGAAAGAACTGACTAAATAAGCAAAAGATGTCTTTTTTGTTACAAAAATCCTAATTTTTCTCTATCATCAGCCTAATTTCTTGCAGACACATTTGGGAAAAAATAAATGAGCACAGGAAACAATGAAGATTTGCTATTTTATGAGGCAACATTCTGTTTTGCCAACTTGGGAAGTCATTTACAATGAACAGTAGCACTCTTCCTTTTTTCTTTAGAATCTACCTTCTTCTATTGATTATTCATTTCCTCTCTCTCTCTCTCTCTCTCTCTCTCTCTCTCTCTCTCTCTCTCTCTCTCTCTTTCTCTTTCTCTGTCTGTCTCTCAATTTCCCATCCAACTCTGACATTCTGTGATTCAGTAGAAAGCGTGAATAATTCTAACAGGAATATGACTCTCCTAATCATTGCATCCTTCAGTTTGGTCTACAAACATGTCTAGTTCCAATTTCATATTATCCACTATGTCTCAATCCCATAAATCTGGCTTCTAATGCCACTACTATACTGAAATTACTCTTAAATACTGCTAATGATCTTCTGACTCCTCACTTCTTTGCTTTTCTTGATGGTCCATACCTTCCTTGTGCTCTCTGGTTTTGATACCCTTTATTACTTTCTATTCTTCTGAGTTTCTGAGACACTAATTGTTTCTGATTTTCTTCCTATCTGTCTGATTGTTCCTTCTCAGTTTCCTTTGCTGGAACATCAACTATTTCAAATGTGGATGTCCTTCAAAGTCTCTTCTATCTCTACATTAGACTTTTTGGGATCTCATCTGCCTTTGCCATCAGTTCAATGATTATGTCTATTCAGATAACTCATAAGTGTGTGTGTGTGTGTGTGTGTGTGTGTGTGTGTTTGTGAATAAATATATTCACTGAGCCCTAATCTATTTCTTGGATTCCAGTTTCTAAATGTTTACTAGACACCTCTACCTTGGAAGTTCTTTGAACTTCTCAAATTGAACATAATTTAAATTGTACCCATCTTTATCTCTTCTTCCCTACCCAAACAAACCAACAAACAAACTCCCACAAACCTTCTCTTCTTCCAGACTTCCCTATTTCTGTAGTGGTAATCCCATCCTTCCAGTTCTCCATGTTTGTAGTATTTGTAGCCTAGTTTTCTCCTTGATTCTTCTTTCTCCTTTGCTCCCTACATCAGATTATTTGCTAAGTTCTGCTGATTCTGCCTTCATAACATCTTTGGTATCAAACCTCATGTCATACTTTATGTATTTATCCACCTAGTTCAAGTCTTTACCATCTCTAGCCGACATTATTTTAATAGGCTTCAAACTGTTTTCCTTGATTCCAATTACTCCCCTCTCCAATGTGTTCTTTACACAACTGGCAAAAACAACCTTCCTTAGACACACCTATGAGGTTCTTTGTTTAAAATCTATCAATGGAATGTCAATTCCTTGATGGTAGATATTGGAAAGGGGGGCGAGGGGGGAGATACTAGCCCAGCTTAATGCCATATATGTAACTAATAAACATTTGCTGAATGGACTGAAATCCCCACTTTCTTCCATTAACCTTTTAGCTATCTTTCTTGAAGAATCAGAACTGCCCTGGTCTCTAATGCTTAGTGTCAGTTTCGGAAAATTAATCAGAGTCCCATTGTCAGTCACTGTCTTCTCTTACAATCATAAAGTGTCCTAAGATGGAAAAGGCAATTGGGGGCCATTTTCCCCTTTGAAAAAGTGCATCTGAAAGCAGATAAGCATAGTAGATAGTTAGCTATGGATTCAAGGACACATGATTTCAGGACCTACTTCTGATCCATGCTCGTTCTGTGACTCTGGGCAAGTCATTCTCTAAGACTCTAAGTTAAAGAGAAGGCACTGGTCTGCATTGGTAAAGGATGTTCCTTACTGAGAGCTTCCAACATGAATGAAATCTGGTCCCCAAACAAATCAGAACATCTATACAATGAGGTTTTTAAAAGGTGTATAACCTCCTACCTGTCTGGGACTAGCTCTTAATCCTATAACTCATCCTGTTAGCATGCCCTTTAACAATAAAAGCTAGTGTCTGAGCCTTGGTGATAAGAGATGCTTATGGGTGTGGTTGGATGAAAACTTGGTGCACTTTTAGACTTGATCTGTCTTGTATTTTTCCCTGGTGCTCTCATTGCTTTAGTAAAACCATTAAAAAGAAGAAGAAGAAGAAGCAGCAGTTTACCCAAAGAAGATGACAGGGCCCTTTAAGTTGGCTTTGTGGTCATTTTCTTCTCCTGTAGAGGTATATTTGTAAACCATATTTCAGAGAGATGAAAAATTATGCTAACTGATATGTCTTTTCTGAGGACGGAATTAAAATATATGTAAACTCTCTCTATGTATATCTATACCTATGTGCCTACATACATACATACGGAGAGAGAGAGAGGAGAGGCTAGTTTTGAGGATGGAGATTATGTCTTGTGAGTATAGTTCATAATGAAATTGGGCAAAATAATGGAGCCTATGGAATCTTCACAGGAAAGCTTTAAAATAGGGATTGGTATTTCATAAAATTATAGCAATTTCGAACTGGAAAGCCCTTTAGCGATCACTTAGTCTTACTCCCTAATTTCTAGGTACAGAGACTAAGGTCAAGACAGGTTATTTGCCTTCTGATTTAGTTGTCATCCTACCCGTAGCCTAGGGGTCATTTAAGTGGCCTCTTTGAGATCTTTTCCAGCATCCTGTTGATATGACTCCAAGAAGCATGTGTCTGTTTAAAGTGCCCTGGACTTTGCATTTTCTTGGTTTGAAAAAAGTTAGCAATTGAACTGTGCATTTGTGCAGGTTCAGCAGCCTTATTCAGAGAAGTTTAAAAATACACATTCGCCCTTGTCACATGTTGATTCTCTCCATAGATCATATATCTAAAATTAAAACCAGATGGCTCGGTATTTCTAAGAGAGACGTTGTGAGAACTATGTGTCATTGTTGATTTTAAGGATGATGTTCCTCACCCACCATCAATATAGCAGTGGTGTTTACCGATTAGATTGATTATTTTTAAAGGTGGGATTGGGAGGTAAGGTTTGTAAGACATTCAAAATATTCTGTGTGTGTGTGTGTGTGTGTGTGTGTGTGTGTGTGTGTGTGTGTGTGTGTTGTAGCTGGAGAGGGGCACATCCATATGTATGGTAGTTTGCTAGGGTTAGGGGTATATTTTATGTTTCATAGAGGACATTTTTTTCTTTGCTGGAAGCCAATGTTGAAACTGAATGGGGGACACCTGGCCCTCCTTCTGAATACCATTCTATAACTCAGCAGTTCTCAAAGCACGATCTGGGGGATCCCAGCGAGGGGGAGACACTGACACTAATAAAGATACTCTGGTCAAAATTATTTACATAATAAAACTAAGATTTAAAATTTCAATATGGTAAATTTCAACAGACTGCATACACAAAAACTCTTTGGGATCTCCAGTCTTTTTTAAGAGTGTAAAGAAGTCCAAAGATCAAATAGTTTGAGATCTTCTAATAATCATAATAACCAATTGAGTTAACTCATGTTAGTCAGTCAAAAAACAATTATTAAATGCCTGCTGTGCACTGGGTATTGTGCTAAGTTCTGGAGGTATAGCACAAGGCAGAAGACAGTCCCTTCTCTTGAGGAGCATACAGTCTAATAGATAAGAATAGCTAGCAGTTCTGTGGCACCTGCTATGTAGCAAGCACTGTGCTAAGCACTGTACAATTATTATTTCATTTGCTGCTCAAAACAACCCTGGGAAGTTTTTTTTTTTGTGGGTTAAGTGACTTGCCCAGGGTCACACAGCTAGTTAAGTGTCAAGTGTCTGAGGCTGGATTTGAACTCAGGTTCTCCTGAATCCAAGGCCAGTGCTTTATCCACTGTGCCACCTAGCTGCCCCCAGGTTGTTGTTGTTGTTGAGCTGTGTCTTGAGTCTTTGTGGCCCCATTTGGAATTTTCTTGGCAAAGATACTGAAGTAGTTTGCCATTTCCTTCTCCTGCTCATTTTACAGATGAGGAAACTGAGGCAAAAGAGGTGAAATGACTTGCCCAAGTTCACACAGTTAGGACTATCTGAGAACATATTTGAACTCTGGTCTTCCTGACTCCCAAGGCCAGTACTCAATCCACTCTACCACCTAGCTGCCTCAGACTAAAGTACTCAGACTGTGAGTTTGACTAAAGGCTCAGCTGCTGATTATGGAACTTTGGGTGGGTCATTCTACTCTGGATTCCTTCCATAGATCTTCAATGTGTAATCTAAGCAAGTCTACCTTGTAGGTAAACATAAAGATCTGCCAACATAAAGTGCTTAAGAAATGTTAATGCCTTTCAGGCTGTTACTTAATCAAGTCATGTGCTCCAGCATCTATATTTTAAACCACCAATAAATAAATAAATAAATAACCTGTCATACTAAGGAATGTGCTATGGGGCTAGCATAAGAAACATGGTAATGGCAGTCCACAGTAGTGTTTTGCAGTGTTGTATAATAGTACCCTGACAACCTCTGTTGGGGCCTGTGGTGCTGGCATGGAGTAGTCCATCAACATTATTGAAAAGCTTTTATTTATTCATTCAAAAATGCCTATAAGGGTTTGCTATTCATATCTGTGTATCCCTGGGGCATGAGGCAAGGGAGAAAAATTCTCCATAGTGGGATGAAGGAGCTGGAAAACAGGGTGGCTCCACAATGACTTAGGTCATTGCTATCATTTGGGGGCAATTAGGAAAGGCTGAGAGTGAGATGATAGTGAGCTTCGTGCAGTCCGGAGGGCTGAATAGAAGAGCTGTCAGAACATTTCAGTTTTCTAGTGAGTTTACTGAGCCATGCAGTTATAGTGTTTTTGGCACAGTGCTGGATGGTACTGGCCTTTCTTTGTTGTTGCTTTTTTTAGTTACTATGACGACTTGGTCAGAATCTTAGGATCATAGCATCCCAATGTGAATAAATAGACATAGGATCACAGGCAGTGCTGGGAGGGGTTGTAGATGCTGTCCACTCCCCCTTCCACTTTACAGATGAGGAAACTGAGCCCTAAAGAAGCTAAGTGGTTTCCCTAAGGTCACAACGCTGGTAAGTGATGGAACTTGTATTCAGCTTCACATTTTACTCCTGAGAGGAGATCAGGCTATCAATCAAACTTGTTCCTAAATTAAATATGGTAACAGAGTTTTGAGGTTAAATATGTTGAAAGAGTTGGGACTAAGACAACAGGTTTCAGTATTCAGTTGTTTAAAGCATTTGCTGAAAAGGAAACAAAAAAACCCAATAGTTTTAAATGGATTGGAGAATCTGTGTTGTTTTCCCATTTATTTATTTATTTTTAGGAAAGGAGAAAAGGCCACGTCAGTATATAAATGTATCCCCCCAATCCATTCAATTGACCAATTCAAGCTAATTATTCAATAAACATTTATTAAGTAACTACTATGTGTTTAGGTCTAGGGGATTGCAAAGATTGTCTGTTTGCCCTCACAAAACTAAATCTCTGGAGAAGGGTGGAGAGAAGTTATGGCATGGACCCAAGTTACTAGTTAATTTTGTTGAACTTCATCTTCTCTCCCCTGTCCCCCCTCCACCCCCAACACCATCTTATGGATCTTTGTTAAAAAAAGGATGGCTCTCTGAGTAGGAGGGGTAAGAGGGATGTGTTTGGAAAGGAAGGAAATTTACAAACAAAACTAATCAATAAAAATTGAGAGAATAAAATATTTTGGAAAGCTCGGGGTGGTGGAGTTGACTTTATGAAAGAAGTGGCAACTGAACTGGCTCTTAAAGGAAGAAAAAGATATAATAAACAGAGATGAGGACGTAATCTGTTCCAGGTACACAAAACACTATGAAAGTGCACAGATAGGTAGGAAAATACGGGCTGAGGTGAACAAAGACCTAGTTGTCCATATTGGTTTGAATGTTACACGTGTAAAGGGGAGGAATGTGCAGTATAGAAAGGTAATTTGGGGACAGATTGTAGAAGGCCTTAAATGCCAGGTTAGGGAGTTTGTATTTTTTTTCCCTCAAGGCAAGACAGTCAATAAAGGCTTTTGAATAATGGGCATGACTGATTTGTGTATTAGGAAGTTTATTTTGGTAGGGTGTGAAACGTGGATAACCTACATGTTTTGAGATATATGCACACACACACACACACACACATATATACACAGACACAGACACATATATGCATATATGAAAATATCCATAGTCCCACAAGCTACAATTGTTACCAGCTTGAGTGAGGTATGAAAGGCAGACAACCAGAGGGCTCCACTGGTACCTTCAAAATGGTCAGAGAGGGTGAAGGAGGCCTTTAGCATATTGAGTTGACGCCCTTTGGCAAACTTGTGGCAAGAGACGGACAATAGTTACAAGGGAGAGATAGGAATGGATAAATTGTGGTCTGCTTTGTTTGAGGGAACTCCCAAATTAATGAGATCACAGATCCATTTGAGAATATGTGTTTTTGTATGTCTGTATGTATGTGTGTGTGTTTCTTTTCAAAGTAGATATGAAGACCCGTAACATATTATTGTGTAAAGGACAAAGCCTGGCTCTTCAAGCGTGATAGAGTGGAGAAAGAGGGAGGAGAATATCTATTCCCAATTTTGTCTCAAGTTTTATATTATCCTAGCTCCCCTTTGCTTCTGTTACTTCATCCTATAAAACAGCCTGAAAACTTATTCCTGGCCCTTTAAATTATGAAGGCAAATGTAAAAGCATTTACCCAAAACTTAGTACGGATGCTAGGTGTCACAGTGGATAAAGCACTAAGCCTGGTGTTGGGAAGAGCTGAGTTCAAATTTGGCCTCAGATACTTACTAACTGTGTGACCCTGGATAAATCATTTCACCCCCTGTTTGCCTCAGCTTCCTTATCTGTAAGATAAAGATAATAGCACTCATCTCAGGGTTGTTGTAAGGATCAAATGAATTAATAACTGGAAAATGCTTAGCACAGTGCCTGGCACATGGTAAACAATGTATAAATGTTAGCTGTTATTACCTGTAAAATAATACCCCTAGAGTTGTGAGGATCAAATGAGAAAATAATTGAAAAGTACTTAAACAAATGTTTGCTGCTGCTGCTGCTGCTGCTGCTGCTACTGCTACTACTACTACTACTACTACTAGTACTACTACTGCTACTACTACTGCTACTACTACTACTGCTACTACTACTGCTGCTACTACTGCTGCTACTACTACTACTACTACTAGTACTACTACTGCTACTACTACTGCTACTACTACTACTACTGCTACTACTACTACTGCTACTACTACTGCTACTACTGCTACTACTACTGCTGCTACTACTACTACTACTAGTACTACTACTGCTACTACTACTGTACTTCTAATAAAGGTATGTGAATTTTGGAAGTAGTGATAGACATAATGGAAGAAAGGCTGGCTTTGGAACAGTATTCAAATAGATCTGGGTTCTGGCTCTGACATATTAATTGTGTGGTGATGGACAAGTTACTGAACTCGGTAATTCCCTCAAAACTATTATGAAAAAGTTGCTGACTTGTGCATTCATGGAGGGATTTTGTATACTGGAAATACTCCTATGGTATTGATATTATAGGTTGGGAATGATAGCAATAACAACAGAATAGCTAATGATAAAGGTATAATGGTGGTGCAGTGCATAGAATGCTGGACCTGGAGATTCAGGAATACTTTATCTTCCAGAGTTCAAATCTGGCTTCAAATATTTACTAGCTGTGTGATCCTGGGCAAGTCACTTCACCCTGTTGTCTCAGTTTCCTCATCTCTTAGATGAATTGGAGAAGGAAATGGCAAACCACTCCAGTATCTTTGCCAAGAAAACCCCAAATGAGATCATGAAGAGTCAAACATGACTGAAATGACTGAACAAAAAAGAAAGGTGTAAGAATTGATAAGAGCACCTGATCCAACGGTTGGCATCCTACCATGCTTCCATCATATGTATCTCTTGTTTCTACCACATTCTTTTTCTAGCCTCTTCTTTTCTTCTTTCCTTGCCTGTGCCTACCACTAGCATCCGTGGCATAGGTTAGGGCTACAGAGCTTATGAGGACTTAATTGGGGATTTGAGTCTTTTTCTGTTTTTCCTTGGGACTTGCTTGAGTTCTCCCTCGGTCTAACCATACCCTTTGTCTTCAGTTTGCAGCTATGCCACGGTAGTGCTGTGTTGGGTATGGACACCTCTTCCCCTACATGGAGGATCAGCCCAGCTAGAGAAGTCCCCAAACCACACGACTGCTGAGGTGACTCTGAGATAAGGCGACAGCTGTCTTCGGCCACATAGCCATGCCATTTGGGCTGAAACTTCGCCGGACACGGCGCTACAATGTCTTAAGCAAGAATTGCTTTGTCACCCGCATCCGCCTGTTGGACAGCAATGTGATAGAATGTACACTGTCGGTGGAAAGCACAGGGCAAGAGTGTCTGGAGGCCGTGGCTCAGAGACTGGAGCTCCGAGAGGTAAGGGTGATGAGACAGAACCAAGGCTCTGAGCATGTTTTTCAGTCTAAGCAGTGTGTTTATGAGGATACTGTTATTCTTAGTCGTTGGCTTGATTTTATCAGGGAGGTTTTGTGAAGCTCGGTGGTGGGAGAAACAAGGACACCACCTAGAGTTTGCACTGTGTCTTATTCCCTGTTTATTTCATCTGGGGAGAGGAACTTTTCTGGGATCTGGAAAAAAGAGGCCCTCTCTCCAGCAAATGGATTACCCTTCTGAAATAGTTGCGTGGGCTGGGGCTTTTGTTTCTGTATTTGTTCTTGACTTAAAAAATCACATTGAGAGTAAAACTCCTATGTACAGGTTGATCACAGCTGCTTTTAGGTGTTTCAATATTGTTCTACAAACTGGAGGAAGGGAACAATAGCAAAGAATGAAATGGTCACTTTATTTGTGGCTGCTTATAAAAAAGAGAATAGGAATTTTTGTTTCCTTAGGAGTTCTTTTTTTGTGTGTGGGGGGCAATGGGGGTTAAGTGACTTGCCAAAGGTCACACAGCTAGTAAGTGTCAAGTCTCTGAGGCCGGATTTGAACTCAGGTACTCCTGAATCCAGGACCGGTGCTTTATCCACTGCGCCACCTAGCTGCACCCCCCCCCCCTTAGGAGTTCTTAAGTATACAACTTCATTGTTGTTGTTGTTGTTGTATTATGTTTGTGAACCTATTTGGAGTTTTCTTGGCAAAGATACTAGAATGGTTTGCTATTTCCTTTTCCAAATCATTTAGACAGATAAGGAAACTGAGGCAAATGAGGTTAAGTGACTTGTCCTGGGTCACATAGCTGGTGTCTGAGGCCAGATTTGAACTCAGGAAGATGAATCTCAGATGAATCTTCCTGATCCCAGGCCTGGTGCTACCTAGCAGCCCCTACCTATAAGAAATCTTATCTATGAAACTCTTGGTTTTTTATTTTCCTTTAGAAAATAAAACACAATTGATACCATTTAACTTTGATTACTTCTTAGAAGAGAACCTCTAACACATACAACATGAGTTCTATTTTGCTTTCTCCTAGTTTTAAAGACCTCCAAGGAAAGATGTTATTAAAATGTCACTCTTGTTGACTGGGAAGGGGTGGGGAGTCTCACAGTGTTGGGTGTTCTATGTCTGGAATCTGCACAGTAAACATAATGTCTTATTCTAAACATGATTGTTAAAAAGGAATGTCATTAAAATGCACAGTTGGATATTTACTCAAGAGCCATCAAAGGTGAGATGACTTGATTTCAATGGAGACTCCAGTCTATTAGGTTAAAAGTAGAGTCAAACATACCTGAGATGCTGACAAAAAGGTCACGCTCCAAGTATATCGAGTGTTGGAATGAATAATTCACAGAACACTCTTTTTAATATCACGTGTATCCATTCTAGCCATGCCTAGACAAGGTTATGTGTTGCTTACTGTGAGGAACTAGAGAATAGTGGGTACGGGGTGATGTGGTAGGGTGAGGAGGAAGATGAGTAGGAGGGCAAGGAGGAGGAGGGTGGTGCCTCTTCTATTCAGTGGATGGACATAATCAGTAAGCAATTCAGTCCCATCTTCTCACTGTCACCAACACTTCACAGACTGAACTGGCCTGAGTCAGTATGGCCTTCTTCCATACTGACTCTCCAGGCTGCTATTGCCTTCTTGTGAGGCCTCCTTTCTGTTGATTTCTTCCTGTGTCTAAACCTTCTACTGGATCTAATGTTTTCATATCTAGCTTTGTTGATCCAAGCTTCCCTTGACTTCATTTTAACTATTATAACCAGATTTTATCATAATATACAGGAGAAAGGGGAAGTGAATACTACCTTATGTACTCTAGCCCTGAATCTCACATTCATAGAGCATCCACTATATGCAGAATCTTTTTATGTTCAATTGACCTCAACCCAAACACTTATTAAGCACTATGTGCAAGGTATAGTGCTAGGCAGTCTTAGAAATGAAATAATCCCTACCTTCCAAGAGCTTTAATTCTATTGGGGGATATTTCATGGACACAGATAAGTAAATACAAGACAATTTTATGAGGGAGAGAACACACATTACTAGGAAAGGAAAGACATCAAGTAGCAAGTAGCACCCGAACTGAACCTTGAAGGAAGCAAGGTATTTTAAAAGGCAGAAATAGTCAATAAACATTTATTAAGGGTTTGCTGTGTGCCAGCACTGTGCCAAGATATAAAGAAAGGCAAAAGATAGTTTCTGCTTACACTTTAATGGGTATAAGATGGGAATGCATGGTAGGCATGAGAGAGAGCCTTTTTGAAGTCATGGAGATGGATCTGTTAAAATTGTAATTTGTTAGATTGACCTAGCAGTCTTCTTTGGCCCGCCCCAGCAATGGCTATTTGAGTACCTGATAGACTGAATGCCATAAACAAGCATAATTTTATGAGACAGAAAGACATTGATTTAATAGGGACTATCGAATGTATGTATTGCCAGGTAATTCCTAACTAGGTACAAACACACAAATACATGACTTATATATGAAATGATTTACCTGAAAATGGCATATAATGAAACTAGAATCTTCAACAATAACTCAGGTTGATGAGTTTACTGGTAGAGCAAGGGAATAACTTAGGCATAGTTTACCTAAAGTTTAGCAAAGCATTTGACTTGCTGTTCTTGTGTGCATGAAGGAGAAATGCCGTATATACAGCAATGCATTTAGGTGTATTCAGAACTTGTTGAATGGTTTATTAATGATTTGACATCATAGGATTGGAGATTTGGAGCTGGGAGTGACCTCACAGTCCATCTAGTCTGACCTCTTCATTTTACACTTGAGGAAAGAGTTTGACCTGCTAAGGTCATCTAACTCTATGCCAGTGATTTTCAAATTAATTTATCTAGCCCTAATCTCTCCAGTTATTTCCTGACTTGAATCTCCAACTGCTTATTAGACATCTCAAACTGAATGTTCCAGAGATATCCTAAACTCAGCATGTCCAAAATTGAGCTCATCAGCTTTCCCCTAAAGCCTCCCCTCTTCCTAAATCATCTGTTACTGTTGAGGATATCTCCCAGACTTGCCACCTATGTGTCATCATTTACTCTTTAAGCTCATATATACAATAATGACAAAGTCCTTTTTTGTCTCACATATGTCCCCTTCTCTTCTCTCACTCTGGGACAGACCCTTATCACTTTATATATATATCACTTTATAACTAGACTGTTAGAAAATCTTGGTACTTGGTCTCCCTGCAGTGCCTCTCCCCATCCCAATCTTTCCCCCACTCAGCTGTCAAAGTGATATTTCTAAAGTACAGGTCTGACCATGTCATTCTTCCACTCAGTAAACTTCTGTGGTTTCCTGTCATCTCTAGATTGAGGATCAAATAGGAAATCTTCTTTTGGCATTCAAAGCCCTCCATAACCTTCCCCTGACTCCCCCACCCCCTTTAATCTTTTTACACCTTAGTCCTTCCCATGTACTATGTGATCTGCTGACACTGGCCTCCTTGCTGTTAAATGAATTTTCCAAGGTTTACACTGATAGTGAGCATTACAGAGGATATTAGACACTGGGTGCTTTGACTCTCATCAATGTTGAGACTGATAATCTTGCTGTGCTCTGCAATGGCAAGACCATATCTAGAGAACTGTGTTAGTTTTTAGTACCCCATTTTAGGAAGGTCATTGATAAACCAGGAGTATCTAGAAGAAGGCAATGAGAATAGTGAAGGTCCTTGAGATTGGGCCATATGGGGAGAGGTTGAAGGAGTTCAGCTGAAGTCTGAAGATGAGAAAACTTAAAAGGAACATGATAGATTTCATGGAAGCAGTTAGGTGGTGCAGTGGATAGAAAGAACACTGTTCCTGGATTCAGGAAGACATGAGTTTAAATCATACCTCAGATACTTATTAGTTGTATGACCCTAAGCAAGTCACTTATCCTCTGTTTGCCTCAGTTTCATTCATTGTAAAATGGGAACAAATAGTATCTACCTCCTAGAATTGTTTTTAAAGTCAAATAAGATACTTGTAAAGCCCTTAGCACATTAGCACAGTACTTACCATTTAGTAGGTGTTTAATAAATCCATCCTTCCTTCCTTCCTTCCTTCCTTCCTTCCTTCCTTCCTTCCTTCCTTCCTTCCTTCCTTCCTTCCTTCCTTCCTTCCTTCCTTCCTTCCTTCCTTCCTTCCTTCCTTCCTTCCTTCCTTCCTTCCTTCCTTCCTTCCTTCCTTCTTTTCTTTCTCCTACCCTCCTTCTTTGTAAGTTTTCCTCATTTTAGTTACACTTAAAATAGTTTTACCTGATGGGATTTGGGAGACAACTTAGTCTCTTGGTGACATTTTATGAGACATGCTAGTCTCCTCACTCATAACAGATTCAAGCAAAGGTTGGATGACCATTTATCTACTATACAGCCAGATCCCAATGAGCATGAATGATGAATCCTCTGAAGTGGTTGCATTATTCAAATTCTCATTGCATATTTCCATGGGGCTGGAATCAATTATAATGTTTTGGTTTTTTTTTAAAGTGAGACAATTGGGGTTAAGTGACTTGCCCAGGGTCACACAGCTAATAAGTGTTAAGTGTCTGAGGCTGGATTTGAACTCAGGTACTCCTGACTCCAGGGCCAGTGCTCTATCCACTGCGCCACCTAGCTGCCCCAATTATAATGTTTTACATAGCTTCTAATAGTGCAAAATCAATACATGGGACCACTTTCTGGAATTCATTACAGCTTTCCCAGAGTAGGGAAGTGGTGATAGGAGTGGGAGGAGAACTAGTGAAATTGGGCACTTCCCCAAAGAAGAGCATTGGCCTGGTGCCCCATTGATCCACTCTTTTTTTCTAACTGTATGACCTGGTCCAGCACTTCACTAGTTCTAAATTAGGAGCTGTTGATGTTCAGTGGTGGGTAAGAATTTGTCCCTCAGATTGTCATCATCTCCCAACCCACAATAAGTTCTTGTCCCAGGTGTATTCAGGAAGCATCTGCTCTGCCAGTGCTCTTTGAGGCAAACTAATTATATAACAAATCACCGTAAAATATGCTGAGCCCTGTAAGAATTGTATTAGGGTGAAATTTTATTTTGTGCTCTAAATTGAGGCTCTCATTAGAAGAGGCTTACATTGTCATTTAATTACTCAGATTACTTAAAGCCCTGAGTTAGCACCATTAGTGGCCTGGCAAAGATTTTTTGGTAACTCTTATTCTTTTTGCCTTGATTCCATGTGTAATTTTTTTTTCTTCTGTACTTTGTGTTTAGGCTGATTGATTTGGAACAGTATAGAACTTGGATATCATCTGTTCTAAGCTATTTGTTTTGCATACGAGGAAACTGAGCCCCAGGATGGGGAAATAACTCTTTGAGCAATATACATCAAGATAATGATGGGTGCTATAACAGTCAAACTGTCAAAGGATTACTTCATAGAGAGAGAAAATTAAAAGTAAAATTTATCTTGAGAAACAAAAGGCCTAGAATTTAAAGAGAAAGGTTGAAAAATAAAGTGGAAATAAAGGGGCATTTGCAGCATCAGATTTCAGAGTATAATATAAAGGGATTAAAAAAAGAAATTGTTACTGAGAGGTCGATTATCAGAACAAATCAATTATATAACGCATATTTATATTTAGGATTCTACTGGACCACTGTTTGATAAGCCCAATTGTGGAATAAAGATTCACCATTTTGCAAAAAATTCTGCAAAAACTGGAAGGCAGCTTGGCAGCAATTAGGTTTAAATGAATGCTTACCACCATATACCACAATTAGTTTCAGATGAAAATATGACTTGTATATAAAAGCCTATATATTACGGGAACAAGGAAGAAATTACCTTTCAGATCTATGGATAAGAAAAGGATTCCTGGACAAACAAGGGATGGAGAAGATCAGAGATGGTAAAAAGGCACAATTTTGATTACATAAAATTTTAAAAGGTTAGGCACAAACAAAACCAGTGTACCTAAGATTACAAGGGAACAACTAACGGGGAGAAAGGCTTTACAGCAAGTTTTTCTGATAAATATCTCCTTTCTGAGGTATGTAAGGAGTGGATTCAGATTTATAACAATAAAAGGCATTGAACAATTGATAGGAGGTCAAAGGAATTGAACAGATGTATTTTAGTTTTGAAGGAAGAAATCTAATCATGAATAATTAGAAATATGCAAATTAAGGTTTCTTAGGTTCCACCTCATACCCATCAGATGGGGAATGATGATAAAAGAGAGACTGTCAGAAAACAGGCAAATTATAGCACAATTCTTTGGGGCTTCATGTTGGTCCAGCCTTTTACAACTATGTCTCTAAAGTCTCTAAGTTGCATGATCTTTGAGCCAGCAATACCACTACTAAATCTATATCTTGCAGTGACAGAAGAAAGAGGCAAAGGATTCTTATGTACAAAAACCATGTATAGCACCTCTTTTTGTAGTGGCAAAGAACTGGAAACTAAGGAAGTGTCCAATAAATGGGGAGGGGATGAACAAATTATTAATATAATACTGTTTATATATATATAATGTTATATATAATACAATGATGAATATGATAGTGTTATATGAATATAATAGAATACCTTTGGGCCATAGAACTAACAAATGGTATATTTTCTGAGGAATTTAGGAAGAAGATTTATATGAACTGATTCAGTGTGAAGTAAGAAGAACTAGAATAATTTCAACAATAACACTATAGTATACAACAACATTGTATAGACCACTTTGAAAGACTTAGGAACTTTGATGAATGCAATAGCCAAATGATTTCAGAGGAAAGATGAGGAAGCAGGTTACCCATTTCCTGACATAGAAGTGATGGACTCAAGTTTCAGAATTAGACATACAGTTGACAAGGAAGGAATTTGTTGGTTTGATTATACATATTATTTGTAAGCTTGGCCCCTAATGGGGGAGGTAAGAGGAAATTAAATTAGCACTTTTAAATTTAAAAAATCCTAAAATGAAATAAAAGTTACCTTATTAAAAAAAAAAGATGACAGGACTAGGATTTGAAACTAGTTTTTACTGTTTTTCCCCGCTATGTCCTTTTAGAGGGGATTTAACTTGATTATCTACATGAGTAAGGGAGAAGGAATAAAGAACTCTAGATATGATAGTCTTCAGCATAGAAGTTACAATTTTAATTTCACAGTGGACTAGAAATATATTTTACTATAGGCACCCTAGAATCCTTTCGTAGTTTGATGTCATTGTATATTTCAAGTTCTACAACTGGTCAAATGTTGTCTTCTCAGATGTAACATTCTGTTAAAGCCTGATATAGGGGCAGCTAGGTGGCGCAGTGGATAGAGCACCAGCCCTGGAGTCAGGAGTACCTGAGTTCAAATCTGGCCTCAAACACTTAACACTTACTAGCTGTGTGACCCTGGGCAAGTCACTTAACCCCAATTGCCTCACTAAAAAAACAAAAACAAAAACAAAAACAAACCTGATATGACAAGTTAAAATATATGTGCATATTTCCTCTTAATTAACCTTAAAAAAAGAGTTCCAATATATATGCTAATTTTATGCAAACTCACCACTGGTCCCTTGTTATAAGGGACCAAATGTTTTCTCTAGAAAACATTCATCCTAAGGTAAGTCTGTCTTGGACATCTCCCTGGGGACTTTACTTACTAAAGTACCAAAATGACCTCATTATCATGGACCCTTTAGAAAACACTATACTAATGAGATAGTGTATTTCAGATTCCTTGAATGTAGCCCAAAATAAAATCCTAGGGAATATACTGCCTTAGAATTTATTTCCCCCCCATTTTCCTGCTTTGTTCTTAATTGCTTTCTAGTTTCTCCACCCACCCCCATGCCCACCCCATTCAATATAGTCTTTTCCCCCAGCATTCCTAGATAGCCTCTTTTCTAGTGCTGGAAAATTTCTTTGCTCCAATATGATAAACCAAGCAGGACCTTAGGAGAAAGATTTATATAAAATTATTATCCACATGCTATATAATCATAAAATCAAAGGATTTTAGAATTGGCCAGTTGACAGTTGCCTATGCTTCTTTTCCACATCACCAATAATAATCATGTTGGGACCTACAGTTATATTCACTGAAGTTATTTCATCTGTGCCATTGCATTATTTTACCACAGAGATAGAGCTTTGTCTCCATGTGTTGGCACTTTGTAATTGCAGCACTGTGGTGAGTGGGTCTTGTTGTAAATATGCCTACTCTCATGTCCTAAGAGGAATGTATTTTTGTTTTTCTTCCTCTTTCTGCTTCAGATATGGCTATGAATCCACTTGCAATCCCAGTAGTCACTTGACTAGAGAGCCATGTGTGCAAACAAGGTATTTGAATGAATAGCTAAACAGGCATCAATAATGTAAGCTTCTTGAGGGAGTAGGAATTGTTTCTTTTTTTTTTTTTGTATGAAAATGCTACAATGTATAATTATATTGCCAGGGCATAGAGTTGTCGTTGTTTGTCCTTTGTTTTCAAAGAGGACCAGTGACATCATAAGTCTTGACTTGAGAGTTAATTGGATTTAAGTGAGTCAGAGCTGCACAGAGTCGTCAGCCTCACTCTTCCTGAGTCATTGAGGTCCAGTGGCAGGACAAAAGTCAAGATGACTGCCAATGGCCTAGGATGCAGCTGACCAAACTCTAAGGGTTCCACGATGCCTGCTTCATCTGTCTTCATAGCCGTTACAACAAATTGTTCTCATCCACCCTTTCCACTCAGGAAATGTCTTCATATCCTAGGGGGAGACATCCCCCTAGCTCACCGAGGTTTGAGGTTTGAGGTTTGAGGTTTGTCTGTTACCCTTAACCTGGTTTAGCTCATCTGCTAAGATGGTTTACTGGAGGTGTGGCTGGTGCACATGCTACAGGTTCTTGGAACTACAGATGATAGTTGGGTAAGAGGTGGATGACCAGCCTTAAAGGGCTTAGCAAGCCCTCACACCAAGGGGGCTAGTCCTTCTGAACACCCCATACACCCTGTGCCAGGGAACAGGGTAGGCACTTAATGAATGCTTCTTGATTTACCACAGGTCAGTGCTAACCTCTCTCATCTGTAAAATGAGGAGGTTGGACTTTGGAGCCTCTAAAGTCTCTTCTGACTCTAAACCTGTGACTCTATGGTTAAATGAATGATGATTAGACAGTTGCATCTAGGGGAGGTCTGATTATTATTATTATTTGTTTGTTTTGTTTTTGGTGAGGCAACTGGGGTTAAGTGACTTGCCCAGGGTCACACAGCTAGTAATTGTCAAGTGTCTGAGGTCAGATTTGAACTCAGGTCCTCCTGAATCCAGGGCCAGTGCTTTATCCACTACACCACCTAGCTACCCCGAGATCTGATTATTATAATAGGGCTAAGCAAGAACATGAGCCTTAATACTACAAAACTGATATGTCTATGGCTAGAAAGAAGATTTCTAGGGGCATTACAGGCAATTCCTGGAGAGAATTTAGGTTTAAAAGACTACTTCGGAAGTAGTGGTATGCTTTTCAGTGATTGTTGTGCTAATCTAGAAATCCTAGCATGATATGGCAAATACTTAGATTCATAGAAGTGCCTGTGTTAATTATTTAGCATGTTACTCCGAACTTATACTGATTGAAGCTTCAAATCTAAAGATGAAAATCTCACTTTTATCTGTTAAATCCTATAATAATCCATCAAGAACAACCACTGGGGCCTCCTGTTGAAGCTGTGGAACAGAAATCCTTCTGCTCTTAGTGCCTGATAGGAGAGAGAGAGAGAGAGAGAGAGAGAGGACTTTGAAGCAGGCCATGGGCATGTATGACAAACTGTCAGAGTGGAGTATGTTTTCAAGCATTTGATTAAAGCCCCAAAGGAGTCAATCAATCTTCTGTTAAGATCTCTCTGTGCTGTTAGAGAATACCCTACTATACAGAGGCATTCCATTGACAGTAGCCTTGGGTTTAGGAATCAGGTAGTATTTCCTCTGCAGCAGATGCAGAAACTTTCTGTAGTTGATGATATGATTTATGTAAGATCATGGAGCATTCAGATAGTATGTCAGTTGAGCATGTCACTCTCTGGATAGTAAACAAAAAAGTCAGTCACCACTTATTTAAAGTGTTGGTGTCATCTGCCCTCTCCCCCCAACCCATCTCAGAGTTTTTTGTAAATGTATTTAAATATGCAATGAGCATGGAAGTGAACTTATGCTGCATCTTGGTTTGCATGTTGGTAGATTCTTCTTATTAGCCACAAAGAACAAAAGGAAAAGTTGTCAGACCCTTTTTTTTTTTTTTTTGTGGAATGGATTTTGCATTGGTGAGGGGTTGGTTCTCCTTGGTCCTGAGATACCAGTCATAAGAACTGACCAATATTATTTTGTTCCTTCATCTAGACACACTATTTTGGCCTCTGGTTTCTTAGCAAGAGCCAGCAAGCACGATGGGTGGAGCTGGAAAAACCTCTGAAGAAGCAGCTGGACAAATTCGCCAACGAGCCTTTGCTATTTTTTGGAGTCATGTTCTATGTGCCAAATGTGTCACAGCTTCAGCAGGAGGCCACAAGGTAAGTGCATTTTCCTTCTCTGCACACGACAGGTCTAGATGAATGATGTGGGGCTCAGATTGTGCAGGTAAGTCTGAGAATTGGGTTGGAGGGTGTCAGGATTTAAGTAATTGCTTTATAATTCTAATTGTTTTATTTTGAATGTTATGGTCAGCTCTCTCAGTTCCTAGGAAGATCAATGAGAGAAAATATCAAGTAAAATCTATGTGCAGTGCATCTTCCTTGGATCAGGTAAAACTCACAATAAGATGCTAATATGTCAGCATTTTAAGATGAGAAAATGTATATTTAAAGCAAATGTTTAGATGCCTTGTTAGAAATTAAACATCGAATCATGTGATCTTTAGGGGAGGGTGTAGGGTTGGAGAAAATTCCAAACAAAACGAATTGCTCAGCTTCCAGATTTGGGTAGGCTCTTTTCCTAAAATACTGGTGAAGTGAGGAAATGTTTAGTAGGCAAGAGTTGTTTCATAAGGCCCCTACTAACTGAAGCAGAGAAAGGCTTTCGGTTTGGGTTCTTTTGACAAGAAGATGATGTTTTTGTCCCTGTGCAAAAAGAAAAAAGGAGATGTTTTTGTTTGATGTAGTCATAGCCATTTTCTTAATATGTAATCACCATGAAAAGTTAAAGGGTCTTAGGTACAACAAGGCATTTGGTGAATGAATTGGTTATTTCAGATAGAAGAGGAAATAGTGTGAACCCTTTATAGCTCACCTTTGGCACACATAATAAGAACCAGAGATCCTGAATGAAATGGCAAGGTGATATGCCTAGAGGAAGATGGCTCACTGTTTAACTTTGGGCATATGGTCTTCATACTTACGGATCTAATCTTTTAGTGAGATGATGAGGCCAGTCTAGAGTTTTGTACCCATTTCCAGTCATCTAGTCTTTAGATAAACATAGAACATTTGCTGCCAAGAGTGTGACCTCCCAGGAGATGATGAGTAAGAAAACAAGGTCATATGAAAAATGATCGAAGGAATTGGGGGTGTTTAAATCAAAGAAGAGACCACCTAGGGTTGAAGGACAGGAAGCAGAGTAGAAGTCCTTAAATGTTTGAAGGGCTATCATGTATGTGTAGAAAATTATGCTTAGCTCTGTGTTTTGGACCTAAGAAGAACTAGTAGCAGTGAATAGAAGTTGTGGAGACAAATTGTAATGATCAGAGCTCTTTAGCAATGGAATGAAACCATACTAAAGTTGTGAGCCCCTCTTTCACTGGAAGTGTTGAAGTTGAGTTAGGACGTCCATCTCAGGAATACTATAAAAAGGTTTTCTTTATTCAGACTAGACAAGAAGACCCTTTCCACTTATAAGATATAAATGATGAAGCATCACAGCTACCAAAATTGTTGTCATTATATATTATTGAGCTTTAGCCATAAGGGCCTTTAAATTTCAAGGTTAGGTTAGGATAATTAGCATTCATGGGAATGAAGGAGGAAATCCTTGCTTCCCTTCTTTACTTATTGCACAACTGACCTGCTCATATTATAGAACGTAGGGGGCTGGGCTGTGTGAGGAGCTTCCTGGCCTGAAATTCAGATGCTATCTCTGAGAGTTTTGAAACTATTTCTTGGTACTTTTGGCCATGATCACACAGGGGACACTCAAGCCCTAGCTGGAAATCCTTGGGTCTCAGTGTCATTGATTCATGTGGTGGGGAGGAACCTATGAAACACAAGCCTGAAGGTTTAGGAATGCCCGCTGTGACTTCCTTTTCTTTTCTTTTCTTTTCTTTTCTTTTCTTTTCTTTTCTTTTCTTTTCTTTTCTTTTCTTTTCTTTTCTTTTCTTTTCTTTTCTTTTCTTTTCTTTTCTTTTCTTTTCTTTTCTTTTCTTTTTTCTTTTCTTTTCTTTTCTTTTCTTTTCTTTTCTTTTCTTTTCTTTTCTTTTCTTTCTTTTCTTTTCTTTTCTTTTCTTTTCTTTTCTTTTCTTTTCTTTTCTTTTCTTTTCTTTTCTTTTCTTTTCTTTTCTTTTCTTTTCTCTCTTCTCTTCTCTTCTCTTCTCTTCTCTTCTCTTCTCTTCTCTTCTCTTCTCTTCTCTTCTCTTCTCTTCTCTTTTCTTTTCTTTTCTTTTCTTTTCTTTCTTTCTTTCTTTCTTTTTTTTTCTGAAAATGGAGGGAAAGGAAAGCTTTCCTGCCCCCTCTCTCATGGCTTGACTGGACAGCTGGCTATGGTGTTAATAATCAATCATAACTGTTGGAAAAAAAGAGAAAGGGTAGAAGGAGATGTCTGTTCCTCTGATACCTAGAGTAAAATGTCCATTTTCATGTGCCTTATACCTTTCTGAGGTGCCCCATTAGTATCAAATTCTTACATAGACCCTTAATGATCCTCTAACTCAGAGTAAAAAGTAGGAAAATACAGGAAGGAACATTTCAAAAACAAGACTTTGCCATTACCATTTAACTCATGAATATATCTCTTTTCAAAGATATTTGAGGCTGAGGATCCTGGAGCACTTTTTTCCTTGTTGTTCAGAAATTTGGAACCTTTTTAGTCCTCAAGGATTCTGGACCTATTGAGCTATGCCTAGGGTTGTGTAAGGGAGAAGGAAAAACAGGAAAGGAAATGAGCATGTAAGAATTAGGAAATGTGGCAGAAGTAAGAGAATGAATCATATTAATTATAGCGTGCCACCCACTATTTCCAGAAGCAGCTTGGTACAGTAGAAAGAGTGCTAAATTTGGAGTCAAAGGACTCAGGTCCCATTCAACATTACACCATTTATTATCTCCTGTGACCCTGCAGAAGTCATTCAACTACACTCAGTTTCCTTGGCTGTAAATTGGATGGTTTGGAGTGGGTGGCTAGCTTTAAGTCTAATGTTCCTAAAAGGTACCATTTCATAGTACAGTACCAGAAGTGAATATGTTGCAGAGTAGTATATTAGAAAAAAACTGCTTGGACAAAATGACCTTCCAGCATCTCAGGCTTTTTGGTTTCATAGTTCTAGCCAAATTTTTGAACTCCACACATGTTGCAGACTGCTGCTAAGTAGTCATCAGGAGCTCCTGGGAATCTGAACCTTCTTGGGAAGTTTTAGAAAACAGCTGTGGGTTGAGTGGAATATTGAAATTCTCTCCCCATCATTGCATCCAAAGAGAAGCCTGGGGTGGGGTGCAGAATTCCAGGAGTGCTTCCCAGAAGGTCTAAACAACATTCATTAGGAACTAGTTAATGAATAACTCTCCAGTCATCCTGCTGTTATCTGAGTTACCCAGTCACAGGTGGAGATGGGCTTTGGCATCTCTCAGAGCACCTGGGATCTGGAGAGCCTCTGACATAAAACAGTTAGTCTTTGTCGTGCCCTGCAGAGTAAAATATTTGCATAGATTAGAAAGAGAAGTCTGCCTTTCATTTGTGGGTAGCCCCTTGGAGGAGACAACCATTCAACCATCTGTGCTTAAAAAATAAGTCTTTGTCTGTAACCAACCAAACTTGTTTTCATCTAACAAATGTTTGCAATGGCCCAAATCCCCCAGGTTAAATATAACAACATTTTCTGTAGCATTACTATGTCTAACCTTATCTTCTCTTTGAATTGGGGGCAAGTAGTCCAAAGTTGATATTGTAGTTTCTGGAGTGTATCTGTGATTTGGTGTGAATAGACTTATAGATATGATTGCAGCTTTATTGGCATACAAAAGAAGACACCTGAGGCATAGGCCTGATAGTGGTGGTATCCCTGGGGCAAAGGGTGGTATGCCGGGTTAAGGTACTTTGTGGCTCTCATCACTTCTCCAGAGAGTTGTTAAACTGATATTCCTAAAGCATGAGAATAGTCACGTTTGTCATTCCCCTTTTCAAAAAGATCTGCTTTCCCCCTCTTGGCCTCAATCAAATGCAAACTCTTCTCTATCCTAATGGATAAAAATATTCAAAGCAGTATTATTTATGATAAAACAAAAAGCTGGAAAGAAATCATGGACCTAACAATTGTGGTCTGGCTAAAAAAAAAAAAAAACTATGGTAAGTGAATATAATGGAATATCGCTGCATAATGAGGACTGACCAATATAAAGAATTCAGAGAAATACTGGACAGTATGTTATGAAGTAACAGAGTAAAGAAAGTAGAACCAAAAGAACACTTTGCATAACTATAATAATGTAAATAAAGTTAACATGGAGAGAAAACAAAACTCTGGTCCAGTACAGTGATCAGTCTTAATACTGTACTATTAGAGTTAAAGGGCACATATTTCCTTGCTGTTATTAATTAATAATTCGTTTTGGGAGGGGAAGAGAGTAAGTAATGTTCTTTGTAAATGAGTTCAGATATTTCTTGGGAAATAATCATTGTGTCAAAAGAAAATATATCAAAATAGGACATTTTTGAAAGGAGGATATACATGGGAGAACAAAAAATAGAAAATATAATTACTATTGATGACAGAGTAAAACACAAATGTTATATATACATATTTACATATATATACATATATGTCTATTATATATATTCTAATTCTTGAGGTTTATTGAAGTGATTTGGAAGGTGGGAGCCAGGGGTGGGTGGATTTAGTCAAGAAAGGATATTTGAGAGATGAAGAACCCTTTGGAAAGCCCAATCTCTGCAGTGTAAGATGAATTTCCTCAAAATTTGGTCATGTATCCAGTGTTGGTTACTATGACTCAACTGAAGGCTCCCCCCTCCCCCATTTGATCTTATTTTCCATTTTCCTTTTTATATTCTTCATTGTTGCTCTTACTGTTTGAAAAAGGGACTCTTGTTAAAACAAAAAGCAAAAAAACCCCATGCCATCCTTCTCCCCTGTCATTGCACTTCTGACTCAAAGGGAAGATTTCTGTAATATGTTTTAATCATTTGCATAGCAACAGTTTTCTTATAAACACATGGGTTTCAAATTTTTCTGGACACTGAAAGAAAAGATGGTTTCTAAGACGTGGAAGAATTCTTAGTCAAACAGAAGTATATTTAATAATAGCAAGCAAGAGCCAGGAATCTGTTGGCAGTGACCATCACTTTTTGTTTAGCTATGGGGTTTTTCCAAGTTTTCCCTGGTGAGGAAGTCCCTGCTTGATTTCTCAGGTTTTTTTTTCCCCATTTAGTCAAAACCCTTTATTTCTTCTCTTATTTTTGAAGGTTAAACTTAATTCCTCACCCTTAGTTGCAGGAGTACATACATAGTTACTGTGTTTTTGAAACTTGTTTGTTATTTCCAGAGAAGTACTATTTACTTTTGCATTAGTCATTGCAGCAGTGCTGTGTTTTTATAGTACTAGAGAGCTTCTTATTGTCCTGCCGAGGTCATGTAACATTTTCTCCATTTCTAGGACTTGTTTGAGTCCTAAATGATAATCTCCTTTATTGCCTTATTGATATGTATACTGTATAGATTTCAAGCAGTATAATTACATTAGCCAGCAAGGTTACTATACTTGACAAAAGGAAATCTTAGGCTTACTTTATAGATCCCAGAGGCCCATGTGATTGTTCAGGATACTCAAACACACTCTCATACCATATACCACTGTTACTTCTTATATGCAGTTTGACCTTGTTTGTCAGGTTAGTTAATGACAACTAACATTTATGTAGTTCTTTAAGGTTTGCAAAGTACTTTTCAAATATTATTTCATTTTATCCTCACAACTCTAGAGCAAAGCTTCTTTGTTAAAATCGTTTTATTATTTTTCAGTTACATGTAAGGATAGTTTTCAGCATTTGTTTTCATAGGATTTCTAGTTCCAAATTTCTCTTCCACCCTCCCTTTTCTCCCCGCTCCCCAAGACAGAAAGCAATCTGATATAGTTTATATATGTAAATCACATTAAACACATTTCTGCATTAGTCATATTGTGAAAGAAGAATCAGAGCACAAGGGAAAAACTTCAAAAAAGAAGGGAAAAAACCAGGCCCCAAAGTAGAAACAGTATGGTTGAATCTGCATTCATAATCCACAGTTCTTTTTTCTGGATGCTGAGAACAGTTTCCATCATAAGTTCTTTGAAATTGTTTTGGATCATTGCACTGTTGAGAAGAGCCAAGTCTATTACCATTGTTCATCACACAATGTTGCTCTTACCATGTACAATGTTCTCCTGGTTCTGCTCCTCTCAGTCAGCATCTGTTCATGTAAGTCCTTCCAGGTTTCTCTGAACTCCTCCTGCTCATCGTTTCTTACAGCACAATAGTATCCCATTACATTCACATACCACAACTTGGTCAGCCAATCCCTAATTGATGGACATTTCTTCAATTTCCAATTCTTTACCACCACAAAGAGAGCTGCTATAAATACATGTGGGTCTTTTTCCCTTTGGAAAAGGTCTGTATCTCTTTGGGATACAGACCTAGCAGTGGTACCACTGGGTCAAAGGGTATGAACAGTCCCAAAGCCCTTTGGGCATAGTTTCAAATTGTAGAGCAAAGCTTCTTAAACTGTGGGTTGTGGCCCCATATGGAGTCACATAACTCAATGTGGGGGGCGCAAAAATTTTGCCAACAGTAAAAGGTTATATATGATTCATGTAAAAATTTCTTGGGCGAAAAAGGCTGTGTGACCTATTTTAATGCTGCCTTAAAAATAAATACTTCTCAGGGATATATACATGCATATATATGTATGGGTATATAGCAATGCATATTCATACAAGTTGTATGTAATATCTACTTTTGGTTGGTAAATCACTTGTGTTCAGAAGTTCTGAGTTGTAGAGGGCTAAAGCTAATTGAGTGTCTGCACCAAATCTGACACCCAATTTGGTGCTGGCAGTGGGATTGGGGAAAAGCCGTCCAGGATGCCTGGGTATGTCCATGCTGGCCCAAACTGGAAACAAAGCAGGTCAGATCTCTGTATTGACCAGTGCTGGGGTCTGACCCCTGAGTGGCTGCTATACTTCCAGCTTGGGTGAACCAAATAGGGAGACCCAGTTACAAACAAAACAGAACAAAAATGGAGGTCATAGGATCTTAGGCTGGGGACTCCAGAAGTCATTGAATATAACCTTGACCCAGGTCTCTCATCCTGGCTACAACATCTTATGCTTGACAACCCTCAGTAACAAAGAACTTCCTTTCCCCAGGACAGTCTATTCCATTTCACATCAGCCTGAAATGTTAAGAAATTTTTCTCATTTTATTGAAGTTGACCATCTTTTATCCCATTTCCTATACTTATGGCCTTTGGGACCAAGCCTAACAGGTTAAATGTGAAAATCTCCCAGTTATTTGAAGATTGCTCTCATGTTCTCTCAAAGTATTTTCTTACCCAAACTCAACATTCTTTATTCCCCCAATTTATCCTCAGTTGTCAAGTCTTTGACTCCCCTTACTGGTTTCCTCCCTTCCAGTTCATTAATGTACCTTGTAAATTGTGGTGCCCCTACTTGTGAGAAGAGGAGGGTAGGCAGGGGAATAAGCTTCTAAATAGAGGCTACTATGTACCAGGCATGGGCTAAGTACTTTCACAAATATTATCTCGTTGATTGTTTGTGGTCTGATTACTCAACAAACATTTATTAAATGCTTACTGTATGCCAGGCCACTGGCATACAGCTTGCTAAATGCTGGGGATGTAAAGTACAAGAAAATATAGTCCTTGCACTTAAGGAGTTTACATTCGAATAGGGGAGACTATATATATAAAATGCCAAGTACATGGAAGGTGAGGGCAGCTTGGTGGCACAGTAGATAGAGTGCTGGGTCTGGAGTCAGGAAGACTCATCTTTGTGAGTTCAAATACGGCCTCAGACATTTACTAGCTGTGTGACTCTGGGCAAGTCACACAACCCTGTGCCCCAGTTTCCTCATCTGTAAAATGAGCTGGAGAAGGAAATGGCAAACCACTCTAGTACCTCTTCCAAGAAAACCTCAAATGGGTTCATGAAGTGTCAGATAGGACTGCAGAATGACTGAACAACAACACACGGAAATTAGTCTAATGGGGGAAAGCATTAGCACTTGGAGCAACTTTGAAGGACCTGCTATAGAAGCTGAAAGGAAATCAAGTTTTTCTGGTTATTGGAAATGGGGAGGGAGAACATTCTAGGCATCAGGTACAGCCAGGGCAAAGATACAGAGATGCAAACAGTAGGGATATCTGTATGGCTGGATTGTTAAGTGTATAGAGGTGCTAAAAGAAGAGAAGATAGGAAAGGGTCAGGTTGTGATAAGTTTTAAATGCCAAGCAGAGGAGTTTCTGTTTGATCTTAGAGGTAATAGGGAGCCATTGGAGTTTTCTGAGGTGATAGTGGGGTGATTTTCCAGCAGCTACTCTGCTTGGTTTAACTACATGAACATCATGTCCCTGAGCCAGGTCTTTTCCTTCCTTTCTCTCTCCCCACTTCAGCTTCCTTTTATTTATTGTCTTCCCCCATTAAATCATAAGCTCTTTGAGGGTAGGAACTGTTTTATTTTCTTATTTGTATCCTCAACATTTAACATAGTGCCTAGCACATAGTAGGTGCTTAATAAATGTGTATTGATTAGCTCACTGACATGGTCAGACTTGGGCTTTAGGAAAATACTTTTGCCATAGTGTGGAGGATGGATTGGAATGGAAGGAGATTTGCAACAGAGATTCCAATTAGAGGACTTTATAATGGTTCAGGGGAGAGATGATAAGGGTCAGAACTATGGTAGTGGTTGAAAGGAAAACCAAGGGCAGAGAAGAGTATGATGATCAGCTTTCTTGTTCTGGTCCCTATACTTTTATTAAAGCAACTTGAGATTTCATAACTTTTATCTGGCAGTATCCTTTGTCAGATTATTTGGAAAACAAACTACTTAGGTATTGTCTGTGAATTTGGAGCTAGGTTGATAGTATCTGCTAATATATATATATATATATATATATATATATATATATATATATATATATATATATATATATATATATATATATATATATATATATATATATATATATATATATATATATATATATTTGCAGGGCAATGAGGGTTAAGTGACTTACCCAGGGTCACATAGCTAGTAAGTGTCAAGTGTCTGAGGTCAGTTTTGAATTCAGGTCCTCCTGAATCCAGGGCCGGTGCTCTATCCGCTGCGCCACCTAGCTGCCCCTGAAAAATTTTTTTAAAAAAGAATTCCAACCAGGACAGCTTTGTACAGCTTGTTTTTCTTAAAACTCAATAGCCTGTTGACCCATTTTTCTTTACAGTAAAATTAAAATATAATTTAACATTTAAAGAGTTCTAATCCTTTTCAATCTTGTGAATGGTAAAGGAGTTTTTTTTGGGGGGATGAATCAAACACATACCCTCCAACACCCGCCAATTTATCATATATACGTGTAGATGTATGTGTATATATACACACATATGTATGTGTGTGTATATATATATATATATAAATTTGTACATAATTTTTGCATGTTATTTTCCCATAGTATCTATTTATGGTTTGAGGGATAACATTAGGAAAAAGTAGCGAGGAGAACAGAATTAACCTTCCTAATTGCTTTGTACCTTATCAAAAGTAGTGGGTTAAAGTTGCCTAAAGAAAAACCAGAATACCATTTCCGTTTAAACCGAACACGATCCTGCTCTTTTTGCATGCCTGATTTTAATATGGTCCTGCTCCAGTGGGCCTCTAAACTTATAGGAAGCACACTCACAGGAAAGGGAGGGAGGAAACAGGTTTGAGTACAGGTCCAGGCTACTTGGCAGGATTGAGTATTTGGATTATATTGAAGGAAGGTCAAAGGTCATTCCTTGTTGACTGTTGGTACCACAGTGCTTCTGACTGTAGTGTGTGGGTTCCCTTTGGTTATATTCAGTGGCTTAGAACAGTTCCCTCTCTACATATGGGAATTAGAGCTCATAAACAAGACGCATCTTATGTTTCTCCTCCTGGTGCAGTGGAATAGTGGGTCAGGAAACCTAATACCAAATCCTCCAGTGTGAGATGTGTCTGATTTCCAGAAGTGATGACTGTTGCCAAGGTGTGTCTGAGGCACTTGATTCAAATCTGCCCCAGCAGTGTAACTAGAAGTTATAGAAATTGGAAACTTCCCCCCTCCCCCAAAGATTATAAACAGTCACCTGCCTGAATACTGTTGTTCAGTGCCAACACACATGAATATGTAATCGTGCCTGTTTTAGGGTCTCCTGCCTCTGCTCAAATTTGATCTTATCCCATTGCCCCTAGCTTGGGCTGGTCTTCAAGGGTTTTCCTAAACTAGTCTGCTTGGATGGATATCAAAGGCTAACAGAAATAAACTTGAGCAAAAGAAAGTTGAGTTCGTTATATCATCAAAAGCATTGTTCAATGCTACTTCTTTATGTGTGATCTTGTGTCAGGTATTGTATATTGTTAAACAGACATATCCTTTATCCTATGAGTGAGACCACAGTGATGTAGCTGAACATATAAAGCACACATGACTCAGCCAGCATGAAATAAATGTATACATTTTAAAAGCAGAGACGATAAATGCATTTTGTGGGCATGTGAGTGACAAGGGAATCAGGGAAGTTGCATTTTTAGACAGGGTGGGGACCTTGCTTTTCCTATTAGTCTTTATCACTTCCCCTGGGACCATAATGGAGAGGGGTGTGGGGATGGTAGAGAATCCAGATTGGGTGAAGCGGCGAATTCCTGTACTGAACACAATTGTTATTTTTTAACCTGGCCCCAGGCAGTAGTTCCAGTGACCTCATGAAACTTTTCTCACTTTTTGCTGCTTTTAAAACCAGACTCTTTTTTTAGTCTTATATTTCAATATAAGGCTGGGTTATAGGGTGTTGTAAACAAGTCAGTGTTCAAACAGCTTCCAGAGTGTCCCTCTTAAAAGCTTTAATTATGGTGCTGTTTCTATTTCTTCTTACACCCTTTATTTTCTTGCTCTGATTCCTTTTTTTAAATTTTGAAATGTAATTTTAATAGATGCATAAAGTTTGACTGTGGGCTGAGAAATAGTGACTGCCTTCAAGTCAGACTTAAGATGTAGCATTAATTAATTCCGTTGCCAAAATAATTTGCTGAGAATGGCAAATCCTTCTCCTGGCTGACTCCAGCTAGTGAATAGGACCTTGTTCTCGTTCTCTCTCTCTCTCTCTCTCTCTCTCTCTCTCTCTCTCTCTCTCTCTCTCTCTCTCTCTCTCTCTCTCTCTCTCTCCCCCTCTTTCCCCCTCTCTCCCCCTCTCTCCCTCTCTCCCTTTCCTTCATTTACTGAAAGCAGAGTTGTTCCTGTCAGGTTAAAAAAGCTGATGATTTTGAAATCTAATTTCAAATACCATTCCATTCTTTTTGTCATGTGTAATGCAGAGTACTGACCTGGAATCAGGAAGACCTGGAATCAAATATTGCCTTTGACATTGAGTAGTTAGTTGATGGCAGCTAGGTGGTTGCAGAAGATAGAGTGCCAGGCCTGGAGTCAGGAAGACTTATCTTCATGAGTTCAAATTTGGCCCCAGACACTTCTTAACTGTGTGAACCTGGGTGAGCCCCCCCCCCCCGCCCCCGCCCCCTAGCAATGAGGGTTAAGTGACTTGCCCAGGGTCACATAGCTAGTAAGTGTCTGAGGCTGGATTTGAATTCAGGTCCTTCTGAATCCAGGGCCGGTGCTTTATCCACTGTGCCACCTAGCTGCCCCCATTGGAGTCTCAACCCTCTTTGCCTCAGTTTCTTCATTTGTAAAATGAGTAGGAGAAGGAGATGGCACATCACTCCAATATCTGCTAAGAAAACCCCAAATGGGGTCACAGAGTTGGACACAACTGAAGCAACTGAACAACAATTTCAACAAGAAGCATGATATAGAAATAGAAAGCTAGTCTAGAAGTCAGGAACACCTGGATTCAAGTCCTGCTTCTGACAAGATTTAATGATAAAACCATGGAACATTAACTTAAAATGTCATGTAACCAATCTCTATAAGACTCAGTTTTCTTATTTCCAAGGTGAAGATAATAATACCTATAAGACTCACCTCACCTGGTTGTTATAAAACTCAAATAAGATAAGGGATGTAAACTGTTGTACAAACTGTAAGACATTGTATAAATGCCAGCCATTTAGTTGTTACAGCATTAAGAACTCTTGAATTACAAAAAGTCTTCTAAGTGGAAGATTTTGATGACTTTTCATTTCATTGCTCACAGTGATGCTTGCAATAGGTTGACTGGATTACACCACTGAAACTACAATGGATGAATTGTCGCTTCTTCATGGATAAATGGTATCCCCACTTACTAATTCTGTGTAAGACCACATCTGTAAAATGGGGAAAATATAGTCTGCCTTGCCTGAGGAGATGCCTTGATAAAGATCAAGTGAAAATAAAGTATGTGAAGTCTCTTTAAACTCCGTAAAACACCATGCAGATTGTTGTTGCCATCTTCTTCCTCCTCTATCCTTTTTTCTTTGTTTTCTTCCCTTTTTCCATCCTCTCTCCATCTGTCATTCAAATATAGCTAGCCTCAGAGATGGCCAACTAGCATGATCAAGAGTGTGTGTGTGTGTGTGTTTGTAGGAGAGAGGTGTTTAGGGTGTGTTGGCTCCAACAATCCAAAATGATTATTACTCTTTAGATGAAGTTATGAAAATATGGCTTAAAAGGGGGGGGGCTGTTCTCAAATCTTAGAATATGGAAAATTCCATTGAAGTTTGAAAGACATTTAAAACTATCTCATCTGTTTCCTCCCTTCGTGACAACAACCATCATCACCACTACCACCAACCAATAATAACAACAACCAACAACACAAGAAACCTACAAAGCCTATTTTCATTCTTTTTGTTCTTCCTTGACTGAGCTTCCTTTTTCCTTAATCGCATTTGCCATTTTACACTAGTTTCAGTCTAGACTCTGTTGAGTGAGTTTTGGATTCTTATGAGAGGAGTAAGGAACTCTAGACTTTGGAATTGTGTCTTGATAGCAGACCTTTGTCATCTAATTCAGCAGAAGGAGGATGTAGGGCAGTGGTATCAAACTCAAATAGAAATGGGAGGCCAATAAGCCATATGTAAGGATCCCTGATGGCCACATATTGATTTAGAAAACCAACCCCATATTAACATTGTTTTATATAATTAAAGTTTTAAAAAATTTTTATTTATTTTGATAAATATTTCCCAATAACATTTATTAAATGCCTTCTATGTGCCAGGCACTGAGCTAAATACTGGGGATAAAGAAAGAGGCAAAAGATAGATCCTGATTAAAGAATTTATAATCTAATGTGAGGAGACAACATGCAAACAAATATGTACAAAACAAGCTTTATACATTTATACAGCAAAAATAGGAAATAACTAATGAGGGAAAGCACTGGAATTAAGAGGGTTGGGAAAGGCTTCCTGTAGAGGGTAAGATTTTAGTTGGGAAGCCAGCAAGGTCAGTAATGGGGGCATAAGAGTGAAAGTGTTTTAGGCATGGGGGTAAAAGGTAAAAAATAAAAAGAAATTTTAAAAAAGGAAGCCAGAGAGAAGGCTGGGAGCAGAGACATTGTAATCTGGATAATCCTGTAGGTATCAAGGGATCTTGTGTTTGTTCAACACCTCTGCTGTAGGGTACAGGGGAATTGATGATGGTGGAATAGTCCTTAAAGCCTTATAGGAAATTATCTCATTAATCTGAACTCTTAAAACTCTATTTTTCTATCTGAGTATTTGTTATAAAATGGACAGTTAGATGGCTCAGCGGATAGAGAGCTGGGCCTGGAGTCAGGTGGACCTGAGTTCAAATTTGACCACAGACACCATCTGTGTGACCCTGGGCAAATCACTTAACCCTGTTTGTCTTAATTTGCTGGAGAACGACTCCTATATCTATGCCAAGAAAACCCCATAAACAGTATGGTCCATGGGGTCACAAGTCAGACAGGACTCAACAACAATAACAAAGTATATTGTCAGACTCATTATCATAGTGTCTTTAGTTATTCCAGTACAATTTTTATGAGCCATTTCTTATTATTCACAGCCCTCCCCCAAAAGAAGGAATTACAAATTAACACTTCCCATTCTTTCAACAGATATATGTTGAACACCTACTCTCTGAATAGATAGTATGCACCTGTGAGAATAGAGCACTATGATTAGAATATTTCTGTGGATAGAGTGTTTTCATTTCTTACCAGATTATACATTTCTTGAGGTCTGGAGGCTGGACTTGAAGTCAGGAAGGCCTGAGTTTGAATCCTGCCTTGGATACTCTCTAGGTGTGCGACCTAAGGCAAGTCTCTTAATGTCTCTCTCAGCCTCAGTTTCCCCATTTGTAAAATCGATATTGTAATAATAACACCTACTTCCCTGGGTTGTTGTGAGAATCAAGTGAAATAACATTTGTAAAATGCTTTCCAAAACCTAAAATGCTATATAAATGCTATCTATTATTATGCCTTTATCTTCAAATGTTTCTCCATTGCTTGGCACAGTATATCATATATAATAGGTTCATAGATTCAGAACAGGAAAAGACCTTAAAGATACCTTAATTCAGATCAGTTCAGTTTATTTTCTACCATATCTCTAACTCTTGGCATAATGGCTAACACATAGTAGGTGCTAAATAAATGCTTGTCGACTTTCCTTCAAGTTCTTCCAGTTATTTCCATTACCTCTAAAGACTGAGATTCATTATTATTTTAATGTCTTAACAGTTTTGTGAGTGTGTATTTACACTCTGCAAATCAGGAGTAGGTAGTCCTGAGCATGGTGTGTTTTTGCCTCTATTCTTCCAGATTTACATGAGGTCAGGTAAAGAGATAAGGGAAGCTGGGTGGGAAAAAGACTATTTTTGTGGGGTGTTTGTTTGTTTGTTTTTTGCAGGGCAATGAGGGTTAAGTGACTTGCCCAAGGTCATACAGCTAGTAAGTGTCAAGTATCTGAGGCAAGATTTGAACTCAGGTCCTCCTGAATCCAGGGCCAGTGCTTTATCCACTGTGTCACCTAGCTGCCCCTTCCTTCAAACATTCTTAAATCTTCCCCATCCCTAAAAAAAGCTGTACCAGAATCTTCTATACTCTCAAGCTATCATCATCTATCTTTCCTTCCTCTCAGCCAAACTTCTAGAAAAAGCTGCCTACCCTCACTGCCTCCATTTACTTCCTTTTCTCTCACTTTTCAGTTTGACTTCTGACCTCATCCCTCTATAGTCACTAATGACCACATTGTATGGTCTTTTCTCAATCCTTATCCTTCTCAGACTATTTAGTAGAGTTGACACTGTGGACAACCCCCTCTTCCTACATAATCTCTCTTCTTTGATTTTGGATCAAATGAGACAATATGCATAATGTTTTACAAACCTTAAAGTACTGTATAAAGACTAGCTCTTGTTATTTTTGTGACACCATTCTTTCCTGGCTCTTCTCTATCCCTCTGACCGCTCCTTCTTTGCTGTCTCGTCATCCATATAATTTCCTTTACCCATGGTTATTCCCAAGGCTCTGTCTGTGCTCTCTTCTTTTCTCTCTTGACCTTTTCTTAGTGAATTAATTAACTCCCATGGACTTAATTACTATAACCTGATGACTCCCAGACCTATATATACAGCTCCAGTTTCTCTATTGACCTTCAGTTTTGTATTACCAGATGCCTATTGGACATTTTAAACTGGATGTCCTAGAATCATCTCAAATTCAACTTGTTGACAAAGGAATTCATTTTCTTTCCCATCAAACTATCCCTCTTCCAAATTTTCCTATTTCTGTTGAAGCCACCACCATTCTTGCTTTCTCCCAGGGTCATATCCTGGACATTATCCTCAACCCCTCACTTTCCTTTCCTTTCCCGTACATGTTCAACCACTTGTCAGATCTTGCTGTTTCTATCTCCACCACATCTCTCTCATCCAGTCCCCTGACTTTCCTTCTACCACCTTGGTTCAGGCCCTCGTTACTTCTTGTCTGGATTATTGCAGGGACCTATTAATGATTCTCTGTGATTCAAATCTCTCCCTACTCTAGTCCATCCTTTAGACTGCTGCCAACATGTTGCTCCTTAAGAGCAAATCTAACTATCTCACTCTCTTAATAAATTCCAGTGGCTTCCTGTTTCCTTTAGGATAAAATGTAAGCCCCTCTGTTTGCCTATTAAAGCCCTTCACAACCTTGGCCCCAACTTATCTTTCCAGCTTTATTGATACACTCTCACTTCTATACTACAATCCAGTCAAATGGATCTTCTCTCTGTTCTTCACAGGTGACACTCCATCTCTGATCTCCATGCCCTTGACTGACTGTTGCCCATCCCTGGCATGCACTCTCTTCTTAGCTCTGCCTCTTAAAATCCCTCTGCTCCCATAAAACCTCTCTCCCCCACCAAAAAAAAAAAAACAACAACACAAAAAACCCCCAAACACCTGAATGTAAGCCACTTAAGAGAAGTGTTTTATTCTTTGTATTTGTGTCCCCGTGCCTAGCCCACTGAAGGTGTTTAATAGATGAATGCTGATTGTTAACAGTGTTGAAAGCATTATCCTCAGGCTGATAGCACTGTGAGAAAAAAAAAAAAACCAAAACACCTATTTAAAAAAGACTCATTTGAAGGAAATATTGGAAGTGATTAAACTATAGAAAGGTAAAAAGCACAAGAATAAAGAAAAAGCTGTATTCTTTAACACCTGCTTCATTTAACATCTTCAAAGGGGATTCAGGAAGTATTATACTGAACTCCAAAACAGGCATTTTCAATTTCTGGCTTCATATGCTAATTAGGTAATTCATACAAAATTGTTTTATAATATCTTCCAGCTCTAAATTTGTGATCCTGTGAACCTAGATTATGCTCAGAAAGCAAATTAGGTCTTTGAGCATCTCCAGTGTTGTGACATAGGAAATGAAATTGTGAGCATTTGCCTTTGAATACAGGGAATATGTGACATCAGGATTTTTAAATTCTTTGGTGCACAGATGACTTACCACTATTTTGAAAGAGAAATTTACCTCTTTGTAATTGCATGTGGAATGTTTTGATATATATATATGTATATGTGTGTGTGTGTGTGTGTGTGTGTGTGTGTGTGTATAGATATATAAAATCTATAGTTTGGCAAATCTTATCTCCCCTTCATCTACTGTCTCCAGTATATGTACCGAAGTATATAAACCCTTATCAAACTTATGTCTGCCTCTGTACTTTCCACAGAAGTTATTCCATTGGTCTTACTTTTTTCCTCTAGGACCAAAGAGAATATGTCTAATGTCTCTTCTATATGGCATATACTTAAATACATCTCTCATATCTTATTTCCTTTGCCATAACCCCATTCTTCTAAGTTTTTTGACAAAGCCTCCCTCATCTCTACAAGCATTACCTGCAAAGGGCAGGAGAAAAAGCAGATCAAACCTTTAAGGTAAAATTCTGTTTGGCTCATTGGCCTGACCCAGAGTTTATTCCCATATATAAAGGAATATAAATAAAGGTTATTGCTTTCTAAGCAATAGTTGTATAGGATTGTATACAATTGTATACAATAGTTGTATAGGATTGTAGATTATAGATTATAGATTTATGATTGGAAGGTATAATGAAGCAATTTTCTATGAATTACCTAATTGCTATATCAGACAGAAATACAAATATTTTTACTTATTTAAAAAATACCTTTATTTGACACCATTATCTTGTATAGTAACTGCTCAAACCCTTTCCTCCCAGTCTTCTCCAACTGTATGTCTACCTCCATTGCCATTGTATCTCTGCCTCCTCCTTGCCATTCCCAGTGGCCTTTTTAATATCTTTATTCACCTCAACCTCTTGGGAATATTTATAATTTAGCCATTTGCTGCTTGAACTCTTCCTTCTCCTCCTCTTCTTGGTAAAGAGATATTTACAAAATATTTTTACTTTCTTCGAAGAAAGGCTTATCAGATTCAATGTTATTACTGAATCCTACTTTTCTTAGTGTCTAATCTGTATCCTGGGACTAAATCAGGCAGCTTTGGGTCCTGCATTAACTCTTCCTACTGCATGGTGAGGTAATCATTTACTAAACACCATCCTAGTTGACTGAATGACTAGCTGCATGTGTACAACTTGAATTTACATGTTTAGTGCTGTTATGATCAACACCATTATGATGAAAACTTGTGTCATAGAAAGGTGTTCAAACCCCATTGGATGGGTTCCTTTTAGCAATATTTGTGGAATTCCATTATAGAAAAATGATTTGGGTAGTATCTCTGAGTTTAAGATTTAAACTCTTAGATTCCCTTCTGTCTCTAATTCTATGATCCTGGGAAGATGTCTGACTAGTTTATATTTTAATCCAATGCATGATTTATTCCTACAGAGAAAAATATCTCTATTGGGCATCCTCAGTCTCAGAGCAGATTCTTCCCCAGGCACACCTAACCACTCTCATACCCACATATAGGACTTAGAAGAGGTGCTGTAGAATGTGCTGGCACATGGGAAAGTAGTGAATTTGCAGTTGAAGTTGAGTGTCTTACATGGAATTTATGCAGGACTTAGCTTGCTCACCTAAAAATAGTGCCAGTTTTAGGTGCTCTCTTATAAAAACAAACCAAGCCTAAATAAATGTCAGAGAAGGGGTAGAGCATTATAATGTGTGTGCTTTGTCCTTTTTTTTCCCCTTCTGGTTCCTTCTCATTTTTTTTTCTTTTGTTTCTACTGTAAAGGCCGGTTCATACCTTTTGCTATTTTAAAGTAAAATGATTAACCTCGATTTGATATTTGCCAAAAAAAGTATAAATATGTAGTTCTCATTTTTTTGTGCATTTGTATTTCCAATCCCTAGCATGGGCCTCCTAGCAGTCAATCACCAAGCTTTTATTAAGTGGTTCCTACATTCCAGGTGCTACGCTAAACACATAAGAAATATTTAATAAATGCTTGTTAAGTTGAATTGAGATGAGCAGCAAGGTAGGCTGGTATTATAGTCCTGGTAGTAGGGCTCACATGAGAACTGGCTTCCCCCCAAGGGATGGTATTGCTGTTCTCATGAGAGTCAGATCGTAGATAGTGAGCAGTTATTAATGTTTATTAAATCCAGACATTTTAGTGGTTTGCTTTGTAAAAAATTATAGGGAACTATTTTAAAAAATTATTTTCTGTCTTCTTGGGGGAATTCCTCAAGGAATTAAATAAAATAGTTTTTACTTACATAAATGACATCACCAAGTCATCTAACCTCTTAGTGCTTGAGACACTGAACTGATCTATATGATAGAAGATGCTGACCTATCCTGGTCGGGGTAGTTTTCTCATTTGGGAGTCCCTCATATGAATGAAGTCACAAAGTATAGTCCCTATCTCTTATCCTAAGTTTCTAGTTCAGTGTCTTTCACATACTAGAGCCCAATAAGTGGATAGCGCTCCAGGCCTAGAGTCAGGAAGACTCATCTTTCTGACTTCAAATCCAGCCTCAGAAATGTCCAAGCTGTTAGGTGGCGTAGTAGATAAAGCACCAGCCCTGGATTCAGGAGGACCTGAGTTCAAATTTGACCTCAGACACTTGACACTTACTAGCTGTGTGACCCTGGGAAAGTCACTTAACCCTCATTGCCCTGCCAAAAAGGAAAAAAAGAAAAAAAAAGAAATGTCTTAGCTGTGTGACCCTGGGCAAGTCACTTAATCCTGTTTGCCTCAGTTTCCTCATCTGTTAAGTGAGCTGGAGAAGGAAATGGTAAACCACTGTAGTATCTTTGCCAAGAAAACCCAAATGGGGTCATGAAGGGTCAGACCTGACTGAAAAATAACTGAACAACAGAGACCTTAGAGGTCATTGAATCCAGTAACCTCATTTTATAGATGTGGCTCAGAGATAAGTCTCTTGTCAATGGTCACACAGGCAATAAGTGACAAAACCAGGATTCAAACATAGATTCTGTCTCCAAATCCTGGTCTCTTTCTACTGCTCCATGTTGACTAATTCCTGTTCTGCCTCTTCAAATAATAATAGCGAGTTTAATAATAGCACTCTTAAAATTTTCAAAACACCTTACAAATATTAACTCCTTTTATCCTCACAGCAGCTCTGGGAAGTAGTTGTTATTGTTACCTCTATTTTACACATGAGGAAACTGAGGTAGACCATTTAAGTGATTTGCCCAGAGTGACACAGCTGTTAAGAATCTGAGGCTAGATTTAAAATCTGCTGTCCCTGACTCCAATTCCAGTGCTCTACTCACTGAACAACCTATCTGCCTCTAATAGATCTTAGCATGTAATTAATTGACCTTCATGTTTGGTCATATGTGACCTTGAAGAGGATGTCACTTCTTTTAGTTGTATCATTGTTAGTGACTTGCAGTAGACTCTTTTATGCCCATGTTCATCTTGATCACATTAGTCTCTTAGGGTACAAAGGTGAATTTGTGAATACCCACTTCCCTAGTAATAGTCAGGATGATCTGAGGGGCGTGTGAGTGTCTTGTAAAGGGTCTGCTCTCCCACAAGACACAGGGTCTTCCCTGAAACATTAGTTATAGGAAAATGCATTTCACATAAAAAAGCTGTCAATTTCTCTTTTGTTAATCACTATTTCTACCTGTTGAATTATGTTCTAACCACTGATTGGGCATGAGACAAATGGAATAATAATTTGTTTTAGGTTATATATAAGTCTTAGAATAAGAGTTTATTCTATTCTCTCTCTATTTCTTTTCTCCCTTCCTGCTTTGAAATATTTAAAATCTAAAAAACAAAACACAATCCACAAGCAAATGGGGAGGGAATGTATGTTCATTTAATCCTCAGGCCTCACAAGGGATTTGAAAGGAGGATTTGTGTGGAGTCTGTTCTTTCTGCACTTGAAAATATCAAGCAAGAATTTGGCAAAAAGTACAGTGTAGGAAGACGCAAGATTCTTGGGCCGTGAGATGTTGCTGGATTGGCATTTTATCTTTGGCAGCTGTTGCCTCATTTGATATCTTCAGCTGTTTTTTTTGTGAAGATTCTACAAAGACATAATTATTCATTTAATATACTAAAATTCATCTTGCATCCCAGTCCCTGGCTTCATGCAGTAATATGCTGACAACTTTCTGCTGGTTGGCCTTTTTTTCTCTGAGTATTCTACTCTGAAGCCGCAGGAACTACCACTGCTTAGATGTTTGATCCCTTATTCAATCATCGTTTAATTCTGAGGAAGTAGTCCCAAATTTTAAGGTTTTCAGCTAGAAATATTAGATATCACACGTTTACAGCTTGCTCAGTCATTAGGTGGTACTTTCTTTGTTAATTGGTTTCTAAGGTCTATTTTGTCACTAAAACCAAAGTTGTCTTCAATTCCAGAGGTTTTTAGTGATATCAGAAGTTTTCTTTGGATACTCATGGTATCCTTGGTGAAATATCTCGCACTGAGATTTCTTTGACATTATAATTAGTTAAGAAACACATTATCTTTTAGTACTACAACAATTTTTCTAATTTTTTTTTTAGTTTTTTTTTTCTTTTTGGTGAGGCAATTGGGGTTAAGTGACTTGCCCAGGGTCACACAGCTAGTAAGTGTCAAGTGTCTGAGGCCGGATTTGAACTCAGGTCCTCCTGAATCCAGGGCCAGTGCTCTATCCACTGTGCCAACTAGCTGCCCAATTTTTCTAATTATTGAGGGCTTTTCTTCCAAAAAAACCAAAACCCCATGATTCAGGTTGGGTTTTTTTATTTGTTTTGTTTTTTGTTTTGTTTTGTTTTTGGTGGGGCAAAGAGTAGTCAATCAGCAAAGATGTTTTAACAGTCTCTCTCACTCTTTACATAGACACACACATATTAGTAATATATTAAGCATTTGGGATACAGACTGAAGAACAGGTATGTTCCTCAGAGTTCTCAGAGTTGCAGAGCCCTTTGAAACAAACTTGTACTTGAATCCCTTCTATAGTATCCTTCCCCAGGGGTCACCCAGCTTTTATTTGAAGAGACCAATGAGGGTAAATCCACTCCTTCCTGAGGCAAACCACTTGACTTTTGGTTTGCTCTGATCATTAGAAAATTTTTCCTCTTTGCAACTTCATAGTGTTTTGGGATCACAGATTTAGAGCTGGAAAAGATTGTAGAGGTTATCAAGTCCAGCTCCTCTGTTTTGCAGATGAGGAAACTGAGGCTAAAGGACATTAAAAGTGGCCAGTGGGGGACAGTTAAGTGGCGCAGTGGATAAAGCACTGGCCCTGGATTCAGAAGGACCTGAGTTCAAATTTGACCTCAGACACTTGACACTTACCAGCTGTGTGACCTTGGGCGAGTCACTTAATCCCAATTGCCTCACCAAAAAAAAAAAAAAAAGGTGGCTAGCCCATGGTCACACAGTCAGTAGTTGTCTGAGTAGGATTTCAACTCGGATCTTCCTGACTCCAAGTTCAACACTCTATCCATTGTACCACATTGCTTCTTCCTCCTGTTTCCCTTAGATCTTCCCTTTGGAGCCAAATAGAACAAATCTGTTTTTCCTGTTATGTGGCAGTTGTTGCCTAAATCTCCTCTTGTTGCCATTAAAAAAACAAACAAACAAAAACACCATTATTTCTGGACCACTCCATTGTACTTATCATATTATATATACATACACACACACACACACACACACACACACACACACACACACACACACACACACATATATACCATAACACTTACTCTAGTAGTGGTGTAATCCTGGACAAGTCAATTCATTTCTTTCAGTCTCAGTTTCCTCATCTGTAAAATTGGTACAATAGTATTCTGAGGCATCTAGGTAGCACCAGAGTCAAGACAATCTGAGTTCAAATTTGGCTTCATATATTTACTAGCTTTGTGACCCTAGGCCAGTCACTTAAGCTCTGTCTGCTTCAGGCTTATCAATTGTAAAATGCGATCATAATAGTGTGTATCTTGCAAGATTGTTGCAAGGATTGAATTAAATAATATTTGTAAAGCACTTGACCCAGAAGCAGACACATCATAAATCGGGTTCCCTTCTTCCTCTTCTTTCCCTGTCTTTTCCACACATCTCAAAGGGTTGTTCTGAAGATCAAATGAAAAAATCGATGTAAAGTGTTTTCTAAAACTTGAAGTGATGCTTAAAGGCCAGTTAATATTATTGTACCATAAACTTCTTGATGGTTGGCATCATAAAATTTCATCTTTGTATGTGAAAAACATGTTTTTCACCTAGTAGGCAATTAGTCAGTACTCATAGATATTGAATGGACATTGACTTGAATGTGCTACCTGGCTTCAAGTAATCTATGGCCTAAATAGGATGTAAGTCAATGTTAGTTGGTGGGCAGTAGCATCTCATTAGAAAAGCTCATGTTTCTGCCTGCTTTGGCAGGTCACCTCTTTGCCATGATACTTTGATGTTTGCTAATGCATGTCCTATTCAGACTCTTATTTTGATTCCCCCATGAACATTATTGAAAAGACCTTGAATTTGGGTCAGCATATTGGTGAGTCTTTTATGCATTAACAATATCAGCAGATTTTTAAAAACGGTAACTATATGCAGGAAATGATTAAGCACTGTCAGAAGGACACAGAAACTAAAAGAAACCCAGGGTTTTAGGCCGCTTTAAATCTAGTGTGCAAGAATGAGATTATTAGCAACTCATGATCAAAATAGATTGACTGCCTTTTATTTACAAGGAAATCTTGAGTGGGGCAATAGCGGAAAGAAACAGTGATACAAGGTCAGGGTTTGTGAAGGAAGGGGAAGGGATTTGAGAAAGAATGGCTGGTGTATTATACAGAGTACAATCTCCTCTTTCCTCCTCCTCCTCTTCCTCCTCTGTCTCCTCCTCTTCCTTTTTCTTCCCCTCCTCTGATCAAATCCATCAAAGATGAGAGCTATTCTAGCTCATCCCCATGACCAGCAATACCTCCATGAAGTACCTGTTGAGTTGTCAGAGATCTTGTAGAACAGAGGTGTCAAAATACTTGGCAGACCAGATTTAAGTGTAATTGGGAAATACTAAGCAAAATAAATAAAAATGCAATAGAAAATAGATAATGTTAATATGTGGTTTTCAAAGTCAGTACTCCTCCCACAAGCATCTTTATGGAGAAATCCTTATATTTGGTTTAGTGGCTCCACTTCTATTTGAGTTTGACAACACTTTTGTACAAGAATTACAGGGTTTTTCAGAAGTCTTAATGCAATTTAAAGCTTTAATAGCCTCATGGGTGCTGTATTAATGTAGCTATAGTTTCACTTTAATAGCCTAAAACTGCACTAAGATTTTGGGGACACCCAAAATGAGCATGGCATACTGGATGTCTCTAATCCCTGGGAAGAGCTTTAAGCATAGGATTAATGATAGACTGTTTTCAAAGGAACAACTTGGCTGAGGATAAAGACCCACTGTTCCGAGGTGATGTCTTTCATTCATGGAAAATTTGTGATTTTCTTCAAGGATAGCATATCTACACCTGTAAAATAATGGGTATTTCAATGAATCAGAAGAAAGTTTAGGTGGCTGGTGCTTCTGAAATTTTGGTTCTCCTATAAAAATTGAGGTTTTTAATTTTTTAATTTTTGAAGTTGTAAATGTATAAAAAATCAAGAGTTGCTTTTAAGTAAGCATGATGAGAAAATATCTTGTACATCTCACAAAAGGAGTTTTTTTCTTCTAGCTGCATTATGGTTTCGTTTATTTTATTTAATTTTCCCCTAGAGGGTGCAGATTACAAACTGCATTATTTGCTACTGCTGCATCTGCAAGCTCACCAAATTTTTTAGCAAACCAGCTCAGCCACTAACCTGGCCAGCTACCAGAAAGGCAAATCTCTGAGTAGTTGAATCATCCTGCTTCCATATGTAATTTAAGGTACCTTTTCCCACAGTGGCATTGTGGGTAATGGTATAAACACATGCCTTTCAGGACAGACAGGTGTATATTTTGAACCGATGAGTCAAGAGATATCTATTAGTAGCATAAGAGATGAGCCTCTGAATTTATTGCATGGTAGGAATTTAGATGAGAGGTTTTCAGTTGGCTAATTAGCAGTAAGCCTTATTGTACCTTTGTTTGTATTCCCTTTACCCAACAAGATCATTTAACTCCTCGCAGTTGGGCCCCAGCTGTGATTTATTTCTCTAAGTTTATAATTTGCTGCTTGGTAGCTCATAGAGGTAGGCTGAACCAATTGCCACAGAGCAAATGGACCATAGCAAAGCAGTGTTTCTGACCTCTCAGTGTGAACAGACACCCGACTCATCTGTTTGATTAGAATTTCAATGGGCTACAGGGCAGGCGGATCACTTTAGGTTCATTTCACCTAGCACATACCTCTTATCCAGGATCAGGGATCCTTGTGTAAGTGCAGAAATAACCAGGAATTGCCAGAGTTGTACTCTACAAGAACATCCCGGACAGAACATTGAAAGGAGTAACATATGGGCTGGGAGTTTCTGTACCACCAAGCTGCAACTAAGTATGTCTTTTTGCAAATACCAGTTCTCTTTCTTTCCACGTTTTTATTTCCAAAAGCATGTGGTACATAGACTTTGCTTTTGAAGCATATAAATATAGTAGTTTGGAGGCAGCTAGGTAATGTAATGGATAGAGCTCTGGACCTGGAATCAGGAAGAGTTGAGCTCAAATTTGGCCTCAAATGCATACTAATGGTGTGACTCAATGCAAACTGCTGTCTGCCTCAGTTTCTTCAGCTGTAAAGTGGGGTTAACAATAACACCTACCTCCCTGGGTTGTTGTGAGGATCAGGTGAGATAATGTTTATAAGAGTGGGTGCTTGATAAATGCTCATTCCCTGCCCCTAATACAATAATTTTTTTTTTTTTTACCTATTCACTAGTTCTCCACATTACATGGGATGAGAAATGATTTCATAGTGGCTTTTAAAGCTGATGTGAATTTTGGACTTTTAAGTGAGGGTTGATGTCCCTGTTTTCCATTAATTTCTTTTTGCAACAAATGAGATGAAGGGGTGGTTACATTAGAAGTCATTCTTTTCTTTTTTTTTTTTTTTTTTTAGTGAGGCAATTGGGGTTAAGTGACTTGCCCAAGGTCACACAGCTAGTAAGTGTTAAGTGTCTGAGGCCGGATTTGAACTCAGGTACTCCTGACTCCAGGGCCGGTGCTCTATCCTAGAAGTCATTCTTAATGTCCCATCTCTTAAAAAGCTCAGAAAGTTCAACATCCAATAAAATTGCAATAGGTTGCCTTGATACTGCATATACTTGAAATTATGAGTTCAAGAAAATAACATGTATGTTTATAAATCAGCATACTGAATGTCGTGATCTTTTTTTAAGTAAAGTTAAGCCAAAGGGTTGTGGGTTTTAAAAAAAAATTTGTTGAAGTCCAACAAGAAAGAATCACAGTAATTTGAAGTCCTGGGATGTGGCTAAAAAGATGTGCTTATTATAACTTACACATTTAGAACCTGCATATAAGATTCTTTTGATCTTGTCCAATGAGGGAGAAAATCAACTTCATAGAAGATCTCTACATAGGCAAAATGAAGTAGAGAACTTAATAAAGATGGAGTGAATTTACACAAATTGAAATGACTATTTTATACAGTTAAAAATGACTGGCCTCATCACTGCTTTATTTGGTGTTTTTTCTTAGTGGCTTTTACAAATTGAATTAACTCAGACAACATCCCATTTATCACTTTCTGTAGGTTATATGGGTATTTTTTTTATAAAGTAACATTATCTATGTCATAATTTATTTTTATTTATTTTATTCAGCATCTCCCAATTTGTGTGTGTGTGGGGGGGGGGGCAATTGGGGTTAAGTGACTTGCCCAGGGTTGCACAGCTAGAAAGCATTTATTTATTTATTTATTTATTTGTTCGTTTGTTTGTTTATTTATTTGTTTGTTTATTGATTGATTGATTGATTGATTGCAGGGCAATGGGGGTTAAGTGACTTGCCCAGGGTCACACAGCTAGTAAGTGTAAAGTGTCTGAGGCTGGATTTGAACTCAGGTACTCCTGAATCCAGGGCCAGTGCTTTATCCACTGCTCCACCTAGCTGCCCCTAAGTATTTTTTTTTAATATACATTTAAATATTTTTTGAGTTCCAAATTCCCTCTCTCCCTCAAATCCCTCCCTCACCCATTGAGAAGGCAAACAATATGATACTCATTATACATATGAAGTCATTCAAACACATATTTCTATATTAGCCATATTAAAAAAAGCAAGAAAAATAAAGAAATTGAATAATAATATGTTTCAAAGTATACTTAGAGTTCATCAGAAGTGGATAGCATTTTTTCATCTGTGTTAATAAGAGTAGCTAAGTCTTTCACAATTGATCACCGTTACAATATTCCTTTTAGTATATACATCGTTCTCTTGTTTTGCTTACTTCATTTTGAATCACTCCATGCAAGTCTTCCCCGGTTTTCCTGAGAGCATCCTGTGCATCATTCTTATGTAGCACAATAGTATTCCATCACAGTCATATACCATTACTTGTTCAGCCATTTCCCAATTGATGGACAGCCCCTAAGTTTCCATCTCTTTGCCACCACAAAAAGAGCTGCTATAAATATTTTTGTACATTTAGGGCCTTTTCCCTTTTCTCTGATGTCTTTGAGATTGTAAAGAATTAATTGTTATTTGAGGTTTTTATGCCTCGGTGTGCACTGGCCTGGGGCTCCGCAAACCTCAACGTGCTCCACCCACTGGTTGTAGCCATTGCCAGGGCTCTGGCACCTCAAGTCATCACCACTCACCGACGCCTACATGGGCCTGGAAAACTGTAATGATTGGAAGCCTAGTGAGGGCAGTCATGTGGCTGTCAAAGTGGCCATCCCCTTGGCTGGGGCTGTGTGGGGGTTTCTAGGTTTGGGGGAGGAGAATTGGGCCTTCTAGGTGGAAGCTGGGAAGTGACAGGTGTTCTGCTGTGTATTTTCAGCTGATTCCTGGGCAGTGGTCCCTCAAAGTTGGGGACACATATTATGATTGTCTGTTAGATACAGGAGCCTCTAAATCAGTCTTAGTGCGGTTTGCGGAGCCCCAGGTCAGTGCGTGCCGAGGCATAAAAACTTCAAATAACAATTAATTCTTTACAAGATATAGGCCTAATAGTGATATGGCTGGGTCAAACCCCTTTGGACATAGTTCCAAATTATTCTCCCAAGTTAAGTCAGTCTTAATAGTTAATGTTTATACTCATACTGGTAGTTGTATGACCTTGGATAAGTCACTTAACCTTGACATTTATGTATCAATTTCTAGCTTACAAAGTTCTTTGTATATATTATCTCATTGGTACCTCATGGCAGGGCACCTGTGAGGCCAGTTGTGAGGAAGGCATTACAGTAATTACCTTTTTTATAGAGATGAAGAAACTGAGGCTCAGAGATGTTAAGTAACTTGCCTAAGGTGACACAGCTAGTGTCAGAGGTGGGATTCAAACCTAGGCCTTCCTGACTCCAGTTCTAAATCTTGAATTCAGCAGCCAAGTGTAAATGTCATGCTTATTTTCTGTCTGACATAAATTTGAGAGGGATTGCTAATATGTTCACTGACAGAATCAGGATTCAAAAAAGATTTAGTATGTTGATGGACATGCATGAATCATGCATGGTTAAAATCAAATGAAATCAATTAAAGATAAGTATGTCCCATGCCTAGGTTGAAAAAAAAAATAACTTCACAAGTGTGAGATAGGGAGATGTGGCTAAAAAGCAGGGCATGTGAAAAAGACTTGATTGTATTAATTGACTATAAACACAATATGAGTCAACAGTGTTGACTGGCAGTGAGGAAAAGCTAATGAAATTTTTGGCTACACTAACTGAATCATAGTGTTTAGAGGTGATAGTTGTACTGTTCTCTGCATCCTCAAAACTTACCTAGGTGTTGGGTTCATTTATTACCTTTAAGGATTGATATTAACAAATGAGAGCACATTTAGAGAGAGGGCTTTGATTAGGGCAGAAAGAGTGACATTATCTGGAGATCCCTCCAAAACAGCAGAAGTGTTTATTCCCCCCCCCAAAAGAAAACTGAAACTGTCTTCTTTTCTTTCTTAAATAATTTGAAGGGTTGAAGAGTGAACATATTTTATTTTGATTTCCCTCAGAGGAGAGACAGCTTGGTTAATGGATAGATTGTTAGCCTTAGAGCAAAGAAGCCTCGGGCTCAACTGCCACCTCTGACACACTGAAGCTGTCTGGCCATGGGCAAGTTGTTTAGGCAAATAAAACTATATGTTATAGAGAATAGGCTTACCTGCATTGGCAGAGTGAGTTTCAACATTTGCAAGTTCCCTGTATTGATGAAATCACAGGTCTGGTTCTTATTCCTAAGAAGAACTAGAACAAAAGTTGAATCTTATGGGGACAGAGATTTAAGATCAATATGAAGAACTCCTAAAGTGGAATTAATTGCTTCATCTGTTAATGAGTCCTTTCATTATTGGAGGTGCCCACACAGGGGTTGCATGAATGTTTAGGGTTGGAGATATGGTAGAACAAACTTGTTTCAAGTTCAGTTGAAGTCTTAGATTCTTTGATTCTGTGGGGAAAAAAAATTCTCCAAATACTTATTCTCTCCTCATCAACATATAGATGCCTACATATTTATTATAAACCAGTGTCTGTCCTCAAGAAAAGTTCAGCTAAAGTCATGAACAAGTGATCTGTAATGTTTAAGGGAAACCTGATGCTTGGGCATTTTCTTTGACCTTTTGAAGCAGATGATATGGTGGGCAGCCACCACAGACCCACAAAGCTTTGCTGCCATCGTCAGACCCTCAGAACTAGTTTTCTTGAGTCATGGTCTGACCCCCACTGTGATGGCATTTCTTTTTGTTCTAGTCCCCACTTCCTTCTCCTTTCCTTTTCCTTGGGCCCTGGCTATGTGGCTCTTAACATGTCTCAACATGGATGTACTTCAGGGAATGTAGTCTTTTTCCTTTTGGTTTCCAGGTTTCACTTACCAGTTCTATCAGACTTGACTACATCAAACAGTATGGCAAAACATCTTTTTCTTGAGGCTGGGGTTTTCTGCTTATATCATCAGGTTTCCTTACAAGGATATCATCCCAATTTAGGTTACTTTCTATGACTTTTCCCCTCCCTCAACTGGCTCTCATGTAGACCTATATATTTGTTTGCTCTAAAGTTTAATTTTTAAAGGTGTCCATGTGTATTGACATGGAATAGGGCTAAAAAGCAAAAGTCTGGATTTGTGAGTAGTACTGAGATCCTCTTCTAAAATGTATTGTTTAGAAAAAAAAATCTGGAATAACCTTGATTAAATTATAGGTTATTATTAGGGAATTTATTATACTTATAAACTATACTTGTTCTCCCTGTAATTTGTTATAATTAATGCAAGAGTTCAAGGGCAGAAAGCAAGGATCAGGTCATGGCATGCCTTCCTCTCTTGCAATACTTGCTATCACTGGCCTTTTTTCATAGCATAGTTAAGAGAGGTGTGTGTATGTGTCTGTATTTAAATTCACATCATCCTTTTTAGGAGAGTGTTATGATTCTTTGACTCATAGGAACTTAAGTATTTAGGAATCATAGTTGGAGGTCAGGTGACCATCCCAAAATAGGATTACTAGTAGGTGAATATTGGAAGCCAGTGATTCCCAGAATTGAGCTTTTGTCAAGGAGGGAGGGAGGGAGGGAGAGGGAGAGAGAGAGAGAGAGAGAGAGAGAGAGAGAGAGAGAGAGAATATGTGTGTGTGTGTGTGTGTGTGTGTTTGTATATCAACCATGCAAGCCCCAACAAGATGACTGCTTGTGGTCTGCAGGAGACTGGTAGAAAAAAATAAGACACTGCAAGGTTGTCATTGCCAGGTTTTAGGTTTTTCCCTGTCCTTTTTCCTTGATGATTCACACTTTTTCATAATCACAGGTATGTTGACTGTATAGATACAGTGCAGTGATTTAATTGTCTGTTAATTCAAGCCTGGATTAAAAAACAAAACAAAACTGAGCACCTTTCAGTAAGTGTGTGAGACAAGTACAAAAGACTTGATGTTATAGTTGAATATTTCTAAATAGCATATCCATTTTTATCTTTTTAAAACATCAATCAAATACCATTTGTCCCTAGGACTTTTATTTGAGAACTTCCAAGGTCCAAACAATTCTCTGAGAAGGCAAGCTAATGATCTGGTCTGGTTCTCTGCCTTCCCAGGAATCATACCTCTAGTTGTGTCAGACTTGAGCACTGGGATTAATCACCAGGTTTTATAACCATAAAGCACCCCCTGGAATAGATGGAATGTGCTTTCCTTAAGGTTGATATCTTTGTTGATCTATGATTTAATATGACTTCTTTTGCTGTCTTCTACACTGGGTCAGATGGTTGCATAGGCATCTCTACACCCTTCTTCCCATTTATCAAATGGTTAAAGTACACAGACTTGCTCTGCTCTATCTTCTTTTCCTCCCCCCAAAAGAAGGGGTAAGCAAGAGGCCTGGTTAGTCCAGAAGTTAAACAATTGGATAAAACTGTTAACATCAAACTGGTACTGGTGAGAGAGCCTTGTTTGATTCCTTGTTTCCCATCTTTAACACCAACCAGACACTGATCATTGAGGAATGTCCATGAATGTCACCATCATGGGCCTTCCAAATCTTCCCAGAAAAGATGATAATCATTGACTGGGCTTGGAATTATTACCAGGCAGAAATGTAGTTGGCCCTGCCCTCTGCTCCATGGCAAGGTCCTGGCTACTGTTGAGAGTGGTGGGCCTGAAATAGGTGTAATAGGGTTTAAATGAATAAATTAATCATAAGTTCTACTGGATTATCAAAGGAAAATCTGAGTCAAGGAGAGTTCTTGATTTTGGAAGACTGTGTCATAGTAATCAGTTACCTAGTTATTCAAGAAACTGTGTCAATTTGTCATTGTTAGAGATACACTTCTATGTAAAATTGGTTTGACCTCTTCTGACATTTCTTACTTTTGATACTCCTATCTTTTCTTACATTTGGGTAAAAACATTTCAATTAGATGAAACTTGCAAAGAATATTTTCCAGCATCCCTCAATAACCAAATGATAGATAAAGCGGGAGGGGGGGGGAGCATTTGTTAAGTGTCTACTGTGTACCACTGTGCTGGGAGCTGTACAAATATCTCATTTTATAGTATTTGACAATTTCAACGGTCAGGAAGTTTTTCCTTGTATCTCCTTCCTGTTGTAGTAACCTTGGGAAATTAAATCAATAAGTTCCTCTTTCCTTTAGATTAAAAAACAACTAAAAAAAAAAAGCAAGGATGGTGTTTTTTCTCAGCAACCATACCTAGAGTCACCCTGACTTTTTTTTTTTTTTTGGTGAGGCAATCGGGGTTAAGTGACTTGCCCAAGGTCACATAGCCAGATCTTTAAAAAAATAATAATATTTTATAGTTTTCCCCAATTACATGGTTTTTTTTAACGTATGAGGTATTTTATTCCATTACATGTAAAGATAGTTCTCAACTTTTGTTCATACATGCTTTACAATTTCAGATTTTTCTCCCTCCCACCCCTCCCTCCCCCCTCCCCTAGACAGCAGGTAATCTGATATAGGTTATATCTATATATCTCTATACATATACATATATATATATATACACACACACATATATATACACATAATAACATTAATCCTATTTCTGCATTAATCCTGTTACAAGAGAAAGAATCAGAGCAGTGATGCAAAACCTCAAAATAGAAAGAAAAAAAAAAACAACAGCACCCAAAACAAAAGAAATAATATGGTTCAATCAGCATCTATACTCCACAATTCTTTCTTTCTTTTTTTTTCTTGGATTTGGAGATCCTCTTCTATCATGAGTTCCCTGGAACTCTTCTGTACCATTGCATTGGTGAGAAGAATATAGTCCATCACAGTAGGTCAACACTCAATGTTGATGATACTGTGTACAATGTTCTTCTGGTTCTGCTCATCTCACTCATCATCAGCTCATGTAAGACCCTCCAGGTTTCTCTGAACTCTGCCTGCTCATCATTTCTTACAGCACAATAGTATTCCATTGTATTCATATACCACAACTTGTCCAGCCATTCCCCAATTGATGGGCACCCCCTCAACTTCCAATTCCTTGCTACCACATAAAGAGCAGCTATAAATATTTTTGTACATGTGGGTCCCTTTCCCCCTTCCATGATTTCTTTGGGCAAAAGACCTAAAAGTGGGATTGCTGGGTCAAAGGGTATGCACAGCTTTATCGCCCTTTGGGAATAATTCCAAATTGCTCTCCAGAATGGTTGGATCAGCTCACAGCTCCACCAACAATGCATTAGTGTTCCAATTTTCCCACAGCCTCTCCAACATTTATTATCTTCCTTTTTTGTCATTTTAGCCAATCTGATAGGTGTCAGATGGTACCTCAGAGTTGTTTTAATTTGCATCTCTCTAATCATTAGAGATTTAGAGCATTTTTTCATATGGGAATAGATAGCTTTGGTTTCTTCATCAGAAAACTGCCTGTTCATATCCTTTGACCATTTCTCAATTGGGGAATGACTTGGATTCTTATAAATTTGATTTAATTCCCTATATATTTTAGAGATGAGGCCTTTATCAGAAGCCCAATTACATGTTAAAACAATTTTTAAACATTTTTTTTAAAGTTTTGAGTTCCAAATTCTATCACTCCCTCTCTGAAATGGTAAGCAATCTGATATAGGTTATATATGTGCAGTCATGTAAAACATTTCCGTATTAGTAATTTTGTACAAGACTCAAATTTTTTAAAAAAAGAATGAAAGTAAAAAATATCATGCTTTAGTCTATTCAGGCAATATTCATTCTTTTTCTGGAGGTGGATAGTATGGGATTGTCTAAGATCACTGTATTGCTGAGAATAGCCAAGTCATTCACAGTTTTTCATCAAACAATATTGCTGTTACTATGTACAACATTTCCTGATTCTTTTCACTTCACTTTGTTCATGTATGTCTTTCTAGGCCTTTCTGAAATCATCCTGCTTGTCAGTTCTTATAGTATAATAATATTCCATCACAATCATATACCATAGCTTGTTTATCCTTTCCCCAATGGATGGGCATTCCTTTGATTTCCAGTTCTTAGCCACCACAAAAAGAGCTGCTATAAACATCTTTGTACAGATTGGCCCTTCCCCCATCCCTTTTTATGTCTTTGGGACATAGACCTTGCAGTCCAACCCAGATCTTCTTGACTCCATCTACCACTGTAGCCGAACTAGATCAAAATGGAATTTGAAAATGCTTGACAAAATAAGTAGAAATTCAACATAGATAATGTTAATTTTTGATTTTCTAAGACAATCTGCAGAAGAGCTCTTCTATGTGAATTTAACACAACCATATTACACGACTCTGCTTCTCATAGAGCAAAGACTTGGGTAGGTGGTACAAATAGAAAATGTTTTAAGGAAAGATATGTAAAAGAATGGGGAGAGATGACATCATGTTAAGTTTGAAATGCAAAAAAAATCTGAACTCTCTTCTCTTCCCTCTCACCCCAAATTTAGGTATTTGATTAATACGATGCATTAGGTTATATGCTTGGACACAGCTGAATTGTTATTGACAAATTCTGCTATGTAACCAAGAGGCTTTCTTGTCATTGACAGTGTATGAACTTCTTGAAGCAATGGAATAAATGTAAACTATTTATTGTCCAGGTTCCATGTTTGCTAATTGGAGTAATTGGATCCATAAGCCTACCAAGACCATTTTTTTGCCCATGCAAATAGTATTTTATTTTATTTTTTTAAAATAATGAACATTTTTATTTATAGTTTTGAGTTCCAATCTTGATCCCTCCTTCCCTCCCTCCCCTACCTTCTCCCCAAGGTGATAAGCAATCAGATATGGGTTGTACATGTGTGATTATGCAAAAACATATTAGTCATTTTGTACCATAAAAACTTGAATAAAAGAAAAAAAGGAAAGTGAAAAACAGCATGCTTCAGTCTGTGTTCAATCAACATCAGTTCTTTCTTTGGAGGTGTATAATATGTTTCATGAATAGTCCTTTGGGATTGTCCTGGATCAGTGTATTGCTGAGAATAGTTAAATCATTCACAGGTCTTCATCAAACTATATTGCTGTCTCTGTGCACAATGTTCTCTTGGTTCTGCTCACTTCACTATACATCAGTTCATACAAGTCTTTCCAGGCCTTTCTGAAGTCATCCTGCTTGTCATTTCTTATAGAACAATAGTATTCCATTACAATGATGTACCACAATTTGTTTAGCTGTTCCCCAAATGATGGGCATTCCTTTGATTTCCAATTCTTAGCCACCACAAAAAAGAGCTGCTAGAAATATTTTTGCACAAATAGTTCTTTTCCTTTTTGGGGGATGTCTTTAGGATATAAACCTAGCAGTGGTATTGTTGGATCAAAGGGTATGCACAGTTCTGTAGCCCTTTGGGCAAAGCTCCAAATTGCTCTCTAGAATGGGCGAATCTTTTCATAACTCTACCAACAGTGGATTGGGGATTAGCATCTCAGCTTTCCCACATCCCCTCCAACATCCATTAATTTCTGTTTTTGCTATCTTTGCCACTCTGATAGATGTGAGGTGATATCTCAGAGCTGTGTTAATTTGCATTTATCTGACCAATAGTGATCTAGAGCATTTTTTCATATGATTGTAAGACTTATTATCACCTTTCTTTCCCCTCAGAAAGAGAAAGGGAAACTGCAGGAACCTTTAATAAAGGCCACCTATAAGTAATGTTAACTCAATTCCAGGGGAAAAAAAACACACTGAAAGATAAGACTATTTAGGCCTCAAGTAAAGGAGAAGGACAAAACAAAAAATGGCTTGTGGGGGCAAGTTTTGGTGCAAACAACTCCAGATTCCTTTGCTTTGGTTATTTAGACTCTTGCTCTCTAAGATGACTGAAGAGGCTACATCTTCTTATTGACCTGACAATTTATACTCCTATTTACTTATTTGTAATTCTAATTTGTCATTTTAATTTTCCCATTTTTGTATTTGTTCTAATTTGTGTTTTCTCATCTATAAAATATGAGTGTTGGACTAGATATCCTCAGTTCTATTCTAGGTCTATACTATGAGTCTGTGTATTTGTGTACATATCTAATAACCTAGTACTAAATTGTAAGATCCTTGATTTATCTTTGGTTCTCCTCCAGATAGGGCAGCTAGGTAGTGCAGTAGATAGAGCAGTGGGCCTGGTGTCAGGAAGTTGTGCGTTCTGATCTGGTCTCAGATACTTATTAGCTATGTGACCCTGGGCCAGTCACTTAACTCTTGTTTCCTTTTTCTCATTTATAAAATGGGGGCACACTGGAGAAGGAAATAGAAAATCACTCCGGTATCTTTACCACAGGATCATGTAGAGTTGAACACAACTGAACAACTGAACAGCAATCTCCTTTAGAATCTATCACAATGCCGAGCCCTTTGGGGGCAAGGGGAAGATCTATATATAATATATACATGAAGGAAAATTTGTATGTGTGTGCATGTATTTATATATGTATGTCTCTATCTATCTATGATTTGATTGGTAGGGAGGGCATTCCTGGTATGGAAATTTACTCCACTGATATAGCAACTCTTCTGTAACTAATGCCATTAGAGTGTGTTATGGGACACAGAGATATTAAATGACTTGTCTGTAATCACAGAGCTAGGATGGGCCAATCAATCAATATACATTTAATAAACACTTAATTATTTGCCAGGGACTATTAGAAGCAAGACTTGAACCCTGATCTTCTGACTTCAAGGTCAGCTTTCAGTTGACTATGCTGTATTGTCTCTTCATCTATACTAATCTAAAAACTAAAAGGATTTTCATTCACAGATTAAGGTTGCCAGTTGAATTATCAGAACAATTGATTCTTTTATCAAAATGAAACATTTATTAAATTTCTAATTTAATAGTAATTCTGGCAATACCATGCTAATCCTTATATAAAGTCAAACAGAGTCTTTACTCTGAGAATTTATATTCAGAGGAAAGGATCAGGAATTCAACTGCTGAATAAAAACACAGAGCTGTTGTATGAATAATAGCTAATAATTGCTAACATTTATATAGTGCTTACATGTACTTAGCTGTGCTAAGCATTTTACCAATATCATCTCATTTGATTCCCACAACAACCCTGGGTGGTAGGTCCTATAATCCCCACTTCACAGATGAGGAAACTGAGGCAAATAGAAGTTAAATGATTTGTCCACAGCTAATAAGTTCCTTGAGGCTAGATTTGAACTTAGGTCTTCCTGACTACAGACCCAGTGTTCTCTCTACTGTGCCACATAGCTACCAACTCACGTATGTATCAATGGTAAGTGTGTTATGGGCGTTAGTGATTGGTGGGCCATAAGAGGGACTTAGAGCAGCATTGGTAGTTTAGTATTCAGGTCAGATTAGACAGCTACTCTTTGATCTGTCTTGTATTTTAGTTGTTACAGAGAGAAAGGAAGGAAGGAAGATAGAAAGAAGGAAAGAAAAGAAAGAGAAATTAAGAAATTTTAAAAACCATTTATTCAACACTTACTATATGCAAAGCACTGTGTGTTGTACTGGTAATACAAGTTGAAAACCAAAACTGTACCTCCTCTTAAGGAGTTTACATTCTAATAGGAAGAGACAACATATACAACAGGTTTTAGCTTCAGGTTGGAGGGAAAGGCCTTAGTGTATAGGAGCAAAGCATCTTCATATTGCTACTATTAATAAAAACCATATTCTTTTCTATCGAGTCATTTGTTGGTACCAAGGACTTAGGTGGCAAAACTTTCTTTTCCTTTAAAAAAAAATACTTAGGGGCAGCTAGGTGGTGCAGTGGAAAGAGCACTGGACTTGGATTCAGGAGGACCTGAGTTCAAACCTGGCCTCAGAAACTTAACACTAGCTGGGTGACCCTGGGCAAGTCACTTAACCCCAATTGCCTCACCAAAAAAAAAAATACTTAATATATTTTATTTCCCCCTAATTACATGTTAAAACACTTTCCTGATTTTTAATAGCTGTGGTTGTTGGGAAGGGGGTAGGAAGAAAGCAGCAGCACTGCAAGAGGTAGTTCCCAGATCCTGTCTTCACAAGGGTTACTTTCCAGGATGATGGGTGGTGGACCTGTGGTTTAGGGGGTGCTGCTATTCCTGGGGCTGTTGGGTTGACCTTCCTATCTTTGGCAGTTGGTTGGTGGTTAGTATTGGTGGTGGAGGATATGCCAGACTATCCTCCCTGTCATGACTTTTTTAGGATCCAAAGGGCATATGTTAAAAAAAAAAACAAAAAACGACAAGGTTAGTAAGATAGTTTTAGAATGATAAAACTCAAAGTTACTGCAGAGATATTATGTATCTGATTTCTCCTTGTTTTATAAAAACTATTTAATTATAGAAAATATTTCATTCTCTTTAGAAACCTTTATTATTTTTATTTGTTATCTGCTGCATGCAGAGCACTGTGCTAGATGTTTCACTATTTACAAAGCTAAATAAAAGATGGCCCTTCCCCTTAAGAAGGTTATAGTCTAGTCTCTGTGATAAGACATATGCTACAAATTAGAACATAAGTGAATAAGAGAAGTATGAAGTACAATGAGATAAGATGAAGAAGAAATCACTTCCAAGGGGGAGGGGGAGGTGGGGATTGAGAAATCAAATTACGCTCAGTGCCTTAAGGAAGAGAGAATGTCTCTCTCTGTCTGTCTCTCTGTCTTTCCCCTTCTCTCTCACACAAATTTAATAAAATTTTAATCAGAATTGCACTTTTAACTTTCATCAGCAAATACAAATATTTAAATACATTAATAAGAAGAACTCAGTTATAGTATGATTTGGCAGTAAATAAAACAAATGCAATCTTGGGCTGTGTTAAGAGAAGTATGACAAACAAACACCAAAAGTAATTCAAAATTATATCGTTCCAACTCTTGGCACTTAAAATCCTTTATGGTCTGTTTCCAGACTGTTTTTCCAGGCTGGTTACTCATTAATCCCCTTGATGAACTCTTTGATCCAACCAAATTGGCATATTTGCTCTTCTTAGCTTTTATAATAATAGACTTGGAGTTAGAAGGGATCTTGTAGAGGCCATCTATCTCAATCCTGTGATTGTACAGCTGAAGAAACTGGAGCCCAGGGAGGTTCAGTGATTTGCCCATGGTCATGCAGGTAGTAAATGGGATCTCTTCACTGGTTGTTGCTCCGCCATGTCATGCTCATCCCCAATCTCTTGGAACTCCTATCTCCATTCAAGGATCTTCTGCAGTGCTACTTCTCTTTTTAAAAAAAAAAAAAGTCTTATCTGTTATTTTAATTTGTTAGTATGTCTTCCCCTATTATTTTGTATTTTACAATTTATTTTAATAACAATTTATGTTAACATCGTTTTATTTCCTTTGTCTGTGAACATGTTGTATCTCTCCTCAAAAATGTAAGCTCCTTGGGGCAGCTAGGTGGCGCAGTGGATAAAGCGCCAGCCCTGGATTCAGGAGGACCTGAGTTCCAATCCAGCCTCAGACACTTGACACTTACTAGCTGTGTGACCCTGGGCAAGTCACTTAATCCCCATTGCCCCGCAAAAAAAAAAAAAAAAAAAAAAAAGGTAAGCTCCTTGAGAACAGGGGTCTATATGGATTTTGCATTTGTATCTCCAGCACCTAACACAGTTGCTTAATAAATTCATATCTTTTGCTTTCTTCTTTCAACTAGAATTTGTAGTTTTCATAGAGGCAAAGAGAGAAAATCCTTAGTTACATATCAGTAAATAGAATTTAAAAGTATTATATTCCTTACCTTGCTATCAGTTGATACTGTGTGCTCCCCCCACCCCCAATCCAATTAGTACATCTTCTATTTCCTTGGTTCTTGCACAGTGGACTGGGCATTTGGGAGAAGAAATTGAATACTTAGTTCCAAAGAGGGGTGGCTGTTTATCTCAGACACCATAGTGATGGGGTAATGGTATCATTTGAAGCATAATTCATAATAAATAAGGGCCCAGCAGAGACTCTATCCTCTTTCTTTTTGTAGAATAAGCCATGAGTTTTGGCCTACTACTTATTCATCTTTATTCAGACTTCTTTGATGTGTAATTGTTCAAAGGAGTAGAGAATTAAGATTTCCGTTGATGGATAGCATGTTGGTCAATGGTAGGCATTGATGCTGGAGAACCATGGCTAGGGTTGTGTGTAGGCAAAGTGAGGGAAATGTGGAAAAGAAGAGGGATGAGTGTTAGGAGGTGTGGTGCCAGGGAGGAAACATGTGGTGTAAAGAGATTGCTGAGTGGTTCTAAGAGGCCATTTATAATGGCAAAGAAAAATAAGGCCCCATACTTAGTTTCTGAGATCAGTGGTCTAGTCTGAGGCTTGGCGTTGTCTAGCAGCACATTCCTATGTCTGTTTGAAGTATGCTGCTGTGAGACAGAAGATGTATGATTGCATTAGATTACCACCCTTATGCAGGTAGGTGGTTTGAAGCTGGTTTGCTCAAAGTCAGTTGTCTTCACCATAACTTTTAAGAAGTAACTTGCAATGAATAGGTACTCGATAAATCTATGTAGAATAGAATTGAGTTGTAGATTTGTACTGATAATATAGATCTAAATTGTATTATTGTCCATTATGGTTGTAGAGTCCAGTCAATTGTCTCGAACTTCCCCCATGGTACTTTAGTTTAAAAAAAAAAAATCCATGCTGCTTTCAGCTTTTATACAGGAAGTCTATTCTCCTCATTGTTAACACTGGTTCTGGAAACCTTTAATGTTGGTGGATAACCAGGTGTAGAAAAGTATTTTGCTTTCTTAGTCTGTTATGTAAGACTGGCATTATCAACATTTCAGCCTGCTGGAGTACAAGCAGGTGACTGGATGAGAATATTCTCCAGCTGAGAGTGAACAAGATGTGGCACCTGCCACATCAAACACAGATAAATACTGGCAAGGCTTATTCATCTTCTACACTGATAAACTAAGAGGAAGGCTTTTTATCAATATCACCAATGCCATTTGTTCTGTACACAAAAGTTTTGTGTCCAGAAGCCTCTCTGTTGCTGGGCCTAGGTGCCAAGTGTGTATCCTTATGGTTCTCTGTTCTTGTTCCTCTTGATACAGGTATCAGTATTACCTACAAGTCAAAAAAGATGTCTTGGATGGGCGTTTGCGATCTTCCCTGGAACAGGGAGTCCGACTTGCTGGTTTAGCTGTACAAGGTAAAGTCTAATCAGTTAACCCACTGCATTTGATACTCTATCCCTAAAATCATTGTTTATTAATTAATTTTTTTAATGGTTTAGTTTTTTCTGGATTTGTAGTGCTAGAAAGAAAGCTCACACACACCTTCCCAGTCATTCTTACTTTCCACACAATCTTGATCTAAGATAAAAAGGAAAAGTTTGGGCTCTGATTTGGGGGAAAGAATTTTCTAGAACTTTTGAAAATCAATTTTGCTTTTGTAATCTCACTTGAATTTGGAAAACTCACAGCTTTCATTCTGCCATTAATTATAGTTTCATTTCAGTGTCTGTGACATATTTTTTCATGTTTATTCTATATCTCAGTATAGTTATGTTTTGTGGGTTTATTATAATTTAAGTTTGATGACCATTAAACATTAAAGTCTAATTTCCTCTAAACTAATTACAGAGATAAATAGAAGCATATGACTGTTATGCAAGAGGATAGACACATAATAGGGTAAATTTATGTTTCAGTCTGTCCTATGTAGATGGATCAAAATCTTGTTGCCTCTGTGTATAAAAAAACATATATGCTTTACTCTATCGGATAGTGATTTGCCTTTGCCTTTTTTAAGCCAAATTTGAAAATGAACATATAATATTCCTTTTTAATTTTTTTAAAAGCACGCCTTTTAAAAATGTATTGTATCTAAATATAATTAATATGCAAGAATGAGTTTATTACTATCTGTGGCATCTTGATTTTGGGACATTAGTTTTCAAGAATGGAAATTGTGCCTTGAACCTCATTCAAACACAGGATTGAATTTGAACCTTAGGGTTAGGAATGCCTGCAGTATGTCATTTCCCACTGACTTCCTACACTTCAAGGTCAAAGCCCTTTCTTTGGGTTTCTCTTGGACTTAGTGTTCCCTCTTGGGTGTCTCATCTAGTTCCATGAGTCTCTTGAGCTCTCCTTAGGTTATAGCATTTTAAACTATCTCTACCCTATTAAACAGGGAGGAAGCTGGAGTGATCCCAGTGGCCTGTGAATGACTATATTCTCAGGTATTATGGAAAGATGTTTACAAAAGAGACTGAGAGAACAGAAACAGAATTGAAATATGAACGGTGACAACCCAGCTCAGGACTATGCAGCCACTAACACATGTCCTCTACTTGAAATTTTTTCTCTTTCTCTTTTTATATCTTTTCCTCCTTTGTCTGGTTTCTGCTTTCCTTTCTTCTTGATTACTTTATCTCTCCTCTCTGTCCTTTCCTCCTTTCCCCTGACCTAGTCCCTCAATAATTTTTGGCCTGGGGTGTATACTTCTGTGTGTGTATATATATGTATGTGTGTGTGTGTGTGTGTGTGTGTGTGTATGTACATCTTTGGATTTTGGTGACATTTGGCACTAAAAAGGTTTCTGATGACATTTATTTTATAATATAAATTAGCATGCAGTGGATAGAGTGCTGGACCTCTGGTTAGAAAAGACCTGAGTTCAAATCCAACCCAGACACTAGCTGCGTACTCTTGGGCAAATCACTTAATTGATCTTTGTCTCCATTTCCTCATCTGTAAAATGGGGATGATAATAATAGCACCTACCTCTCAGGGTTGTTGTGAGTATTAAATGAGATATTTGTAAAGCCCTTAGCACAGTGCCTGGAACGTAATAAGCACCACATAAAACTTGTTCTTGTTGTGACTCACATTTTGATTGAACTTTAAGATTTTTAGAGCATTTTACTCACAATAATCCAGAGTTACATAATATTAGTAATATTATATCAAAAATACAGATGAGGAAAATGACTGAGAGAGGTTTAGTGACTTGTCTGAGGTCACACTGATAATCTGAGGCAGGGTTTAAACCGAGGTTGCTGACCCTCAGTGTAGCGCAGGAGACAATAATAAAGATTTTCAGTTCATATAGAGGATACTTAAAAGCAAAAAAAAAAATTGTTATATTTGTTCAGTGACAGTACAGCTGTGAATCACAGAACTTTTCAACTTCATCTGGTCCCATGTCTCCATTTTACACATGAGGAAATGGAGAACCACAAAATTATTTAATGCTGTTGTTGTTTGTCCTTCATTCTTTTTTTTTAAATGGTGGGTCAATGAGGGTTAAGTGACTTGCTCAGGGTCACACAGCTAGTAAGTGTCAAGTGTTTGAGGCCAGATTTGAACTCCTGAATTCAGGGCTGGTGCTTTATCCACTGTGCCACCTAGCTGCCCCCCTGTTTGTCCTTCATTCTTGAAGAGGACCAAGACCATGACATCAGGGTGATGTCATGACTTGTAGTGAACTGGATTTAAGTGAGGAAGGGCTGTGCAAGGTCACCAACATTACTCTCTCCTCCAGAGCCATTTGGGTCCAGTGGCAAGATATATATCAGTTCAAATGGAGATGGCCCCAAATGTTTAAGGCAATTGGGGTTAAGTGACTTGCCCAGGGTCACACAGCTAGTAAGTGTCTGAGGTGATATTTAAATTCAGGTCCTCCCGACTCCAGGGCATTTAATGCATTTAGTGGCACAGCTAGAGCTAGCCAGTTCTCCTAACTCAGCCATTTAGACCCCAGATTCTTACACTGAGGGTCTTGACCCCATATGGGGTTGTGTAACTGAATGTGGGGGTTGCAAAAAATTTGACAACAGCAAAAAATTATATATACTTATTTTATATACCCATATGCTCAGGATTGGGTAAAAGGTTTTCCAGCAAAAAGGAATCATGAGTGAAAAAAGTTTTGGAAGTCCTGCTTTAGACCATGCTGCCTCTTGCATGGAATCCTCCCCTATTGCCTTTTCATTTCAATTCAGTTCAACAACCCCACCTCACCCCATTCCCCAGCCCCCAACCTTATTATGTCTCAACAACACTGTTGGCAATAAGCCTCTTAATTGGCTCCCTCTGTCTCTGGTTTCTTTCCTCTTTAATCCATCTTCTGCACAGTTGCTTTATTAATATTCTTAAAACACAGCTCTTACTGTACCATCCCCCTGCACCAAAATCTTCAGTGGCTCCCTATGATCTCTAGGGCAAAGTGGCAACCCCTAAGCCTGGCATTTAAAACCCTCCACAATCTGGCTGCCCCTTACACTGTCAGTCTTATGCCATATGCTGCCCTTTTCAGCCCACTCTCTTTTCTAGCCCCATTACACAACGTTTGACCTCCTCCCTCCATACTTTCGCATAAGTGCTCCCCTGTGTCTGTATTGCACATCTTCCTCACTAATGTCTCAGAATTTTAGCTTTCTTCAGAGCACAGCTCACATGCCACCTCCTGCTCAAGGTCCTTTCTTGTTGCCTCAGTTATCAGGATTTTCTTCCTTTAGAAATTATTTTGTTATTTTTTATAACTTTATTTTTGTTGTTCAGTTGTTTCAGTCATGAACTTGGCAAAGATACTGGAATGGTTTACCATTTTCTTCTCCAATTTATTTTACAGATGAGGAAACTGAAGCAAACAGGGTTCAAAGGCAAACAGGGTCACACAGCTAGTAAGTGTTTGAGGTCAGATTTGAACTCACAAAGATGAATCTTTGTGACTCCAGGCCCATTACTCTATCAACTGTGCCACTTAGTTGCCTTTAAAACTTTATATATACATACTTATTCACATATACACTTATGCATACACTACATATACACATAGAGCATTTACTGATATAATACGTATTGTATCCCTGCAGTGGAATATATCTTTTCTGAGTATAGGTCCAGTTTTCTTTTTTTAATCTTTGAACCCCACTGCCTGGCATAGTCCCATCCCCATTGTAGTTGTTTAACAAATGCTTATTGAATTAATGAACAAACATTTACTAAGTGCCTACAATATGAAGTGCATTATAGCAGATATCAAGCCCCTAAAATGTTAATACTAAGAGTTATGGTAAAACTTTCAGTTATGTTTTATCAGCTTTTACCTGAGAATTCTCACTGTGTAATTAGAAAAATGTTCTTAACAGTGGTAGTAGCCATTTGATGAGATGGGTTCCCCACTTCTTTGAACATGAGAATGAATCGACAGACAGAAGAAAATCTGCTATCCTTGAACACATCCCACCTAATATGTACCATGCTGTTTTTGTAGGTGGCATGAGTAATAAACTCTGTTTTCTCCTTGTATACATGTGCTTGTCTGAAAGTCATCTGATTTTTTTTAAACTTTTATATGAAATCTAATAAGAAACTCAAAAGAAATCTTAAATTTATCTCTGGTAATGGGGGAATGGAGTAAGAACTATAATCTATGGTACATACACATTTGATTCTCTTCATGTATGCTAGAATGTACCTCTGAGCTGAAAACAGGATAGAACAGCATATTTGGCATCTCTCGACATGTGAAATTGTCTAGGAGGTGTAAAGATTTTTAAAGGTGCTTGCCAAGGGTGATTTATGGTGGGGATTTCCAGCTTCAGAAATATGAAAAGTTACAGATAATGTTTGTTCTTTAGCTCTCCAAATTAAAGTGAGGTTTAAAAGCCCCCTTGGCAAGTTATTCTTAAGATATGAATAGTTGCATATTTAACAAATTGATAAATGCAAGTTTGACTAAATTTTTAAAAGGAAGCCCTTTTAAAAATTCCTACTCTTCATACTATTAAATATAAGCACATAGGGGCAGCAAGTTGGTGCAGTGGATAGAACACCAGCCCTGGATTCAGGAGTACCTGAGTTCAAATCCGGCCTCAGACACTTAACACTTACTAGCTGTGTGACCCTGGGCAAGTCACTTAACCCCAATTGCTTCACTAAATATATATATATAAGCACATACATGCTTTGATGGTTAGCCTTTTGGTAAGCATAAGTAATAGCTATTTGTTTTTTGGAATTTTTTAGGTTTTTATTAATCATAAAAGTATTTTATTATTTTCAAGTTACATTTAGAGATTGTTTTCAACATTAGTTTTTATAAGAGTTCTAGTTCCAAATTTTTCTCCCTCCACCCTCCCCAAGATAGCAAACAATCTGATATAGGTTATATATGTACAATCACATTAAATATATTTCTACATTAGTCATGTTGTGAAAGAAGAATCAGAACAAAAGGGAAACATCTCAAAAAAGAAAAAACAAAAACAAAGTAGAAACAGTATGGTTCAATCTGCATCCAGATGCCACAGTTCTTTTTTCTGGATGTGGAGATCATTTTCCATCATGAGTCCTTGGGAATTATCTTGGATCATTGTATTGCCGGGAAGAGTTAAGTCTATGACAGTTGATCATCACACAATGTTGTTGATACTGTGTACAATGTTCTCCTGGTTCTGCTCATTTCACTCAGCATCAGTTCATGGAAGTTTTTCCCGGTTTTTCTGAAATCCTCCTAAGTAGCAACTATACATTTAGCTCCATTTTTACCTAGTTATCAGGAAATGGAAGGGAGTGAGGGGAAAAAAATTCAGATCATAAATGAGATGAGTTAGTATCTGGCTGAGTGAAGCAAGAACTAGCTTTCCATTCATGATCATGGAGTTTTAGTATTTCAGTTTCCTCACCTATAAAATGGGGATGACAATAACATCTATGTCACAGGATTGCTGTGAGGATAAAGCACTTCACAAAGCTTAAAGTTCTATACAAGGTGTCTAAGAAGTCTTGCTGCAGGTTTAAGCTATTTAAACTATTTAGCTTTAATTAAAATTTAATTAAAGCTATTAAAGCTAGGATGCCACATAGAAAGAAATGCTGTGATTGTTGTTATTGTTATTAATATTTTCATCTTTTATTGATGCTGAATCAATACTCTAGAATGGGATGATGGGGGTTTTATTCCAAAGAGAGGGGTATTGCTTTGATTCTGTTGCTGTTTTAAAAATACATTCTTCTAGTAATTGATAAAAGAAGCCACCTATTCCTTTTTTTGTTGTTGTTCGCTGCAAAAAAAAAAAAAATCTCTTCCTTGACAACACTGGAAACCTTAACCTGGAGGAAAGTTTGGATATAGATTTGTATTCCACTCCCCCTGCCCCCCACCTTTCAATCCATTGTATTAAACACCATTTTTTTTTCTTGTTTTGTCTTTTTGTTGTTGTTGTTGTTCAGCTGATTTTGGGGACTACAGTCAATTTGAATCTCAAGATTTCCTTCGAGAATATGTGTTATTTCCTATGGTGAGTGTATTTTCCCACTTTCTATTTTGCCTTTTGTTTCCTGATGGATTTGGATCCTTCCTTTGAAAAGAGAAACTTTTCAGAAGAGAAACACAGAGCATGATATGTATGTTCTCTTGGCAAGCTGCATGGTATTCTTTCAGAGTTGGGACACACAAAAAAAAGCATTGTTTGGCAAAGGGGTAGGCGTGGTTAGGATAGGCAGGATGAGACTTGCAAAATATTCATTTCTATAATGAACTGGAGGTGTGGCTGGGTTCTAATCCCAAGGGATATGCCTATAGCTACAGAGGATGGAGAGAGATGCTAATAGTAAGGAACAACTCTATCCTTTGTCAGAAAAATTGAGAACATTTCCTATTAGAAAAAATAATTGGTGCTTTTCCTAATGGAATCTCCTATATTTCTTCCAGCTCCTAGTAAAGGACTTTGGACATATTGAGTGCTTAGCCAATGTTAAATTGCACCCTCATTCAAAAAGGAACTGACATTATAAACAACACATACAACATTGTTTTTTTGGTTTTTGGTTTTTGGTTTTTTTTTTGGTGAGGCAATTGGGGTTAAGTGATTTGCCCAGGGTCACACAGCTAGTAAGTGTTAAGTGTCTGAGGTCGGATTTGAACTCAGGTACTCCTGACTCCAGGGCCGTTGCTCCATCCACTGTGCCATCTAGCTGCCCCGTACAACATTGTTTTTTGTTCTAGAATCATAAAAGCTTAGTGTGATTTTTTTTTTAAAGGAGAGTATTTAATGTAGTCTTCCATGATAATCTGGAGTTGTCTCTACAGAATTCTGGAATGCCTAGCATCTAGTCTGTTTGAATGTAATGGAAAGCACACAGATAGAAGCACTGTCACTAATTTGCTATGTGACATTCTAGATGTCACTTAATCTTTCTGCATCTCAGTTTACTCATCCATAAAATTAGAAGGCAGGCCAAATGATTTTTGTAACATTCCTTCCTGCTCTAAAATTTTAATATATTGTAAAGTACTCCGACCAGAGCAAAGAACAGTAAGGTGATAAAGCTGCCTTTCTCTGGGTGCCATATACTTCTATTAATGACTAACATGATCTTATCTTTTGGGAGGCCATCTCTGTTGTACCACTGACTCAATAGAACTCAAGGTCCACTAACATCTCCCTCTTCCATTTTTCCCCTCTATATGAACTACTTTGTGGCTTTGTCCCCCTCACCCCCATCATACATTTGTTGATTTCTTGAACCACAAGATTGAGTTTCACATTTATCCCTTTTAATTCTCATCTTTTAAATAATAGCGTGGTCAACAGTGATTACAACCATTGAGTTTGTGACAGACTGTCAGCAGCACAGATGTTGGCACTTAGTGTAAATAGTTATGAGGTTTTACCATAAGCACTAAATATTCTTTAGGCACTGAATTTTTCAGGGCATTCTACAAGGTAGTGACTCGATACATAGTGTGGATATATGTATGTTGAGGTATCCCCAGCACTTAGTACAGTGCCTGGCACATAGTAGGTATTTAATAAATGCTAGTTCACTGACTCACTACTAGCTGTACATTCTTGAAGCTTGTTTTGAAACACAGAGCAAAGGTGGTCAAGGAGACAACTATTGATGAACGGATTTTGTATACTGCCCTTAATATTATGTTGTAGGGGACATTTTAATTAATTATTGGTTGGTGATTTTAAACTCTGCATGTTATAAACAGATTTTTCTAGCTCTAATCAGAGCACTGAGATAGAAAATTCATGATGCTGGTGAGCTAGTGAAAGGCAATAATTAAATAGCATGAGTATATGTGGAGTTTTAGTTATTTTGGACTGAACCTGTAATTTGATCAGTATAGAAATCTCTTAGTGAAACACTTACTGTACTATTGCAAATCCAACATCTGCTCTCCAATGTATAGGCTTAGAAAATTGCCTGGGACACTGAGAGCTCAAATAACTCAACCCAGGCCACATAATTAGTCTGTGTCAAAGATAAGACTGGAACCCAGGTCCTCCTACCTCAGAAGCTAGATTTCTATCCTCTATTCTATGCTCTCTCCCCTGTCAGACAAAGGTGGGGAGAAGGAGGTACAGATTTAAGTTCCATTTCATCTTTTAAGGTTCCTAAATATGTCATGGCATTTTTTTTTTACCAGTTGAAAGAACAAAGTTAAATGGATAATATATCCCATAGGTGGGTGGGTGTGTACAGGCATGTACCCTGCCATTTTTCATTAGCACAGTACCACTCTCACATTTTTCTGTGACAGAGACAAATACTGAAAGGAGGCCCAGGAGATCTAGACAGAGACAGTTTAGTTAAGTACAATAGTTGACTTTGTTGTTCTTATTGTCATTTAAAGCCTAGATCTGAAGTTTTGTAGAATAGTTTCACCTCCCTCCACTTTCCAACACTGCTCTGTTTCGTTTATTCTCTTAAACCATTTCTGAGTTTTACAAAATGATTGCAGTCATGCACATATGCAACTGAATTTGTAAAATGTGTAGTATGTTTGCTACTCCAAGTAAATCTGAAAATGCCCTATGAGTTGGAACCAACCATGACACAAGCCACTTTAATCAAAGGATGCAAAGAAAGAATGTTGAAGTTTAAAGGTAAAAGTGCCTGTAAGAATAGTTTCCAAACATTCCACATCTTTAAGTACAGGACATTTTCCAATAGTTGATCTGTATTTATCCCACCCTCTACCTCTACCCTGAAAGGCAGCACAGAGTCATTGATGGAATGCTAGACTTAAGTCAGAAAGATCTGAGTAGAAATCCCACCTCTGACATTTCTGAGTTGTTTGACCATGGGAAAGTCAATCCCTCTGGGTCTCAGGCAGCTCTCTAAGACTGTAAGATATAGAAGGATTGTAATCTGTGTAGGTGGAAGGAGCCACATGGAAGATTTGTGTCTCACTAGTAAGTTGTGAAATTCATAGCTTACTATTCAGTTTTCTTACTCTAATTATCTTGGATATTTTCTGGCAAAATCTATGCACCTAGGATGATCCTCAGTATTTATTTAGTTTGATCACACAATTTTGCTTCTCTTCTAGCATTCCCTTCAGAATTCAACACTGAAATGAAGAGCTGTGATGATAGGTCTTCTATTTCCCATTATGATGTAAAGGTGGGAAGAATCTAGAGAAAAGAGCTCGAGTAAAGCCATAACCTTGTCTGCTTGGGGGTAGCATTGTGCTATAGTGGAAGAAATTTTGGTCTTGGATTTAGAACAGACCTGGTTGTGAATCTTGCCTTTGACACTAGCTGTGGGGCCATGGATAAGTCACTTAACCTCGAAGAACCTCATCTCTTTCTTAATCTATAAAATGGGCATGATAATTATGCCTAGGAAGGAGAAAAGCTTACTGTATCCTCACATGGTCATGCTACATTTGGAGAGTTCTGTTCTTCATGTCACATTAAAGAAGGATATTGATAAATGTGAGGAGGGTAGCCTGGATGTTGAAGGGTCTTGAAATCATGCCATATGAGGATAGATCGCTTTAGTTTGAAGGAGAGAAGACATAAGGGGAACATAATTACTCATTTCAAGAATAATACCCATCTCTTTCATAAGGTTGTTATGAAGATGATAGAATCACAGGATTTTAGAGCTAAAAGAAACCTGTGATGGGGAGCTGCATGAAGAAACTGATCTGATTGTACTAGTGACTTAAAGGTGTACTAAGATTTTTTATGTTAATTTAAAATTTTTCATTGATCAACTTTGTTTTTATATTACTTTCATTTCTGGGTGGGAGCTCTCCTCTCCCAGCCAGAGAGCCATCCCTTATAATAAATAAAAAGAAAAAAAATTGTTTGAAAAACTCTAACCAGCACAGTAACTATGTCTTCATATATATGCAAAATTCCATACCCATAGTCCCCCACCTCTGCAAATAATGGAGGGAGATATATTCTCATAGTTCCTTTTGGGGGGTCAGGCTTTGTTATTGTAATTATACAGTATTTAGTTTCAGTTTTTAATTGCCTTTTAATTTTTTTTAAAAAAACCCAACTGGTTCAAATGGATTTACAAGTGAATAGTATCGAACTTTTCAAGGATAATTGATACTTATACTAATCAGTGTGCTAGCAAATGTTTAAGACTCTCCAGGAAGAAAAGTACCCAATGATATATTTTTAAGTATAATCTTCATTCACATTTTCTCTATCACTTTCTTAAGTCTAGATAACCAACAAGACAATAGGGCAAGCCCTGATTTATAGCCATCTCCAATTTCAAAGGTATAAATGTTCACACCGAAAATTTAACAATTGACCCTTGTGAGCTGGTTCATACTGGTTCCAACACACCCCTGCCTATCCCAAACAAATGATTCTCAAAAACTGGGAAAGAAAACATAGTCAAACTCTTTTGATGAAACAAATATAGTGAGATAAAGTAAAGAAAGAGAACCACAGACCAATGTCATTAATGAATATCAATTGAAAAAATTTCAATAAAACCCATCTCAGAAAAGAAACCTATGGTCATCTCGTCCAGCCCATAACTGAAAAATAATTCTTTATGTAGCCTCTGCAACAAATGATCATCTCTCTTTTGGTTGAAGACCTTTGATGATGAGGGTAACCTCAATAATCTCTCAATGTAGATTCCAGCTTTGAACAGTTTTCCTTATAGTAACCCTAAATTTCATAGTTTGATCACATGTGAAGACTTTAATATGTTTTATATAGTATGGTAATTGCCAATTATTAATTTTTTTAAATGTTGGATTTACTGATGTTGTATTCTCAAGTAGAATGTACATTCCCAAAGGGCAGGGTGTATTTTTCATTTTTGTGAATGAGTATACTTCCTAGCATGATGCCATTTATATAATAGATGCCTAATTGTTAAATAGGAAGTTATTTACATTCACTTTTAAAAAACTAACATTTTTTCAATCAACAGCAATCTGCCTATTCTTTATCTTACCTTCCCTTTCATCCCCCATTAAGAAAAAAAAAACAAAATCCTTGTTACAAACACGTATAGCCAAGCAAAACAGATTCCCATATTGACCATATCCCCCCCCCACCCTGTTCCAAAATATTTCAATCTGCCTCTGTCCATCATCTAACTATCAGAAAATGGGCGTTATATTTCATCATGATTCCTTTGGGGTTATGGTTGACCATTTGATTGATCAGAGTTCCTCAGTCTTTCAAAGTTATTTGTCTTTACAAATTTGTTATCATAGAAATTATTTTTCTGTTTTTACTTTACTTTTAATCAGTTCTTATAAATTTTATCAGGTTTTTCTGAAACCATCCCTTACAACATTTCTTACAGCACAGTAATTTTCAATCCCATTCATATTCTTTAAGTTGTTTAACCATTCCTTAATTGATGGGCATCTCCTAAGTTTCCAATTGTTTGCCACCACAAAAAAGGGAGATTTAAATATTTTTTGTACATCCTTAGTTAGAGCTTTACTTAGGACTAAGCCCTCACTTCTGAGCATATCTTCCTGAGTTCAAATATGGTCTCAGACACTTACTAGCTGTGTGACCCTGGGCAAGTCACTTCACCCTGTTTGCCTCAGTTTCCTTATCTTTAAAATGGGCTGGAAAAGGAAATGGCAAACCACTCCAGTATATTTGCCAAGAAAACCCAAATGGGATAATGAAGAGTCAGACACAATTAAGCAATGACAACATACCCTCGAATAATATGCCCTCCTTCCTATTCCTTCTTTTTCTTTCTCCCTTGATTCACTGGGTTTTTTTAATCATAAAAGTATTTTATTATTTTCAAGTTACATGTAAAGATAGTTTTCAGCATTTGTTTTCATAAGATTTTTAGTTCCAAAATTTTTCCCCTCCCTCCCTTTTCTCCCCCCTCCCCAAGACAGAAAGCAATCTGCTATAGGTTATATATGTACATCCTGATTCACTGTTGAGGGAAGTGTATCTCTGTAACAAACTGGTGTGTGAATATATGTGTATTATTCCTTTCCCTCAGACAATTTGGATGAGAGCATGGTTCAAGTGTCCTCCCTCCATCCTTCATTTTCTCCTTATTTGTATAAACTTCTACTTATGTAACCCAAATTATGTGAGATAATTTTCCCCATCTTTCTCCCTCTTTCCCCTCTCACAGTATATTCATCTTTCCCTCTCTTCCATTCTTGTTTTAAGATCATCAGCATATAATAGATACTTCTAGGCCCTCTGGTTGGTTAGATTCCAATGACCCTGGATGATGGTAAGGTTCTGGAGAGACACGTGCATTCTCTCTCCATTTTAGAATATGAACAGTTTATTCTTGTTCAGTCCCTTAAGATTCTTCATTCATGTTTACCTTTTAAATATTTCTCTTGATTACTGTGTTTGCCCTTCCAAGTTTCTGTGCAACTCCGGTTTTTTTCATCAGAAATGCTTAGAATTCCTCTTTTATTAAAGATACATTCTTTTTCCCCTGTAAAATTACACCCAGTTTTGTTAGGTAAGTTATTTGTTATTATAAACCTATATCATTGGTCTTCTGGAATATCATATTTTCAGCTTTCCATTCCTTTATAATGATAGATGTTAAATTGTGTGTGATCCTGACTGTGGCTCCTCAGTACTTGGATTCTTGATTTCCGGCTGCTTGCATTATTTTTTTTTCTTTGACTTAGAAGCTCTAGATTTTCACTATAATGTTCTTGGGAGTTTTAATTTGAGGTTTCTTTCTGGAGGTGACTGGTGGATTCTAGAGATTTGAATAGTTCTCTTATAATTTCTTGAAATATGATATCTATCCTCTTGTAGTTATAGCTTTTAGGTAGTCAGTCCAGTGATTTATTTTTAAATTTCATTTATTTATCTATCTATCTATCTATCTATCTATCTATCTATCTATCTATCTATCTATCTATCTATCTATCTATCTATCTATCTATCTATTTATCTATCTATCTATCTATCTATCTATCTATCTATCTATCTATCTATTTATTTATTTGTGGGGCAATGAGGATTAAGTGACTTGCCCAGGGTCACACAGCTAGCCAGTGTTAAGTGTCTGAGACCGGATTTGAACTCAGGTCTTCCTGAATCCAGGGCCAGTGCTTTATCCACTGTGCCACCTAGCTGTCCTCAGTTCAATGATTCTTCAATTTTCTCTCTTCAGTCTGTTTTCTGGGTCAATTATTTTTGCAATGAGATAACTTACATTTTCTTTATTTAATGCTTATTACTATCTTATGAAATCATTAGCTTTTATTTGTAATATTTTCATTTCAGACATTGTTGCTTGGGTAAGGCTTTGTACTTCTTGTGCCAAGCTATTAATTCTCTTTCCAAATCTTTCTTCCATAGCTCTTATTTCTTTTCTAAATTTTTCCTCTAGTGCTCTAATTTAATTTATAAAAACAATTTTTTCAATTTTTAAAATCCTTGCTTAATCTCTTCCATGAATTTCAGTTGAACTTGGACCCAACCTGTGTTTTTCTTTGAGGCTTTGCTTGTAGACACTTTGGAGTCATTCTCTTCTTCTGGGTTTATGCCTTGACTATTTCTGTGACTATAATCGCTTTTTATGGTAGAATTTTTTTGCGGGGGGAGGGTGCTGCTTATTCTTACAGCCTCCTTCATGACTGTGGACTTTATGTCAGGGCCAGATTTTCTGTGCTTTTAGAAAGTATTTCTGGGCTGAGCTTGTGCTTTCTCAGGTCCTTCTACTGCTCTCTTGGGGGCATTGAGTGCCATGTTGTTCCAGTGTCTCAGAGACAGCTTAGGCTGGGGACCTGCAAGCTTTTAGGTTTCCTAGTGTGGTCTGATCCAGAGCAAAGTTTGTTGTCTACCGTCAGGCTAAGTTCTGCAAGTTCCTGACCTTGATTTGGATCTGAATAACAGGTCTGTGTGTACTTGCTTCCTTTGGAATTTTAGAAGACTACCACAAGACTCAGCCACTATCATCTTGCTGTTAATAGAACTACAGACTACGTTTTGGTCTGTTTTACCTGCCCTGGCTAAAACTGAGACTCCATCCTGGCAACAGAGCCAAACACTTACTTTTTGAGTCTGAACTGGCTCCTTCCAAATTCAGAAGCAAATATACAATGAGTATACAGCTTAGGGCCTGTCATTGTTCCTTGCTCTGGAATGCCACCTCTTTGCTCAGGTACTCTCCCTAGTCTGCCCTGGATTTGTGACCTGGAACTGGGTAATGAGTGGCAAAGCTTACAATTGGCACCTATTCCTATACTTTTCATATGGTCAGGGCCCTCTGAACTGTATCCAGGCCCTCTGCTTTACCTGGTGCACAATCTCTGCATATAGCTGGTATGCTCCATCCTGCCCCTCCCACCTTCCATTTACTTTAAAGCAGAAACTCAGGTTTTTCCTCTCAACCAGGTGTTTGTATGATCTCTATTTAGCTTATGTGCATTAATATTATAGCAAAGATACTTCACAAATTGAAGTTGGTTTGGTTATAGGAAATATATAAGAAATTCCGTGCCCTCAGTGAGCATATAGTCTGGTAGTATAAAACAGGCATAAATTTAGTGCCTTAAGAAAGCTTCCAAAACTATCAGCAAATTATAAATCGTTGTGCTACAAAAGAAGCCTTAAAAGAGTTCAGAAATGTATGCCACCAGGTGAATTTATTCAGGTATGATTTCCTGGAAAGGTGAATTTTGGAGCAGGGTTTTGAATTTGGGGAGGAGAGAGAATGTCAAGATCTTTATGTGGCTTGTTGTCTTTTTCTGTAGGACTTGCCATTAGAAGAAGCTGTCCTGGAGGAGCTAACCCAGAAAGTGGCCCAGGAACATAAAGCACACAGGTGAGGGAGAGATGGAGCAGAAGGAAGATGTGGCTGTGTGGAATGAATTAACAAACAAATGAATGAGTGAACAACTTTAAAAAATGATTAAGGTCATACTTTGGGCAGAACACTAGCCCGAACACCGGGGATACAATTAGAAAAGCAAGACTCTCTCCTGTCAGAGAGCTCCCATTCTAAAAGGAGAAGACAACACTTAGATTGGGGTTCAGCTGCAAGTTAGAAGGAAAGGCCTAATTGTTCTTAGGGTCCAAAAGCAAGACATCTTTCATGTCATTTCCATTGATGAAACATTATCTGGTTCCGTGTTGAACCATTTGATGGTGCCAAGGACTTTGCTGTTGAGAGCTTTCTTTTCTGGATCTTCAGGAGCTTTGGCTACTGAGCAGTCATACCTCTGAGATATTCCAAGTTTGGTTCCAGACCACCAAAATTAAGCAAATATCACAATAAAGGGAGTCAAGTTATTTTTCGTTTGTTTGTTTCCCAGCGCATATAAAAGTTATGCTTACAGTATACTGTAATCTATTAAGTGTGTGATAGTTTCATGTCTTAAAGAAAAACAATGTATATACCTTAATTACAAAATACTTTATTGCACACACACAAAAACATGCTAACTATCACCTGAGCCTTCAGCAAGCCATAATCTTTTTGCTGTTGGAGGATCTTGCCTTGATGTTGATGGCTGCTGACTGATAAGGGTAGTGGTCGCTGAAGGTTGGGGTGGCTTTGGCAGTTTCTCAAAATAAGATAATGAAGTCTGTCACATCAATGGACTCTTCCTTTCACTTGAACACTTAGAGGCCATTGTAGAGTTATTAAGTGGCATAATTTCAATATTGCTATGTCTCAGGAAATAGGGAAGCCCACAGAGAGGGAAAGAGATGTGGCAACAGCTGGTTGTGGAGCAGTCAGAATACACACAACATTTATTATGTTTACAATAATAACATCAAAGATCACTGCTCACAGATCACCATAACAGTTGTAATAATCATAAAAAAGTTTGAAATACTGTAAGGATTACCAAAGTGTGACTCAGAAACACTATGTGAGCACATGCTATTTGGAAAAATGGTGCCAACTGACCTGCTCTATGCAGGGTAGCCACAAACCTTCCATTCGCAAAAAAGGCAATATCTGCAAAGCCCAATAAAGCAAAGTGCAATAAAACAAGGTATACCTGTATAGGGCTAGAATTAGGAGTAGTGTTAGAATTAGGGGTTGAGTTAGAATTAGGTTGTGAGTGTAGAAAGGGGCTGGTACACCAGGTAATTTCCAGTTTGTATCTATACAAATTGTTCCCCTGGTGGTTTCAGGGGCCAGGCTAGAATCTGGGCTGATATTCTGGGGGCTCTGCTATTGGAAGCTATGTTTAACAAAATCTTCAATAGAATAGATTCCTAATGTCCATACATTAGGATGTATTCACATTCATATATCCTTCTCTCTCACTTAGACCTACTCTTGCCTTGTCAGCATTTAAAACCTTCAAGTTAGGGAATCTATTTTATCCAGCTTATGAATCAGCCCCATGTTATTCACTCTTGGAGTTTTAAGTTTTGTTGGAGGTTGAATTTTAATTATTTTAACCCATAATCATCCTATTACCATAGAGTCCTTGATGGCCATTTGGCAGGAGGGAGTTGGGGAAACTTTATTCTTTCAATTTGTTCCCTGTGTTACCTGCACTGGAAACTTCCTGACATTCCCTATGCCTTGAAATCTTGGGAACATGGGCTCAAAATACTGTTTTGAGTGGATATCTCTAGTGTTAGCCATATTACCAGTAGTGACAAAGATCAAAGGGCTAGATTTGGAGGGAGATGGTAAGAATCTTTGAGTTAAGGAAGCACTGGAGAGCTTGATGTCATTGAGGACTACTTGAAGCTCTTCTAGGTTATTACAAAACAAACATACTTCCTATCCCATCCCATCCTTCCCTTCTATTGTTAGAGGGAAGATATGGTATTCCTAAACTTTCATCTTAATCCTTTGCATCCAAAAATAAAGTCTTCATATTTTTAAGGTAGTGGAGAATTATCTCAAATATAGGAAATGACTTGTGTTAGCCTTGAACAGGCTACTTCATTCTTAAGCCCATTTGACAGAATTTATTTTTAGTGTTTTCATCTTAGTGCTCTCCAAAAGATTTTTTCATAGTTCCCTTTACATTCTCCTGCTTAGTTAAAGTACACTCCAGTGAGGAGAGGTTATTGGAATTATGGAAATGGATGACCAAGTGGTGCATGATATTATTCCAACCTTGTGATGATTGCTACTCCCAAATTGAGCTAGCTAAACAACAGTTATAGAACTTGACATGATGAGGGTCAAATCTTCCACTGCCTTTGTCCTCTTTAACCGTTTCCTCCTTTTGATACTATTCTGGTTCTAGTGGAATCCTGCCAGCGGAAGCTGAACTCATGTATATCAATGAAGTGGAACGTTTGGATGGGTTTGGACAGGAAAGCTTCCCTGTGAAGGTAATGTACTCTGGCTTTTTCCTTTGTGTGGCTTTCTCGGAAGGAGAGCAGAAATTTGTAGAATGTTTTCTGAACTTTAGGAGACATGGACTATGCTGTCCTCTCTTGTATATTTTCTATGGTGCTTTGCACAGTGCCTTGCCCAGGGTAGATAATTAAAACATTCATTGAGTAAACTGTGAGGGCCAGAATTTGATATACGGAGCATTATTTGGGTGATTCACCTTAATATTGGGGTCCTGGAAATATGAGGGACCTTTTAGGTTCTCCCTCCACTCTGAACTTCCCTTTTTAGATATTTCTCCCAGGCCAATAAGAAAGGAGCCTCTAAGCTTTAGTTCACAAAAGGATCAGATTTTATTACTTGGGAATTAATTAAACAACAAAGGTGAAACTAATAAAAATCAAAGATAAGGAAATAGGAAAATAGAAATACAGATAAATATTCTTAATTCTAAGCTTAACCTATTCACTGCCCAGACCGTTCCCAATTAAGCTAGTTCAAAGGAATTTAGGGTTTTCTGTAATTAGCTCACCAAACCTGAAGTCTACAGTTGCTCGTACCGCCAGAACAGCTAACACGCCACTGCAAGGGGAGTCGCCAGACAGAGAGAGCGAACACGCCACCAGCACAAGGGCCAAGACCAAAAAGACCGAGTTCTGGAAGACGCCTTGTGTTCCAGAAGCAGCCTGCCTCCCTTCATGGAGCATTCAATCTCCCTTCCCCCAAAAAGGGAGGTTCTTCAAAAGCTGCCTATGGAGAGTTCTCCTTCTGACCTCAGTAGCATATATAACCTCGGGAGGGGCCAGGTGTGGCCCCTCCCAAATGATTCAGCTAAAACTGCGATATTAATCTTTACCACAAATAATTTTTACCACAGAATCAACTTATATCTTCTGAGATAAATAAAATTGTAGTGTCCAGTAACTACTGTGGAACAATTTTTCTTTCCAGTAAGTAAGTACTTTTTCATTTGTTCACTAATTCAGTAGACATTTGTTGAGAACCATGTTCACTGAACTCTACTAGATGCTGTGAGGGTGCAAAAAGGTATAAGATCATGGTCCCTTCCCCAAGGATCTTACAATCCAATATGGAAGACAAGATATATAAATAGCAAGTAGGCCCTGGGGAAGAAGAGAAGAAAATATTGTCTGTATCTTTAAGGTACTCACAGTCTATTGAGGGAAACAATGTGTACACATGTAAGAAAATAGAAAATATATACAACATAAATACAAAGTAATTTCGTTCATGGGGAAAAGTAGGCATCCGGCATGGCAGAGGCAGGGCATGGGATGGAGACTTTACAGCCTCAGTTAGGAGGTGTCACTTGAGCTGAACTTTAAAGAAAAATAAGGATTCTTAAAGTCAGAGATGAAATGGAAATCCATTCGAGGCATGGGGTGGGGGTGGGGGGGGAGCATCAATTTTTGCCAAAGCACAGAAGCAGAAGATGGAATGCTATATATAAGAATTAGCAAATGAAGCATAAACTGCTAGAAATGGGAGTAATATTTCGTAAACCTGGAGAAGTAGACTGGTGCCATGTTGTGAAAGGATTTAAATGCCAGAGGAATTTGTGTTTTATCCTTGGTCAATAGGGAACCAATGGAGCTTTTTGAAGAGGAGAATGATGTAGTCCAATGAGTGCTTTAGGAACCAGTTGATAGCTGTGTAGAGTGGTGGTGTTGAATTCAAATAGAAAAAGAGGCTGCTAAATTGTACATAAGGAGTGGGTCTCATATTGACTTAGTTTTAAAATGTACTATTTTTTTTTTTTTTGGTGAGGCAATTGGGGTTAAGTGACTTGCCCAGGGTCACACAGCTAGTAAGTGTTAAGTGTCTGAGGCCAGATTTGAACTCAGGTCCTCCTGAATACAGGGCCAGTGCTTTATCCACTGCACCATCTAGCTGCCCCTAAAATGTACTATTATCTATGTTTCATTGTATTTTATTTATTTTGTTAAATATTGGCCAATTACTTTTTTTTCCTAAGCAGCTATATTGATTTTATTCTGTGAGGGTGAAATTTTGGGAATCCACTAACATCAAACCATAAGGATACATACCTATACACACACACACACACACACACACACACACACACACACACGTGGATGTACGTATATATATGTATATATAATTTAAATTTTTTTCATTATTTATTTTTAACACTCTTTACATTTTTCTTTTTGCATTCCAAATACTCTCCCTTCCTCCCACTCCTCCCATACCCACCAAGAAAGCAAGCAATATCATATCAATTATATATGTGAAATCATACAAAGTATGTTTCTATCCAGTTACTTTTTTTTTTTTGCGAGGCAATGGGGGTTAAGTGACTTGCCCAGGGTCACACAGCCAGTAAGTGTCAAGTGTCTGAGGCCAGATTTGAACTCAGGAACTCCTGAATCCAGGGCCGGTGCTTTATCCACTGCACCACCCAGCCACCCCCATCCAGTTACATTTTAATCTGATTTTGGCCACTTTTGGGGGTGTATTGAGGGCTGCATGGGCCATGTACTTGACCCCTTTGCTGTAGAAGAGGGGAGAGACTTGAGGGAGGAAGACCAATTAGCAACTTATTGACATAGTCTAGGAGAGAGGTTATGGGGGCATGAACTAGCAGAGATGGAGGATAGTTGTGTGAATGGAGAGAAGGAAAAAGATATGAGACATGTTATGAACATAAAATTGACAAGATTTCACAATTAATTAGGTTGTGGTGGCGGGGTTTAGAGAGAAGGAAGAATCCAGAATTACTCTGAGGTTGTCAGCCTGAATGTTTGGAAGAATGATGGTACCCTCATCAGTAAGAGAAAAGTTAGGGAGAGAAATGGATTAATGGAAAAAGACAAAAAGTTCTGTTTTGGACATGAGTTTGAGATGCCTGTGAAACCTCCAGGTGCAAATGTCTAATTGACATTTGATGATGTAGGATTGGAACTCAGGAGAGAGACTAGGGCTGGAAGGCATTGGTGTAAAGGTTCTTATTGAATCTGTGGGTGGTAATGAGCTCACTAAGAGAGAGGATGTAGAAGAAAGATGGTCTTGGTATACACCCATGATTAAGGGGAAGAAGATGGATGAAAATTCAGCAAAGGAAACTGTGGAAGCAGATAGGTAGGAAGAAAACAAATCAGGGTCACTGTCATGAAAATTCAGAGAAGAGTGAATATCTACATGGAAAAGGTCGCTATATATTGCAAAAGGATGAAGAAGAATAGGGATAACAAAGAGTTTTTGGTATAGCGGAAAGATCGCTGGAATTGAAATTTAAAAACCAGTTATCATTACCAGAAAAATATTGGTGTCAAAAAACATGGGTCTTTGTTTCAGGGTGAAGCTTGGGGCAATATGGCAATTTCCCCAAAGCAATCCAAACCGGTTGTCCTCTTCTTCATTTCTGGGCCCAGTTTGTCTTCAATGTTATTCCAAGATGCATGTACTGATGGAAAAACTCTGTAGGCTCTCTGTCTAACTGCATTTCATAGTCTGGAAAATTGACATTCTTCATGGTGCAGAGGAGATGTCATAAAAGATATTATCAAAGGATGCCTGACTGGAAAAAGGAGATGGGCTCATTACATAGCCACAGTGGCAAGATGACCCCCAGATAGCCTTTCTTCTCATTTGGTGCCCTTTTGAGGTCAAGAGATAGAAAGAAAGGCCCTTAACATGCTGAGTGGGCCTCCTGTGAAGAATTTATGTAAGGACACAGAAAAGAGTTCTGCTGGATGCATAGGCAGAGATGGATTGTGACCTGTACCATTGGAAAGAGATTCCCACATCAGTGAGATCACGGATTCATTGAACCATAATATGAAATAACATAAAACCCAAAGCAGCCTAAGACTTTCTAGCCACACATTTACAAAATTTGTTTAAGTGTGAGGCTGCTCTTTAGGTACACACAAAACACTTATCAGCCTTTGCTGCCTGTTGAATAGTTATATGCATTTGAAAAAGTGAATCAATTAATCATTGTTATTTACTTGTTGGGCAGACACATTACTGTGCAACCACAGCAAGTAAGTGGACAAATCGCTATTATGTTGAATATGTGTAATTACAGATGGCCACCTGTGACTTCTTGGCTAATATTTGTCATCTTCTTTTTCTCATCTTTTGGCTTATGAGCATTGCTTAGTAGGTGGGATAAAACTTTTCTTTAGTTCAGTTCTATGAACCTCTTCCATTCGGTTTTGTTTGCTCTTGTTGCACTGAAAGGCATCTAACATAATACAGAGAACGCATTTTTTTTTTCAGGCAAGAGAAAGTTTTGCATCTGAGCCCAAGGCCAAGTTTGGTTTTCCTTTCCACCAGTCCCAATCCCCTCCCAATAGAAAAATGGATCTTCATTGGATACCTAAATACCACTGGCTCATTCCAATAATTTCAAACCTGACTGCAATTTCATCACAAGCATTCTACTTAGAACTGGCTTCACTGGATGGGCTATAAGTGGCCTGTTCCTCTTTGCACATGTGCAATTTGCTTTAATGAGAACTACCCATGTGCATCAGGGGGAGCCTAAGAGGGTGGCTATAGCTTGTGAAAATGGCTAAATGGTCCTTTTTCAGATTTGTTTAATTTTCTTTTGTGTCTCTGATGACCGCCCTTTGTAGGGCTGTAATCCATTTCCCCAGCAATAATGCCTTATGATGCCATCTGCAACCTACTTATATTTCAGCAGCCCACATACTGTTATGATATGCTGGGTCACTGAAAAATTAGAGGAAACTTTTCTACTCTTTCTGGAAAATTGACTTTCCAACTGCCAACTATTTTGCTTGTTTTAGACTGGGGATGGAGAGCTAATGTTTCCCCTAAGGGCTGGTTTAAAAGTTTGGATTTTTTTCCTCCACATTCTGGACTTATTAATACAAAAAGTTGTATTGAGATAGCCAGTATCAGAGAATAGCAACAGCCGAGATGTTAAGATAGACCTTGTTGTTAATGCAACCTGTGTTTCTATGTTTCTTTTAAATGGAAAAATCAATGAAAATCTCTGACACCACATCATTTTTGCAAGTAGAGAGATACTACAAATTTCTGGTGGCACTGTGATTTAGTAGAGCTTCTAATAACTCTCCTTCATAGCTTCACTTTAAGTGACTTAAGAAGAAATCTTCAAACTGTAGTATTATTAGAATCCCTGAGATGGTAGTGGTAGGGATGGCATGGTCAGAGTCAAATTAAGCCAAAGAGCAGTCTGGGGAAAAATATATGCCATCTCCTCTCCAAAAAATGTTTCTCAAGATGCTTTGGTTCCATTGCACTGCTGTATTGTCTCTGGGTAGTGCTGGTCTTTTTTGGGGGGGTGAGGCAATTGGGGTTAAATGACTTGCCCAGGGTCACATAGCTAGTAAGCGTCAAGTGTCTGAAGCCGCATTTGAACGAACACACGTCCTCCTGACTCCAGGGCTGGTGCTCTATCCACTGCGCCAACTAGCTGCCCCTGTGCTGGTCATTATTGATCTTATAAAGTAAATGGTTAGTAAATATCTTTTCTTTTTTTTTTTTTTTTTTTTGGTGAGGCAATTGGGGTTAAGTGACTTGCCCAGGGTCACATAGCTAGTAAGTGTCAAGTGTCTGAGGCCGCATTTGAACACACGTCCTCCTGACTCCAGGGCTGGTGCTCTATCCACTGTGCCGCCTAGCTGCCCCTAGTAAACATCTTAAATTGGAAAAAAAAAAAACCATATTCCTCTACTTTTTCAGAATATTAAGCATATCATCATTTACTGTCCTGTTCTAGGCATATCTCCATCTAAATCATTGGGGTAGGTGTAGGTACTTTTCATACTGACTTAATGCTTTTAAAGGTTAAAAGTGGAACCCTTTGCAAAATATGGCTTGTCGGTCTCAATGATGATTCATGGAGAATAATAGTTTCAGATAAATTGATTAAAAAGGCTAAAGGAGCATTGTCTGTAATTCTCTCCATTGTTCTGTAATTATCAGTTTCATATTCCCATCATATAACATGAAGCTCCATGGTATATGGATAGAAGGCCAACCTTGCCATGAGGAAGACCCTGGTTTAGTCAAGCCTCTCATGTGTGATCATGGGCAAGACCTTTAATCTAGTTTCTTAGTGACCCAGTGGCTCTTTAAGCCTTTAAAGTACAGATGACTTGTCGATCTGCATTGATAGAAAGAATTGCCATTCTGAAAATCCTATACTTGGGTGAAAGCACGGGTTCAGTTCTGTATTTTCTTCCCAAAAATTACATACACATACATATACATACATATCAGAGAATGTGGAATATTAGAGTTAGATATTATCTAACTTTTTATTTTACAGTGGAACTGAGACGCCTAGATATTATATTATTTTTCCATTCATGACCATTTCTGTGATATCAGGAACATTTGTTCTTTTCATTCCTTCTACCCATGCCTATTTTCTATACATTCTTCTATACATTCTTCTATACATCTTCTATACATTCTACATTTAAAGCTATCCTTTTTCTTGAAACATATTTTCTCTGCCTGTTCATAAGTCTCTTAAAAAATATACATTCCCTTGAACCATTTTCCATATTTACTACCATGTTAACTTCTCTATTCTAGTCATTTTTAGATTTGCTCTTGTTCAGATCTGATTTTTTATTTTATTTTTGTTTTTTTGGTTGTTTTTTTGTTTTGTTTTGTTTTGATGGGGCAGTGAGGGTTAAGTGACTTTCCCAGGGTCACACAACTAGTAAGTGTCAAGTGTCTGAGGCTGGATTTGAAATCAGGTCTTCCTGAATCCAGGGCCGGTGCTTTATCCACCTAGCTGCCCCCAGATCTACATCGAGGTACTGCTTCATTTACTGGAAGCCTTCCTTTGGTTCCCTACATATTTCTTGGGGCTACCAGTGGGGCTACTGGGTTGTCTACCAATCATCTCATTCTTTTTATCTTTTAAAACTTATTTTTTAATTAATCAAAATTCACCTTCCCTCCCTCCTATTGACCCTCCCCTATTGAAAAAGAAAAACAACCCCCTTGTAATAAATATATATAGTCAAGCAAAACAAATCCTCAAATTTAGTCATGTCCAAAAGAATATTTGGATTGCATGCTTCATCATGAGTGTTTTGGAATTTTTGTTGGTTATTGATTAGAGAACTTAAGTCTTTCGAAGTGATTTGTCTTTAAAATGTGATTGTTGGGCAGCTAGGTGGCTCAGTGGATAGAGCACCAGCCCTGGATTCAGGAGGACCTGAGTTCAAATCCGGCCTCAGGCACTTTACACTTTCTAGCTGTGTGACCCTAGGCAAGTCACAACCCCAATTGCCTCACCCAAAAAGAAGTAAATAAATAAGTGTGATTGTTGTGGTATAAATTGTTTTTGTTTCTCCTCATTTCCCTCTATATCAGTTCATATAAGTCTTTTCAGGTTTCCTTTTATAATTTCTTTCAACACATTCCATCACATTCATATATTATAACATGTTCATCCATTCTCCAGTTGAAGGGCAGCGCTTAGGTTCCAGTTCTTTAACACCACTAAGAGAGGTGTTATAAATATTGTTGTACGCATGGATCCTTTTCCTCTTTCTTTGTTCTCTTTGGATCATAGACCTAGCTGGTATCACCAGGTCAAAGGGTATGTATAGTTTAGTAAGTTTCAGAGCATAATTCCAATTCCAAAACCAGAATGGCCTGATCAATTCACAGCTCCATCAACAGTTGACCAATGTCTTGGTTTTCTCAGAGGCTCTCCAGTGTTTTCATTTTTTTGGGGGGGGGGGTGGTGGTGGATCGACTAATGATTGTGAGGTAGAATTCCATCATTGTCTTAACTTCTAAATTTTAGTGATCCTTTTCATATGCTTATTGATAAATAACTAGATTTCTTCCCTTAAAAACTGAAAACTGCTTGTTCATATCCTTTGAACACTTATCAATTAGGAATTCATATAAACTTGTATAAGTTCCCTATATATGTTATAAATGTTTACCAGTGCTCTAGAGATTCCCCCCCATTTACTTGCTTCTTTTCTAATTTGAGCTAAATTAGTTTTTTATGCAAAAACTTTTAAAGTTTTATATGCTCAAAATTGTCCATTTCACCTTCTGTCATGCTTTCTATTTCTTGTTTGGACATGAACTCTCTTACCTTAGCCAAAAATCTGTCAGGAAATTTCTTCCTTGTTCTTCTAATTTGTAGATGATGTCACCTTTATGTCTAAATTGTGTACCCATTTGGAGTTTGTATGTGGTGTGAGATCTTGGTCTGTCATTTCTTGTTCCTGAGATGTAACTGGTCACCTCCTTTCCTGGTTCTGTATGTTCTTGATGATGGAAGCATGGCAGTAGCCAACTAACTTTTGGTCAAGCTCTCCAGTGAGGGTGGCCATATTGTCTCCCAGCAGACTGATGGGTAGGATGCCCAAATCTGGAATATTTGCATTGTACTTCAAGGAAACCAATGTTCTCTTTTACCAAACATATCCTTTGAATTCTTTTTTTTTTCCTTTCAGGATAATCATGGAAACAATGTACACCTGGGTGTTTTCTTCATGGGAATTTTTGTGAGGAACAGAATTGGAAGGCAACTGTCAATACACAGGTAGGGCTGGCTTGACAGCTTTTGGTTTCTGTTTCTTTTTCCTGTGATTCTTAAAATAATGAAGTTAAAGGATTGAAATTTGTTATCTGAGTTGCTCAGTAGAGAAACCCAGTTCTTTAATCTGTGGCTCAGGAAGATGGATTTCTTTCTGCATTGGTAAGGGAAGCTCTTTGTATGATTGAGCGGTTATAGGGAAATTGGCCTTCCCTTTCTGTCTGAGAGCACTGGAAAAAGGGCTTTCTCCTCTTTCCCCTTGGATTCAAGGAGCTCATATTTATACTCTACAGTGCTGAAAGAGGATAATTGGGTTCTGAGTCTGGATTGCAAGCACAATGCCTTTTAGTTAGTTGGGGCTTATTCAGTGTCTGTTGAATTGGATTAAGTTGGCTAATTGAGGGGAGGGGAATGATGATAATTGCTCTTATTTATATAATACTATAAGGTTTGTAAAAGCTTTTTATGTATATTATCTCATTTGATCTTCACAAAAACCCTGTGGAGTAGCTGTTATTATTCCCAGAAAGGACAGTTAGTAAGTATCTAATAAGGGAAGTACTACAGTGTAGTAAGAACACATCCTCTTCAATAAGAAAGACCAACATTCAAATCCTGCCTTGGATGCTTGTAAAGCTAGATAGCATCTTAGGACCCTTCCAGCTTGAGATCTAGGATCCTTTGTCTGAGAATTCAAACCTGAGTCCTTCCGATGCCAAGGCTAATGCTCTATCTACTAAGCCACATTGCCTTCCCTAAACAACTTGATTATCAAAAGGGAGACTACCCATTTTGTTCGTTATTCATAAAGATGTTTTACCCTTTGCCCACCGATCAGAAAGCACTTGAGATTCTAGTTAAGTCCTTTCAAATGTGTACAACTCTTCGTGATACCATTTAGAGTGGTTTGCCATTTCCTTCTGCAGTGCATTTTACAGATAAGGAAATTGAAGCAAATAGGGTTAAGTGACTTGGCCAGGGTCATACAGCTAGTAAATGTCTAAGGCCAGATTTGAACTCAGGAAAATGAGTCTTCCTGACTTCAGACCAAATACTCTATCCACTGAGCCACCTAGCTGCCCTGAGATTCTAGTTACATTAGTAGTATCTTTATCTCCTAATGATGACTATGGTGGCAATGAGGGGCCATCTTTGTATCAAAAGCAGATGACTGATGCTACTGACTTGTTTTAGTGTTGTAGGTGCACAAGATGATAAAACCAGAGTGGGTTGGGGCCTCCTGCCGTCTAGACAAACCCTTTTCCTTCTTTTTTTTATTGTTCACAATTATTCTTTTTTAAAAAATATTCATCACTACAATTACCCTAAGAAGAAAAGGAATACTTTTGAGCACTTTTATTGAAAAATTTAAGGACTACTTTTATAGTAAGTCTTCTCATAACTTAATTATGTATCAAGTAACCATAGGCAGATAGCAAGTAATGGAGAGAATTCAGCCACTAATCAAACAGCAGATCTGAGGCCAAAAATGAAAATAATTTCAATACAACTCTTCACAGTTATTTAGCCAACATGAGAAAAAAATGTTTAATTTGTGGAGAAAGGAAGGAATGTCAGTGAGAATAAAGACTTTATTATGTTGATTCAGGATGGGGTCATTACCAAATAAATTTTGGAGAAGGGGTTAAGGGACTTGCCCATTGTCACAGTGGTAGTGAGTGTCCTGGGTGGGATTTTAACTAACAAGTTTTCTGACTGTGCTCCATGAAGTACCTTTCTCTAAGCTCTTTTTAGGCTGATCTGTAGTGCTGCTCTAACACCCTTATTATGCTAATAAATAAAGGAATATTGTGGAGGTAGCCAGTTATTATCATTGTTTGGAAGGGGAAGAGTCTAAAACACTCCTCTTTTCTTGTTAGGTAACTGAATCACCTAGTGGCCAGGGAATAGATGTCTGTAGCCATTTTCCAGTTCTGAATAAATTAGACTGTCAGCAAATAATTATCGAGCATTGAGATGGGATACATGATTATGGATTCGATATTGGCAAAGTGGAGACAATGCTGGATGTGAGAATTGTGAAAATCTGTTTGGCGATTTGGATTTATGTCTAACTAGCTTTTTGAGCTTAGGCAACTTCTGTACCTTTCTGTATCTGTTTCCTTATCTCTCTAGTCAGGAAACTACAGTAGCTTCCTGTTGCTCCAGGAACCAATACAGACAGCTCTGTTTGGCATTCAAAGCCCTTCATAACCTGGCCCCTCCTACCTTTCCAGTCTTCTTAAACCTTACTCCACAACACATACTCTCCAATCCATTGACACTGGCCTCCTGCCTGTTCTGGGAATAAGACACTCCATCTCTTGGCTCTAGGCATTTTCTCTGGCTGGCTGTCTTTCATGCTTCAAATGTTCTCCCTCCTCCTCTTTGCCTCCTGGCTTTCTTTGTCTCAACCAAAATCCTGCCTCCTATAGGAAGCCTTCATCAACCCCAGTCTGTTCTTCAACCCCTCTTATTTCTAGCACCTTCCCTCTCTTAATTATTTCCTATTTGTCCTGAATGTAGCTTGCTTTGTATATATTTGTTTGTATGTTGCCCATCAGATGGTAAACTCCTTGAAAGAAATGGACTCTTTCCTTTTTTTTTTTTTTGTATTCCCTGCACTTAGCACAGTTCCTGGCACATAGTAGGTACTTAATGATAATTGATCTAAGATGGGCATAGATTGCCTCAGCAACTTTACAGGATGGAATAAGGATCAAATTAGATGTGTATAAAATTGCTTTTAAATGATATAATGTTCTCTTTAAACAAGATATTATTATTATTATTATTATTATTCGAGTAGACTTTTAAGCCTTTCCAATGCTGCTGATTGAAGATGTTACATTATAACCTGTATATCCTTTCCTGCGATTTTCTTCCTCTGTGCAGTTCCCCAAGTTGTTTATGCTGCTTGTCTTTGATTCCTCTGTATCTGTGGCCGGTATACTCTCATGTTATTTTATTTGTTAATTTTGTTGCTGTGTTTTTTTTTCTTTTGTGATTTTGGGGGTAATTTTTACAGATTCCTTTGTATAGTAAACTGAATTTGTACCCAAGTGTTTCTCTCTCTCCCTCCCCCTAGAAGCAAGTGTTAAGTATAATGAATTTCATTTGACAGTGTTTTTACTGTACATTACAAATACCTGCAATATGGGGTTATGTAGTGTTTCCTCCTAGACTGTATTTACTGTAAATGTTTTTAAGAAAATGTTGGGACCTCCCTTTCACTTGACATATTCAGTAGGCATCCTCACTCAAAAGACATATTAGCAACACTTATGATCGCCTTTATAGTAGGAGTTCTTTAAGCTATTTGTTGGGGAAAGGGGTTTTTTTTTTGTTTGTTTGTTTTGTTTTTGGTTTGGTTTGGTTTGGTTTGGTTTTAATTTGCTTGAACTTAAGCCTTAAGGTGAAGTTAGGTCTGTGAACATATGTATGTAAAATCTAAGCTTGTGTGAAGGGACTTTGATTTTTGTCTTTGTATGCCCAGTCTGGCCAGATCATAGGCTCCTGAATTGTTGTTAATGGATATATTAAACTGGGAGAAAGAAGGGTGGCTCAGCAAAAGCTGGGTCTTACTCTAAAACATGCTTGGAGCCTTGCTTATGGGCATGAGACCTAGAACTATCAATCAATAAACATTTATTAAGTACCTACTATGTGTCGGGCACTGTGATAAGTGCTGGGAATACAAAGAGACAAAACAGTTCCTACCCTTAAGGAACTTACACTCAGTAGCATCTTCTCCCCCTCCATCTTCAAATTTGATTGAGCATCTCCTTTCTCTGCCTTACTTTAAATCCCCTGTTTCATAAGACATTCCATTTTATTTTGGCAATCAATCAATAGACATTTATTAAACACCTTCAATCTTTCAGATATTATGCTAAGTATTGAGGAGACTATGGACAAATAAACAGAGGAGTGAATGAACAAATGAACTAGCAAATGAATGAATGAATAAATAAATAAATGACTAAATAAAGACAAAAGATATTTCTTACTCTCAAAGAGTTCACATTCTAATGGGAGAGACAACATGCAAACAACTGTGGACAAACTTGCCAATCATCTTGACTTTTTGTCTTGCCACTGGGTTCCAATGACTCTGGAAGAAAGAATGAGGATGACTTTGCACAACTCTTCCTCACTTAAAGCTATTTCACATGCAAGTCGAGACATCACCCCATGATGTCATTGGTCCTGTTCTAAAACAAAGGATGAACAACAGTACATAAACTGAAAATAATCCACAGAGGGAAGGCACTAGAATTAAAGGATTCCTGAAAAAGTGGGATATTAGCTGGGACTTGAAGAAAGCCAGGAGCAGAGATGGGAAGGGGGAAAATTCCAGACATTGAGGACAGTCAGTGAAAATGCCCATAATGTGTTTATGTAACTTCTAGAAATTTAATATCTTATTGAATACTGACCAGGTACAAGCATTAGTGAGCTTGACTATATCAGTGGGCTAGCAAAAAATTAGTCTGGGTTCTTGTGCTTAGATATACACAGTCTAGAGTCCTGACTGAATGATGTGTTCATCCATCATTAAAAAGCAAGAACTTCCTGGAAGGCAGTAGAAATGAATAAATAAACACAAAAGACTTTAAAAAAGATCACCTACTTTTTCAACCTAGGATAGTTAAAAACAAAGCACAAGAAATACTGTCTCTTATGTGGCAGAATGAATTCTTATTCAAGGGAATTAGTCATGGAGGGGAAGCAAAATATATATGAGCATATAATGCATAATATATGCATAATATGTGAAGCAAATACAATATATGAATAGATAATGAAGTAGATAAAATATATTTATACAAATAATAAATAATTTTGTTAAATGAATAATAAATAAAAGATTTCTGCCTGTAGAGTCATTGGGCTTGGGTTCAAATTACAGAGATAGCTGGGTGGTACAGTGGATAAAGCAATGGGCCTGAAGTTAGGATAAACCTGAGTTCAAATCTAGCCTCAGCTATTTACTAGCTGTATTACCTTGGACAAGTCACCTAACCTTTGTCTGCCTCAATTTCCTCATTTTTAATCTAGGAACCATAATGATACCTATTCCAAGGAATTGTTGTGAAGATAAAATGAGATAATATTTGTAAAATACTTTGCAACGTTCAAATTCTATCAAAGTGCTAGCTACTATTATTCTGTCTCTCATCCATACTACTTGTGTGATATTGGGCAAAGCATTGAGTCTCTCTGGGTCTCTTTTTCCTCATCTATAAAATGAAGGGGTTACACTAGATGGATTCTAAATCCTCTTCTAATTCTCTATATATTAGCTATTCCAATTTAAAAATATTTATAAGAGGAATCGTAAATTGCAATAAACTATTTTTGAATATTATGGAACTAATAATTCCTTGATGTATGTACTAAATGTATATTTATTTAGCATCCTAAAACTGGAAGGAACCTTTGAGATCATCTAGTCTAACCCTCTCATCTAATTTATGTTTTCTGTTTTAAGATAGTCACAATTTTTCATAAAAAATTTAGATTTCTTGGAAGAAAATATTTTATACATGCATGCATGCATTCATGTGTATACATGTATGTATACACAATATGTGTATGCATAAATATGTATGTGTGTATATGTTTTATATATGTATATAAGGGGAATGTAATGGAAAGGAATCAGAGATTTGATTTTCTTCTCATTTTTCTTTTAGTAGCATTATATGTGTTTCTTTTAAAAAATTAATGCTTTTTCCTTTTTCATCATATTCCTTTCCAAATATACCTCTCTTCTTCCTCTACCCAGCAAGTGTTCCCTTGATTTGTTGTTATTGTGTTGCTTCAGTTGTGTCTAACTCTCTGTTATCCTATTTGGGGTTTTCTTGGCAAAGATTCTGGAATGGTTTGCCATTTCCTGGTCTAGATCATTTTACAGATGAAGAAACTGAGGCAAATTGAGATTTAAGTGACTTGCCCAGGGTCATATAAATAGAAATGTCTGAGGTCAGATTTGAACTCATGAGTCTTTCTGATTCCAAGCCTAGCACTCTGTCCACCGTGCCTGATTTCAAAGATTAAAAAACAACCACCACAACAAAAACACTTCAGGAAAACATACTAATACATGGCCCACATCTAACAGAATATGCATAATTAACACTAATGGAGTTCCACCTTTTTAACCAAAGTGTAGTTTTTTTTTTTAATCTCTTCTCTGGGGTTAAGCTTAGCCATTATAATAGTTATACAATGTTCAGCTTATAAATATGTTTTCTAAAATGAGACTAAATACTGTTAGCCTAGGTGATATGGTAGATAGGATGCTAGATTTGGAATCAGGAAGACCTGAATTCATATCCTGCCTTATACACTTACTAGCTGTGTGACCCTGGGCAAATTGTTGAATTTCTCCGATGTCTCAGTTTCCTTATCTGCAAAATCAGGATAATATTTTGCATCTATTCCTTAGGTTTGTGAGGATCAAATGAAATTATGTGCTAAATTTTAAGGCATAGCAAACCTTAAGTGTCCCATAAGTCCTATTATTACTTTCTGATGCTAGCTGGAAGCAGCTCTGGTCAAACTCAATTATGTCTTTTTTGTTTAGGTGGAATGATATTGGCAACATCACACATAACAAGTCTACCATCCTATTGGAGCTAATCAACAAAGAAGAGACGGCCCTCTTTCACACAGTAAGCAATTCACTCACACTGCTGCTCTTTAAAGACAGATATATGTTAGACTGTCTAGCACAGCTGCTGCCTAGCATCCTATAGTACGTATATAGTAAACATTTATTGAATTCAATCATCATCTGAATTCCATAAACTAAATGGATTTTCTTGTCATGAGCCAATGAGCCTGCATTCAGAAAGACAGTGTAGAAAGGGTAGGATGTTCCTCCTTCTTTCCAGATTTTGCCTTCCAAGTGTATTGTTACTGAAGCTTAGACTCAGTAACCATAAAAAACTATCTATAGTATTCTAGGTACCGTAGCTGACTTGTAAGCCCTTGGTTAGGATTCCTGAATGCTTCTTCTTTGTAGTAGATCATGTTCTCTGGTGTGTCACATTCACTTGTACCAATCCTCCTCCAGTTACAGGCTTCATCAGGTCATCCCCTGGTTGGGTTACACCATATTTGCTTTCCCTAGCTGAACTGAGCTATGATGGATTTTTTTTTTTCATTGTGCCCCAGAGGCTGATCTGAATAAAGTAAGTGGGTTAATTGATCCTCCATGGAACTCCTGGCTTAGGTCTTAGACTTCACCCGCCTCACCTTTCTGCCTTAAATTTCATGATGGCTACTGTTTGTATTATATGTTTGTTTCCTTATTTTTGAAGCAATCCAATGGAAGCATGTGAACCTAATGCTTTATGCATAATAGTTCCTTCAGCAACCTCTAGACTCCCCCATGGTAGAACTTCTTGGTTAGGGGAGAGGAGATATATGTATCATACACAGTTTAGAAGGTAGTCATAGTGGAATGCATGCGTAATCAAATGAATGTTTACTTTCCCCCTCTGTCTGCTGTTTTGTTTTGAAAGGATGATATTGAAAATGCCAAATACATTTCTCGGTTGTTTGCTACAAGACACAAGTTTTACAAGCAGAACAAAATCTGTACTGAGTAAGTAAATATGTGTCCTCTTCTCCCTTGAGGGTTTTGTTTCATTGGGCTTTTTTTTTTTCTTTTAGTGATCTTTCTCTATTCCACATCTCTCTTTGTACCATTCCCTCCTATCATCTCATGATACTCTTACCAGAAGTCAAAGGAGCAGCAGGCCAATACTAGGTAGTCAGGAACTTTCAGAGTCAATTATTGTCTAATCCAAAGCTTCTTAAACTGTGGGTTGTGACCCTCTGTGGGGTCACATAACTGAATGTGGGGATGGCAAAAGTTTTGGCAGTAAATGTTTGATTTGTATACCTAATTTCTATAGCTACCTACCCCGAGTCATGTAAAAATTTCTCAGGCGAAAAGGGGTTGCAAATAGAAAAAGTTTAAGAAACCCTGGTCTAATCTATGTGAGATTATATAAGGGGGGGGTGGAGAATGCATTTTATGAGCTTAACTGCTTACACTGTTGTGTGTGCATGTTAGCCTTCCTTTTCCACCCTCTTGCTTTAGGCATGTGCATTCTCCAACCCCCCCCCCCCACACACACACACACAGACACATACATCTGCACTGACAAAACTTCCTGATTTTGGAATGGCTGAGTTACTCAAAATTTCCTAGGGTGCCTCACAGTGTCAAGCATGGAGTATATTCAAAAGTTGTGAAGTGAGGAGCCAATTTGAAAGAAAAGAAGCCCCTGTCATCTTCATCACAGTTTCACTTACACAGTTGGCTAGCCCCTGCATGTGCCTCTGGGTCATGTCATCTGACTGAAAATGAGAGGCCTGGGTAATTAGAGGAAAGCTTGCAAGACTTTAATAGATGGCACAAATCCATAGGTTTTTAAAAAAAAATTTTTTTTTTTGGAAATAAGGATGATAATGGAGAGTCTGATGAGGGAACTTCAGGATGACCTGACCCCAGGAACAGCATGCTGGGGGCTCATACTGTCATTACCCTGACTATGGTTGTCTTGAAAAGAACTTTGCCAGCAGGAAGCAGGCAGCAATTTGGGAGCCTAGAAATACGGGGTGTCTAATTTTGTATCCAAGAGCTTCAGGAAAGTAAATGCAGAATGAGCAATTGCCTTCCCACTCCCCCAGTGGACACAATCAAGGGTCTGGAAAATATTGGCCCCTAGCAATCCCTGCTGAGGAGTCTCTGTTGCTTTTGTAACTGTATCTTTAGGTCAGGGCAAAGTTTTTTTTCCCCCTCTACACATTAAAGGCCATTCAATCATTTCATTCCAGCTATCACAATTCACTGCCTTTGTGAAAGTTGGTCACCCTTGGGTGCTAGCTAGCCAGGGATCACAGATGTGCATACATATACTCATAAAATGCTTATACACAATATGTTTACATGTATACATTTTCATGTGCAGATATATGCACATGTATGTTATGCATATTCACACACGCACATATGTACACATACTCAGAGATATATGGAACATGTGTGCATTTGTGTATACACACATACCTATACATACATACATACATACATACATACATACATACATACATACATACATACATACAGGTATGTATTTGTTCTGGTGTTTAGAGTATAGCAAAGCCTGCCAATGGAAGTCAGAGGAGGGACAGAGCAAAGAGATACAAATTAAGGGGGGAAAGGAATTTTATAGCTAACATTTGAAACAAACAGAACCTAGAGGATATTCTTTGCCCATGCCCTGATCTCTCAATATCATGATATCTCTCTGAAACCACTTCCATTTCTATTCTACACTCCTGTTTTAACTGATTCATTAAATTTCTCATTGAAGTTAATAAGAGCTCTGCCAATGACTCGAGTGAGGTGATGTGAACCAAGGGAAGAAAGCCTTTTATGAGCTGGTTCTCCTGCCATATGAACTCAACTATTTTCTCTGACTTTGCCTTAAAGTGGTGGTGTCACCTTTTATCTTTTTCTGGGGCTTTTTCCTCCAATGGAAAGTACAGCATAATTTACTATTAATTAAAATTAAAATAGATTTTTAAATTAAAATTAATTTTTAAAACTGATGAAAAGAAATTCTGATTTTCTTATCTATACACAAATACCCCCATTTCTTTTTTTAAGGGTTGTTGGGGGATTCATTTACTTTTTAAAAAATTAATAAAGTATTTTATTTTTTTTCCCATTACATGTAAAGATAGTTCTCAACTTTTGTTTATACAAGCTTTCCAATTTCAGATTTTTCTCCCTCTCTCCCCCCCTCCCCTAGACAGCAGGTAATCTGATATAGGTTATATATATATATATGTGTGTGTGTGTGTGTATGTATATATATATATATATATATATATATATACACATAATAACATTGAACATATTTTTGCATTAGTCATGTTATAAGAGAAAAATCAGAGCAATGACAAAAAACCTCAAAATAGAAAAACAACAGCACCAAAAACAAAAGAAATAGTATGGTTCATTCAGCATCTATACCCCACAGTTGTTTTTTTTTTTTTCCTGGATTTGGAGATCCTCTTCTATCATGAGTTCCCTGGCTGGAACTCTTCTGTACCATTGCATTGGTGAGAAGAATATAGTCCATCACAGTAGATCAACACTCGATGTTGATGATACTGTGTACAATGTTCTTCTGGTTCTGCTCATCTCACTCTCATCAGCCCACGCAAGACCCTCCAGGTTTCTCTGAACTCCTCCTGATCATCGTTTCTTACAGCACAATAGTATTCCATTGTATTCATATGCCACAACTTGTCCAGCCATTCCCCAATTGATGGGCATTCCCTCAACTTCCAATTCCTTGCCACCACATAAAGAGCAGCTATAAATATTTTTGTACATGTGGGTCCCTTTCCCCTTTCCATGATTTCTTTGGGAAAAAGACCCCAAAGTGGTATTTCTAGGTCAAAGAATACTCCCATTTCTAAATTTAAAACTTAAGATCATACATTTAGAGTTGAAAGGGACCTTAGAGGTTATCTAGTCCAGTCTTCCTATTTTATAAAGAAATGGAAAGCTAGAGAGGCTAAGTGACTTATCCAAAGTCACACAACTTGTAAGAGCCAGTGCTGGGATTTGAACCCAGGTCAGCTAACTGCAGATCCAATTCTTTTAGTGGAAGTTAGGTGGAACAGGGCATAGAATGCTAAACCTAGAGTTAAGAAGATCTGACTTCAGATATAGCCTCAGACACTTACTAGTTGTCTGTGGGCAAGTCACTAAAAAAAAAAAAAAATCTCAGCCTGCCTCAGTTTCTCTCTCTGTAAAATGGGGATAATAGCACCTGGGCTTGTTGTAAAAATAAAATGAAATGTTGTAAACTTGTTATTTATAAATATACATGTTGTATATTTGTAAAGAGTGATGTGAACCTTAAATTGCTATGTAAATGCTAGCTATAGTTATTATTATTAGCTATTATTTTCTATTACACCATCCTGCCTCATTATTGTAGAGTTTGTTTCTCTAATAACTTTTCTCCTCCACTTCACTATGTTAGTTTAGTATTTTCACCTGTGTGTGGTTATGCTGGCCTCCTATCTGGCTGTATTAATGTTTTTCAACCAGTGCTTCTCTTGATCCAGAAGACTTACCACATTTGAGGCTTATCTTAGAGTTTTAGCTCCATAATGTTTTGAAGGTTTTCTGTTTGCCCAGATAAGACTCCCAGGTCATTCTTCAGCCATCAGTCCCATTGCCTAGCCCTGCACAGGGCAAGTCCTCTGGCTACTAAGACTATACTTAACATAATCAACTTTCTGAGCTGATTTGCAGATCTAGGTCTGACTTGTGTGAAACTCCATCATTGTTTAGAACTTGTCTCTAAGCTATCACTTAGATCACTGTGAGACATTGCTCTAAGGTACCACCTTGCTATTGTTTCTCAAGCACCTTATACTCTTCCTCCTGCCTTTTCATTTATAAATGCAAGGTTATTGGTTTTCTCTGCTATACTGGGCCTTTTGGTGGAAAGGACAATCTTAGTCTAGCAATGCCAATGAGAAAAGTGATTTCAGCATTAAACTTATATCTTTGTGCAGTAATAAGATTCTAAATTATTTTTATCTATTTGAACTTTTGTTTGACAAAGGAGTTGATGTTTATTTCAGAATTTCTTATTTATTTAGTCTAAGTATTTTCTCATAAATGAGACTTGCTCTACAAACCTGGTACCTGATGTGAGACTACATTCATCTTTCCATCTTTCATGCAGACAATCAAGTTCTCCTCCTCCTATCAGAAGGCAACCTACCTGGAGCCGGTCATCACTGGTATGTAGAACATCGTCATTATCAAGTCATCTCACTGATGGAGTCAGAAGTTGAACTTGGTTTGAACTTCACTAGTGATGGTTTCATTAGTATGGGGAACTCCCACTGAGCAAACTCTGTCAGTTCAAATCAGCAACTATTTCCAATTTTTTCATCAAAGCTGGTGGATGCTTGGTATATACTGTGACATGGTCCAGCTTTCCTTTCTTTTTTCAAAAAAGAAGACAATTGTCCATTTTGTCACAATATGCCCAAGATCCATGCCTATCATTTCCTTTTAGATCTACATCAAGATTCACTTCCTTGGGGGCAGCTAGGTGGCACAGTGGATAAAGCCCCGGCCCTGAATTCAGGAGTACCTGAGTTCAAATCCAGCCTCAGACACTTGATACTTTCTAGCTATGTGACCTTGGGCAAGTCACTTAACCCCTCATTGCCTTGAAAAAAAAAAGATTCACTTCCTTCAAGAAATCCAACTAATCCCATCCCAATATGAATAGCCTGTATTTCTTCAAACATATATATATATATATATATAGTTTATATTGCATTTTCATTCTCTTACTTTACAATGCTTTGACATTCTTTTTTTGTTTTATAGATGTGGACCATGGACCCTCACTAAGTTCTATAAAAACTGGGAGTGGTGTCCTTTTTTTCTAACTCTGCCTTCTCCCCACTGCAATTGAATAAATGTCTTTTGAATGAATAAATAAATGAATTAAATATGTTAGATTGCTAGTTGGGATAGTAGGTATGTTGTTCTTTGTCCTTTCTTCTCAAAGAGGATCATGACAGATGTCATGACTTGCAGTGAATTGGATTTAAGTGAGGAAGGACTGTGCAAAGTCATCAACCTCACTCTCCTCCTGAGCCATCTGGATCCAGTGGCAAGAAACATTACCAGGATGACTGGAGATAGCTCTAGATGTTTGAGGCAATTGGGGTTAATTGACTTGCCCAGTGTCACACAGATAGTAAGTGTCTGAGGTGAGATTTGAAATCAGGTTCTCCCAACTTCAGGGCCAGTGCTCTATCCACTGTGCCACCTAGCTGTCCAGGATAGTAGATATAAAACAGAATGATATGTGTTTCTCTATGGATAGTTTGCAATTTTATTTGCAAAATTATTTATTGCTTCTCCCCTAACCCCACGGTACTTTATGCTCCTTTTATCTATACTTACCTTTAAAAAAAAATTGTTCCCCTTGACACTAGGATAAGGGAATGACATTCTGATTACTGCAGATTCATTCTGCTCTATGTTGTGAGATTACAAATTCTCATGAAAACTAAAACATCTAGCTACTGCAGCATTAGATCTGGCCTTGTCAGTGTTTTCTAGATACAAAATACTAGAAAACAGTGGTAGACTTTGTTTTAGATCTGCCATTTGATTTTCTTAGAGTTTATAGTCTTGTTTATTTTAGGTCAAGGCTATATTTTTATAAGTTTGTGTTGCCTGCCCCCTTCCCCCACACATGGTCTATTGTAAATAAAACGTGATTTTGTTTGATGAGTCATGCATATTCATCAAGGCATTATTAGTTAAAATAGTTTGCTTAAGGGAATTACATTGTTATACACTTTTGTACTTTTAGCTTTGTAAAAGACACTTCTGATTTTAGTAATTACTTAGTATCCAGATGAGCAAAGTGCTCTAATAGGCACTGTTTTAAATAGTGTAGTTCACGACCCCTTTTTTCCCAAGAAATTTTATATATCTATATAAAATAGGTGTACGTAACCTTTTACTGTTGCCAAATTTTTTTGCGACCCCCACATTCAGGGATGTAACTCCATATGTGGTTGCGACTCATAATTTAAGATGCTTTGGTATAGACATTGCTTCCACCTTTTGTTGTTGTTCAGTCATGTCCAACTCTTCGTGAACCCATTTGGAATTTTCTTGGCAAAGATACTATGGTGGTTTGCCATTTCCTTCTCCAGCTCATTTTACAGATGAAGAAACTGAGGCAAACAGGGTTAAGGGGCTTTCCCCAGAGCCACACAACTAATAAGTATCTGAAGCTAGATTTGAACTCATGAAAATCAGTTTTCCTGACTCCAAGCCCATTGCTCTATTCGCTGTGCCACCTAGCTGTGCTTGCCTTTAGTAACTTAAAAACCTGGACTATCACTTTAAACTTGTCACCTGGATTGCCATTAGATATAAAATATTGCACTGTTTAAAAAAAATTCTCTCCTTTTTTGTTGTTGTTTTCCTTTTTCCTTTTATTACAATCTCAGTGTTGAATCAGTGAGATCATTTCCCAACAAAGGTCTATGAAGCACCACAGGAGGCCAAATAACTATTCTATCCCTTGTTCTGATCTGATATTTAGATTTATTTATAAAGAAGTTAAGAGCCTTTCCTATTTGATCCTGACAACATAAGCCTACAGGAAACATGATTCACAGCTTCCCCTTTCTCATGTCTGTTGACTTGTAACATTTCACTGATAGGAATGAAAGCAAGAGCAAGTGCATTTCCCTATTGTGTCTGCTATCATTAAGTAGGGTTGCTGTTATCTCACTTTTAGGTCATAAGATCATTGGATCTAGAGCTGGAAGGGACCTAAGAGATCATTTAGTTCCAAACTCTTACTTTGCAGATGAGAAAACAGCCTACTAGAAGGATGAGGTTCCTTATCCAAGGTCACACAGGGCAGAGCTGGGCTAGGAATTCTAGGCCCTCTGACTCTAAAGCTACAATCTTTCCACTCTACAATGATATTTCTCAAACAGAGAATATAAGAGGAAAGTAAGACCCATATATACATAAAGTAACTTGCCCAAAGCCACACAGGTAGCAAGGAACAGATCTGAGATTCAAACTGAAGTCCTATCATTCTGAGTCCTGTTTTATCTGCTACACCTTATATTCATTCTAGCCCAGTACAGACCCCTGCTCACTATTTGAAAATAAGACACATCTCATGCACTATTTTCGTAGAAACAAGTTAAAAGCTGAATCACTCTTTCTAAAGATTCAGAAAAATGCTTTTTGAGCTTTTAGTTCCCAGACCAGCCAGTGATATTTATGAATAAGTAGCACTGCTAATAACAAATCTTTGCTGCTCTCATCTACTTTATTTCCCAGTATGTGTACTTTAATTTCTTTTTAAAAATCATTTTCCATTCTTTATTTCCTTTCCTCTCATTTCTTTTCTATTTTCCTTGCCTTCACTTTTTTTCCTTTTCTTCATTGAATGCTCACCACCTCAATTTTTTTGCTTTTTAAAAACAAAAGAAGCAAGGAAATGGTAGTCAGTTTCTATTTTTAGCTCCAATGCTGGGCACATATGGCATGAGAAATGCCAGAAAAATGTGGTGTGGTGTCTCTTGATTTGGGTTTTTTCAGATTTCCTAGTTCCTGCTGCTTTCTAAAGGCAATAACCATTTTAAGAATGCCAATAAAATTACTGTTTAAAATTATTATATAGAGTTATAGGGTTTTTTGGAACTAGAAGGAGCTTAGAAATCATTTAACCTAACACTTTAACTTTATAGATGAAATGCCTAGGACCCCCAAGAGTTGAAAAGCAAAATAAATTTCTTCATTGTCCATGTCCTCATACATACACATATACACACATATACGTATATATGCAGTGCATATATGTATATATACATACACACATATATGTATGTATGTGTATGTATACCTATGCCTCATTATGGACTTCAAGTCCTTCACCTTTATGTCTGAAGGTCTCACCATCTACTATTGACCAAAGATAATAATACCTTTTATTATATACTCATTTGTATCCTCTTTTTCCTGGTTCACAGAATAGGAGAGAAATGGAAGCATTGATAGGCAGCAGTAGGGTCAAAGGGTGGGCAAGGGCAAAAAAAGAGCAAAAGTAGTAGCCAGGGGCAGAATTCATTTACGAACCCTGGGTGATGGAGTTGACCATGTATCTTAATTGTTTTTTCTAAAATAGATAATTTTCATTTACTGAGATTCTTTTTGTGTTTTATGTTCTTTGTTTCAGCCAAGACAACAGCCATATATCTTGCCTCCCATGCATGTCCAATGTGGAGAACACTACACTGAAACTCACACTTCCCAAGGTATTTCTGGCTTATGATTTTGTAGTCTAAATGGGGAAAAAAGTATAAGAAATTATAGAATATAAAAAAAAGTATGAATATATTTGTTTTAACTCTGCCTTATTAAGTGGAAGGATCAGGAGAAATTGTGTCACATTGAAAAGAGTTGCAAATTTGGAGTACGAAAACTTGGATTCAAATCCTGGCTCTTGTACTTACTTAGCTCTATGGCCCTAGGCAAATTAAATAACCCTCAATTTCCTCATCTATCAAATGAGAGGATTGGATTAAATAGTTCATGAGGTCTCGTCCATCTTAGCATCTATATTCATATGATCTGCAATTTTATTAGTATGTAGGGACTTCCACTATAGGAAAGTTCACTTCTAGCTCTGCAGATTACAAGCCTTTTGTGAATTATTGGGCAAATCCTAGGGAGTTGTCTGAATCACATAAGGGATAACTTGAGTTTCCCAGGATCATTCAACTTGTCATTGGCAGAGGTGGAATTTGTACCTAGGTCTTCCTGATGTCAGGGGCCACATTCTGTCATCCAAGCCATATTACCTATATTATAAATGGTCGGTCTTTGTTATTCAGGAGATCATGGGTTCATAAAGTTAGATTTGAATAGGACTTTAGAGGCCAACAAATCTAACTCCCTTATTTTATAGATGAGGAAGGAACCTGAGGTCTAGAGCTTTCCCAATATTACACAGATAGTAAATAGCAGTGATTTTGATTATGAAAGAGATAGCATTTTGTCACCCTCTTAAATGATGTTCAACAGCAAACTCAAGGTGGTATTTCTCTCTCTCCTCACAATACACACACACACACACACACACACACACACATATACACATACATACACATACACACATATGCCCCCAAAAGAAGTAATTTAGATCATAGATATAGGTGTTTAACTTTGAGGGTCTATACTGAGGGACAGGAATTAAAATCCTAACAATTGACTTTATAGACACACATGTATATATGAAGAAATATTGTCTTGAGTTTGCTGTTAATCATTATCTGATAAGGAAACAAAATACAAAGCTGGGACAGTATCAGAGAGCTACTTTAAAAAAATAATGACTTTTATTTCAATGAACTTGTATAACCTCATACCATATCACTGTGGAAATGTATAATTCCTCTCAGAGCCTAATTTTTAGCTGTTGCTTTCAGCCTTTCCTAGCACCAGTCACATCCAGAGATAAATTAATTTGTTTGGACTACAATTTATTCAAGGGAAAACCAATCACATGGTAAAGGTGCTAATACGCTATAAAATAGTCAGAAAGAAAGAGTGGGGAAAAGAGAGACTTAGACTATAGATTCAGTAGACAGTCAGCTTCTGAATAATCAAAAGCTGACTATATTAAAATACTTTTCATAGTTCAGAGCCCTAAAATTCTGTAAACTAATAATGTTCCAGACTGTTTAAAAGGGACGTACAAGAGTTAATAGGTTTATAATGGAATTCCAAAAGCTACTTAAGATACTTCACTGGAGTGGATTCTCCATCCAAGAGTTCTCTCTGATTCTCTGATTTCCTAGGTATCTTGTCTGTGTCCTTACCAACCATCTCTTATGAGCCCACTGTTTTCATAGATAACATACCCAGTGATTTGGTCAGTAATTGATTGTTCTCTGTTCCTTCATACCACTTACTCATGACATCTGGTATGGTGTCTATCATTTAAAAAATGATTTTTTTTCCTCTCATATGTGAGTTTGCTTTTAAGTTTGTATCTTTGCTTAGGTTACTTTATAGTATTGTTCCCATTCTAAAGGGGAAGGGCCTAAAAAGGGATTTTAATTCCAATTGCTCAGTGTAGGTGATCAAAGTTAGATAGCTATATCTATTATCTAAATTACTTCATTATTTTTTAGTATTTTGATACCCACTTTGCATTCCCTTGCACTCCTGGGGCACTGCCCTTGTAGCTAGAAAAGATAAGCAACTTATAGAAAACTCCAACATAAAACTTACCCCAAAAGTTTTTGCTTCATAATGTTTTAAAGGTTTTCCCATTTTAGACCTCTCAGCAGCCAATTGTCTAGGCCTGCACAAGGCAAGTCTTTTAGCTCCTAAGCCCATACATGGTCCTGAGGTTGTGCTTCAGTGCCCAACTTTCTAAGCCAGTTGCATCCTAGAGGTTAGCCAAGGGAACTGAGTCTGAATTTCAGTATTTTTCCTTGATTAGGATCATGTTTTGCTTTTCATTTAGAGTGTTTTATAATTTTCTTTCTTAAAATTATCTTTACCAGGATAACAGCAATTAAAAAAATATTTGGCATATAGCTCAGGATTTGGGGTTTTATTTGTTTATTTACTTATCTCCTTCTATGAGAGCATGTCCAGGTGAATGAGAAGATTGCATAGTTGAATGGATGTTAGTCTGGAAAATTCACATGTCTTAGTTAACCTTTACTCTAGACAGCATTTTCCATGGGAATGAAGAAGCCTTCTACTGCAGATCCCAGACCAGCTTGGACCGGTGTGCAATGGATTTAAGTTACTTAAATGGTACTGTTACAAATGGCAGTGTTTGTAGTGCCCATAGTGGGAACTCCCTCAATTGCTCCCAGAACTTCATCCAGGCTTCTCCAGTGTCATCCAATCTCAGCATCCCAGGGAGTGACATCATGCGGGCTGACTATATCCCTAGCCACCGACACAGCGCAATCATTGTCCCATCGTACCGACCAACTCCTGATTATGAAACAGTGATGCGGCAGATGAAGAGGGGAGTTATGCCTGTGGACAGTCAGAGCCAATCTCTTAGGAATCTCAACATCGGTAACACTCATGCTTACAATCAGCCAGAGGACCTGGTTTACAGTCAGCCCGAGATAAGGGAGAGACACCCTTATACTGTTCCTTATGTGCCTCACGGAGGGTACAACAAACCTGTCGGCCGGGCTGACCAGATCAAACCAAGTAGTAAGACTGTGCACGGTAAGAAGGTACCCAGTGCCATATCCCATACAGTGAGCACTCCGGAGCTGGCCAACATGCAACTGCAAAATAACCACAGTTACAACACAGCTCATATGCTCAAGAACTATCTCTTCAGGCCACCACCCCCCTACCCTCGGCCCCGCCCTGCCACCAGCACGCCAGATCTCGCCAGCCACCGACACAGATATGTCAGTGGTAGCAGCCCCGATCTGGTCACACGGAAGGTCCAGTTGTCAGTGAAGACTTTCCAAGAGGACAGCTCACCGGTGGTACACCAGTCACTCCAAGAGGTCAGCGAGCCCCTGACGGCCAACAAGCGCCATGGCAATGTAAATAAGCGCCACAGCCTCGAAGTGATCAGCAACATGGTGCGGGGCATTGAAGCTATGGCCCTGAAGACACTGAATGCCCCAATACCCCGTCGTAATACCCTTCGTGAGCAGGTGCAACAAGAGGAGGTGCCGATGAGCCACGATGCCCAGCAGCAGCTCCCCCACTTCCATCACAAGAAGACCTCCTCTGATGCCACAATGCTAATCCATAGTAGTGAGAGTGAAGAGGAAGAAGAGACTCCCGAAGCAGTCCCCCACATCCCTGCACTCCGTGAGAATGTGAGGTACAGTGCCCAGTTGCAAGCTGCTTTGGCCCGTATCCCTAACAAACCACCCCCTGAGTATCCAGGACCAAGAAAGAGTATCAGCAATGGAGCCTTGAGACAAGATCCAGTGAACATCTCTTCAGTCATTGCAAGAACCAGGGTCATGAGGCCAGGACCCCCTAAAGCCATTAGCGTATCTCGACCTGACCAGCTCACGATCAATGGGTCCTCTCTTGGACCGTCAATCTCAGAACCAGACCTCACAAGTGTAAAGGAACGGGTAAAGAAAGAACCGGTGAAGGAGAGACCAGTTTCTGAAATGTTTTCTCTAGAGGACAGCATTATAGAGAGAGAAATGATGATCAGAGTAAGTAGCCTTCTCTCCCAGGTTACTGTTCTTTTGTCCTCTCCACCTTAGCGTGCCTCCCCATTTCTTTCTATCTGCAGAGGCAATCTGAAAACGCAGCTCCTCCAAAACTAGAGGCAAAAGAGGGCTCATTCAGGAAATGCTTTAGAGGTTTCTAGAAAAATTGGAGCAAAATTTAAAAATGTAAAAAGTATCTGTTAAGATCCACATTTCAACAACTTTAGTCACTTTGTATACCACCTTCCTCCCACAACCACATGTTCCCCAATTCTAGGATTGTATAATGTGTTTTTGAGGGGAAATATTGGTGTTGGTAGGGTTAATACCTTTTGCCCACACTACTCTTACCCATCTTTTCTAAATAATAGTTTTTGAAAAGAAAACTTTTTTTTTCCATGCACACACATATATAAGCAGATGAATGCATAAATTTCACCTTTCTGTATTGGCTGTCGTATTTGAATGCTTGATACATCTGGCCTCACTTTTATATTGTGTTTTTGTAGTCATATGAAAAACACAAGAATGCCGTAATGCTGAGAAGGATGAGCAGTTTCCCATCAACAGAGTCAAGCATCCTCTCATTTTAACAGTTTAGTCTGTTTTGCTGCTAGTGATATTTCATATCCATATGTGTGCACGAGCCATCTACGTACCATTTTATATTAGACATGAATAATTTGTGGTCAAACGATGCTTCGTGGGCAGTAGTGTTCAGAGTGGTCGGGAGGGATGTATCTCTGGTACAATGAGGTAGATGCCTTCCTTACTTATTTTGAAAATCACTGATAATAAGGTTGTTGCTTTAAATATGTATATGCATACACACATACATATATATTTAAATATTAAATATTTTACATTTTAATTTCAATTAATTTATATATATATAATATACGTATATATGTATGTGTGTACACACACACAAAAATCATTAGTGCTTAATATTCTGGGAAATTTTTATTCTCCATTTGAGAAATAAATTTATTTTTAACTAATCCAACTAAGATTGGTTTCTGTTTTTAATTTTAATTTAATTCACCATATCTGTACTATTAGGTAGCTTTGGGTCATTTGAGGAACTCTAAACAATGTAATTTACTCTGGTTGTATTTATGAAGTTTCTAGACTTTATAAGTCTTTTTCTTCCATCTCTCCTCTCCCACAAAGAGCAGTCAAGATAAATGTTTTAGGAAACCCAGGCCCCAGAATTAATAAAACAAAACAACAACAACAAAAATCTGACTCATAGAAACATTTTTTTAGGAATTTTTTTTTATCCTCATGTTGGTTTAACTGTGGTTGCAGCAATACTCAAAATCTAGGGCAATTCTCCCTAACCCCACCCCCTTCCTAATTTTTCCACATCTAGATACAAATGGCAATTTCTTGATTTTATGGGTTTGGTGGGAGAGGGAAGGGGGAGAAAAGTTTACCTTGCTTGGGAAAAGAAATAATCCATGGGAAAGAAAAAAACTCTAACCACAGTTTCTATCTCTCAGTACTAGAAAGAGCATTAAGACCCTGCTTAGTGTTCTAAGCAGCTAGGTCGCACAGTGGATAGAATTCCAGGGCTGGAGTCAGGAAGCTCTGAGGTCAAATATGACCTCAGACACTTAACTAGCTGTGTGACCCTGGGAAAGTCACTTAACACTGTTGGCCTTAATTTCCTCATCTGTAAGAAGAGCTGGAGAAGGAAATGGCAAACCACTCCAGTATCTTTGCCGAGAAAACCCCAAATGGGGTCATTAAGAGTTGGACACGACTTTAATGACTGAACAACAAGGATAGTTCTAAGGCAATTGAAGTCACCTTTGCAAGGCCAGTCTGATTTCCCCTAATCTACAGAATGTTTATTGCATTCTTGTCTCACTTTGCAGTACCCCATCTTAGCTAGCCCTAGTCATACTCATACCCTTCTAGCCATCAAATTAAGTTAAAGAAATATAGGCAAGCTAGCCTCCAGCCAACCTGAAATCTAAATAAAAAGGAGAACTAAAGCTTGTCAAATTTCTTTTAGGCTCATTGCCTAATGAAACATAAAGCCATGGTGTCAAGTTCCATGGTTGGTTAACCTAGTCATTCAATCAAGTTTTGACAAATACCCTCATTTGCTATTTATTTCACTGGAGATCATTCACATACAAAATTCAGAAACTGTTACTCACTGTAATTGCTGTGACTTTGGGCTACTAGGCTGATATTTGAAGGAAAGTCACTACCATCCTGATCTTAGCCAATAGCCCTGTATTTCAAGGCAGCTCTGGTTTTAGGTTGTGGTCCTGGGAGATGGCCGTTTTTTGAGACCCTGCCTAGCTCCCAGAGTCGTCTACTGCTTGAACTAAAAGTAGAAAAGCAATGAGTGAATTGCCTCCTGCTGTATTTCATCCTCTGCTCCTTCCTATTTATGCAGATAGTAGAAAATCAAATGTGAGGATGGATGTGGATTAAAACAATTATGTTAGGAACATCATATTTGTATGGTCCTCCTTTGCTTCATCCTTGAAATTATTTCATGATTTCTATCCCAAAGATCATTCCCTTCTGTGACTCTGAAGTTAGGTTAGAATACCTTATTCACCAAGTTAGACTATAGTAGAATAGGGCAGAGACATTGTTAGTATAAGTGCTAAGAACGAACCCGAGATGAACTCATTAGTTTTATTGAGGAATCTCACCAAGCTGGTTCAAGTAGCACCCTGACATCTCTGAGAGTCCTCATTCTTCCTTGGACTTGTATAGCTGTTACCTGGCCTGTTTGGGAGGGACAGAGTCAGGGTAGATATAATAGTCCACATTTCTACAGTGCTTTTAAGTTTCATAAAATACTTTTCTTTACAATAACACTATGGGGTAGGTAATAGAAATTTGATCCCCATTTTAGAGATGAGGTAATTGAGGCTCTAAAAAGGTGACTTATCCCTGTTCATACCTCTATTATAAAGTGTCAGAGTCAGATTTGAACCCAGTCTTAGTGATTCCAAATCCCAGGTTACTAGCAGTATACAATACTATTGAAAAGTACAATACCTTTGAAAAAGACTGTATCTTGGTGTGTTCAGTCATTTTTCATTTGTGTCTGGCTATTTGTGACCCCATGTGGGATTTTCTTAGCAATGATAATGGAGTGGTTTGCCATTTCCTTCTCCAGGTCTTCTTACAGATGAGGAAACTGAGGCTGGATTAAGCAACTTGCCCAAGGTTATACAGCTAGTAAGTGTCTAGGCTAGATTGGAATGCAGGAAGTCCTAACTCCAGACCCCATGCTCTATCCACTGCCCCACCTAGTTGCCCATCTTGGTGTACTTTATGAAATAGAGATAAAAAACATTTTAACTTGAGGGAGGGGAACACACAGAAGGTTAGAATTTGCCCTGTGACAAGCTTCTAATGCTTCCAAAGGTGATTATCTACTTAATGGATTTTTTAAATTTTAAATTTTTATTTATTGGGGGGGGGCAATGAGGGTTAAGTGACTTGCCCAGGGTCACACAGCTAGTAAGTATCAAGTGTCTGAGTCCAGATTTGAACTCAGGTCCTCCTGAATCCAGGGCTGGTGCTTTATCCACTGCACCACCTAGCTGTCCCCCATGGATTTTTAGACCCTGTACTTAAACTCAACTTCATCCTTCTGTATCCTGCTATTGGAAAAAGGGAATGGAAAGAGTACTAATCTTAAAGGCCTCAAAGGAAGGCAGTGTGGTTTAGAGTCAAAGAACTTGAATCTAAATCCCAGATGTGCTACTCACTGCTAGGATATTCTTGGTCAAATCATTTCATCTCTGTGGTCTTCAGATATCTGTAAAAGGAAGCAGTGGGATTAGTTGGCTTTTGAGGACCCTTTCGGCTCTAAATCTGTTCTCCTATGATCATTGAAGACACACCTGGGGTACCTGGCTGGTGCACTGGGCTTGGAGTCAGGAATACCTGAATTTAGATTTGGCCTCAGGTACTTAATAACCATGACCTTGGGCAAGTCACTCAATCTCTATTGCCTCAGTTTCCCAAATGAGACAATATTTGTAAAGTCACTGGCACATAGCAGAAACTATATAAATGCTAGTTATTATTGTTAGGGACATGAAGAGCACACGCCATCCTTTTTCCTACTAGATTTGATTATAATGTGTCAGAATTAATGCTTTTAAGTGTCAAGGCAGGAATTGCTAGTGCTTTCTGCCTAGACATTTCTTTAGGGATCAATACCAATATTGTAATCAGAACCAATAGTGCTATGAACCTTCCACTTGGAATTCTGGTTCATCAAAAAGGAGCTTCTGGACTCAATTATAGAACCATGTAGTCTGTGTTTAGACCTGCATGCTCCATATTTACTTCAGTATATAGCACTTATATAAATGTTTTCTCATATCCTGCATTTTCCTTAACACCTAACATTATGCTTTGCATACAGTAAGAGCTTGACAGATTTTTGTCAAATAAATGAGGGTCATTTATTCTACCCATAGGGTTAGGATCACACCTTAGATCTCAGCCTTGTATAATGGCCTGGCTTCATGTCTCTTTTGAAATTATTTCAGAAACCAAAACCAATTTATATATGAAAGGTCATTCCCTTCTGTGACTCTGAAGTTAGGTTAGCATCCATTCTTCACTAAGATGGAATATAATTTTAAATGTCAGCTCTTTGAAGTCAGGGACTAGTTCTCTTTTTTTCCTCTATATTCACCCTGGAAATCAAAAGCTTATTGATTAATTGGGAGTATGAGAAATTCTTACTTTCTATTATGTGGCCCAGAATTCACTTAGAACTTGAGAACATTGTGGGCAGATGATTCAGAATATTGCCTTCATTAAGTTGGATTGTACATTGCTATCTAATGGCCTCACCACATACTCCCTATCACCTGCTTAAAAAAAAAAAATCTTACAGATACACAGGGGCCCTTACCCAGTTCTGTGAGCTCTCTGGTGGTATATATTTGTTCCTCTTTGAGAACCTTTCTTTTGAAAGTAAAAAATCATCACTCAGGTAGCATCAGGTCCCCTGGGGCACAAGAAGAAGAATGGGAAAGTTGTTTTTGAATTGAGTCTGCTAATAGTGATCATCTACATTCCTTGGCTAGGGAGTTACAGATTTGGGGAGATTAAAATGCATTCCTGTATTCTACTGGTATTACAAACAATTACTCAGAGAGAATGAGAACATGTCTTTTCTTGCCAAAAGAATCTGGAGAAGCAGAAGATGGCAGGCTTGGAGGCTCAGAAGAGGCCACTCATGCTGGCGGCATTGAATGGGCTTTCAGTGGCCCGGGTACCAGGGCGTGAAGTTAGTCAAGATGACGCATCTCGGATGACAATGGATGACAGGGTAAGTGTTGGACTTGTTAAACATAGATTTCCCATCTGAGTTTGTTTCAACCATAACTTCCAAATTTTTAGAAAAAACTAATTTTCTTGTTACTTTGCTTATCGTGTCAGGTATATATTTTCTTTTTTTTTTTTTTCTGGGGCAGTAAGGGTTAAGTAACTTGTCCAGGGTCACACAGCTAGTAAGTATCGAGTGTCTGAGGGTGGATTTGACCTCAGGTCCTCCTGAATCTAGGGCCAGTGCTTTATCCACTGCACCACCTAGCTGCTCCCCAGGTATATATTTTCAACAACAAAATAATTCACTTACTTAAGAATGCAAGAATTGTGAAATTCTCATCCATGTTCTTCATTTAGTACATCTGGTTGGTTCCTTAACATTGCTTCAGTTTCTTTTTTATGTTTGTCAAGGTGGTGAAGTGCTACTTGACTCAAATGACCGGTCCCACTAGCTATATGTATGACCTGCAAAATAAGGAACTTGAAGCAAGTGATTTCTCGAGTCTTTTCTGTGGTTATTGAAACTACTTAACATATAGAAAAATGTGACTCATTTTGGGAAACTTACCATGTAAGAATCAACATTTGCAAGATACATAACTAAAAGGATTGACTATAGGATTCCCCCACTATATACAAGCTTCTCCTAATCACTTAAAGTATGAGTTGTTATATAGCTATTTGCTTTACCCACAACTCTTTAGGAAGGGTTCTGATGCAAAAAGTGTTCTATTTAATGTTTGTCCTTCAATTTTTTTTTTGGTGGGGCAATGAGGGTTAAGTGACTTGCCCAGGGTCACACAACTAGTAAGTGTCAAGTGTCTGAGGCTGGATTTGAACTCAGGGCCTCCTGAATCCAGGGCTGGTGTTTTATCCACTGTACCATGTAGCTACCCCTTGTCTTTCAATTCTTGAAAAGGATCAATGACATCAGCAAAGTGATATCTTGACTTTCCTATGAATTGGATTTAAGTGGAGCCAAGGTGGACAGTCATCAGCCTTACTCTCTCCTCCAGAGTCATTAAAGTCCAGTGGCAAGCCAAAAGTCAAGACAACTGGCATGGCCCAGGATGCAGAAGGTGACCTTGGCCTTTCTAAATTAAGGTCTTTCCCAGGCAAACTTACACAGTGAAATGCATAAACAGACACAAGTACATATTTACCCTTTCCCTGATTATTGCTCCCAGATTCCCTTAGCTGGAGCCCATTCATTTTATATTATTATTATTATTATTATTATTATTATTATTATTATTATTATTATTATTATTATTTGCTACAGCAAAAGGAACTTATTGAAAAATAATTTTTTGACAGACTTGGCTGCATGGAAAAGCTCTTTAGTTGGCAGTGTATGGGAAGAGACCATTCTTTTTATAGTGGAAAGGGCCCTGAACTTGAAAATCAGAGGACTTGAGTTCAAATCTCAGATCTATTACATATAACCTGTGGGGCCTTAGGCACAACCCTTTCCCTCTCTTATGTTTTGTAAAATGAAGGTCTGGGCCATGTGAGCTCCAAGGTTTCTTCTAGCTTTGGCTTTATTACCCTATACTCTACTGCTCTCAGGAAGTGGCAGAACCACACTGGATGAATTTAACATAGAACTAACAGAGCTCAGGTTTTTAAATCCTTATTGGGTCATTCTCTAGTATTATTTTCATGTGATTAGTAGGTTGATCAACAAAAATGACTTTTAAGATACAAAGCTATAAAACCTTTTTGAAATATGTTCAGCTAGAAACAATTGTGGTAAGAGGATGAAAGGCTCCGTGAGAAATGTAATATAGAATATAGAAATGGGCTTTTAGCCAATAGTGACAGAAGGCTCAGTCTGCCAGGATTTAGGATTATAGAGGGGAGAAAATCCAGAAAAAACACCACTTTACAAACAATCAGTTAGTCATTAAGCATTTGTTCAATGCTTAATATGGAACAAGCGCTCTGTTAAGAGCCAGGAATACCAAAAAAAAAAAAAAAAGCAAAAACATGGTTCAAGGAGTTCATGTTCTAATGGGGGAAACAATATTCAAGTAACTACATATGTACAACATATATACTGAGTTGCTGGAAGGCAATTTAAGAGGGGAGGTCCTCAAAGTGGTGGGGTGGCAGGGAGGGAAAGGCTGGAGGAGGCCTCCTGCTGAACAAGATTGGATTTGACCTGAATTGTGAAGGAAGCTAAGGAAATGAGGAGTTAGAGGTGAAGAGGAAGAGCCGCCTATACTTGGGGACAGCTGTCGGAAATCAATGGAGTTTAGAGATGGAGTCCTGTGCATGAGAAGCAGCAAGTAGTTCAGTGTCGCTAGATTGTAGCTGACATGGAGAAGAATAAATTAGAAGATTGCCATGGTGGGAAGGTGCCAAATTATGAAGAACTTTAAAAGCCAAATAGAGAATTGTATATTTGATCCTGGAGGTAGCAGGCAATCACTGGAGTTTTTCAGACAGACAGACAGATGACAGACAGAACGAGAGAGAGACAGAGAGAGAGAGAGAGAGAGAGAGAGAGAAAGAGGCAGTGGGAGGGGGAACTTTTCTTGAAATATGTTCAGCTAGAAACAATTGTGGTAAGAGGATGAAAGGCTCCATGCAATGTAATATATAATATAGAAATGGGCTTTTAGCCAATAGTTACAAAGATCTCAGTCAGCCAGGATTTAAGTTTATAGAGGGGAGGGAGCCCAAGGCAGGGAGCTGGGGGGGGGGGGAGGGGGGGGAGGGAGAAGTGGGGGAGGGTAGTAAGGAAAAGGAGGGGGACATGGTCAGACCTATACTTTAGGAAGATTACTTAGGCAGTTGACTAGAAAATGGATTGGAATGGGATGATGCTTGAGGTGGAGAGAACAATTAGAAAGTGTTGTAATAGTACCAGATTTCAAACTGGTACTGGCTAAGAAATAGAGTGCTGGATCAGTAGAATTGATTAGTTATACAATACACAGCAGTATATTGATTTGTAGTGTATGGACGTAATAATATGCTGTTTGAAATCCAAACTTTGGGAGCAATAATTCACTATTTTGACAAAAAATACTGGGATAACTGGAAAGCATTTTGGCAGAACCTAGATATAGACAAACATCACATCATATACCACAATAAGGTCAAAATGGGTACATGATTTAAACATAAAGGATATCATAAGCAAATTAGGGGAGCATGGAAAATTTTACCTCTTAGATCTATAAGGGAAGAGTTTATAACCAAACAAGAAAGAGAGAATCATGAGAAGCATAATAGATAATTTTGAGTATATGAAATTTAAAAAATTTTGCATAAACAAAAAAACGTAGCCACAATTAGAAGGAACACAGAAAACTGGGGGAAATTTTTTTACAGAAAGTTTCTCAGATAAAGGCTTAATTTCTCAAAAATATAGGTAACTGAATACAACTTATAAAAATAAGAGCCATTCCCCAGTTGATAAGTGGTCAAAGGATACAAATAGCCAGTTTTCAGAAGCAGAAATCAAAACTATTAATAATCATATTGAAAAATTCTTTAAATCACTCTTAGAGAAATGCAAATTAAGACAACACCTCATATCTATCAGATTGGTTAACATAACAGAAAAGGAAAATGACAAATGCCAGAGGGGATATGAAAAATTGGGATACCAATTCACTGTTGGTAGAGTTGTGAACTGGTTCAACCATTCTGGAGAACAATTTGGAACTATGTCCAAAGGGATATAAAAACTGTGTATACCCTTTGACCCAGCAATATCACTACTAGACCAAAGAAATCAAAATAAGATGAAAGGGACCTATATGTAAAAAAAAATTATAGCAGATCTTTTTGTGGTGGCAAAGAATTGTAAGCTGAAGGGTTGCCCATTAGCTGGGGAATGGCTAAATGAGTTGTCATATATGATTGTGATAGAATACTGCTGTCCTATAAAGAAACAACAAAAGGGATGATTTCAGAAAAACCTGGGAAGACCTATGAATTGATCAAAGCAAAGTGAGCAGAATCAAGAGAACATTGTATACATTCACAATATTGTAACAATGATCAACTGTGAAAGACCAACTCTAATCAACATAATGATCCAAGACTGTTTGGAAGGACTCATGATGAAAAATGCTATCCACCTCCAGAAAGAAAACTGATGAATTCTGAGTGCAAATTGAAGTTGTTTTTTTCACTCTGTTTTTCTTACTTTTTCTTTTGGCAACATGGCTATTATGGAAATAGGATTTACATGATTTCACATATAAGATGGGTATCATATTGCTTGCGTTCTCAATGGGTGGAGGAGGGGCTAGAGGGAGGGAAAGAGTTAGCTATTCAATTTTTTTAAATGAATGTTAAAATAATAAATCTTAAAATAAAACAAACAAACAAACAAAAAGAAATCATTGCAATAGTCCTAGTGGGAAATAGTGCTTGTAGAAAGTTGGAGTGGAGAGAAGGGGACATGTATTAGAGATGCTTTAAAGGTTAAAAATAGCATGATTTGACATTATATTGGATCCATAAGGTAGAGTGTAAGTTAGGAACTGCAAATGACACCAAGGTAGTAAGCCTTGGTGACTGGATTGTACCCTCAATAATAACAGGAAAGTTGGAAAGAGAGGGGGGTTTGGGGGGAAAGATAGTGAGTTTAGTCTTGCGAAGGTTGAGTTTGAGATTCCCACAGTAGATCCAGTTTGAGATATTCGAGAGGCATTAGGTGATTGTGGGAGCTAGAAATGTAAACATGGGAATGAGCTGCATAGTTTTGGTATTAAAACCATGGGAGTTTTGATGAGATCAAGAGAGATAGTACAAAGAAAAAAGAAAAGAGCACCCAGCACAGGGTGTTGGGGGGATACACATGGTTAGTGGACATGATATGGATAAAGATCCAGCGAAGGAGACTGAGGAATGGACAGTTAGAATGGGAACCAGAAAACAGAAGAATATTCCAGACTGATTGCATCTGTAGTTTCTGAGAGGTCAAGAGAGATGAGGATTTTTTAAAAGCCATTAGATTTTTCAATTAATAGATCACTGACAACTTTAAAGAGAGAAGTTGCAGTTGGATTATGAGGTCAGAACCTAGATTGCAGGGGGCTTATAAGCAAATTAATTTTTCTCAAAATGTTTATTTGGGAAAGTGGGGTTTTGCAGAGATGGTAGGATCAAATGACTTTTGTTTCTGTTTGGATGAGGAAGATAGGGACACATTTAAAGGCAGCAGCCAAGGAACCAGAATATAGCCAGAGACTGAAAATTAGGGAGTCAGAATGAAAGTGATAATATGCTGGTTAAGACTGGAGGACATGAGATCAAACGTGAGATGTTTGCCTTGGTTATGAAGATAGCGACCTGTCTTTTCATGTTGAGATAGAGATGGAGTAGAAGATAGTGGAGGAAGACATCTGAGTGGTTTGAAAAGAGGAGGAGGAGAAAAAAGGAACCATCTTCAGTTTTTTCAGAGTTTTAAGCTAAGGTGAGAGTGTTAGGGTATTAAAAGCCTTGTAGACTTGAGGAGGGATGATAAGTGTTGGAAAAGTTGCTGTGCTGAATGGGATAGTTAATTAAGGAGGTGTTCAAGACTAAGTTTGCTGCAGCGAGGGTTCAGTTAAGGTTATTTAATATTAATTTATAGGATTTAGTACTGTAGATACATGGATTTTCTCTCAAGAGAAAATCTGTCAAAAGGCTGCCATTTAAAAAATCAGGCAACTGAGACCCATTAAGGCTAAGCAATTTACCCATAGCCATTCCCCAGTGTTAAGTGTAAGATAATCAATTTGAGCCCATCTTCAAAAAGAGGTACTAATGGATTATTTAGCAAAAGTGGATTGTCCTTTGGAATTTTTTATTCTGTCTGTGCTTCACATTAAGCTCTTTTGGAAGTCCCAGTGAAAAATAATGTGACCAGAAGAAAAGACACCAAAAAGGGAAGGAATCTGGATAATCCTCACACTAACTCACCATTCCTAGTTTCATTGAGATTTAACTGTATGCTCTAGCAATTCAGTGCTGTGATTATATTTTAAAAGATGAGTTTGTATTTTTAAAATGACAAAATTGAAGAGTTAAAATTTATGTCCTTTTGCAGTTTAGAACCCTGAAGAAGAAGTTGGAAGAGGGATTGGTGTTTACAGAATATGAGCAAATTCCAAAGAAGAAACCAGATGGTGTTTTCACTACTGCCACACTCCCAGAAAATGCTGAGCGAAGCCGAATTCGTGAGGTGGTCCCCTATGAGGAAAATCGTGTTGGGCTGGTACCAACTAAAGAAAACAGCACTGGGTATATTAATGCCTCCCATATCAAGGTAAATGGGCAAGTGTCTGGGGAGGTTTTGAAGAGAAAGACTTGGGAGTTAAAGGAATAAAAGAATGAGGAAAAACTTGAGGGGTTCCCATTGTAATGCTTGGCTTTTTCCCAAACCCTTAGGGGATATTTCTGAATGCCCATAATTTTCTTAGTAAACTGGAAGGGCATGCCTGTTACTGCAAGGAGAAAAAAACACCAAACAAACTAGTAGTCTCAGCAAGAAAGGAAAGCCAAGTACACACACTTTGGGTGCCGATTCACTGCAAATGAATTGGGCTTTTTTACTTCCCATGTGGATTATACCTCTGACTGAATTTGTACGAGAGATTGTCAATCAAATCATTTTCACTCTATTATTACTTTATGAAACCTATTCCAGAAATTAAAGGCATATCAGAATCTGATTTAAAATGGGTTATGTTCTGAAAGGTCCTTTATAAATATAAATCACTTGTTTCCTGGGGAATGGAGGCAGAAAAGATTGTAGAGATATATCGATTAAGATCAAAAATGAGTTGGGAATTTCTCAGATGGTTGGTGTTTCATTCTGGTGAGGAAGTTCTTGCTTCCTCTATGCCAGTCCCTGGTCTTTTGTTGCACTTGGTGTTACTAGCTATGGTAAGTGGATTCTGGTACAAAACCTAGCAGCCAGGCTACTGGACATCTGCCACACCTTCATGCTGCTCTCTCTTGTGCTTCTGGGTGTTACAGATCATGCCAGTTCTGGGACCCATAGCATAGATCTTATCCCGTTTTTGTGACTTGGGCCCCTCTGGCAGTCTAGTGAAGCTTATGGAATCCTTAAGAAAATGTTTTTGAGGGGGCAGCTAGGTGGCAGAGTAGATAAAACACCAGCCCTGAATTGAGGAGGACCTGAGTTCAAATCCAACCTCAGACACTTGACACAAGCTGTGTGACCCTGGGAAAGTTACTTAATCCTCATTGCCCTGCAAAAAAAAAAAAAGAAAAAAGAAAAAGATAATGTTTTTGAAAAATTAGTAGTTGAAGGAAATGGCAAATTTCAGTTAGAAGTTAGTGAAAATAAAGCTGTAATTATTTTTTCAAGTTCATGGACCCCCTGAAATTTGTCCTGATCTAGGGAATAGGCTGTGCAGTGTCTGTCCCAGAATAGGATGTTTCAGCAGCAAAAGGAAGAAGACAAGGAGCCTGTGGTCAAGGAGGAGTCTTGGGATAGTCAGAGGAGGATGTGGGCAGAGCTCTGTTGGATGGTTGCTGGTTTGAACTATCTTGGAAGTAGCACCTCATTTATGAATTGAATTTGACTCCCTCCTGTCCCTGCTGGTACAGCCTTTACTCCCACTTTAGGTACTGTCTCATGGAGAAGACAGGTCATGTAAATGGTCAGTGGTCTTTGCCTCCTGCTCTTCCTGCTTGAACTGTCTGCACCCACTGCCAGATGTTTTGAAGGAGGATGGCTATAGCTTGCCTGGTCCCAATGGCTTCAGGCTGGAGTTGGAGTAAATGCAGAGAGAGCTGCGTATAGCCCAGAAGCATTTGGAGGTTGTATTATGTCAGAGCTTCTCCTCAAGATGGAGCTGGGGCCTCCAGAGACATTTCTGGATCACTTGTTATTGGATCTTCCCTTAGGTTTAGGGAAAAGTGAGAACTTTGAAATCTACTGGATGAAGGTCCTGAGAACTTTACCCTCCAAAAAAAGAAGCACTTTATATTTAAAGTAATAGTTTGTGAGTTTATGTGTGTTTTGTATATCAACCATGGGTGTTAAGGGAGGACTAGTCCCTTTGGTAGGAAGGCTTGCCAAGCCCTTTTCAAGCTGTTCTTCATCCATCTTTGGTGTCTGAACAATCACTGAACTCTCACCTGTGGCTCCAAGAAGCTGTAGCTTGCACAGCAGCCATACCCTGGTAAAACTGTCAGCAGACAGGTTGAACCAAGTTGTGGGTTACCGACAGGTCTCAAACCCCTTGGCGAATTAGGGGGATGTCTACCCCAAGCAGAATGAGTGGATGAGAATATCTTGTTCCAACAACCATGAAGAGAGCTGAAGCATGGAGTGCTTAGAGCTTGGTCAGACATCAGACACCAGTCATCCATTGCATCTTGGGCCATCATCAGTCTTCTTGACTTTTCTCCAATCACTGGACTTCAGTGACTCTGGAAGAGAGAGTGAGGCTGATCACTTTGTGCAACTCTGTTTCACTGAAATCCAAATCACATGCAAGTCAAGACATCACCCATTGATGTCATTAGTCCTCTTCGAAAATGAAGAACAAAAAACAACAACATATCTATCATGCAATAGAAAATAGAATAAATTCTCAGATTGAAGATTCCCTTGAGTTAATTTGATAGTGCTTATTATAGCATGTGCATGTGTGGATTGCACTGAGAATTCAAACTTCGGCTTAGGAGAGATGTCAGCTAATCATCTCAGCTATAGAGGTTTGGCCAATTTTACATTTTGTGAAGTGCAAACAGATCGTTATAACATTGTTCTCACAAAATTTAAATTATTAAAACCCTATAATTAGTAGTTCTTCTAGTATACGAATGAATCAGTTATGAGCAATCTTTTTCTGTTTTTCTTAGGATTTAAGTTTAGTCAACTATATTCTACTGAGTGAGAATTTGTAGTTAAACAGCATATCTATCACATGTGCATGTACATGCATGTATACATACTTTCCCTAGCTACTATATGACATAAACTAAGCTAACTTATTAAGCCAGTTAGGATATTTTGTACACTTTATCTTTTCCCTTCTTGCTAATTTCCACTATTTTCTTTTCTCAGTGGAATTGATTAGAATTCATGCACATGCTTTTAATGACAGTTTGAAAAAACTATGTATTTATTTATGATAAGGGTGAATGAACCACAGCCCTGAGAAGTTTTTTGGGAGGGTAATCTTTTTTTTCTAAGCTTTTTATTCATTGATCTTAACCCATAGCAATATTGACACTATCTTTTTAACTTCCACTAAGTATTAAAGTACCTCCCAGAATCAGGTGTAGAATCAGTTGTAATCACTTTCTTTTGTAGTATAAGGAATATGCTGTGAGTAGGTATAGAATTTTTGTATCAAAAGTTAACTACCCCCATTTTCTTTTTTTTTTTTCATGTGCATTATCAGAAAATCCTGGTAGGTAGAACAACCAATCTATTGTTCAGTTTATGATGAGAGAGGGAGGGAGGGAGAATAAAATCAGTGTCAGTCTTGATTTATGGTTTCAAATTGATGATTCAAATCATAATTTTAAAATAGAATAGTAGATCAGTGGACAATCTGCTGAAAGTTATATGTAGCAACATTTTGATATCTCATACTTTTGATAGAATGTCACTCACCATTTTTCATTTTCCTACCTTTGGAAGATAACTGTTACTGGTTAAACTGTGCCCAGAGAGACTTATTATCCGAGAAGCATTCCCTTCCCCAGCCATTCTCTCAGAGGCTCATTCTTCATTTGTAGCCATAGTGGATATAGTATATACATAAAAGATCAATAGAGTAATGCAAAAACATGTCACGGTTTTGGAATAAGTTTTGTGTGTTGTCATTATCTTCTCCCTGGGTTCCAAGGGGTGGCTAACAGAGGCCAAACAGATGTTCATTTACTTAGAAAGTTTGGTCTTATTTGTGAAATCTAGCTTAGTAGGTAGTACCCTCTCTGTGTTTAATTCAGATTTTAGTAAACTCCTGTCATTGTATAAGAATGTGATATAATGCTTTAGGTAGCATCCTCTTAGAAAATGTAAAGGTCACATGTAACATGTGCCAGAAAGGCTAATGTTGAGAAGTACATTTCCACAGATAAGCCCAACTTTTAAATGTACTAGAATTTTATTTCCCACAAATAACAGGAAAATGCAGTTGACAGCTTTAGTTAACAGCTACTCAAACATGCTTAGATAACACTAGGGCAATTGACATGGTTTTGCCTAGTTAGAATCATGTTAATGTGTTATGTCATGGGACATTTAAAAAATGGAATGAAAAACCAATGCCAACCTCATGCACGAAGTTCATCGCTTTCATGATCATTTAAGGATCAGCATTGGTTGATGAGTTTAAATGAACTGGCCTGTAGATTTTCAAGTCAGGTTTAGTGGTTCAAGGCACAGAGACTCTCTTCAAAGCATCCATTTGCCCCTCTTAGCATAGCCTTAAGCACTTTGGCCAGTCCTTTTGTTTGTGGCTGTTTTCATCTGATATTTATAACTTGGTAGTGAACAGTGGCCATGAGCTAAATGTTAGCATCCTTTCAAGATCACTTCCAGCTGCATAGGGTTGATTTGTCTTAGTCCAAGATCACAAGCTCATCTCTTCTCATTTTGAAGGGCATATGAGGTTGGGCCTGTGGGATTGTGATGAGACAGAGTTGTTGGAGAATATGACAGAGTAAAGATCTATGTGAATTTACAGTATGTCTGCCCAGTACAGGCTTAGGGAACAGCAGTTTTCATTTCCACAATAAGGAGAAATGTTCTCTAAAACAATTTTTGAAAACACGTTATGCTTCTGGAAAAATGAAAGATTTTTAAAGTATAATATTTTATACAGAATTTAGAGAAATATGCTTTTTGTTTGAGACTAGAAGTTTGGCAGAATAAGCTGAAACAACATAATCACTTTTTAATATATATTCAGATCTTCTCTATAAATTATCTGAATCTGCATTTACAGTTAGGAAAATGAAAATATTGGTGGGAAGTAGCTCCCTTGAATTTATGGCTCACCAACATTGTGACTGTGGAAAGAGATGGCTTTTTCCATTCTGCCACTAAGTTAATTACCCCATGGTAATTAACCAATATAAGTAAATGCATTAACTCTTTCAGGCAGTCATAGTCCACTGTAATGAATTATTTTCCCCAGGCATCTTGATTTTTGGATACATAGCTGCATTTTATACAATGTGTATGTGTGTGTTGCAATAATGCTATTTGTGAAGCTTCAGCTTTTGGCATATGCTCTAGGTAAGAAAGAGTTATTGATGTCCTTTCTCTTGTTGGTCAATATTCAAGGTAAAAGCTCTGCATTTTCAATGAAATCATCTTTTATTGCCAGACAAATAAAAACAATTTATTGATTCGTGAATTTTTCTTCATTTTACTGGAAATCCCTCATACTGGAATTTGACATTTTGTCATAGAGTGTGCACATGTGTGTGTATGTGTATGTGTGTGTGGGTGTGCGTGCATGTGCACACCTGCATGCATGTAGGCTATTAGAATGCTAGGATTGAATAAGTGATTTGAATCTTCCTCCCAAAATTTTCTTGAATTTACATAGCTGATAAGGTTTTGTACTGCCATTAGATTGGAAACTCCTTAAGGGTGGGAGCCTACCCCCAATCTCCCATTTTGTATCCTCAGTGCTTAACACTCTCTTTCATTTGGTAGATGCTTAATAAATATATCTATCCAATACAATTGAACTAGCAGAAACATTTAATTTATCCAACCACATGAGATGTTCCCTAGTACATTTCCCTTTTGTTTTTAAGGATTAATTATCATGAAATATATTCAAATAAACATTTAACACATGTTTAGAGGATCTTTATGTTATAAGCATCTGAGTTAATCTATATTAAAGTCCTACACCTGGAGTCAGGAAGACCTGAGTTCAGATCCAGCCTCAGATACTTACTAGCTACATGTCCTCTGGGGCAAGTAATTTAACTTATGTTTGCTTCAGTTTCTTCAACTATAAAACAGGGATAAGAATAGCACCTTCCTTTCCCCTCCCCTTCCCCTTCCCTTTCCCCTCCCCTTCCCCTTCCCTTTCCCCTCCCCTTCCCCTCCCCTTCCCCTTCCCTTTCCCCTTCCCTTTCCCCTTCCCTTTCCCCTCCCCTTCCCTTTCTCTTTCCCCTTCCCTTTCCCCTTCCCTTTCCCCTTCCCTTTCCCCTCCCCTTCCCCTTCTCTTTCCCCTTCCCCTTCCCCTTCTTCTTATCATCTGGCTTAGTTTTTGACATTTTCAATAACATATTTTTAAGACAGGGAAAGAAGGTTGTGTGGGATTAGTGCTAATGGTGTTCTCTCTGATTTTTAGGTAGCTGTTGCTGGAGAACAATGGCATTATATAGCAACTCAAGGTCCACTGCCCCATACCTGCCATGACTTCTGGCAGATGGTGTGGGAGCAAGGGGTGAATGTGATTGCCATGGTCACAGCAGAAGAGGTATGTGGAATGATGGCAAATCAATCCTTTTCTGTGAGTGCAGGTGACAATACCATGTGGTTATTTTGGGAACCTCCCTTCTCACCTACCTCTTCCCTACAGATCCTCTTTGGATCATAGGATCAGAGACATAGGGTTGAAAGAGACTTTATTTATCTAGCATCTAGTCCAAAGCCCTCATTTTAGATAGGAGGGAGATGAGGCCCTAGGAGGTGAAATCACTTGCCCAGGTTTGCACAAGTAATAAGTTCCATGGCTCCAAATTCAGCCCTTTTTCAGCCCAACCACACTGCCTTCCATTGATTTTTCTCTTCTTTTCCATGGAGGCTTTGTTATTGTTGTTGTTTTTCTACTAGAGATAATTTACTCTTGTAGCTTCTCCTCTCACGTCCCATTTTAAACTACTGCTTAGATTTCTGTGAACCAAAGAGCAAAAACAACAAACTTCAGTTCAGCTGGCTGACTTTTTGTTTGCCAAACAAAGCAACAATCTTTCCATTGGAATCTGAGAACCTTGGGCTGCGCTTGGTTAAACTGACATATATTCCAACCCTGGGCAAGGCCAGCTCCATATACCATCGTTCTTATCAGCTGAAAAGAGACCAGAAGCTGATGTTCCTGTCTGTATTCCTTGGGGAGAGGAGGGATTCTTTTAATCCTTCTGCCAAGCCAAACAGAGTTATTCTATTGTAATTAGAGAATAACACCACTGGCTGATCAGACAGCGAACTTTGTGCTTTGCTCTTCAAGATGGGAGAGATGGAGGTTTCTTCTCTTGTCATCTGCTAGTTTTCCACCAGCTCTTTCCTTGCCTCTAACTGTATGTCACCTAAGGTTTTACAGGAGTCCTAGTAAGTGTAAAATGGTGTCCCTTTCCTTGACCTCTTATATGCACTTAAGGTCCCTTTTCTGACTGTTATAAAGAGGTGAGGAGAAAATGGAATTAAAAGAGACTTCTATTCTGGTTCCTAGCCATTCAGAGTGGGTACTCTGCAGATTGATTTGTAAGATTATGGTAACGGAAGCCACCCAAAGCAACGTCCAGACCTAGTTCCAAGTCTTGGGTCAAGTCTTGTTCCATGATCATTCTGGAGTGAATGATTTGCCCTTCTCTTAAAAATGTCAAGATCTTAGCATCTCATTAGGTTCATAAAGCTGGACCCTAGAAATCATCTAATCCAACTTCTTCATTTTATGGAAGAGGAAACTGATGCCCAGAGAGAAGTGATTTATCAAACAATAAGTGGAAAGACAGGGACCAGAACTGGGATTTCCTGATACCCATTTCAGCCCTCTTTCTGCTAAAGCATGCTGCCAGAATACTTATAATCAGCAAGTGTTATTGAATGGCTAACCAAAATCATTCAGGCTAAAACTTAAACTCACTCTGTTTTTAATACAAGGCACGATTGAAATTAAGGTTGCTTCTCACCACTCCCCTCCCTTTTTTTCCTCCTTTAATTTTTAAATAGGCCCTCCTTCCTGTAGGCCCGTGGTGTCCAAATTTTTCCACTGTGGGATGATCTTTTGATTTCCAAAGATTCTTAGTCACCATAGTGTGGGCTGGGTGTGGAGGTATGTTTAACAGTAAATGAGTTAGGGATAGGACAGCATGTGGGGGAAGGTTGATGGTAAGATTATGGTCATGAGACTTCCTTTATGCTGGAAATCCTTTCAGAGAGGATGTATGGTAGACACTGCTGACCTTGAAGACCAACTAGATAATTATATTTTGCTAGATGGGTCAGCCATAGGTTAGGTTCATAATATGGATGTGTCTCACTTTATGGAGTAGATCTTTGGCTGAGAAGTTTTATGTCTGTTGCATTTTAATAAAACCCAGTCCCATTTCACCTACTGTAGGGAATGCTATTCTGCATTTAAAGGAACCCTGCTGAAAATCCTCTTGTGAAGCCAAGAATCTTTTTGTAAAACAAATAGCTATTACCTTTCTGAAAAATCTAATTTGAATTTTTTGTACCTCTCTGCAATTCACTCTTTCCTTGGCTGTAGGTTACTGAGAATGTGAATTTGTGTTTCTGCTGGAATGAATGTTTAAATCAGATACTATTTGCAAGAGGCAGTGGTTCTCTGGCTCTGTGCCCAATATCCTCACTGCTCACCTCATTCTCCTTCTGTGTAAGAGACTGGAGATGAAGAAGTTCCATATTTTTAGAATGACTCTAATTCAGAGTATGCACATATTATACTTTTTTGTGTCTTAGACCCCTGGGGAGTCTGGTAAAGCCAATAGACTACTCAGAACATTTTATTTTTAAATGCATGAAATAAAACACATAGGATTATGAAGGAAATGGATCATATTGAAATATAAGTATTAAAATATGAGAGAAAAAACTCAAATTCATAGAGACTGGGTTAAGGACCCCATGAGGGAATGAAGAGAACTCTGGGTTTGGAGTCAGTGGAGTCAAGCTTAAATTCTGGCTCACTTTCTAGCCATACAATCTTGGGCGAGTTTGCTTAACCTCTCTGAGTCTCTGCATCCTCATTTGTGAAATGAGATGTTTGTATTGGATAAACCCCTCATGTCCTTTTTAGCTGTGATTCGGAGATCTTCCTAATCTATGAATTAATTAATTTTTTTTAACCTAAACTCCGGTATTTTCTGTCTTCTATAAAATCATCCAAATCTGGTTTTCCCATTTGTCCAGATGTTTCCATTTAGATATTAATTTGTAAACAGTATTTGTTTGCTGACCAAACTGGTTGAATGATCTTGTAGTTTTTTGAAGTTATGTTGCTTTTGAACATTCAAGATGAGAAAGTACTCAGGGTGGGATGATACCTCTGAGCTTGGGGATTGTGTTCATGGAAGACCATTGAGGACAAGCAGGTTGTTCTTGAGTTTTAACATTAGGAAGATACTTTAATATTCTATCTCATGGGGGCAGCTAGGTGGCGCAGTGGATAGAGCACCGGCCCTGGAATCAGGAATACCTGAGTTCAAATCCGGCCTCAGACACTAAACACTTACTAACTGTGTGACCCTGGGCAAATCATTTAACGCCAATTGCCTCACCTAAAAAAATAAATAAATAAATAAATAAATAAATAAATAAATAAATAAATAATTCTATCTCATGGAAAGTAATGAAGTAGTTTAAAACATTTCCAATGTTATACTTACTTGTGTCATCATGATTGTTATAATAATACTGTACCAGGTTGCTTATGCAGAGAAGTCATTCTTTTCTTCTGAACATTTGATTGGTTTTCAAGTCCTCCCCCTAAGAGGGAGAAGAATGATGTCAACCACCTTTTCCCCCAGAACTTCCCATATAGCACTTTGCTTTGTGATTCAAAAATGCATTTATCATGATATTATATTGATCTACTTTATAGTGCTCTATTATAGTGACCTATTATAGTGATCTGCTTTTAAGTCATAACTTCTCAGGGGTTGTAAGTTCCAAGAGAGCAGGGACTGTCTGAAATTTATATTGTAACTCCCCCTCCCAGCATAGTACTATACTCACAGTATATGCTTAATGTTTCTTGAATTAAATTGAACCCATTTTCATTTTTGCTTTTTGTGTATGTGTGTGTATGTGTGTGTGTGTATGTGTGTATGGTTTAGGAAAGCGGAAGAACCAAGAGCCATCGGTACTGGCCCAAACTGGGCTCTAAGCACAGCTCAGCCACCTATGGCAAGTTCAAGGTGACCACAAAGTTCCGAACTGATTCTGGTTGCTATGCTACCACAGGTCTGAAGGTCAAGCATCTTTTGTCTGGGCAGGAGAGGACAGTGTGGCACTTGCAATATACAGACTGGCCAGATCATGGTTGTCCAGAGGATGTCCAAGGCTTTTTATGTAAGTTCTTTGCTTCATGAATGCAATTGCTGACTTGCTTTGCCATTTGAAGACAAGCCATACACGAAAGAGAGATGTCTCACTAAAGTACAATAGAAGTCAACATTACAGTGCTATTAGCACATGTAGAGGTATTGTTGGATTAGTGGTGGTGTGTTCTTCATTACAATTTGTTTAAGTGAAAAATAACTTTCAATTTTATGAACTATAGTTTTTTTCCCTCAGTTTAGCCCTCCCTCCCTTTAGTTCCCATGCACACAGACCCTAGGTATAAATCCTTTCTAGCTGATCCTTTGCTCTAAATTTCCCTCCCCTTTTTCCCTTTCCCCTTCCACTGTGACATTTGTTTTCCTCTTTTCATTGTTGTTAAATTCCCTTTTAACCTCTAGCTCCTCCCTCTCCCAACCACCTTTTCCTTTTTTATTTTTTCCTGAGACTGGGTCTTCCTATCACCCAGGCCGGATAGCAGCCATTTACAAGTCTCACCCTATTGCTGATTGGCATCAAAGCTTTGACCTGTTCTGTTTCTCTGTGGTCTGGTTCACCCCTTCTTAGTCAGCCTTGCATCTCCTCCACTCCTGGGGATGACCACACTGGTGCTAACTTTAGCAGGGACATCCAGTCAGTTAGAGCATTACTGCAGCCAAAGGACATCCAAACTTTTTTCTCCCTCAGTAGCAGGGACTTCAGGCATGGGCCACAACATTTGGTTATCTCATCTTCTTACACTCCTTCTACCTGCTTACATTAACTGTGATCTTGTTTTTCCCAAAGGGAACCCTCTTAAATGCTGGTCACTCCTTTCTCCTCCCCCAACTTCACAGGTCTTATAAGAGGAATCTACACCCTCCTTGCTTCCCACTGGCACTTCCAATTACCCGTTCTGCTAACATAGGTCCACAATCTTTGAATTTCATATTATCTGATGATACCACCATCCTCCTGATCTTTGCTATTCTCACTTCCTCACACCCAGTACTTTCTTGTGAGTTTATGATATGAAGGGATTCACCACAAATGATCATAAGGAATTATTCTCCAACTGTCTACAGAGACAAATGAGAACCTGGGCTTGAATGTCAGTAAGATAGAGGTTTTGACTGAACAACAGAAAAAAAATTCAGACAAAAGAAAAATCAATAATTTGTTCTTTATGGTTGAGACTTTCACCTCTCTAAAGGATCAGAGAATCTGGAGAGGACTTCAAGATTATTTAGTTTCACCTTTTTGTTTTATGGATGAGGAAATCTATGTCAAGATAATTGATTTGCCCAAGGTAACACAGGTTGTAAGTTGCAGAGCTGAGCTTCAAACACATGGGCTCTGATTTCAAATGAATCACTCTCTCCACTGCTCTGAGGTGTGTGGTTATGATCAAATGATTTTGGGGGGCTCTTCTCAGACTAGGATTTCATGAAAGTTTTATGAAGGGGGGATAGTAGAGGCGGTTTCTCTGGGTTTTTATGTGAATAATAGACCACAGTTTTCCTGAAGTAATTTAGATATTTCCCTACCTAGAAATGAGGAAAGAAACATTATTTTTTTAAAAAGGTTTTTTTTTTCAGATTGAACTTAAATACCAAAAAGAACATTTCTCTGCACACAATAGAACACAAAAAGATTCTCAATGAGATTCTGAATCTCTATAGCACTTGCTTTAAAAATATATGTGTGAGGGGGTGGCTAGGTGGCGCAGTGGATAAAGCACCGGCCCTGGATTCAGGAGTACCTGAGTTCAAATCTGGCCTCAGACACTTTACACTTACTAGCTGTGTGACCCTGGGCAAGTCACTTAACCCCCATTGCCCCCCCCCACAAAATATATATATATATATATATATGGGGGGGGGCAGCTGGGTGGTGCAGTGGATAAAGCACTGGTCCTGGATTCAGGAGGACCTGAGTTCAGATCTGGCCAGAGACACTTTACAATTACTAGCTGTGTGACCTTGGGCAAGTCACTTAACCCTCATTGCCCTGCAAAAAAACAAACAACAACAAAAATTATATATGTGTGTGTATATATGTACCTACATAGATAGATAACTTCTATCCACTATCTTCATAAGTGTTTCATTTACTTGTGCTTCCTTTTGCAGTTCCTTCTGTTTTCCTCTTTGAATTTGAAAAATAACATTTCAAGGGCCTTTTAATTTTTGGCATGCTAACCATGTCCCTCCCCTTCCCTACTGAAAATTGAGAAAAGGAAAGAAAAGATCTTTAGATCAACAAAGCATAAACAAAATGAATTCACATAGTGTCCGGGTCCAAAAATGAATGCTGTTCTCTGTACCTTCTGTTCATCATCTTTCTGTCAGGAGGTGCTTTGACATCGGTCTCTTGAAACTGGGGTGATCATTGCATCAATCAGAGCCCCTGTCCTTGTTGACATTGCTCTCCTGGTTCTGCTCACTTCGCTCGGCATTACTTGAGTTTACTCAGGATCATCTGAAGTGACCTTCATAACTTCTTACAAAACAGTAATATTTTATTACATGCATACATACCATATTTTATTTAGTCATTTACCAATTACCAGGTAAATTACCATTTGCCATTTACCAGCCTAAAGTATCCCCTGAGATTCTAGTTTTCTTTATTAGTTTTTTTCCCCCCTTTGCTCACTCCTTCAGGATCAGGAAGATTTGTTTGGTTTACAGCTATTCTTTCCCTTAAGGAGGTATCATCCTCCTTAATGCTGTGTGATACATCCCCCTTTCCCCCAGTCCTTGCCTGTTTCCCTGTTGATTTTGATGTATACCAGATTTGTGTGTGTGTGTGTGTGTGTGTGTGTGGTTCACTCTCCTTTGTCTATTTCAGATAAGTGAGGCTTATCTCATGCCTACATCCTTCATTCCTTGTTCCATATTTGTATATCTTTCTTTTCATGCACTTGAGTTATGAGAACTAGCAGATCCCACCTCCTTCTTTCTCTCTTCTACACTTTGTTGTATAGAAGTCTTTAGTCATTTCACTTGTGTCTGACTCTTCATGACTCCATTTGGGGTTGTCTTGGCAATACTGGAATGGTTTGCCATTTCCTTCTCCAGCTCTTCTTACAGATGTGGAAACTGAGGCCAACAGGGTTAAGTGAGCTAGTAAGTATCTGAGGCTGGATTTGAACTCAGGAAGATGAATCTTCCTGGCTCCAGGCTCAGTACCCTATCCACTGTGCTACCTAGTTGTTCCCTTTTCTACACTAGTGTAGTCCTTTTACCTTGTTGTTAACAAGTTTCTTTCTGTTTCCCTTCTTCCAACCATGAGAACAGAACCTATCTATTCCAGGATCCCTGTTTTTCTTATTTAATTCCCTACAAACCCTTTAAAGGAACCCTTCTTTCCTCTACTTCTATGAGAATGTGAGAATTACTTCACCATACCTCTCATACTATCTGCTCAAATACATGTGCTTTTCTAGGTTTCTCTAAACTTTTGGGTTTGTATTTTAAAATTCCTACTCAGATATGGTATTTCCATCAAGATGCATGGAAATTCTTTATTCCATTAAAGGTCTATTTTTCCCCCAATAGGGATTATACTGTTTTATAAGTTATTCTTAGTTGAAGGCCTTTGTCTTTTTAAATATTATATTCTAAGATTTTCTCTTGTTTTTAGTTGCAGTTGCCATAGTGATCCTGACTATAGTTCCTAGGTATCTGAATTGTTTCTCTCTGAATCCTTGTAGTATTTTTTTTTCCTTTTATGGGGGAAATTTGCACAGTGGCTATGACATTCCTAAGATTTGTCCTTTTGGGGTTCCTTTCAGTAGGTGATTGGTGTATTCTTTCTAATTTCACTCTGCCTCTTAGTTTCAAAAAGATCTGGGAAGTTTTCAAAAATCAATGATTTCTTAAAATATAGTCTCCAGGTCTTTATAGTTTTCAGGGAATACAATACTTTAAAAATTATTTCTGCTACATCAGTTTTCAAAGTCAGTGTATTTTGGGGCGGCTAGGTGGCGCAGTGGATAAAGCACCGGCCCAGGATTCAGGAGTACCTGAGCTCAAATGCGGCCTCAGACACTTGACACTTACTAGTCGTGTGACCCTGGGCAAGTCACTTAACCCCCATTGCCCCGCATAAAAAAAAAAAAAAACAAAGTCAGTGTATTTTGATAACAAATAACTTACATTTTCTTCCTCTTCAGTCTTTTGATTCTGTTCTAATATTTCTTGATGCCTCACAGAGGCATCATTTCTCTTTGGTCAATTCTAGTTTTTAGGGAGTTGATTACTTGAGTAGGATTTACTCCTTTCTCTTTATAGGCTATTCTCTTTCCCTTTCTTTCCTCCATAGCTTTTAAAAAAAAATTCATTTTGGGGCAGCTAGGTGGCACAGTGGATAAAGCACCGGCCCTGGAGTCAGGAGTACCTGAGTTCAAATCCAGCCTCAGATACTTGACACTTACTAGCTGTGTGACCCTGGGCAAGTTACTTAACCCCAATTGCCTCACTAAAAAATAAAATTTTTTTTAAATTTCATTTTTATCTCTTGCTTAGATTCTCACATATAGTCATGTAATTCTCATGAATATTCCTTTATTCATAGTAGAGTTGGGGCTAAAGTTGACTCACTACCCTCTGCCCTGGGAGAGGGCCTGCCTGTTGTTATTTTTTTCATCTTTCCTTTGTAGAGATTCTGTTGCTGAAAACTTTTCCCATCATGATGAGAAGGTATAGTGGCCAAGTCTTGAAAGTGTCCTACTTCTTCCCCTGCTTCCATTCTTTCTTTCTTTGGCTTCTTCACAAATTAAACCTCTACTGTGTTACTGAAAGAGAGAAAAAAAGACAAAGCCATTCAGCTTGGTAACTGACTAGAGCTCAAGGAAATGTGTTATCCCAAACGTTATTTGAAAAGACATTAAACAGGTCAGTTGGTGAATGCCAGAATGGTGAAAAAAAAATTAGAGAATATTATAAAAAGAATATGTTTTATTAATTTCCGGTGTGTGGGTAATTCAGTAAGTGTGACTTAACAAATCTTAAATTCTTGAATGCTGGTTTTAGGCATGCATTCTTTTAGATTGTCTAAGGTTTGTCCTTGTAAGCTAGATCATCATCAAGCCAAGTACCAAGAGAGTATTATCTTAGTCTCTTAAGAAATTCCTTGATTAAATCACTCTATATTATACTCATGCTTTGTAAAGACAGCTAACAGATGTGTCATCTGTTTTGAGCAGGACTTTGAAATTTCTTATAAAATTGTTGAGCCCTATCCATCAAATCTCATTTCCCTTGTTCAAGAAGCCATATGATAAATTTCTCTGTGATTTTATAATTTCAGAATAAAAGTTGTCTCTGCAGACAAATTTACATGTTGTCTTTTGCCACACTTTCAATACTATGTAACCTAGTGTGTTTCCTTTCTGTATCTTAGTTGCAGGGAAACTTAGAGCCCAAACTCTTTCCTTACTAGGAGTAATTAGCCTATCTCAAATGACTGATAACACAATTCATATATTCCTCTAAAATGGTTTATCTTATCACTTTAATCCTTAATACTTTTATCTTATATTATTTAAAATTTCGAAAACTACATCAAATCTTCCTGGAAGTAGATGTTTTTTTTTTTTTTTAAAATAGGTGTTTTTAGGTTTCAATACATTTTCTTGAATAAATCAGAATCATGGACTCTTTTAGCTTGTAGTGTCTTCAATAAATATTTAAATTGAATTAAGAGCACTTATAACTCTTCACTAGGTTAATAATTTTTCCTTTGACTTTTTTTTTTTTTAGTGAGGCAATTGGGGTTAAGTGACTTGCCCAGGGTCACACAGCTAGTAAGTGTTAAGTGTCTAAGGCTAGATTTGAATTTAGGTACTCCTGACTCCAGGGCCGGTGCTCTATCCACTGCGCCACCTAGCTACCCCTGACTTTGTTTTTAATTTGGATGAAATGATTTACTGAGAAGTAGGAAATACTTTTTTTTAAACTTTAATCCCTGTAAAATCTAAATTAAGAGTGACTAATATTGATTAAAGTGAGGCTTCTGGATAACACATGATTTTCAGATATTTATTCCCTCCTTGTTCTTTGTGACCCATTCTGTTATGGACTGGGCCCCAGTATCTTTGTAATATTGGTCTCTCCATCTTAAATAGTAGTAAGCATGGGTATCAGGCTAGACTTTGGACAGAACACTATACAGCTATTCTGCCAGGCAGAAGATGGAAAGGGATATAATTTGATTGGGGGGTAGGGTGGGGAACATGACACTTGTCTCTAGATGGGAAGTTAATCTTAAGTCATTTAATTTAATACCCCTGTCATAACAGAATGAAAACCATAGTGAACATTGGGTCCAAAAAAAGTCTATTTAATCTCCATTTTAGAACCAAAAAATGAAGTCAAGTCTCAGTTGACATTCAGGCTCATTCTACAAGGGAAGGGAAGAAAGGGGCAGATGGATGCTCTCTTTCCCCAGAAATTGGCTTTGACAGGCAAGAGTTTCAAGGGGACTTTGCTGTTGTTCTGATCCCAGTCTGTTAATAGCAGGAATTGCTGTAAGTAATGTCTAGAATCATCTGCTTATGGGACTTGGGGATTTGCAGAAGGGAAAAACCAGAATTTAATTTTTTAAAAAGAACTATTTAATTTAAAGGACCAAACTCTCCCATGGACTAATTGACTCCCAGCTGGTACTTTCTGGATCCAAGACCGCACAGTGGGTACTGGCCAAATAATTAGTGTCTTGTAAGAACTGTAAATTATTGTCACTTAAAAGAAAAAAAATGACTCTATGAATTTTTTCAACCTTACTATGAAACCATGTAGGATTTCTGCAACATGATTTGCATTTTGTCTTACAGCATATTTGGAGGAGATACAGTCAGTGCGTCGCCATACCAACAGCATGTTGGATAATACCAAGAATTGCAACCCTCCTATTGTAGTTCACTGCAGTGCTGGTGTGGGTAGAACAGGGGTGGTCATTCTCACCGAACTGATGATATGCTGCTTGGAGCACAATGAAGTAAGTTGGTTTGTATTCCATGTACCTATCTTATCTACACGATGGAAAAATGGCATTTTATCAAGAAAAAAATATAATGTATACAAATTGGTTTGCAAATGAAAATGTTTCACTGCCCTCCTTTTCTATCCACTCCTCCCCAAATTCTTATTTCCAGTTTTCCAGATCAAGGTTTCCTGATAAATTTACTTTACTAATCTGGGTCAAATTTTTCCAGTTTGTCAAATGAGGAGATTGTACTAGAATGGGGTGCTTAATTATTTTTAAAGGCAGAGTGGATAGAATGCTAGATTTGGAATCAGGAAGACCTGCATTCAAATATAACCTCAAACACCAGATAATATGAACCTGAGCAAGGTTAGCACTCTGTGCCTTGATTTCCTCATCAGTAAAGTTATGGTAATAGTAGCATCTACCTTCCAGAGTTTTTGTGACAACAGGAGATAATATTTTCAAAACACTTTGATAATCTTAAAGCAGTATAGAAACACTGATCATTATTATTACTTCTATTTTATTATTACAGATCCCTTTAGCAGTCTACTGGAGCCTATGGCCCTCCTTAGAATGATGGTTTTAAATATATGAAATAAAATACTTAGCATTACAAAGGAAACCAATTATATTAAAACAAAGTTTTCCTTATCTATAAAATTGTGATAATACCACCTATCCTACCTATTGACAAAGACTTGTGAGAATCAGACAAGTTAAAATCTATGGAAACTCTTTTTTTTTTCTTTTTTTTTTTTTTTTGTGGGGCAATGGGGGTTAAGTGACTTGCCCAGGGTCACACAGCTAGTAAGTGTTAAGTGTCTGAGGCCGGATTTGAACTCAGGTACTCCTGAATCCAGGGCCAGTGCTTTAACCAATGTGCCATCTAGCTGCCCCAGAAACTCTTTTGAAGTGTTAAACATATAGATATAAGGGGTGATAGAAAGAGAAATGAAAATTTGGAGCCAGACATTTTAAAGTTCTCATCTTATTTTGCATCTGCTTTAAGAAACTCCAACTCTTTTTGAGACCCTCTGATTTTATTGTGGGATGTTTTCATAATGGGTTATTTTTATCATATATTTTTGAGGTGTTTTCTCCCACTTAATTCTGACTTTTCCAGGTATTGGCTCCAAAAAATAGAAACTTTGGACAAACCTCATTCATTAACCCAAATTGTACAGATCCAAATGCTGGTCATAATGGAGATGGCTTATGAGCATGTGTTTTCTTTTTCTGGTAGTAAATTCTTTTTTTAAAAGAGACAAATTTGCTATACTATAGAATCAACTGTTAACTTGCTTTATGATAGCCCATCCCAAGGTCTCAGCATATAGAGATGTGACTTCTTCTCTACTTGTTGGAATAGTTTGCTGCTCTGAAACTTTAGTTCACTTAGGCTGTCATTCCACTACTGCTATGGGGTAGAGGGACCACACACAAAGTATACTTTCTATATTCATTGAGCTTTCAATATAGCTTAGATGAGACCAGCAGAATTTAAAGTATAAATGGTCATAGTGGAAACAAAGGAGATCACTCTTTTTTGAGGAATAGCTTAACAAATTGCAGTACACAAACATAATGAAATATTATTGTGCTGTAAGAAATAGCAAACATGATGAATACATTTATTGTTCAGTTGTTTCAATCATGTCTGACTCCTCATGACCCCATTTAGGGCTGTGTTGGCAAAGATACTGGAATGGTTTGCCATTTCCTTCTCTAGCTCATTTTACAGATCAAGAACTGAGGCAAAAAGGTTAAGTAACTTACCCAAGGTCACACAACTAGTAAGTGTATGAGGCCAGAATTGAACTCATGAAGATGAGTCTTCCTGGTTCCAAGCCCACTGTTCTATCCACTGTGTCACCTAGTTGCCCTTGATGAATACACAGATTCATGGAAAAGACTTAAAAGGACGCAAAATGATGTAAGCAGAGCCAAGAAAATAGTATGCGCAATGACTACAATTATATAAATGGAAAGAACAACAATCACAAAATAATTGAAAATTAATGATGCAGAATTACAAGGAACAAAGTTTGTTCTAAAATATAGAACATGAGAAGACACCTCCCTGCCACTCCTTTACATAGGTGGTGGTTGGTGGTTAATACTTTGTGGCTGTGAAAGATCTAGTATAACCTTAAACTTAAGCAATTCAGAAAATTGATGATATAGAAGGAAATTTTGCTTTAAATGGGAAAGTATAATGCAAGGTCTTTATCAGAACCTGGATTATTTTTTATAATTACTTTGCGAAGACTATAGTTTGAAATTCACATTGAATAATATCTCATGAAAGATGTTTATATTGAAATCTGGAAATTTAGCCACTGTTTTGTTAAACATTACACACTATTCAAAAGCATATAAATACCTTGTCTGTGAAATTAGCTACAAAATGTTATGTAATATAGATGGGAAATGGGTGAAAGAAGTTCTGTGCATCACTTACTGTGCAAAGGCCCTCTTAAAAAGAGAGGGGGATGTTGACCCAGCAATACCACTTTTGGGTCTTTTGCCCAAAGAAATCATGGAAAGGGGAAAGGGACCCACATGTACAAAAATATTTATAGCTGCTCTTTATGTGGTGGCAAGGAATTGGAAGTTGAGGGGATGCCCATCAATTGGGGAATGGCTGGACAAGTTGTGGCATATGAATACAATGGAATATTATTGTGCTGTAAGAAACGATGAGCAGGAGGAGTTCAGAGAAACCTGGAGGGTCTTGAGTGGGCTGATGAGAGTGAGATGAGCAGAACCAGAAGAACATTGTACACAGTATCATCAACATCGAGTGTTGATCTACTGTGATGATATTCTTCTCACCAATGCAATGGTACAGAAGAGTTCCAGCCAGGGAACTCATGATAGAAGAGGATCTCCAAATCCAGGAAAAAAAAAAGAACTGTGGAGTATAGATGCTGAATGAACCATACTATTTCTTTTGTTTTTGGTGCTGTTGTTTTTCTATTTTGAGGTTTTTTGTCATTGCTCTTATTTTTCTCTTACAACATGACTAATGCAGAAATAGGATTAATGTTATTGTGTGTGTGTGTGTGTGTGTGTGTGTGTGTGTGTATATATATATATATATATATATATATATATATATATATATATATATAAAACCTATATCAGATTACCTGCTGTCTAGGGGAGGGGGGAGGGAGGAGAGGGAGGGAGAAAAATCTGAAATTGGAAAGCTTGTATAAACAAAAGTTGAGAACTATCTTTACATATAACGGGAAAAAAATAAAATACTTAATTAATTTTAAAAAAAAGAGAGGGGGGGATGGATTCTCTCACGTGGCATAGGGGACTAACTAACTGAACAAAAATTGTATCATCTCCTTCCATTTTTCTCCCTATATTATATTTCTTTCTTGACTCTCCTCTGTTCACTGTTCCCCACATAGTGCCTTTGATGGAGAAAAAAGGGGGCGGCACCCAAATCCAAATACAGCTGTTATTGGTTAGGTAAAATAAATGAAATCACTCTATATGTGGATGTTTTTTATGTGTCTGTAGCTCATAATGGGTGGGAAAGTACAGGCTAATCCACAGGAGAAAGAAAGGCATATTTAGATGCCCCTCCTTTTTTCTGCTTTGTTGTATCCCTTTCATCTCCCCATTTCTACACCTCCCTCTATCCCTCTATTTTGTTCAACTTGAGGAGCAGTGTTTAGTCGGCTTTCCCTGACATGAAAGGTTGTTCTGTTCTGGGCTCTTTGGAGAGCCATCAAAGCCTGAACCATGATGATGTGATGACACAAGGGCTCATTGATCTCCAGATGTCATTGGCCCAGTAGAATACAAGCAATGAGCGTCAAAGCCAGGACAGGACTGAATGATGGGCTTGGCTACTAGGGCCTGGCTTCAACTCATTTTTGTGTGCTTGGCTCCACCAAGCTCTCTATGGTGTGGCTGAGCATAACTTAATTCCTAAGCACCTCGTTGTGTGCCAGAACATTCTTTGGTGGAACTTAGCAAAGCCAAAGAGAACTTCTGTCTTCGTTGGTAGCCAGAGGTGATTTGATGACTCTTATTTTTCTGTGTTCTTTACTTTTCCCTACAAAAAGCACAGATAGAGACAGGTCCTCATCTGTTCCTTTCTCCATCATAATCAGTTGGTTAGGAAAATATCTTAATTTTATTATGCTCCTGTGGTCAGGCATGCCTAATTGAATTCAGGCCCCATCATTTTTTCAAACAAATCTTATCAGTGTTATTGTTTTTACAAGGCTGAAATGTCTCTTCTAACAAAGAATTTTTTAAAAGAAAAAGTAGAGGAAAAAATCAACAAAAATTATCAATGCATTGAAAAAAATCTGGAAATGAATATGGTATTCCATATCTATGGACTTCCCACTTCTGCAAAGGAATGAAAGAGGTGTTTTCTTATATTTATTCTTTGGGGTCAGTCCCCATTCTTTTGTCCCCCCCCCCAAAAAAAAAAGGTTCCTGGTTGCTATTTTCTATTTCTTCCTGCCCTTCCCTTTTTTGTCCTCCTTTTCCCAAAGACCTACTTGGGACCTTGCCAGGTTAAAGTGCAATCCTCTGGCTCCTATATTAGAAAATGAGATTCCCTTGTATCCAACCAGATTTCAGGGCATAATCAGACCAATCCCTACCATTCTCAACACAGGAAACCTGTGGTACCATTAGATTAAATATCTCAGCATTCTAACTTGTATATCACTTAGAATTTGTTCTTCCAGTGTCATGATGATGATTTGGGTTTTTTTTTTTCCCCAGTATGGGAGCAGTTTTCTTTTATATGTCATTTTATGTCGATGCTGTTTGTCATAGATTGTAAAGGCACCAAGGCTTAGCACCCTGCCTTATTATCATATACATACAGGTATCATTACAAGGCTTTTGCATTTTCTCCTAAAGGTTTTTAATGAATGACAATGTTTGATAAGAAGTAGCCCCTGACTTTACCTTCAGCCCCACAAAACACTTCATTATCCATCAGATGTTTGGATTATAATTTATATAATTACTTTGTGACACTGTAGAGTTGATATTGAATGATGTCTCATAAAATGTTTGTACCAAACCCTGGAAATTCAGGCATTGTTTTGTTAACACGACATGGACTTTTTTTTTTTTTTTTTTACTATTCAAAGGTATTGTAAACACTTTGTCTATAGAAGATTAACTACAAAATTCTATGTGGACTAGATGATGCTGTATTCATACTATAACAAGTTTATACTTCCAAAGTACATTTTCATACAGAATTGCATTTGATTCTCACAAAATTCTGATGATTTAGATACGTGCTTTTTCACATGAGAACCCCTGCCCAGAGAAGTTAAATGACTTGTCCAAAGTTACACTGTTGGGTAATGGGAATTTGTGATTTAAATCCAACCCCTTCATTTTACAAATGAGGAAACTGAGGCTCAGAAAGTTTAAATGACTTGCTCAGGGTCATACATGAAGAAATTGGCTAAGGTAGGTGTCCAAGGGGATTTGAACTCAGGTCTTCTTGACTTCAGGCTCAGCACTCTATCATCCTTCACCCATCTACTGTGGTTATCAGCCATATCAACAATTGTTAACCAGGATTATCATCTTGCTTTCCGGAAACATGACCTTTTTTTTTTTTTTTTTGGTAAATCTTACACAGAAGACAGAGTGCTCTTGTATTTTACTATTTTAAGACTTAATGCTTTCTTTCCCTTTAATTCACAGAAGGTGGATGTGCCTATGATGTTGAGACACCTGAGGGAGCAGAGAATGTTCATGATCCAGACCATTGCTCAATACAAGTTTGTCTACCAGGTCCTTATCCAGTTTCTCCAAAACTCCAGACTCATTTAATTTCTCATAAGATCCAGCTCCTTGTGGAGATGGGTCCTACAGAACCTTGTGGAGTGAAAAGGCCTCCAGACAACATCTGGTCAGCCAGTATGGGCAGATGGCTGGCAGAGAGCACACCCCAATCTCGCCAAAGTTAGGAGCTCAGCATGCGAGATCATCATGGATTATTTTATATGAGATAATTTATTTTTTCCCATTGGAATAACTTTTGTGAATTTCTGTAATATCTTGTTGCACCATTTATAATGACTTTGTGTTGAACCACATTTTGACTGATCTGCATTGTGACTTCTTTGTGGGGAAGATTGTTTGCTATCACCTTAGGGATTGAGGCTTAAGGTAGGAAGCACATCTCATTTGTAGTCAGATTTCTAACAAATCTTATAATTCGTCATCAGTTACAATTGTTCACATATGAAGAAGGCAAAGGAATGATTGCTTCACACACACACACACACACACACACACACACACACAAAACAAATAACAACAACAAAAAATCAAGGAAAAGCCTAGAGAGTGATTTCATTGAGTATTTTTGCTTCTTAGACTTGCTAGATTCTTCTTTCCCTTCTAATCCTCTTTCCATTACTCTCATTAGCCTCTCAGTTTCTGAGGTTAAGTTTGGGAAACCAGGGGGAAAAATGCTTGCTCTTAGTTTGAGCATTACAAACTCTCAAGCTGGATATAGTGCACTTGTCTCAACCACCCACAATTCTGAGATTAGTATTCTGAGTTTCCCTCCCAGGGACAATGGTTCTTGTAGTTGCTTCCTTTGGTGGGTTCATTTGATGAGCCCAGTGGCCTTTGGGGCATTTTGCCAACCCCATCTGTTCAGTCAGGCTAGCTGCCTGATTGATATCAGCTGATGGACCAAAGTGGAAAGGGAACAGAGTGGGAAGGTACTTGACATTTTTCGTTATTTAAATGTGGTGGATAGGTGCCCGGTGGGCTAGGTGATAGGTGCAGTTAGTCTATCCATCAGTCCATCAATAAGTTATTGGAAATGTTGCAAAGAAAACAGTTGGGCAATCTGATTTATAGGAGCTCTTTGGCACTCATGTATCCAGTACCTTGGCAGGAACCCCCCAAAAAGCTTAACCACAGTATGCGTTAGTCATCTTTATCTTTCAATGACCTATAAGGACAAAAGCCAGGACTGCCATAACCTAAGAGTTAGTCCAGGTCCACTGCCTGTCCTTTCTTGGAAATCATAACCATGAATTCTTCACTTAGCACAAGTTAGCTCCATTACCAACCACCCCTATCCTGAGATCCATTTGGCATTCTGTTTTATCAGTTGTACCATCACTACCCTTGGAACTTTCTTGCATTAGTATATTGTGTTTCATATTGTTTACTCCTGGCATGGATTTAATTCAGTGCTTGACTAGACTTGTCTCTGATGCTCCAATTCTTTTAGGAGACAGCCATATTGCAGTGCCTTTACAAAAAAAAAATCTGTGAGTCCTTGATTGATATTGGTATTGTGTTGCTATTGGTATTCTTTTTCATTATGTGCACTTGCTGTTCCTTACTGTATATTTTGCCCTGGTCTGAAGGTGAACAGAAGGAATGCCTCCAGAACAGTCAGAGGTATGATCACCTTTATGAATTCATTGTCCTATGGTAGGAACTAAGAGTAGACCCTTAGAAATCAGATCAGAATAGGAATTGTTATTCTTGTCTATATAGTGATTTGCATCTGGCCATATGTGGCAACTTCATTTATGTTTATTTCATTTCCAGTTGATTGATTTGTAAATAAGAAAATGTGGCGTTATAAAACTCTTCCTCCTCTCCCGAGAAGGACCAGGGTTACTGAAAAATGTTGATTCATGTAAGCTTTGCTGGATTCTGGGAATCTTAGCCTGTGTGCTCCCAAATCAAAGCCGTAAGTATTAAATGTAGTATAGAAAGAGCACACATTGATTTTCCCAGTGGACAAGGCTTTAGAACTAGATAATATATTTGAGAGGTTGTTTTTTTTTTTATTTTTACATTGCTTCAATGTATGATGATGAGAACATTTTAAAATTTAAGTTTGTTCCCTGAAGGATACCCAGAACTTGTTTACATGGCGTCTCAATTGGGTCCTTCTCCCCCTCCTTTCAAAATTAGCTCCATTCCCATGAGCTTCACTTAAATTAGTCCATGGGAGCCACATTGAGCTCTGCTAATAGTCTTCAGTGCATCAAATGGAGGAAGAGATAATCACAAACTTTGTGGGTGGTGTTTACATAAAATATCAAACCCAAAGGAATTTTTAAAAAAACAAAAAACTATTCTATAGATTTTGTACATATTTTTTTTTAAAAAATGCCTTTGGTCCTTGAGCACATTTTGCTTTTCTTTTCAGCTTTCCAGCAAATGCCAACACATCTCTTGTTAAATTAGTGGCAACCGTTTAAAGTCCTTTTTGTGGCATCTGCATAATAATTGCCCAGAGATGCTTTATATCTGGGAAGCAGGCCAAGGAATAAACCTTGAAGCAAAGTGTATTAAATTAGTTATCTAGTTAGAGCTTTTGGAATAATTTCCTGATGATGTATCAAGTTTGAACCTCGAGCTGTCGGGTTCTATTGCTGCAGTTTGGATTTGAAAGGGAGAGAATTAAATGAGGGGTGGGGGGCAGGAGGTAGCGGCACTGATCTCCAGATTCAGAGCTTTCTGGTGGAAATGTTTGTTTCTTCCGCAGGGAAAGCCTTACTTGTTCAGACAGATTTAAATGAAACAACATGATCCGTAATCCCCACATTGAAAAAGGAAAAATTAAGCTAGATATCTAGATAGTTATAAGATTTATATGTACAATGTATAATCATAGAATGGAAGGAAGGGAAAATGTTCATTGTTGACTATCCCATATACATTCTTAACTGACAGCAGGCTCCCTGAGAAAATAAAAGGAAAGTGAGATAACTGATGACTAGTATGTTTAGACTCTCCCAAGGCCTCTTTCCTTTTCCCAGATGTTTTGCTTTCATTATAATCTTACCATTTTTGGCCTTTGCATCTTTTTCTCTTCCTCTGTGTAGAAGCCTGGTGTTGCATATAGATGTCAGGAAAATCTAGAGAAATAGCAAACTCACTGCTATCTTACAGCTGCCACTGTTGAGTTTCCTGGGCCAAATTTACTAGAGTTGATTAAGTTACTGAAAGCAGATTTCCTGCACAATAGGGAGAGACTGGAAAAGTCACTTTCTCCTCTTTACTTTCATTGTACTATATGTGCAAACTTGTAATCTTAAGAAACAGCACCTTAATTTTTGCCCAAAGTTTATGTTAAAATGATTGCCCCTTATCATGTTATAGCCTTAATTTTTCAAAGTTGTCTTCCAGCCCAGTCAACATATGGACTTTAAACAGAGCCAGAGTAGGTGACTATGTCACATTCCTTTTCATTCAGATCATGTGGCTTACATCTTAGAAATAAACTGTTTTTAACCATGTTTTCCTGTAATTTATAAGTTTTTGAAATAGTGCTTGGCACATACTAGGTGCTTAACTAGTTGACTGACATGGGAAATGACTAAAACTTCTTCAAGGAACAGAGGAGAGAAGGTTTTTAGATAAAGGGAACAATCAAAGAGGAAGAATATCCATTCATTTAACATATAGTTTTTAAGGTCCTACTGTGTGTTAGTCAGTGATGTAGGCACCAGGTCTACAAAAACAGAATGAAATAGTAGTTGTTTTCAGGGAGCTTATATTCTAGTATATGCAAATTTTAGCACAGTCACATAAATTACTGTTCATTCATTCACAATCACACGACACAGTGTTCACAGTTGCTATGCAGTAAGTACTTGTGGAATGAATGAAGTTTACTGAAGGCTAGAAGCTTAAGATCTGTTCTAGTTCTAACAATTCTTTCAGTCTACCAGGCCTCGCTATCCTCTCAGTTCTTAGAGTTTATTAATAACAACTACTATCCTTGTTATTCTCTGTCAGGTCATTTAAAGACACTGTCATGCTTATCATGATTCCCTAGCCAGTCAGGTTAAGGAGCAGATAAGGTTATTCTTACAACCAACTCATGACAAGACTTATGGGGAAGTTGATCAATGTCCTATTAGAATTAAGTTAATTTCAAAGGAAATGTCATGCTTAACTAGTGTGTGTGTGTGTGTGTGTGTGTGTGTGTGTGTGTGTGTGTGTGTGTGTGTGTGTATTACTTGGAATCCAGATCTTCAGTGTTTTCTGTGACAGTGATCAGCACCATGCTGCTTTAACATGCTGCTGGGGGAAGGTTAATCAGAGAAGGTGAGGTAGACAGAGCAAAATATAGAAGCTGAAATACTTCTACATGGATTCTGTTCAGTACTGCCCATTCAATACATTTAATAGGTAGTGATAGGAAGAATTGAGAATTGGATAGAACTTCAGGTTTTTTTTGTTTGTTTGTTTGTTTTTGGCTTAGAGAATCTTCTTGAAGGAGAAAGCTTTTTACCCAAACTTGGAGTCCTTTGATTTTTTTTCTCTGTAAAATGGGGGAGTGGGTACAGCTAACCTCCAAGGTACCTTCCATCTCTAACTTTCTATGAGTCAACTCCATCTTCCTCTTCTATCTTATTGAATAGTTTGCCACTTACCCAATAGTGACTGACTCTCTCATGGTGTTTCTACTATTTCACTGAAAGGTTGCTTAATATTGACTTAACTTTTATTGCAGTTTCTTTTGTTTCTTGGGCTTCACAGAAATAAAAGCTCAGTTGTGTTCAATGATGACTTTTTAAAAAATCTGGACCATATCTTTTTTGCACAGAGAGGAGTAAGGGGAGAAAAATGGACCCATGAATTGACTTCACGAAACTGTGGAAACTCCCTCCTCAGCAAGGCAATCTGCAACTCATCTGTTACTTAGAATCTTACAGAATTCCCTGGGGGCAATGACCCTGGTATATATAGCTAGTATATATCAGAGGTAAAACTTGAACCTAGGTCTTCATTCCAAGTCTGGCCCTCCAGCTATATCTCCACTGCCTCTTAAACTTTTCTTAGATCAGTGTTTTAGGTCTTTCCAAAATTAACTATTTCTCTTTTCTTTCTTGAGGCTGGATTTTACATTAGATGAGTATATGCAAATTGTCATCATTATTAGCAGTAGCAGCAGCAACAGGACCTTCTTACTCATACTTTCCTTTCAATAGCCCTGTGAGTTAAGCAGTGCAAGGATTATTACCCCCAATTTACAGATGAGGAAACCAAGGCTCAATTCAAGCCAACCCAATAAGCATTTATTAATTGCATGGAGAGATGCATCATAGAGTACTGGATAGAATTCACCTGTCAGTCCACAAAATCTGAGTTCAGGTCTCAGACAAATTTTTATGACTGTCAGTTGCAGGACTGTTGTTCATGTTCACTGGTAGGGGGAGTTTCCATACTAGGATTTTTTTCTATGCCATTGAAATTATAGGTCTAGACTAAAAAAAATAAAAAAAAATTCAAGGCACTGTGATTAGAGTTGTTAAAATGACTGGCTCAGATTCACCTTGTGGCTCTGAAGAACTTAGATTCATACTCAGCCTTCACTAGCTTCTGAAGCCAGCCTTACTCTACTATCCTGTCTTGTTTCCATGAACCATCACTCTCCAGATGAGTGCTAGTAATCACTGAGACATAGTTATAGGTCAGTACCCACTACGACAAACACTACAGGTGAATGGTTTCTATCTCTTTGTTACAGTGTGACTTTTGTTCCATGAAGACATCTCTTCGAACATCAAAGTGTTTTTGTTATATAGAGGGTCTTGCAGCAATCATGATCGATCAAGCAAGATTTTGTACATCAGTGGGCAGGCCTGTTGACGCTCCTAACAGTCCCCCTTTCCTGAAATACAGTCCTGACCACCTAACCTCAGTAAATAGGAGGATCCTGCTGGCCCCTCTAGCCAGAAAAACAAAATTTGCCTTTTGATCTGCTTCTTTGATACAGTGCTAGGAAAAGCAGGTGTAACCATTTCCATTCTCTTTAAGGAGAAACAAAAATCTTTTTCAGGGCATGCTAGAACTAGTCTGTGTTAGGGAGGTTCCTGTTGGGGAAGGGGAGTGGTTCACTCTGCTTGGAGAATGTTGTTCTCGGCCCCATCTTGGTGTCCTTCAATGCTAGCGAATGCCTCCCTGGGGTGGTATAGGTCAGAAGGGCAATGCGGGCATTGTAAACATCAACCTGAATGTCTTTTGTGAGATACCAAACCATATTGGGCCCTCCTGGGAACTCTGTGGGATCTTGGCTGCTCCCCACTTTGCAGATCGTGACTCCTGCTGTACTTTTAATGAATTTTATTAAGCACAAGTAACCTTCAGTTTTCAGATTTTTCCTGAATTAGCACTAAAACCATTGACAGCAAAGGGGAGAAAATTGGGGCATCTTCCCATTAAACTTGCTAATGCACATAAGGTTAAGAGTGAAAATACCTTATCTGGATGGGTGAAAGTGGTTAGTCCCTCCAAGATTTTTTCCCCCTTCAGGCTGACATTTCATCTGTAGCATTTTTAAAGATACCAAAACATTGTTTATTTAATTCTGCCCCACTCCTTGCTGACAAGAGGCCTAGAGATACTCCTGTAGAAACAGTAATGTGGAGTCAAAATGGGAGAGTATGACATTTTCTGAAGAATGAATAAGAAAGACACTGATTTTATAACATTTATATAGTGCTTTAACAATTTGTAAAGTATTTTTTACATATACTATCTCATTTTGTCTTTATGACAACCTTGATATGTAGGTGCTGTTATAGAGACTGAGTGGCTTGCTCAGGGTTACACTATTAGTAAGCGTCTAAGGCAGGATTTTAACTTGCCTTCTTATTGAGGAATCACACTATTCAAGTGTTTTACCTTCTTTTAAGGCCAATTACTGAGTAAATCTGGAGTTAGCATCTATGACAAAATGCTATTTCCCAGTTATAGTTTTTCTTTATGTTGAAGAAATTTCTTGGACTTTGGCATTAAGCATTAGGCATAGCTCTCTGCTTCCATTTCCTCAGACTAAGGACTTTTTTTTTTTGCTTGGAGAGGAAAACACAAACATCCATCCCACATAGTTTAGAATTTCAGTTAACTCAGTTACTTTAAAAATAATCCAAGATTGCTGTTATACCACTTGAGGGCCAGGATTGATCTGTAACTGTTCCTGTTCCTGCTCTGAATGCAAGTGCCTTTGGCTGTGTCCAATAAAAAGCCATAGCTGATACTATCTTCAGTCTACCAAAGTCACACTTTCAAAATTTCTTTGTAAATTTCCCAGTGTGATGGTTCATGTGGTTAGTTTTAGGTAGGGGAGACTGGGAAGATGGAGAAACAATGGTTGAACCTCATTCTGAAGATAGTTTCCAAAGCATTTACTTTCACGTGTTTTTGCTGTCACTGGATAATTCATTCATAAGCTGATTGCACACTCCCCAGTGAGAGAACAAGTACTCGGTGGGCAGGGACTACTGGGAGCTAAGATTGTACCTCTGCATTGGCATCTGTTTTCATTTTTTAGTATTACTTTTATTCCATTTTTATACAAAGTAGAGATTTGAATGATGTAAACTGCCAGATTGGATAGTTCATATCCACAGTGGGTTTTTAGGTTTAAATTTTTCTGTCTTTCTCCATCAATCAGTTGCACTAAGATCACTCTCTGCTTTGTTTTGTGCTGTGGAAATAGAATTTTATTTGCCTGAACCCAATTTACTGTGGACTATGCCTATTTTCATGGTAGGCTTCGTACTAATAATAATTAGTAATAATTTCATAGACTTAGTCTTTTCTTTCCCTAGGATCATGAAGGTATAGCCACTGTCATCTCCTCTGAATAAAAACCATTCTTATGATGGAGAATGTAAAACCTAACCAGTGATTGTCTGAATATAGTGACCAAATGAACAAACTGTCTCAGGCAGGTTGAGGGTGAGAGATGGGCAGAACTGCTATATTATTGTCATCATCATCATCAAAAAACCATAATTTCATTAAGTGACATAGTAATTATCCATTAATTACATAAACTGAACACGCTGTAGCTTTTATTTATGAAAGCTCACCTATATGGCTCAATAATTGCAAAATGATACAGTTTATGAATAGGAAAATAGTCATCTAAAATCCCTAATGTGTTCCCACCGATTGACTGACTAGCTCTAGGTCTTTTTTTTTTTTTAATAGACAAGCTAACTTAGTTTCAGGGGATAGCCCAGTTTTATATGGTCTCCCAAATAAAATCTTGCTTTTACAACTGCCTTTACCTCACAGCAATGGTAAAAAATATCTAGATAACTGATAGGACTTAATAATAGCTCAGGAATGTGAAGTTACACTTTTGTTTCCCTGTTGATGGAGATCAGTGCCTGACTGCTTAAGTTCTGCTCACCATCTGACGACCTAAGCAAAACTGTTGGCCCAGTTGCTACTAAGGGTTTGGTGCTGCTATTTAGGAAGTATTTTGTAGTAATTAGTCAAAGGTTGACTTCCCATAGGATCACTGTGGCTATGGCCAGCATTATAACATTTATAATTGGAAACAGAACTTTTGAAAACTAATCTCTAATCTTCCTGTGCTGAGACACGTTTGCCTTAAAGACTCTTTGCACAGATTACTTTTTTTCCCATCCATGAAGCTGAATGAATTATAACTCCTTCCTAATATCCACCAAGCCCATAGAACCCTAACCAGGTTGAAGTTGACCAACTCACAATGGTGTGGGAAAGGTGGTCAAACAAAGAGGGTGGATATCCAATCAAGGCTTAATAGCCTCTGATGTTATGTCAGGGTTCTCTCTCATTCTCTCTCTTCTACCCCCCCCCACAATGCCCCACTGCTATCTGTCTTACCCAACTGACAAGTCATAGAGACCTCTGAAAACCTTCTACATACCTACCCATAGAACTCATTAAAATAACATTGTCCCCATCTAGACAAGGAAATCATTCTTGTTCCCTGTCTCTTATTATTTATTTTCTTGCTTTTTTTCTGTAGTCTTACATACCTAGTAATCCTCATGCTTTGGTTATGGGGTAGTTTTCATTGGAGAGGATGCTCTATAGGCAAGCCTTGCTTCCTAAATAGCGAAATATTATTAGATGGTTAGATACTTAAAAAGGAAAAGAAGTTTACACATGCAGATGACTAACTCCGTAACTATATGTAATTTGTATTATACCAAATAACTTGCTGTTAGCTTTATGTCACTGGATTTTATTGTCCTGTTTTTACTTTAGTATCCAGATGTTTCCATTGGTCTGTTTCTATCAAACACTGTAACAAAGTAGAATAATTCAAGGCAAATGGAGATTTAATAGTATTTTGTTTTGATACTATGTACAGGTAGTTCCTAGCTGACAACAATTCTTAAGAGTTCACTTGTAAGTGGGTTGTTTGGAACTCAAAGCACAATTTGCTCGCCAGCCAGGCCACAGCACCTTATTTTACCCATGATTTAAGTGAAAAACAGTACTGGTACAGTTACATTTAAGAGGCCTGGGAAATATAACACTTTCTCCTGGAGACAGTGGAATTTGGAATGTTGAATACATGGTTTTTAGTCACTTCTTCTATTCCTCCCATTGTTAGCTGAGACTTTCTGTCCATCAAGAAACGAGTCTCCTTTGGCCTCTCCCCTTAGCAGCAGCCACTGTTCATATGGCAAGAGAGGAACACAATAGCTATGGGAATATAGTACTTCAGGGTTTACATAGTGCTTTTCTCACAACCACCTTAGGAGGTAGGTAGTATGGGCATTATTATTATCATCTCCAAAGGGAAACTGAGGCTCAGAAAATTTAAATTATTTGCTTACAGTGTCGGAGCTGGAACCCAAAACAAAAGTATTCTAAGGCAATACAGTGGGAAAGGGAACTGGATTTTTCAGAACTTATTTCAAATCCTGATTCTGCCACTTAATAAATGTCATCTTGGGCATATTGCTCCTTTGCACCTATTTTCTCATCTGAAAAAATGGAGATAACAGGTGTCCTGCCCACCTTCCATGGTTGGTTGTGAAGGTTATGTGAGAAAGAATGTATGTGAAGGAACCTTGAGAATCATAAAGGTTACAAATGTCAATTATCATTGTGATTATTATTGGAAACGTTTCTTGTTCTCTTGGTGTTGAGATCTCCCCCATTCCTGCACATATGCAGCTTGAGAGGCTGGCCAGCTATCTGTATATACATCTGTAAGTCAGGGAATATCACTATATGTATAGACGTCATTATTAATTTGGTATGAACATCAATCATACCAGGTTTATAATATTGAAAGCCTTTAAAATAAAACAAAAACTATGCATGCTATTGTTGTATTCATCAGTAAATAAGCTTATGCTCGCCAGTTTTATCCTGTGTATAAAACTGACTACTTTTGACAGTATTTTTTGCACTGTTTCCTTTCTTTCTGTTTTTATAAAATTTTGTCCATCATTAATAACCTAGGATACTGTTTTACGGTGCTCACTGCCTTGTTGTAAATAGTTTCGTATATGCCTTTTCAAATGTGAGACTTTATACTCGTTTTGTTTTTGTTTTTGAAAAGATGCCTATTCTTCATATTCAGATGTAATAAACCCTTTTTCAAAGAATTTGGTTGGCAATTTTCTTTTCTTCTTTTTTTCATTCCAAAAAGGCTGATAGAGGACAGTATCACTTTCCTTTAACACACACTTAATATTACAGATGTGAGGGAAATGTTTTCTAAGTCTTTTTTTTTTTTTTTTTTTTTGGTGAGGCAAATGGGGTTAAGTGACTTGCCCAGGGTCACACAGCTAGTAAGTGTTAAGTGTCTGAGGCCGGATTTGAACTCAGGTCCTCCTGAATCCACGGCTGGTGCTCTATCTACTGCGCCACTTAGCTGCCCCTGCTGTTTATTTTTAAGACTTAGATCCGGGCAGCTAGGTGGTGCAGTGGATAGAGCACCAGCCGTGGATTCAGGAGGACCTGAGTTCACATCCGGCCTCAGACACTTGACACTTACTAGCTGTGTGACCTTGGGCAAGTCACTTAACCCTCATTGCATGCCCCCCCCCCAAAAAAACCCAATAAAAATAAACAGCAATGGGGCACCTAGGTGGCACAGTGGATAGAGCACCGGCCCTGGAATCAGGAGTACCTGAGTTAAAATCCGGCCTGAGACACCTGACACTTACTAGCTGTGTGACCCTGGGCAAGTCACTTAACCCCAATTGCCTCACTAAAATAATAATAATAATAATGATAATAATAATAATAAATAAACAGCAAACATTTTCTCCAACCTATGGGTAGCCATGGCATTCCGAGGTTCTGCCTCCAGGTGACCAGTGCCCATAGCTGTCACTGTAACTGTACTCAAAGCTTATCTATCACAATAAACTGGTGCTGGCAGGCCCTCGTCACTTCATGCCTGAACTATTGCAATGAGTGAGTCTCTTGGCCACAAGTTTCACCTCACTCCAGTCCAGCTGTCAAAGTGCTCTTCCTGAAGTGCATCTGACCATCATTCCCCTTTTTGATAAGCTCTAATAGCTCTCTATCCCTACCAGAATTTAATATAACATCCTGTTGGACATTCAAAGCCTTTGATAACCGGGCCCCTTCCTACATTTCCAGTCTTCTATCTAATGCCTTACTCCACATCCTCTTTTGATCCAGTGACACTGACCATAGACGCCATCTCCCTTGTCCAAGTGTTTTTATTGGTTGCCCCCCAAGCTTGGAATTCTCTCCCCATCTTTTGCCTCTCGGCTTCCTTCAAGTCCCAGCGAAAAGTCTCCTCTTCCAGAAGCAGCTTTTCCCAATCTCCTTTCATGTTATTAATGTCTTCCCTCTGCAGATCATCTCCAATTTCTCCTGTCCACATTCTTGTTTGGACAAAGTTGTTTTTATTTTGTCTCCCCTCGGGACACTGTGAACTCCCCTAGAACAGAAACTATCGTTTGCCTTTCATTGTATACTCCTTAACACAATGCTTGATACGTAATAGGCAATTAATGAATGTTTATTGACTGTTGTTATTCAGTTGTTTTTCAGTCTTTGTGACCCCATTAGGTGTTTTCTTGGCAAAGATAATGGAGTGGTTTGCTATTTCCTTCTTCAGCTCATTTTGCAGATGAGGAAACTGAGGCAAACAGGGTTAAATGACTTGCCCAGAGTCACACAGCTAGTTTCTGAAGCCAGATTTGAACTTAGGAAGGTGAGTCCTCCTGACTCCAGGCCTGGACTCTCTATCTGCTGTGCCACCTAGCTGCCCTACTTATTGACTGAATGATTCACAGAACCCATTAGAGGGTGTGCTTCTTAAAAGTCTCAAGGCCACCCCCTTTTGACTGAGAGATCCCACTACTGGGGTTGTATCCCAAAGAGGTCACTGATAAAAATAAAGTCCACATAGATACCAAAATATTCATAGCAGCACTTTTTGTGACAGTACAGAATTGGAACAAAATACATGCTCATCAATTGGGGGGGTCACTAAACACTCTGCAGTGCTGTAAGAAGTGATAAAAATGATGAATAGAGAGGTATGGAAAGATTTACATGATCTGAAGAGCCAGGGAAACAATATAAACAATGACTACACAACGTTAATGGAAAGAACAAGCATAAAACAATCAAAAGTAAATATTATAGGGGGCAGCTAGGTGGCGCAGTGGAGAAAGCACCAGCCCTGGATTCAGGACTTGAGTTCAAATCCGACCTCAGAGACTTGACACTTACTAGCTGTGTGACCCTGGGCAAGTCACTTAATCCCAATTGCCTCACCAAAGGGGAAAAAAAAATGACTAGAGGTATAAATAAATATGCTTTTTTTGGGTCTTCCTTTGACCTCTTAGTGTGGCTTTAGGGGCTTGCGTTAATACTCTAGTCCAAAAAATCCAGCAGTTTCCTGACTTATGCCTCTTGACAGTAAAATGGAATCAGAGAATGGCTGAGAAATGTATGTTTCTTTTTAAGAAGGTCATATGTAGGTTTTGTTTTGTTGCGGGGGGGGGGGGGGGGAGGGGGAGGCACCTATCTTTAGAGCTGTCCCAACTATGAAAATTAAAAGTAATTTAAGTCCAAACATGGACAAGTTTTGATGATTAACTGATGGGTGAAATTCTTGTGTGGATTGCAAGAAACTTTCCTAAACGAAAAATTCCATCATTCTGGCCCAAATACCATTCCATGTCATACTCCCCCACAGCAGCCGTTGCTAACAAACACGATTCTCAGGGTTGCTGATGTTTTAGGCTTTTTGGTACGCAATTAAGGCCAGGTTGCTCTGAAGCCTCACTAGAAGTGTGGGGTTAGAGGATCAGTGTTTTTTCCTCAGTAACAAAGTTGGGAAGGAAACAGATTTTTCTCCTCCAGTTTCCATTGGAATCTCTCTCCAAAGAAAAGGTAGGAGGAAGGGTGTGTATGTGTGAGAGGGAACTACAGGAGACAGTAACAGATTTAGAGTTGGATGGTACCTTAAGGCCACCTTGTACAAGTCCTAGGAATGACTTGTTCAAGATCACCCAGATAGTAAATACCAGAGGCAGGATTCACCAGGTCCTCTGACTCCAGAATAATCACTGCTCTCTTCATTGGATGTGGGGTAAAGGATGTCATCAGAGAGATAGATGCATGACTCCACAAGAAGGTGTGCTCATAGGAAGAATGAGGGAAACTGATGTCCTGTGGGATCCAATGGGATTAGTGACAGCTCTGACACTGAATATACTGGCTGTGTGGGCAGCCTTTGTTTGCCTCAGTTTCTTGAAATGGGATAATAATAGCACCTACCTCCCAGAGTTGTTGTGAGGATCAAATGCAATATTTGTCAAATGCTTAGCACAATGTGTAGAAGTGATCAGTCAACACTTAGAAAGCACCTACTATGTGCCCAGCACTGCACTAAGCACGAGGAATAAAAAGAGGCAAAAATCCCTACTCTCAAGGAGCTTGCACATAGTAGGTGCTATATAAGTGCTAGCTATTGTCGTTGTTATCACTATCATCATCATCAGAGTCAAGTGGTCCGCAGGAATTTATGGGAGGATTTATGGGAAGACATGGAAAAAACCAGCAAGTCCTCACACTGGGAGATGGACACAGTTGCCCAGACCTGCTATGCACACAGCCTTTCTTGTTTAGATGCCATTTCTTAGGTGGTGTTTAAGCACCTGCTTCTAGCTGAGAGAGGGGGGAAGGGAATAAATATTGATATAGAGTATCTACTATGTGTCTGGCACCATGCAAAATACTTTACAAGTATCCTTTCACTTGATCCTCACGTCAACCTGTTATTATCCTGATTTTACAGTTTAGAAAACAGGCAAACAGGGTCACCCGCCTAGTGTCAGTTGCCAGATTTGAACTTGGACTTTGCGGTAGTTCAGTACCATCCACCGTTTACAGAAGCAGGGGAATTAAAAGAGATTACCCTCTAACCAATGAACTGCTAAGAGTCCTGCCATAGGACTCTTTCTTCTCCCATTATTTTCTCTTCTCCCCATTTGTGTTTCCTGCATGATTTCTTCCTTCTCCTATATCCTACTGGCCTCTGGATGCCACCTCTGCTCCTAGTTAGCAGAGAGGTGATAAGAATTCAGAATGCAGAAATCCAGTCACGTGGACAAATCATTTCCCCTGGCCAGGGCTCAGTTTACCCATTTGTTAAATATGAGAATTGGCCTAGAATGATTTCTAATCTAAACAATTTCTAAGATCTCTTCCAGTTCTAAATTCTATGATTTAGGCTATCCTTCTAGAGGGTAATGGACAGACTTAAAAATTAGGTTACAAATCCCTCATGGGATCCTCTACCCCCCATAATTTCACAAACCAACCCTGTAAGTAAATAAAGAGCAGACCATAAGGGCTTTCATGATCCCTTTTATTACCTTACAACACTCAGATTTATTCTAAACATTAAAACAGGCAGGGAGGAAGGGAAAAAAATGTTTTGTTTTTTTCCTCTTCCAACTTGTTCTGTCCAAAGTAGATTGTACGAAACCATGGCATTATCTCTTAGAAAAAAAGCATTCAAAAATTAATTTCATATGAAGGATTAAGAAGTTTAGAACAAACCTCTGAGTAAGCAATAGGTAGGTATGGTTTTAAGTGCATTAGATGGTTCTCATTCCAGTTCTATTAGAGAAATGCCAGAGGGTCACGGTTCCAAAGGACCCTCATGCACTCACTCAGTTCTCTGAGGTTTCCATAAAGAATTTAAATAAAAGCTGAAGGGGTTGCATAGGTTCAATGGTCTTCAATTTCCTTTTTGATCTCGGAAATGTAGGGATGATCTTTGCCATGAGCTACTTCCATAATAGCGATAGCCTAGAGAGAGAAAAAAGGGCAAATGAGAAAACTGACCTTCCTCTCTCTTTCCAGGCCTCCCTGAGATCTCTTCTCACCCCCTCAAAACCTAAATGAAAAGGGGGGAGGTTTCTTCATGCTTACCTTGCAGTCCAGGTTCAGAAGTAGGAGCCTTTAATTAACTAACTAATTTTTTTTTTTTAAGTGAGGCAATTGGGGTTAAGTGACTTGCCCAGGGTCACACAGCTAATAAGCATTAAGTGTCTGAGGCCGGATTTGAACTCAGGTCCTCCTGACTCCAGGGCTGGTGCTCTCTCCACTGCGCCACCTAGCTGCCCCCGGAGTCTTTATTTTTAACGAAAGCAGGTAAAATAACCAAATGATTCAGGCTCATGGCTCTCATGGGGTTAGTTAGAGTCATCTAGTCCCCCTCTTTCAATTACAGATGAGAAAACTGAGGCCCAGGGAGTAACTTCCCCAAGATCACACAGGTTTGTGGTTTATTTAAAATGGAAAACCTAATAAAATAGTCTCTGAAATAGACCTTCTTAACCTATTTTTGAGTGCGTAATGGACCTCTTTAGAAGTCTAACAAAGCCTATGAACAGTTCAGAATGTTTTAAATGAATAAAATCTGAAGACTGCAAAGGAAACCAATTATATCGAAATATAATTTTGAAAATGTTAAAAAACAAAACAAGTTCTTAATCCTAGGCAAGAATTCTTGCCCTAAAGCTAATCTACACAGGTCAAATAAAGTTAAATGGGCAATCAGGAAAAGATTCTCCAGATGGTTAAGATTTAAAAACCAAACAAATAAACATCCCCTTATCTCATGGAGTGTTTCTCAAGGTAGCTTCTATGGTGAGGCCCCTTTGGCCTCACTCTTCTGGATATTTTAGCGGAAAGACATTCTCCGCATAGTTTGGCCACAGGTTTTCCACTCCAGGTGGTTGTGTTCAAGCAGGGCTAGATGCACTGACCCGAGGGATCTCCAATGTGTTATATGAGTGTGTTTCCCCAGGAAAGGGGAAACTTAGCAGTAGGGAATAGGAACTGGAGGGTGGATTTCATTTAAATCTAATCACTGAAATGACAATTTAAATCATTAGGCAGAAGAACTGATTTAATCTTCTTTTCCACTAAATTCATTCTTTCCTAGCAAAGCCAGGTCAGAGTTTTATTCTGAGGCCTCATTATGCTTCAAAGGCTATGGGCAGTGGAAGATGAGCTCTAGTGGTCACTACCAAAATGTAAAGGCTTCAGGTAAGTGTCGTTTTTCAGTTGTGTCCAACTCTTTGTGAGCCCATTTGGGGTTTTCTTGGCAAAGATAGTGGAGAGGTTTGCCATTTCTTTCTCCAGCTCATTTCACAGATGAGGAAACTGAGATAAACAGGGTTAAGTGACTTGCCCAGGGTCACAGCTAATAAATGTCTAAGGCTGGATCCGAATTCATGAAGATGAGTCTTCTTGACTGCAGGCCCAGCACTTTATCCACTACACCACCTAGCTGCCCTAATGCATGTACTATCTGTCTAAATTAATATAGAGAGTCACATCTGGCTGGGTCACAGCCATGTTTGAAGACTATCTTAGAAGTCTTATCCACAGCAAGGAAATTAAAATTCTGTGAGTCTTAAGAAGCCAGAAAAAAAATCATGTATATAAATCTTGGTAATTCATAGGGAAAAGAAGAGTAAGAATTTGTTTGAGTATCTCTAAGATATGTGGGAGCAGCCAGGTGGCATAGTGGATAGAGTGCCAGGTCTGGAGTCTGGAAGACTCATTTACGTGCGTTTAAATTTGGCTTCAGATACTTACTAGCCGTGTGACTCTGGACAAGTCACTCAGCCCTGTCTACCTCAGTTTCTCATCTATGAAATAAGTGAGAGAAAGGAAACAGCCAACCACTCCAATATCTTAGCCAAGAAAATCCCAAATAGGGTAACAAAGAGTCAGATATGACTGGAAAACGACTGAACAAAGGTATTCAATTCCACAAACATTTCCTAAATGACCCTTATGTGCTAGGCTCTTGGATATGAAGACAAGACAAAGGGCTTGCCTTCAAAGAGCTTCCATTTTACTAGGAGAAAATAGTTTCATGGCAATGATAGGAGTTAGAAGCCAGATTGTAAGGAACTGAAAGGTAATGGAAGTAAAGAAATGGAGACAACAAAGATGACTGCTCTTTCTAGTAGTCTGGCTCTCAAAAGGCGAAGAGACCTAGGAAAATAAATTCAGTTAGTTATAGTCAAGTGAATGTGAATTGTGAATGGGGAAACTGAATTTTCTTTGTAGGTATCACAGTAGGAACCAGTGGATGAGAATCTGAAGATGAGAAAAGGAATGATTGATGAAGCAAACTAGCAGAAGAGACAGGATGGGGTGGGATCACAAGCCTTGGTAGAGGCGCTGATCTTGGCAAGGAGATTAGAACAAAGGAAGAGAGAATGAGGGATGATACAGAGAGGTTTTATAAGTGGAGTAAGGGAGAACTGACCTATTAATAAGTATTTATTTGAGTAAGCGACCTCTATTTTCTTAGCAAAGTAGAGGTGAGGTCTTCTCCTTAAGGGCTCAGGGAGGACGTTGTATAGTCCTCCATGGAGAGAAGAGGTTGGAGTTAGCCATTGTGAAGCCACAAAGAAAGAATATCAGGATTTCTGTGCAGAACTGAGGTCCATAATATTCTTCATTGCATTGTAGGAGAACATGGAGGGCCTATCCCACCTCTTGCTAGACCATGTCCTCTAAATGACAGTATGGAAGACTTGCCTGTGATTACAGCATGAGACCAATGAGGCTACGGTTATGGGCTGGATCACAGTGTGGGCCTATTATTTCCACATAGATAAAAACTCAAGCCACATGTGTGTTATTGGTCATATCTAAGTCTCTGTAAAGGAGAGTGAAAATCCATCTCTACAAATGTAGAAATACTTCCTCCAGCTGGTGGTCAAAAGGATCATCTTGAACATTATTCCACTTTACACTCCAGACAAAAATGTCCTTCTTTCTATTCCTCAGACACAACACCCCATCATCTGCAGTCCCACATTCTCCTCACCTTCACCTCTTAATGACCAGCATTTATAAGGCATTGAGGTTTGCAAGTGCTTTACATACCTATCTGCTTTGGTCCTTAAGAACCCAGTAAGGTAAGTGCTGTTATCCCCATTTTATAGATAAGGAAACTGAGACTATGTGATTAAATGACTTGCCCAGGATCACATGACCAGTAAGAATCTGAGGCAGAATTTCAATTCCAGTCTTCAAAACTCCAAATCTGCACGTTCTCCACTGTGCCAAAGTTCAGATCAGGCACTTCCTACTACATAAGGTCATTCCTGATTCTCCCCAGCTGCTAGTACCTCTTCCTTCCCCAGATTTACTTTGTATTTATTTTTTACATATGTCTATATACACACGCTTTTCCTCCCAATACAATACAAGCTTCCTGAGGGCAGGAACTTTTGTCTTTGTTCTTCCAACTTCTGACACAGTGCCCCTCATATCACAGATACATAATAAAATGCTTTTTGATCAGTTATATTAGAGAAGCACTCCAAGAAAATATAATTTACACATTTAAAAAAAAACACACACCATTTTGAGATTTGCAAAGTACTCTAGCCCCATGTAACCCTTCGAGACAGGCAGTATGCCAACATTTTACTTTTACAGGTGGATGAAGCATCTTGACCAGGAGAAGATGGTCCCATCGCCACCTCCCACAGGAGCTAGCAGAAAAGGCAAGTAATTGGGGAAAAGAAAAATTACCTTTTTCAGGGCTTTTACTCCTGAAGCTTTGTGTTCCAGTCCCATATATAGCCGTCCTAGCTTGAGCCACATGGAGGCCACATTTAGGGAATACAGTGGATAATGTTTGCTATAAGACAACAAAGAAAGAAGACAAACCATCTTATGATCAGATCTTCCACAATGGCATTCGTGTGTCTAAACTGGAGAAATAAGAAGCTTGAACATGTACCTTTAATTCTATGTGTCTGTAGCAGGTTGAATGCCCTAAGAAACAAATGGTTTTCTTCCATTCTGTGGCCAGAGACTTCCAGCCCCAGGCAGCAGTCTCAGAAATGTTTACCAATAGACAACAGGGAGTCCAGGTGGGAAAGTCTGGATGGATCAGCACAACCCAGCCCAACAACTGCTCACCACTGCAGTGTGAATGTACTTCAAAGGTTGAGTGCAAAGTAATATAAAATGCACTGGGAGAGGGTGCTCTCTGGAAAAATCCCATGGCAAACCTACGTTCCAAACAATGGCCCGTTTGTCTGTTTTGGAAATTCACATGCTAATATTTTGCATTTTCTTAAGGCCAGGCACATCATGGTCTCTGCCTCCCTACTCTGGCAGCATCAACCAAAGGGGGAGATTCTACCTTGCTCTTTGAATAGGTAGAAACAAGTGGGGTGGGCTGGGGTTGGGACTCTGTAGAACGGTTAGGGGGATGCTGTGAGGGAGGTTTCTATGGAAAGACTTCTTGTTTAGTTCAATGCTCTGTCCCATAGACTACTGGAGTTAGGGGCTAAAGGGAACTGTGGGAACTTGCTGAGAATAAGGCCAAGAGGTGGGTCTTCCCTTCCAACAAGAAGAGTGGCTAGGTATTTCTGAGCAAAGTGTGGGGAGGTTTTGAGGAAGCTCCAAGCTTGCACATTCCTGGCCTCACCCACTCCAGGGTGCTGGGAGGTGGGGGTGAGGAATTTATCTAGAATTTAAATGACAAACTCAATCTCTGGGCTGATTTCAAGAGCTTGCTTCCCCTCTTGCTCCCTCTGCTGGCCAGTTGAAGCAGTGCTACCTAAGGACTGAACCTCTGGGGTAAAGGCAAATGGTGAAGAGTGGGTGAAATCAGGCTCTAAACCTTTGGGCTTAAAGAGTCACTGAGGACTTTATCTCATCCATCCTCCATAGTCACCTTTCTCTTCCAAACCAGTAAAGCCCCTTCCTGATCTCAGAATAATTTGGGGGGAAAATGCCTTGTTCTTTCTCGGCCATCCATCCTGGAGTCAGCCAGCTCTTCTGTGCCTGACCTTAGGATGGTGTCCAGCAGATTAAAGTCCAGCTCCTTTTACTCTGTCCTTGCCAGAGATGGAGGGCAGGGAGGGCTCGATAACTGCTCTCGGTAAGAGGGTCCTTCAGGAATGACCACACAATAAGTCACTTCTTGGCAGAACTGACAAAAATGCCCCAAAAGAGATGAAAGTTTTTTCATGGCAAGAGAACAGATGGGAAAAATATGCAGGAAAGCATAATTCTGTACTTCTTTATGATTAACAGTGGGCTTTCCTCTTGAGGAGAGGCAGTCATATCATAGTGAACAGAGCCAGCCTTGGCTTGGGTTCAAGTCCCACTCCTTATATGTACTGACTATGTGACCCTGGGCAAGTCATTTCACTTTTTAGTTGAAGGTAATTCTTTTAAGACTATGAGTTTCCAAGAAGGTGCTCACCTGCATAGGTAGAAAAGGTTTTCTCACCTGGAAATTGCCTATATCAATAAAATCACAGGTCAAGTCCTTTACTTTGTCTTTCCTCAAGACAATCCAGTGAGGTAGGATACTATAGGATAGTTACCTATCCTGCCCTAGGGACATGCTCATCTTATGTCTGAATACAATGGTGTTTTAGGTGGGTCACATGAGTTGCCTAAGCTCTCACACACAGAGCAAGTAAGTACTGAAAGTGAGGTGGGACTTGGACCTAAGACCTTTCCTACAGTAGCTCTTTTAAAACTGAATTCTTTAATTTTTTTAATTTTTGATTTTTGAATTCTTTAGCCTACTACTATTACCACTGGGTGTGTGTGTCAAATTCTCTTTGCCAAGCTTTGGGATAGTGGGAGAGGTGGAGAGTCATCTAGAGCCCCATGGCTATGGGCCTACACAAAGAAACAAGGCTAGCAGCCTCATGGAAGAGTGGCTCACTCTCTACCAACAAAGGGATCATCATGGCTGGTGGGGGTAGGGGAGATTTCTCCAACACCCAACTACATAGTGATAACTACTTTCTCTTGGGATGCCTGGCTGTCCCAGAAAGCAGAGGCCTAAAGAGACAGAATCACATCCAAAGAATGAACACAGACTTTGTAACTCTACCCTAAGACATGGAGAAGAACAAAGGCTGACCCCTGCTAGGCACATTCCAGGAAGACAATCAGTCAGCTTGGATTCTGATTATGGTAAAAATTCTAAAACAAAAACAATTCCATTTCAGCACACTATGACCTGAGAGACCACCCTAAGTCACCTGTAGGGCTTGATGATTTTCTGTCCATAGCGCAAGGCACCTTCCCAGTCCTGCATGTACAGGCAGACACCCATGGCCTGGTACATCATGTGTAACATGTACACATTGCTATCTTCAAACAAGGATCCCATCTTCTCCTGGCTGAGCTCACAGATCTCCAGCAGCTCGCTTGGGGTTGCATTGGAGTCAAGGAAAATGAGAGCAATATGGCTAGTTACTCCAAATTATGAGACACAGAAAAGGTTACCCAGAATCATAAGGTCTGACAAAGTGTTTGAAGAGCCCATGTCCTACCTTATTACAGCACACAAAGTCCACATTCAAACCACCCCAGAAAGAGAATAATCTACATTGCTCTTTAAACACTTCTTGAAAACACAATAATTCTAATAAAAGTACTTATTTTCTTTAATTAAAAAAAGAACAAATTTAAGGCCTCAAATTACAATATAATCTGAGGAATTTAAGACATATGGGAACTGATTTTTCAAATTAAAGGATAATTTGAGACATGAGAAAAACATAGAGCTGAAAGGGAAATTAGAAATTGATAAGCTCATAGGCATAGAGCTAGAAAGGATTTCGGAAGTCATCAAGTCCAACCACTTCATTTACAGGTGAGAAGACTAAGGGCCAGGGAGGATAGGCTATTTCCCCAAAGTCACACAGGTGGTAAGAAGCAAACTGAAAATTGGAAATCAGATCCTGGGACTCCATGGTCAGTAATTTTTTTTCTTCTTTTTCTTTAAAAAAATTCTTATTTTGAACTGAAACATCAAATAAAGTGAGCATTTCCACTTACAAAGTAGAACAGGAAAAAAAAGATTGTATACAAAACTGTGAATAGCTATTAAATACAGCTTGTTTTTTCCTTGAAGTATATAAGAAATTCAATATATAACTTTCAAAGCCATCTTTATCTATTTCCTCTTGGCCTTTTTTCTGTTTTCTTTTGTGCATTGAAAAAAAAAAACCAAAACCAACCTTAATGACCTTTTCAGGGCTATTTTCAATGTGCCATACTCTAAAATAATAACTCTGCCAGGGGGTCATTCAGCACCCCTTTGAATAATTCCAGTTATGGTGGTCCAGTCTGAAGAGGTAACCTATTCCGTTTTTAAATAAAATTGCCAGGAAATCTTTCCTTATATTGAACCCAAATTTGCCTCCCCTGTATTTCTCCTCACTGATCTTGGTTCTGCCCTTTGGAGCTACATAAAATAAATTAAATGCCTTTTCCACAAAGTAGCCCCTAGGAGAGACTGCTATTATATGAAACTATATTATTATTCAAGGCATGTAAGCTGAGAAAACATTCTGGGCAGGGTTTTGGTAAATGGAAAAAATTTAGAGACCCTTGGGCAAGTTTTCAAGTTCTGACTATTAGCCATGGGAAGAGCTGGCTTGCTTAAATGCAATAACTGTAGGAAGCAATGGCCCAGATAATGCAAAGCCCACAGATAACTCTCTCCTTCCTATTTCCTTTCCCACCTCAAGCCCTCTGACACTTATATCTGCCTCTAAAAAGCAACCAGGGACACATTTGGCCAGACATACATTCAACCACACAAATCCCTTGGTGCCCAGTCCTGACTCTTCCTATTGTTCATCCCCTTTATCTACAGATAACTTTGCATGGATTAAGTGTATGATGCATCCTTTTTCATTAACTAATTTATTACCTAATTCATGTGGATAACTGAAGACTGACCACCCAATTACTGGATGGTAACGATGATACTTGATACTATAGAGCTCTAAAAAGATGCCTTCTAGGAACTAAGGTAAACTTCAAAGCCATTTCTTCAGACTCTTTGCAGGAAGCAAATTATCCCACCGGGAAGCTGAGTTCAGTCCAAACTAGTCAAATAAGACTTGACTTATTAAAGGGGCTCTCTTTGTTCAACATTCAGACCCCCTCCCCATCTCATCTCTTATAGGGAGAGTGAGAAAAGGATATATTTATAATGCTTGGCCCTCCTGAACTCCTCGATGACATTCCGTGCATATTTCACCATGTCTCGGATGCTTTCGGCCTTTGGGGGCTCGCTCAGCTTTCGGATTTCCACCTTGGCTTTATCCTGAAAGAAACATTTATGAATTCTATGAAGGGAACTACAGAGGTAGAGAAATCTTTTGAACACAAAGAATTTACACATCTGTCTATGTATCTGGACTTGCAAGTTACTAGATGTCCACATGCACTAGTGGAAAAATGGAGTAGGGGACAGTGGAAAGGATGTTGGATGAGAAGCTGGAAGACCTGGATTTGAATCCAGCTCTGTGACAGGTGACCTTGGTAAATCCTTTTTATTTCTCTGGGCCTCAATTTTCTAATCTGTGAAATGAGGGTTGATCTTAGAAACCTTTCTTTTTTTTTTTATTTTAATAAAATTGATTCCTCTCAGTTGGAAGAATGGATGAATTGTGTTATATGAATGCAATGGAGTATTATTTCATCATAAGAAATGACTAATAGGAAAAATTCATAGAAACTTTGAGATCCTGTGAACTGATGCATAATAAAATGAGAACAATTCACACCATGACAACAATAACATAAAGGAGAACAATACTGGAAGACATTAGAACTCTGATACAGTAAGAACAAATGTAACTTAGCAGAGAAGTGAGGCAGATGCTCTTTTTGTTGTTGTTGTTTGTCTTTCCTTCTCCAAGAGAACCATGACAATGGGAGGTGATGTCGTGACTTGCACTGAATTGGATTTAAGTGAGGGAGGGTTGTGCAGTCACCAGCCTCACTCTCTCCTCCAGAGCAATCTAGGTCCAGTGGCAAGACGCACATTACGACGACTGGAGATGGCCCTTGGATGTTTAAGGCAATTGGGGTTAAGTGAATCATTAAACTAGTGTCTGAAACGAGATTTGAATTCAGGTCCCCCCAACTTCAGGGCTAGCTCTTTATCCACTGCGCCACCCAGCTGCCCCGGTAGATACTCTAGAAATGGAATGACATACATGCCTTCAGACATGGACAAATGTGTTGATTTTGCTTAATTTTTTTTTCTTTGTTATGGGAGAGGAAACTATTGCAGGGAGCAGGGCAGGGAACTGGGCAATGCAAAAGAAAAAAGGTATCAATAAAACACTTATAAAACTTATAAATTTTATAAATGTACAGAAATTTAATTATACAAAGGTACTTCCTAGCTCAATACCCTGTGCTTCAATGATTCTGAATCAGGTTGGGGTGAACAGAAATTAGGCAGCAGATCTGAGAGAAACTTAAAACTTTTTGCAATATTTAAAAAAAAACAAACTGGATTTCATGGGTACCTTTGCCTAGGGCAGGATGCTCAGTATGTATTGGTGGCCACACAGGGAAGAAAACAGGGCAGGGTTGGCATTAGTCAATATCAGGTCTGATGTGAGTGGTGCTAGGGCAAACTCAAGCTTTCTGGACTCGTGGCCTAAAACCATCTCTAAATTGGTTTCTGAAGTGGCTAGAATCCTTCATTTGTGTTCTGCTCCCTGTCCCCACTCCCATTTTCCCCCTTCCATTTCCAAAGGTGCACTTCATTTTCAGAGATGGCAATTTGGTCATTCCTTCCCCATGCCCAAATTCTCCTGGAAACCTCCTCCTACACCCAGCAAGCACTGAGCCACCAGGAAGAGGTCTGAGTAGAAGCAAAGCAGAGTAGTAACTGAGGTTCCTAGGAGTGTCCTGGCAAAGTTGGTGCTATCTATAAAGTGAGGAGGTTCACTTGACGCCCTCTATGGCCCTGCCCAGCTCTCAGACTGACGGAAACATCAGGCCCATCAGGAAGGTTACCCTGGATCAGCTCACTGGTCCCTCCACAAATTCTATAGTTTATCAAGCACATACATAAGAAACAAAATAAAGGGGTTAACTGGTTTTTCATAAAGAAAAATCAACCCCTTGACCAATTTCTCATACTTTGGTAGGGCATACACACCCTACAGTGGGACTCTGTACTTAAAGGCTTGTACTTAAAGGAACGTCTAGAGTCTATCTATCCCAACTCTCTCATCCTAGAGATGAATGAGCAGGCCTAGGGAAGTTTTCAGTGACTTGTCCAAGATCATAAAATTATCTGGAGGAAGAAGAAAAAGATTAGAACCTACACCTCCCAGGAGTGTGTGTGTTTTCCCCTGCATGGTGCTGCCATGGTAACAGAGCTCTAAGATGTCATCGTATGAAAAGGGAGAAGGGAATAAGCATTTATGTGGCGCCTGTTATATGCTAGGTGCTGTGCTAATGCTATTTATGGATATCGTCTCATCGGCATCTCACAGCAACCCAGGAAGGTGCAGGCATTTTACAGATGAGGAAATTGAGGCAAACAACAGTTAAATGACTTGTCCAGGGTGGCACAGCTAGTAAGTATCTGAGGCTGGATTTGACCTCAGGTCTTCTCGACTCCAGGTCCAGCACTCATTGCATTGTGGCAACATCTGCCTCTAAAGGCTTTCTCCTGAAAAAGGATGGAAAGGGGCAGCTAGGTGGCACAGTATAAAGCACCAGCCCTGGATTCAGGAGGACCTGAGTTCAAGTCTAGCCTCAGACACTTGACACTTACTAGCTGTGTGACTTTGGGCAAGTCACTTAATCCTCACTGCCCCACCAAAAAAAAAAAAAAAAAAGATGGAAAAGAACACCTTTTCCTGAGATGACCATTCCTAGGATCTAGGGAGTCAAATGGCAGCTTGGAAAGAGGGGAAGGACGCTGCTTCTGGGGCATTAGGGTGAGCAGGCTGTCCATGCTCCAGAGGCCTTACCTTTGCTTTGGTAGTACATTCCCTGCACTCGCATGTGAAGAAGTAGGAGTCTTTTAACCGGTCATTGCGATCCTCTGTAGGGTATAGCAGGTCAATATAGCTAGTAAAAACCTAAGGAGTAAAAAAGAGAGATGATCACTATCATGCTCAGACAGGATACAACTCTTCTCACAGGCGCTAGTGGAGAGCTGTAGGTAGAGCTCTGGATTTGATACCTGGAAGATTTAAGATTCAAATCCCACAAATCCCAACTCTGTGAACCTGAGCCAGCACCTTTCCTTCTCTGGACCTTGGTTTTCTCATCCAGAAAATGAGGGGGTTGAATTCAATTATAATCGAACTCCTTTCTCACATTAAATCTATGATCCAATCTTCTAGGACATGAATAATGGCCTAAGAATCATTTCCTAGACAGGCCCTAAGTCAATGACTTCCAGAATTTACTATGAATTATAGTACAGTACAGCAGGGGGGAAAAAAAATCAGCCCTGGAAATGCACAAAAGTTGGGCTCATCATTCCCTTATACTGGTGGCTTCTTGTGTTGGGAAAATTCCCTCCTATCAGGCTAAAACGTCCCAACTCTGTAGGGGTTGTTGGTTCTCTTCTAGGGTCTCCTTACAAGGGGTTCCCCAAAGGGTCCTTGCCTCTTTCTCCTCACTCTAGAGAGCCAACTGTGGATTTCACTCAGCTGGGGCCCACCCACAATTCCTGTAGAGAAAAAAGGACCCTTTGGTTTGGCAACTGCATGCTATGCCTGGTACTAGTTGTCTTTCTAATCTTCTGCACTTTTATTGCATCAAAACGGATTTCTTGGATGCTTTTATTACAGCCACTCCTGCATGGTGAAGAAATCAGTGGTGAGACATTTTCCCTTTCTTAAGTCATACTGTAGTGGAGAAAGAACCTCAAAGCAGCAGCTTTTGCTGCCAACAGTTCTGTGTCCCAGCCTTAGGGCAGCACCAAGAATTAGAAGCATGGGAGATGCAGAACTATCATCCTGTACAGCTGGCCGCTTTTGATTTTGCCAGCTGTGCCCAGGATCTTGGGAAACTCTTACCTTTGGTGCCCATCAGGTCTGCTCTTGAGTTTTCTAGCATGTTCTTGTCACTAAGCCTCTGAGCATATGGAAGAGGCCAACATTTAAATATCCATTATCTATTCACTGGGACCAGCATTTGCTGATCATCCCACATAATCAGGCAAATGTCTGACTGAACAGATGGATCTCAAATAGCCTTCTAAGTGCCAATAACCTTGGGTTCCAACAAATAGATATGGGAAGCAAACTTGGAGGGGGGACCCCTGCTTTTGATTCTAGCCCTCCATACCCAAGGACCTATGAAAGCAAACCACCAGCTATTTATGGCACACTATTAACTGGACCCCTTTTCTTTGGAGGGCTTGGAGCAGGGGGAAAAAAAAGTGCCTTCTTGCTTTACTTAGTGGGATCACTATACATAATTTTTAAAAAAACTCAAGGATAAGGAAAAAAAAAAACAGAAAGAGGCACAGAATAAGTCTGACAAACATTCTCCCTCTGCAAACCGCCCCCCCGCTCCCCCCATCACGGGCTGGTAGACAAGCCAGTGCAATGCTCACACTAGCCCAGAAGATGGCGACAAAGTCCAGCAGACTGTCCCTGCTCATCTCAGCTGGTTACTGCACGAATTGCTCATCTTTTCAGTCTGTCCCCAAATGAGCATTTTTGTCTTAAATGACTTAATTATTCTGACTAATTGGGATTTTTTTTTTAAACAAAGAGGCACTAGGGCAGATTTTATGGGATAGATATTCAGGAACCTAGACAGTTCTGCCAAGGATAGGGCACATTTCTCATATAGTAAGACAGTACAAAGCCCAACCTAGGTAATGGCTTGGTTTTTCAAAGAAATCTGTGTATTTATGTATTTCAAGGCTATCTGTAAAAATCAACATCTAAAATACCCAGATGGAAATTTACATTACAAACGATCAAAGTAACATTTGATTTAAGCTACGGAATTATAACAATTGATGTTCCTTCTAGTAAACCTAATGTAATTATAATTTATTTCTTTTTTTTTTTTTTTTTTTTTGGTGAGGCAATGAGGGTTAAGTGACTTGCCCAGGGTCACACAGCTAGTAAGAGTTAAGTGTCTGAAGCCAGATTTGAACTCTGGTCCTCCTGAATGCAGGGGCTGGTGCTTTATCCACTACACCACCTAGCTGCCCCCTAACTGTAATTTATTTTTAACCCAGACCCTACCAGGCACTTTAAAGAACTACTCCACAATGAAGCCACTTTGCAGGTGAGCAGAATCTCGTGGTATAGGACCATCCGTGTAACTTTGGCCACACCCAGTCAATACTGGGTGATGACAGTACGGAAAGTATAGAGAGAAGAATGATGAGACATTCATTCACAAAGAGCCCCTCTAAATCAGGACAGCCCAAGAGAATGTAAACTCCTTCAGGGTTGTAGCAACTTTCACTTTTGCCTCTGTATCCTCATCTAGTCATGTCTGGCACACAGTAAGTGCTTACTAATGCTTGCTGATTAAGTGACTGATTGACCCACACAATCCTTTGAGTGAAGCCGGCCACTTTTTTGTGTATCTAAACTGCTCCTTCTGTTCATTCCTTCCAAGAGCCATATATTTGACTGTCCTTCTTCCTCAGGTTGTTTAAGAAAACAAACCACAATCTCTGTGGACCATAAAGGGCAAGTTAGCAGAGAGTGTGAGCTGAAGCATATTATCAATGATGATTTCCAAAGAAGAATTAAATAAGGAATTTCAGCCAGGAAATGTGTGATTTCAAAGGAAGAGGGCTGGTCATTTATGCGTGCTCATGTATGGAAAGTAAGGAATAATGTGTGAATGGTCTGAGTGTCACGCACATAATATCAAGAGACCTATGGGTGGGCACATAAGGAAGGTCTAATAGAGGAAATACAAAAAGATATGGCAAAGAATCACACAGGATGAAGAGGCAGGAGGGTTTGGGGGTCTGTACAGAACATGGATCCACTGAAGTAGGGTACAACAAAAAGACAAAAAACAACCCTTAAGTACAGAGGGATGTGGAACAGAGATGGCATAAAATATTAATGTGACAATAATTCATATACTAGTTGGGGTAGACCCTAAACTAACAGCTTTGTACCAAATTGCAAGCAACAAATAGAAGAAAGTACCAAGCTATAAGCCTGGATAATCCACAAACCATAGAATTCCATGAAGAAACTGAGAAACAAATGTAACGTTTAGTGAGTAGAATTCAAGGCCATTATTTCCAGTTCTATTCACTTCACTTTTCCTGCTGACCCTTCACTGATTTCCCTGCACAGATTAACTGACCAGAAAGGCTGGCTGACATTCATGGTGCAGTGCCTGCTGGCCCCTGCTCACACTTACCTCATCTCCAGGGTTTATTTCCTGCACAGCTCTCACTTCGGCCAGGGTCCCCTTATACGTGACAATCACATTGGGACAACAACTGTGGTTCATCAGTGCAACGCTATTGTCAATGGAGGAAAAACAAACCATTTACCTCAAGGTAACTACCAGGAAGTTAAGCACCACTCCACTGGACAGAAACTTTTAAAGAAAGACTGTCAATTCACAATACTAATCTTTTAAGCTAATAATGAACAATTTCACTTATTCTAAAGGGATTATAACCTTAAATGGCATTGAAAGCAGCATGGCTGCATGGTAAATATGAAAATAAAGTGAAAAAAGACAAGCCAGAAGAATGAACAGGCCACAAACAAAATAACCTAAGGAAAAGTGAATGAGTATAAATGGACCAAGAATTCCAACTGAGGGCTTTGACAGAGGAACTGAAAAAGTTTTATGATATTTTATGTCCTGAAATGATATGAAATAAAATTGTTCCTGAGCAAGCTTAGTTGTTTCTATTAGTGCTTATTACTGATTTCTAACAAAATTCATTTTAAATGTGGGTCTCCCCCAAAATAGAAATTTCTCCCCACTAAGATGCATGATTTAAAGAGCATCATATGTCTAAGCATGTACTCCATAATAAACTGTAATAAATAAGCAAAGACCTCTTATCGATAATTTTCCAAATCACTTTTTATATTAATGGATCATTTCCAAAGCCAGCTATCTTCAGACTCAAAAAACCCTCATTCTTTGCAATGCCTGGTTTCCTACGTGGCTCTGCTTAGGACTTCTTGGCTGATCTTGACAGAGCAAATTCATTTGAGCCTCTCTGCACCTCAATTTCCTCATCTGGAAAATTGGGACAGGGCTGCCCCTGCTGTTCTCATTCTACTTCTCAGGACTGGTGAGAAGGATAGACAGGTTCATGTATGTGAGGGGGCTTTGAGCTTCTTCTGATTGTATCAAGGTCAAAGTTCTAAGAACAAAAATTTCTAAACTACAGGGGAAAAAATGCTTGATCTCTGAAAATGCTACCTTTGAAATCTCAAGGCCGACAGGAATTTCAACCCAGAGGACTTTTTCCCCCCAATTAAAACTGTCTGAAAACTGGGGCTTATCCTCAGACAAGCTCTCACATCTATAAATGTTATTGTTATAGTGCCTGATATTACGAATTCCTTACCCTTTGATTACTAAAAGGAAAAAAAAAACCTTTCTTCCATTTGCACCAAGAATACGGAATGACAGCACTGACTCAGTAGGTCACTTTGCTCCTTGAGGTCTAAGGAAGAGCCAGCAATGTCCACTCCTGGGTACAGGGGAGAAATCAACTACTTTTTTCTTTCCTTTCTGAGCTCACTGCTACCAGAGCCTTGGGGAATGGGCAAAACTGGCTATGTGGCATGCTGTTGTGACTCAGCTTTACTGCAATGTGGTGAAGAGGGCTTCAGTGCCCCCCACCACTCCAAACTCAAGACCAAGAGACCAGTGGCTTGATTTATCATACGTGAAAGAAAATCAGACTCTTAAATAGAATGAACTCCCCAGGCTTAACAGATTTTTCATTATATTAGTAATTTCAAAATACACTACCATAGCTCTCTTCCAGAAAATATAGTACCTTGTTTGTCTGGGTTTTTTTGCGGGGGGCGGTGTTAAACTGTAAATATGATTTCTTAATTTAGGGAGCTCCTGATGAGATACCTCTTCTAATGATGCCAAATGACACTTGCAGTGTTGGACACCTGTCAGGGGCCCCAAGAGGTTAAGTGACTTGCCTGGGAGGGGTGGGGGGGAGCTCGAGTCGGGACTTCTGACTCTGATGCCAATGTTTCCTTCTACCTCACTATAATGTCTCATACCTAGTTCATTAGAAACAAACAAAAAATGCTTTTCAGGCATCCACAACAAAAACCTTTTTTCAATTAAAAAAAATCTAATAAGCCTTAAAAATGATTAAAAAAAAAAAAGAACCTGAAACTGCCTTGTTTTGATGGTGCCATGATTATTTTTAGTAGCTACTGAAAAGGACTGAAAAAACTTCCTTGCTCAAAGTGCCCTCGTGGCTGCTTCCTGGGAGCCTCTATTTAGCATTCTGGAGTCCTTTCCAGGCCGGCTCCAGCCTTCCTTCATGGGATTCTTACACATAACTTGAGAGGCCGTATGACGCAGAAGACAGGGAACTGGACTTGAAGTGAGAAAAACCTGGGCCCAAATCCTACCTGGGATAGCAGCTGTGTGACCCCTGGAAAAGTAATTTTAATCTTCCTGTGCTTCAGTTTCCTATCTGTAACACAAAGGGGCTGGGATTCTTTGGTCTCTAAATGCCCCAGGCAGCTCCAGTCCTTCTAGGAGTAGTCTCCTGAGTAATCCACCTAACTTGCATTTTAGCCAAATTAGCCTCCTCCATGCTTCTTGTACATAGCATTTAACCTCTCATCTCATTCCTCTGTGCAGGCTTAGAGTGGACTTCTCGCTCGCCTCGGCTTCTTAGAATGCCAGCTCACTTCAAAGCTCAGATCAAATGCTGCCTTTCGTGAGATGACATTAGGCACCCACCCACATGAGACCTTTCATGTTGCTTCCAGCTGTTGGTTCTCCCTCCCTCTCGAATTAACTTTGCATTTACTCTTGATTAACCAATCAATCACCAAGCATTTATTAGGCTTCTGTAACATTCTGGGCACTATGCTAAGCGCTAGAATTACAAAGACAGAAGCAATTAGGTCTTGTCTCTAAGGTATTTACTTTCTTTCTTTTTTTTTTTTTTTTGCAGGCAATGGGGGTTAAGTGACTTGCCCAGGGTCACACAGCTAGTAAGTGTCAAGTGTCTGAGGCTGGATTTGAACTCAGGTACTCCTGAATCCAGGGTCAGTGCTTTAACCACTGCGCCATCTAGCTGCCCCAGGTATTTACTTTCAATATGGGAAGACGATATTTACAAATATAAGTACACACAAAATATATATGTTTTAGTTATGTGTATACATAATATAGATATATGTGTATATGTATATAGATGTGTGTGTATATATATATATATTATATATGGTATATCTTTTTTCCTTTTTTTTTTTTTTGGTGAGGCAATTGGAGTTAAGTGACTTGCCCAGGGTCACACAGCTAGTAAGTGTCAAGTGTATGAGGCCAGATTTGAACTCAGGTCCTCCTGACTCCAGGGCTGGTGCTCTATCCACTGTGCCACCTAGCTGCCCCATGGTATTTCTTTATATCTGCATGTGTGTCCCCTCTCCCCTGCTCCATCGCCCCAACATAAGATTGTTGAGGACAGGGCCTTTGTCAGTTTTGTCTCCAAGTTGCTAGTAACTAGGCACAGTGAGTAGGTGCTTAATGCATGAATGCTGATTGATAAATTTCTACTTTGGTCTCTAAGATCCTTGTCTCAAAGGAATTTACTTCAGAGGTAGATTTGTTTTCGATGAGACCTCTATAGGGCAATTCTCCCATGGCCTCCCTCTCCCCTAGGGAAAAATGTCATGAAGTCACTCATGTCTGGCTATCAGAATTCCAACTGTGGCTAAGGACTCCATGTGGTCTTCTGGTGCTATTATTAAATTAATAAACCTTTTAGAGGAAGAGCAGTCACTGCTATTCACCCAACACAAAGTGACATATTAATTCATTGGCAACTTCTTGCCATGTTCTCACACATGGGGTAAGCAGCAAATTGGGCAAGTCATGAAAATACGAGAAACAAACAGACACAGGAGATGAGAGGTGAACCATGACAGGGGTACTTTAAGGATCTTGCCTGCATGTGTCTATTAAAATATGCAGCACCTCCTCTCTTTTGTAGGTAAATCTTATTAAATTCATATGACACTAACTTGTATTTTGAGATAATTTGGATATGGACTATGTTGACTGTTCCTTTGTACCATCTCTGAAAAGGGTGTCATTAAAGGGTCACTTATGTTTGTGCAAACACAAAGTACAAACAGAAATACTGGAAAGAACATATAAACTATTTATATAAGCAAACTGTTTAAACATTTGTAAAGCATCCATTTTCATCAAATAATAAACCTGCTAGTACCAAACCATTACTATGCCTAGTAAGCGATCAACTGAAATAACATACCTAAAGCATTGTGTAAATCTTAACATACTCTATAAATGCTAGCTATGCAGCTATTTGTACATTATAGCAGGTTCTTTAAGGATATTTGTAAAGTGCTTAGCATAGTTTGCTGGCACATAGTAGGCACTTTGTACTTATTGCTTTCCCCTTTCCTACTCAGAAATATTTTGCTAACCTCATTTGAAATACTCTCTCTTCAAAAGTGGAGGGTAGAGGGGTTGCAGGAAACGAAATTTCTTTAATAAGTTTCTCTAATTCATTACTTCGGCTGCACCCCCCCCCCAAAAAAAACAATTTGGTCTGAATTAGTAAGGTTTTCCTGTACCTTATGCTGTGCTTTTCCCATATTCACAATGATCAAAAGTTGAGATGAGGTGAGAGCCAAGATCTTTTCCAAGCAAAGCTATTGAAATATCCTGGTTGGCAATTAATCCTTAAAACTTAAGATTACTTGAACCAAAGATTATGAAGAAAGCAAATTTCTCAGTAGGGCACAGGACTATTCCTCTTCTGAACATGATAAAATGTTCTTTAATAACAGTTCTCTGCCTGGCAGGACTTAACGAGCAACTGCTCTGATAACTACTACCTTCAAATCCTTAAGTGCAGGGGAAATATTTTGAAACCTGGCAGAATTAAAAAGGTGCCTTAATTTACTAGGAGTTTTATGTCTGCCACATGCAGACATCAGGTAGATTATTTTTAAATCAAAAAGTTCAAGTTCATGTTAAACCAGAGAAAAGGAAAGAAGTAAAGGCAAACCCAGCCTACTCTGGAAATATTGCTGATCCCAAATGTGAAAGTTCTTCATCTTCAATTGTGAAACCATTGCAATTAACCTACAGAGAGAAAAAGGGAGAAAGAAACAAATGAACAAAAGAAGAGTCAAAAGTTCCTTGGGGCACAAACTATTCTCTTTCTTTTTGACCCGTCTTTCACTAGAAAGACAATTTATGAGCATCTTTCCATTTCTATCCAATGCCCTTTCCATGACATGACTGTACCTCCTTTCTTTAAATATGATGATTTCGCTGCTGATCCCCTGTCAACAGGACATGTGCTTAGAGTTCTTTCACCAATAGCGGGGAGAGACAGGAGAAGCACTTTTCTACCTTTGCCTAGATTTTTTATTATCCTAGAACTTTGTTACATTAAAAAAAAAATGTTTAAAATCAGTGGGCCTAAATTAGCACGGGTTTAGAAATATTTTGGCTCTATAGACATAGAGATCAGTGTTATGGGACTTCTTGACCTTACAGCTCAACATAGGGTGGTGTGGGCTACTCAGAGATGAGAGATTTGTATCTGACTATTCTGACCTTGCCTTATTCCCCAATGACTATGGTCTACCAGACTTGGCCCTTTCTAAGCTGAAATTTATTTAAAAAAAAAAAAAAAAGGATCATGAAATTCACAACAGGATGACTTGCTTCTAAATCCCATAATACAATTCATGATGCCCATGGCTTAGCACCACCACTGTTAACTTCCAAAGCAGCAATAACTTGAAGAGGTTCATTTGGTCACCCACTCCTGTCCCTCTCCCCAGCATTGAAAGCCCTTCGTGATCTGACTTCAGCCTGTCTTTACAGACTGGTTAGACATTACACCCCCTGTTGTACTTCATGATCCATCCCAACTGCCCACACCTGAAGTTCCCTCCCTCATTTGGGCCTTTGATGGACTGTCCCCCAATTTTAAATGCTATCCCTGCTTAGCCTTGCTTCTCAGTAGCCTTTGATCCTTCTGGGCTCAGCTCTAGTGCCATTTCCCTCAAGAGTTCTTAAGTTGTCACCGCCCTTCCTTCCCATACTGCCTCTCCTCGCCAAGCCCCCAAATCACTTCCTCTTTGCTTTGTATACTGTACATCTTATACTTACTTATCTGTGAATATGCTGTATGCCCAAGTAGAATGTAAGCTCTCTGAGGAATCTCACTTGTGTAATCGTATGCACACAGAGCCTCAAACAGGATAGGTGTTTAATAAATACTTGTAAATTAAGTCATCTCCTATATGCATAGCCCGTTTTTTAAACAACCGTAAATATAAATGAGCTGTGGCATCTATGGGTACCACACATTTGGCCATAACTGTCAAAATAATTAGCTTCACTTAGTCTGGGCACAAATAGCCATTAGATCTTACATGGGTAACAGAAACAAAAAAAAAGTTACACTATAATGAGGAAAAAAAGCCCTTTATGGTAAGCTATGAGGCTTGGATGCTAAGTACCCTTAGGGAATTCATTTGTTTATTCAATAAGTATTTATTAAGAGCCTACTCTTTTTTTTAATTAATTAAATTTTTTTTTTGCAGGGCAATGAGGATTAAGTGACTTGCCTAGGGTTAGTAAGTGTCAAGTGTCTGAGGCCGGATTTGAACTCAGGTCCTTCTGAATCCAGGGCTGGTGCTTTATCCACTGTGCTATCTAGCTGCCCCCAAGAGCCTACTCTTAAGGAAGCTGGTAGCACAGTGGATAGATCATGAACCTGGAGTCTGGAAGACATTAGTTCAATCCCAGCCTCTGTCATTTACTAGCTGTGGGGACCCTGGGCAAGCCACTTAACCTGTTAGCCTAAGTGGAATAGAAAGCAAACATCCAATAATATGAATAAGTTGAGGGTAGCTAGGTGGCACAGTAGATAAAGCACTGGCCTTCAAGTCAGGATACCCGAGTTCAAATCCTACCTTGGACTCTTACTAGTTGTGTGACTGTGGATGTCACTTTTCCCAATTGTCTCAAAAAAATTTTTTTTTTAAGTAATAGGAACACATTATAAAATTGCAATTTTGGGGCTGGGAAGGACCTCAAGGGCTGAGTTCAAACTTATCACTTTAGATGAGAACACTGAAGCCCAGGTCAGTTAGATTACTTGCCTAATGTTATATATCTAAAGCATCAAGCTAGGATTTGAATCCAGGAGCTTTGACTCCAAATCTGGCACTCTTCCTGATAATATACTACACTGTCCTTCAGATGAATAAACAAGTAGACCAATGAAATAGCTATCGGAACACAGGCCACTCACCTAACTTCTCTGCCTCCCTGCCTCCCTATTTGTACAAGGGGGTAGTGGGAGTGGGAGAGGTTCTACTCTCTCTCCTTTCCCTACTTCAGGGGAGGCAGAAAGCCAGGATTTCTTCATGATAGCAAGAGATGCTAAGTTTATTTCTGGGAAGTCGTGATGGGTTTTCAAGCTCCACTTCTACAGCAATTTGCTTGGCAACTTCAATACCCAGGTAGAAGGAAAAGTAAATTTCACATATTCATATAAGAAATATTGGCCATAATTCTTCTCCCCACCCCACCCCCCCCGAAGTCAAATCAGGCATGCACACTTTGCTAAAATTATTTTCACAATTTAGACTAGATGTAGGCTGTGCACCAAAAATATCCTTCCCAACGATTTGTGGTGATTAAAACACACCTCAATCCCAATGAGGGAGTGTGGATATGTTCCACCGGCAGCTGTACTTCTGCCGGCAGCAAGTTCACTCACCAACTCTCTCTCCACATACTTAAAGAAAGGAAAGAACCAAGAAGTTGGAATAGAACAAAAATGGGCCACTCAGAGGCAGCATCAGAGACAGACCACATTTACCCTTTTTTTTCTCTTTTTTTTAAAGGATTTTCTTTTGAGATTTTATAAAGGTTCCCTCCCCTTTTTCTTTCCTTTAAATCACAGTCAAGAAGAGTATACCATCCCTATGTTGGCAGCAATATTTTTTGTATCAGTACACAATATAAATTCTGTATCATAGAAATTTGTTTTTTTCTTTTTTCATTTAAAAATGTCCATAGAATCCCACTTTACCCATCTCCCCTGCTTGAGCTTAGGGCTGCCTTTTTCAACCACCCCTAAAAGAATCACCTAGCTTGTTCTTTAAACCAGAGATTGGAGACTTGTGTCCTGACCTGCCATTCACTCTGCCCTAATCTCTGCCCTGAGTTTGTCCCACATCTACTACTAACTACCTACTGGTCTCAAGTCAGGTATCCTACAAAGACCTCAGTTTCTTAATCTGTAAAACAAAGGGGTTGGACTTCGATGACTTTTGAGGTCCCTTAGTAGCTCCATATCCATGATTCTATGCTCTTAGGTCTTAAAATTCAACACAAATCCATAAGATTACAGTCTTAGAGCTTGAAGGGACTATATAGGTCCTCTATTCCAATTTTCCAGATTAGGAAATGACATCCAACGTAATTAACTGACTTGCCCAAAGTCACACAGGGTAGTAAGTGGCAAAGGCTAGATTCAAACCCAGGTCTTAAGACTGAACTCATTCTTCTTTACACACACACCCCCCACCTTCTGTTGAGGGCATTGCCACCCTCTCACCATCCATATCCAGTCAGTTGCTAACTCCCTTTGATTCTACTCTGCATCTCTTATATCAATCACTTTCTCTCCACTCAAAAAACCTTTATTACCATTTGTCTGGACCATTGTAGTAGTCCCCATTCCCTGGTACTTTAAAAATAAATTTTATTGATCTTTTTTTTTATTGTCTAAATTTCTCTTAGCATTTCTTCCCTTCTCCCTCCCAGGGAGTTATTCCATATAATAAAATATATTTTTAAAGGAAAAAAAAAGAGAGGAATAGAAAAGAAAAATCAGCAAAACTAATCAAGACTAGCAAAAAGTCTGAAAATATATGTAACATTCCACACAGCCAGGGAGCTCTAAACCTCTGCAAAGGAGTGGGTAGAGGTATCATTTCATCTCTTCTTTGGGGCCCAGCTTGGACTGAATTTTGGTTTTTGGATTCTGCAAAGTTCACTTTCAGCTGTTTTGAGGTAGTAGCTCTTCCTATTCACACTGATGTAGTCATTATGTGTATTATTTTCTTGGCTTTGCTTATTTCACTCTATCTATTCATGCAAGGGCCAGCCACTTGGCACAGTCCTGTAGCCAGGAAGACTGGAGTTCAAATGTGGCCTTAGCCACTTACTAGCTATGTGACTCTAGCCAAGTCACTTACCCTCTCTGTGACTTAGTTTTCTCCATTTGTAAAATAGGGAAAATAATAGCATCTACCTCTGAGTGTTAATTTGAGGATCAAATGAGAGAGTATTTGCAGTGTTTTGCAAACCTGTAAGTGCCATATAAATGCTATTAAGTCCTTCCATCCTCCTCTATATTTCATGTTCATCGTCTCTTACAGAACTATAATGTTCCTTTATATTCATGTATCTCACTTTGTTCAGCTGTTCCCTAATTGATGGGCATCTACTTTGTTACCATAGAAAGTGTTACTATAAATACTTTGGTGTACATGGGACTTCTTATTAATTACCTCCTTAGGGTATATGCCTAGCACTGGATTCTCTGGGTTAAAGGGTAGGGTCATTTTAATCCCTTTATTTGCATAATTCCAAACTGCTTTCAGAATGGTTGTACCAATTCACAGCTGTACCTGCAATACATTAATGGTCCTCTCTTTTCATAACCCCTCCAAACTGACTGTCCAATCTTTAGTCATCTTGCCAATTTGCTGGGTGGGAAGTAAAGCATCAGTGTTGTTTCATTTGCATATTTCTTATTATCAATTATTTGGAGTGTTCTTTCATATGATTATTAATAGTTTACAATTCTTCTTTTGAGAACTGCTTATATCCTTTAACCATTTATTTACCCTGAAATTTAACAGCCTCTTAATTGGTCTCTTTGCATCCATTCTCTCCCTGCTGCCAAAATGATCTTCCTTATGATTCTGACCAAGTCATCCTCATGCTCAAAAATTTTCAATGAGCCCCTGCTGTCCCTAGGCTCATGCTTAGCCCAACAACACATGACACACTTCACTACTTTTCCAGCCTTATCTCACTTTCCTCTTTTTCATACAGGAACAAAGGGGAGAAAGGTTCCCCCCCAAATAAAACTTTAAAAGTGGATTTTAATTGTATTCACCATTCCCATACTCCCGAATCCCACAAGAAATGAGTTCTCACTATTTAGTTATTTGTATAAAATGTCTTCTCTTTACTGTTAGATGATAAGGCTTCTGAGGGTTAGGGTTGTGTCTTATTTTATAGCATAGATCACCATGTCTCACACCTGACAGGTGTTTAATGCTTGCTGAACTGAATATCAACAATGAATTTTATACAAAATGTTATCTCTACTGTTTTAGTATTTATACAATCTCTTTTGCCCCTAAAATGTTCAAATCATGCCCAGATTATATTTCCATATTTATTTTCACTGGATTCATCAGAAGCAAAGAGTATTTCTATTCTCATTTCATCCATGAGGAAAAACCTGTCCAGTGTCATGCAGAAAGGTAGTGTATATCCAGGCTACTGTCTAAGATTATATGCAAACCTGTCTATGTTATTCTCATTTGCAAAAATACTGTAGATGGTAATGGTGGAAGGAGGGGCGAAGGAAGGGAAAAACAGCCATGAATGAGACTATTTGAACCTTCTTACCTGTGCAAAAAGTGTAACCAGACTAGCATTGTCTGGGTATTCTATGTGCTTAGAATAAAAGTGATGGAGAGCAGCAATGTCACTCTGGATTAATTCTTTCTTCTCATTGTCCAGCTTATCCAGATCTATGGATAAAAAAAAAAAAATCTACATGTCACCTGATTCGACAGGTCACAGATATCAGCCTTCTCTTATCACAGAACTCAAGAACACATCTCTCCTGACCAGTTACCATTCTCCCTTCTTTTTCAATTTCAGGTTCCTGTTAGGTCAAGAGGACAATTATCTTCTAGAAAAAGAAATGCTTATTATTTCCACTTCCTCTCCTAACCTGAAGCTACTTGTGTCCTGATATTTCAAAATGACCACAGAAACAAGGAATTTGGGTGTGAGTGGCAGGAAATGCTGTCAGTCAATAAATATTAATCACCCACTATGTGCCAGATAGTGCCAGGCATAAAAAGAACGGTAAAAGGCAGCTCCTGCCCTGGAGGACCTCATAGTCTAATGGGGGAGACAACGTGCACACATCTATGTATCAACTCTTGCAGACACCATAAAGTGGAGAGAATTATCACAGGGAGCCCTTCCATATTAAGGAAGGTCTCTCCAAAGACCCCCAGAGTCAGGGGGAAGCTAGGTGGCACAGCAGATAGAGCACTAGTCCTGTAGTCAGGAAGACCTGAGTTCAAATTCGGCCTCAGACACTTGACACTAGCTGTGTGACCCTGGGCAAGTCACTTAACCCTCACTGCCCCGCAAAAAATCAAAAACCAAAAACCCAAACCCAAAACCAAAATAAAACAAAAAAAGACCTCCAGAATCATACAATCATAGGCTCTTAGATTGAGAACTGGAAGGGGCCTCAATGCTTAACAAGGTCATCAAATCCAATTGAGCTGAGTGAGAGAAGTTAGGTGACTTGCCCAGGTTCACAGAGCTAATCAGTGTCCGAGGAAGGATTCAAATCTAGGCCTTCTTGAATCTAGGTCTAATGTCCAATCCATTACAGCACCCCATCTTTCATCAACTGCACCAACATTAAGAAACTACACAGCAGTTCCCTGACAATACCTTCTTTGGACATCTGCTAACAACTTAATTTTGTAGTGCTAGTACTCCAGTAAAGTCTAAAAACTATTCTGCCTGCCAAAAAAGCAGATAGTTGACAGGATCAAAGCTGTATCATCAACTTTATGGGCTCCCAGCCCTCCTTTTCCACTTCTTAATAACCCTGTTTACTATGGAGAAAGGCTAGCTGGAAATTATTAGAAAACAGGCAAGCAAAAAACATGTAGGAAAAACAAGCTCCCTCTTCTTCTACTTGTCCGCCATTACATTTATGGATACCATGGTTTCTAGACTGGAAAAACTTAAGGTATTGGGACTTACGTGATTCAAACTCCTTTACAGCCAACAACTTCTCTGATGGTGTTCTTTCATGGTGTGTTTTCTGGTCAATTGGGAAAGAAAGTATACAAGTTCAGCTTTTGCCCTAAGTGCAAGATCACAGTTATAACTTTAAAATCAACACACAAGATTTAGCACCCCTCCCCCCATACCTCTTACATGCTTTCAAATGAGGTCACTATAAGTGTTTATAATGTAAGAAATAAAAATAAAAAATACATCAATAAAACTTTTTTTAAAAGAGTTTTATGCAAAAAGAGTTTTATCCAATGAAACCAACACTAACGCCAAACATACTCTTGTTTTGTTTTGTTATTTGTTTGTTTGTTTTTGCGAGGCAATGAGGGTTAAGTGACTTGCCCAGGGTCACACAGCTAGTAAGTGTCAAGTGTCTGAGTCTGGATTTGAACTCAGGTCCCCCTGAATCCAGGGCCGGTGCTTTATCCACTCACTGTGCCACTTAGCTGCCCCCTAAACATGGTTAGATGCCACAGAGTAGGTAGCAATGCCTTAATCATATATGTATTGTAAAGGCTACTAGGACATCTTCCATCCTTAGCAAGGGGAGTGCTAACTTTTTATCCTTTCATACAACACTCAAACATACTCTTTTAAAAAATGACCTGGTCCAGCCTAGAAGTGAAGTTATGCTTTCCCCCTCTTTCGTCCCATCCCCTCGGTGCTGACATCAAGAAAATCTGAATGGGGGACGGAATGATGAAGTAAAAAAACACATCACCTTACTTACTGAAGGACAGTGAGCGAACAGCACTTAGCTTGGTACCTGATGAACAGTAAATGTTTAATAAATGCTTGCCTGATGCTGACTTGACTTGACTTTCGGCCACCTTGCCTCAAAGGGCCATGTCTATGGATTAATCATCAAAAGGTCATAGATTTAGAGCTAGAAGGAACCTTATATGCCAAAGTCTCTCTTTCTCATTTTGCAATGGAAGAAACTGAGTACAAAAAGACTTCCCAAGGTCATACAGCTACTAACTGTGTGGGGTGGGATTTGAACCCAAGTTTTCCTGACTAGTACCATATCTGCTCATACCTCTCTAGACACTTCTTATTTTTTCCATTGTCCTGACACAAACCCAGGCCGGTTCCATCTGCCTATTGATCAACTTATAGCATTGCCTAAAGTAAATTAAGATTTCATATTCAAACAAAACCTCTTCTTGTATATAAAATAAAAAGAGCCAATAATGACTAGTATTTATATAGTGCTTTTTTCTCTTTTTTTTAATTTTTCTTTTGTGGGGCAATGAGGGTTAAATGACTTGTCCAGCGTCACACAGCTAGTAAGTGTCAAGTGTCCGAGGCCAAATTTGAACTCAGGTCCTCCTGAATCCAGGGCTGGTGCTTTATTCACTGCACCACCTAGCTGCCCCTCCCCCCCATATAGAGCTCTAAAACTTGTAAAACTCTTTATAGATAGTATCTCATTTGATCTGTACAACAACTCTGGGAAATTGGTGCTATTATTGAATGAAATAATATTTATAAAAGTGCTTAGCAGAGTACTTGGTATATAGTAGGCGCACTATTAAATGCTTATTCCATTCTCCTTTCCTTCTTCTGTTATAATCCCCATTTTACAGATGGGGAAACTGAAACAAATAGAGATTAAGTGACTTTGAGTGGCTGAGGCTGCATTTGAATTCAAGTATCCTTGACTTCTGGGTCAGTGTTCTCTCAGTGTTCTCTCCACCACACCACTCACCTGACTACTGCACCCATAAGCCCAGTGTCTGTGCCTTCTGCCTCTTTTGTCTCACCTCCAGCATGCCTGCCACAGTGCCAGGTAAGACTTTAAGCATATCACTGGCTTTGTTCTAAACTCCTGGAGAGGACTAACAATGCTAAGTGGGTTAGGAGTTGGGGAACAAGAAGAAATAATATTTGCAAGAACTCAAAGGCAGAGCTCAACAGCTAACCTGAAGCTCCTTCTTGGTCATTAAATTCAGGGTTGATGGTGGTTTAACAGACAGGTACAGCAAATATGTAGTTTCAACATTTAGTTTCAACTTTCCTAGCCCACTCCACCCCATCTCCATTTCCCAGTGTACAACTGGAATACTGAAAGCCTACACAGACTTGGTGATCCTTAAGCAGAAGACTTTTGGCAGATTTCTGGGCTGAGTAAGTTTCATTTAAAAATCTATGGTATTATATAATTACCACTGCAAACTCCTTACAATGGTGGAACAACTGGCCAAATAAATACCATACAATAGTTTTAGACTGTAACAAACTGTTCATTTGTGAACAACTTCTAGAAGGCTGTTATGTACCTAAGGTTAAGAACAATAACAGCAATAAAACCAGCAGGCTAGCTAATTAAGAGAATAAAAAGACCATGATCTGCTTTCCCTAAGAGGACTTGACCACAGCCACCCAAGAAGACAAGGTCTGATACCTTTCTCTCTATTTCTTGTATAATACAATAAAATCTTATAATAATAAATAATCTTAAATATATGTATGTATTATATTAAATATTGTATATCACACATAATTATCACACTTAAAGGATAATACATAAATATAGGTAATATGGATTATATAGATACATATGTGTATGCATGTCTATATACGTATAACACATGTGGCTTTTTTTAAAGGAACCTTCAGAGAAGGCAATTCCATTACTTCCTTTTAATTTCTCTGGCTATCAGAAAGTTCTTCCTCCTAGCTAACCTCTTATTACTAGAATGTAAGCTCATTTTCTCCTTTTCCTATCCTTGGTGAAAAATAAACTCTACCTTTCAACAGGATCTCTACACAGTCTTAAACACTGTTATTAAGCCTTCTTCCCTACCGCCCATTAGTCTCCTCTTTTCCCAGCATAAAAAAAAAAATTTTTAAACCAAAAAACAAACAAATTCCATTTTCCAAACCTAACCCTGTTATTTTCCATAAGCTGGTAGAGCCCAGAAGAGGACAGGGAACAGCAGTGAGTCTCTGACCATAGTGAATAGAGGAGAATTCAAAGAAAGATTATCTCAGTTTCAAAATGCTATACTCCTATTTACACCCTTCGTATCATACTTGACCCGTGGACATGTGTTAATCCTCTCGAATAAATTTGGCTTAGTTGAAAAATAGAAAAATGAGGTGGGGAAAGGGGGAGAAGAGGGGTTGGCGAAGGGGTGGATGAAATTTCACCTTTAAAAAGATTTACAGTAGAGCGTCCTTGCCAACAACCTCACCCTAACCAGAAGATCCTTGAAAGTATTTCTGGTATGTCCCTCCCATCCTACTCCACTGCAGTATAAAGACAAGTCATTTGGCCCTTTGCTAACCAGGACTTCTTTTGTCATTCTGAGATTAGATGTCTATAACTGACATAAAAAGCAGGGAAAGGCAAAGCAATATGGGAGCTGGTAGTCAGTCAGTCACCATGCAGGGGTAGTCAACTTCAAGTACATTAGGAATCTGGAAATGACTGGTAGCTTTCCACTGTGCCCCACCATAAGTACATATTCCTTTTATCTCCTCTTCTTTCTCTTTCCTCCCTCATAGCTCATGGGCCTGAAGTCAGGAAGACCTGAGTTCATATCTACCTCAAAAACTTACTAGCTGTGTGACCCTGGGCAAGTCATTTCACCTCTGTTTTCTCAACTGTAAATGGGAATAATAATAGCACCTACCTCACAGGGTTGTTATGAGGATCAAATAATATCTGTAAAGCACTTAGTACACAGTACCTGGGGCATGGTAAGTGCTATATAAATGTTTATTCATTCCCCTTTCCTTTCCCATTCCTCTTCACCAAATCTTTCTTTGTTCTATCTCTTCCACTGTACTTCCCAGCTATACTTCAAAGGGGCTTGCCAACATATACACAGTTTGGAACCACTGTGGGGGGGGCAGGCCCCTCAGGGTCAGACAAGTGCAGAGCATATCTCTTAAAACTATAACTTTTTTGCTGTCAGAAACAAGAATGCTCAACCAACACAAAGGAACAGAAATGAATATTAGGTAAATTATAAAGACCAAGGAAATGAGAAGAATACCGTGGCTTGCTTCTTTGTAGTGATTAGGATCCACAAATGTGGAGCATTACTTATAACATCAGATATTATGTTGATAAGTTTTACTGAGTTTTTCCCCCTCTTTTTCATCTTTTCTTTTCTTTTTTTTTGGTGAGGCAATTGGGGTTAAGTGACTTGCCCAGGGTCACACAGCTAGTAAGTGTCAAGTGTCTGAAGCTGGATTTGAACTCAGGTCCTCCTGAATCCAAGGCCGGTGCTCTATCCACTGTGCCACCTAGCTGCCCCTCTTTTTCATCTTTTTAAAAAGAAATTCTTTGTCATAAGAAATGACTCTCTGGGAGAGAGGAAGAAGAAAGATATGGAGAAATCTAAGTGATGTAAAAATAAAAGATATCAACAAAAAATTGATTTTAAAGAAAGCCCACTGAAGGCTTCAAGAATGATCAGGTCTGCTCCATTTGCTTCTACCGTCTTCTTGTCTCACTATACACACTACAACAAGAAAGTGACAGGATCCTGGAGGAGGGGTGTGTGTGGGGGGGGTGTGGGAGAAGAGGTAGAATCTTTATTGCATGAGATTCTCGGTTAGGAAAGGGAAGCTTGGGATGTCTCAAAGGATTCTCAGGAAAACTCTGGCACCCCAGGACTCCTACACAATGAGTCAAATTCCCTAATGGACTTGGAGGGTCACTAAGTTCCATTGAAATCCTTCAAAGTGGTGCTCAGAAGAGGTCATGCACTGATACCCCTAGAGATGCTCCCACAGCACAAACAAAATTCTGCATTTAAGCTTTGGTTGTTTTTCCCATTTGATCACCTAATACAGATATGATTAGGCAACTGAGTCAAACAACTTTTTACAAAAGAGCTGGCCATAACAGGTCAGTCAACCTTCTTCCTGACTCATAACAAAGAAAGATGGAAGAAAACAACAGTGCTAGAATGTGGTCCTTTCCCTCACCTGTTTGGCCAGGATCCTTGCAGTTAGCCTCACAGTCTCTGAGGGATTCCAGTTTTCCCCAAACACACACATGGCAGAACACTCTAGCTTGTGCATGGGCCAATCTTCTTTCTGAAAGGTTAAAGACAGTAATAATCATTAAAAAACAAACAAACCACAAAACACTAAAATAAAGTGAAGGAAGAGAGGATGCAGTCAGTTCCCCCAGTTAAGGTCAAGTGAAATGTGTTTCCTTTTTGAAAGCACGAGGAAACTCACCAAAGCTGAAGATAAAAACATCTTTTTAAGATAGAAAGAACTCTAACCTTGAGTTGGTTCTGACAGATGTTTTTGAAATGAGGAAATTTACTTTGTGCTGTTTGCATCCACATCTTGTATATTTCTATGGCAACTTCCCTTAGGAATCCAGTTTACTGCTCTGAACAACATACAATCCACTCTCAATTATTCATTTGTTCAGTCGTTTCAGTCATGCCCAACTCTTTATGACCCCATTTGGGGTTTTCTTGGTAAAGATACTGCAGTGGTACGCCATTTCCTTCTCTAGCTCATTTTATAGAAATGCAAAATGAGGCAGACAAGAGTTGAGAGATTTGTCCATGGCCATATAGCTAGTAAATAAGCATCTAAGACTGGATTTGAACTCAGTTCTGACTCCAGGCCTGGTGCTCTATCCACTCTGCCCCAATTATTCATACCTGTGGATTATTCAATTTACTAGATTATCCATGAAAAATGCATAATCCTAAAATATCTTTTCTTTGCAAGCCAGGCACCCTCTTAGACAAGTTTCTCTTACAGACAATACTCAAACTGTGGCAACTGATTTTAAAACCCCACAGAGGCAAACTTCTGAAAAGAAACAACTCCCCAACCTATACTAAGTTCATACACTAAAATTCCTCCTTGGAGTCTTCATCATGGTTTGGAAACAGCCCTGGATTCGAGAATGCTATGCCAGCACAGCACAAACTCTAGAAAGCTTTTCCAAAATGGACAGTGACAGATAGAATGTCTGTCATCTGAGCAGCAGCAGAGCTAAGTCTGGAGAGGCTTCTTGCCAGCTGGCCCCTGGAAGTTGGATTTCTGAGCCACCAAGAGTTCTCAAAGATGCCCATTGTGGTGAGGAGAGGTAGCAGTCTGTATTGATGGAAGAAGTACCCACATTATAAAATCACAGATCTTAAGTACTCTGAAGTCTGATATAAATGATTTTATATCATTTAAAAAATATTTTATATCACAGGATCCCTGTTGTGGGTTAGCTATGTCTCTGTTCTTATTGCAATTAGAGATCAAATGGAAGAGACTTCCTGGGGATTTCCATCATGCTATAAGGGGGAAGAGAACAAGCATTTATTAAGCACCTATTATGTGCCAAGCGTGGTGGTAAGTGCTTAACAAATATTATCTCAAATGGTCAAAGGATATGAACAGGCAGTTTTCAGATGAAGAAATCAAAGTTATCTATTGCCATATGAAAAAATGTTCTAAATCACTATTGATTAGAGAAATGCAAATTAAAATAACTCTGAGGTACCACCTCACACCTATCAGATTGGCTAATATGACAAAAAAGGGAAAATAATAAATGTTGGAGAAGCTGTGGAAAAATTGGAACACTATTGCATTGTTGGGGGAGTTGTGAATCGATCCAACCATTCTGGAGAACAATTTGGAACAATGCCTAAAGGGGTATGGGACTGTGACCCGGTAATACCACTACTAGGTCTGTATTCCAAAGAGATCATAGAAAAGGAAAAAGGACCCGTATGTACAAAAATATTCATAGCTGCTCTCTGTGGTGGGAAAGAATTGGAAATCAAGGGAATGCCCATCAATTGGGGAATGCCTGAACAACCTGTGGTATATGAATGTAATGGAATACTATTGTGCTGTAAGAAATAATGAGCAGGCAGATTTCAGGAAAATGTGGAAAGACTTAAGTGGACTGATGCTGAGTGAAGTGAGCAGAACCAGAACATTGTACATAGTAACAGCAACACTGTATGATGACCAATTGTGATAGACTTGGCTCTTCTCTGTGGTGCAATGATCCAAGACAATGCCAAAGAACTCATGATGGAAAACGTTCTCCACATTGAGAAAAAAGAACTGTGGATTCTGAATGCAGATTGAACCATACTATTTCTACTTTTTTTTTTCTTTTTTGAGGTTTTCCCTTGTGTTCTGATTCTTTCACAATATGACTAATGTAGAAATATGTTTAGTCGACTTGAGTGAGGTTCTTTCTCTTTGGGAATACGATCTGCTAGGTGGAGGCAGCTTTCTCTCTCTCTCTCTCATAGATCTGAGGAGCTAGGTTTTTTTCTATTCTTTCAGAAGCATGTATTCTCTCTTTACTAACCTCTTTACTCTTTAATAAATGCTTAATGCCTAAACTGTTGCAGAAGCTCCTAATTTATAAGTAAATCCTAGCTAGTTTGGGGTAATTTAGTTTTACTCGTCACACTGTCTTGGGGAGGGGGGAGAAAAATTTGGAACTAAAAATCTTATGAAAATAAATGTTGAAAACTATCTTTACATTAACTGGAAAATAATAAAAATACTTTTATGATTTAAAAAAAGAAACAATATCTCATTGAATAAACAAAAATGTGAGAGAACTTTCTCAAGAGTATGAGGAAATGGGAGAGGGGGAGGGAAAGGGGATAGGAACATGTGTTAAGGCACAGCTCTCTTAATTTTCTGTGAAGCTACACTTAATTTGTGCTATTACAGGCATATATCATAACCACTGTCTAAGGGAAGCCAAATTCAGGAGCTCTGTTTCTTTTTGTAGCTCTTTTCCCCACGATTATTTAAATAAGAAAAAATTCCTTGCCTCATTTCTGCTGTTAACAAATGAAAATCCAAAATTTACCAGTGTTTGAATTTCACAAGTCATGTGTGATAAATAGGTTCATCATGTCTCCTTCTTCTCCTCTTCCTCCTTTTTTTTAAAGCCAAGCCCCAGAACTGTCTTCATCCTGTGTGCTTAGCACAGTGCCTAGCACACAGTAGGTGCTTAATAAATGTTTACTAATTGATTGAAAGATCACTCCAGCTCTGGAATTCACACACTTTAAGTACCCTTTAGACTTGTACCACACTCTGATTGGATGACTCCTCCCACAACCTCCACTGAAGACCAACTATGGCTTCCTTTCTCACAAGGTTGTGCTCTGGACTTCTCTACCCTGTCCGACATGCACTGGGCATCTTCATCCCTTCCACCCTCTTTTCAGCTCTCTTTTAGGAGTTGTCTTCTCCCCCTCAGAATATAAGCTCTTTGAGGGCAGAGACTTTCTTTCTGTTTATATTGAATTGCCAGTCCTTAGCACAGTGTCTGGAACATAGTATGAATTTAATAAATGCTTGCTGACTGTACTAACACCTATGATCAATGCAGAGCTCCTTAAAATAGAGTATTAATCTTTGTAAAAATAAAATAAATAAAATAAAAGTATTTTATAATTTTACAGTTACAGGTAGAGATAGTTTTCAACATTTGTTTTTATAAGATTTCTAGTTTCAAATTTTTTTCCTGCCCTCCCTGCTCTTCCCCCTCCCCAAGACAGCAAGCAATCTGATATAGGTTATATATGTACAATCACATTAAAGATATTTCTGCATTAGTAATGCTGTACAAGAATCAGAGCAAAAAGAAAAAAACCTCAAAAAAAGAAAAAAATAGAAATACTATGGTTCAATTTGCATCTAGATTCCACAGTTCTTTTTTTCTGAATTTGGAGAACATTTTTCATCATGAGTCCTTTGAACTATGTTGGACCATTGTATTGCTGAGAAGACGCAAGTCTATCACAGTTGATCAACATACAATGTTGTTTATACTGTGTACAATGTTCTCCTGATTCTGCTCATCTCACTCAGCATCAATTCATGTAAGCCCTTCCAGGCTTCTCTGAAATCTGCCTGCTCATCATTTCTTACAGTACAATAGCATTCCATTACATTCATATACCGCAACTTGTTCAGCCATTCCCCAGTTGATGGGCATCCTCTCAATTTCCAATTCCTTGTCACCACAAAAAGAGCAGCTATAAATATTTTTGTACATGTGCGTCCTTTTCCCTTTTTTTATGATCTTTTTGCTGGGTCAAAGGGTATTCACAGCTTTATAGCCCTTTGGGCATAGTTCTAAGTTGCTCTCCAGAATGGTTGAATCAGTTCACAGCTCCACCAACAATGCATTAGTGTTCCAATTTTTCCACAGCTTCTCCAACATTTATTATCTTCCTTTTTTGTCATGTTAGCCAATCTGATAGGTGTGAGGTGGTACCTCAGAGTTGTTTTAATTTGCATTTCTCTAATCAATAGTGAAAAAAGTGTGTGTTTTTAAAAAGCACAGTTAACAGATGTGCTCATTGTTTTTTCTCTGCTATGTACTTTATCCATCTGGCTGGCTATAGCTATATGGCATGCACAAATACAACACCAGCTTTAAATGTCAGTGGGAAGAGACAATTCCTGTGGTGATGCTTAGAAATGCCATCTAACCACTGATAAGGCAATATAGTATTGTGGGGAAAAAATCTCTAGACAAGGTCAAAAGACCTCACTTTCCTGGGTGCGTGACCTAAGGCTTCTGATCCTCAGTGTTCTCATCTGTAAAATACAGATAACAAACTACACCAGAGGATGTGCTGTTGGGAGCAGCAGGGAGAGGAGTGAGGGAGGAAGGGGGGCAGCATAGTGCCTACTACAGTATATCATCGGGGCCATCTCCAGTCGTCCTGATATGTATCTTGCCACTGGACCATATGGCTCTGGAGAAGAGAGTGAGGTTGGTGACTTTGCACAACCCTCCCTCTCTAAAATCTAGTTCAGTACAAGTCATGACATCACCTGCCAATGTTGTGGTCTTCTTTGAGAACAAAGGACAAACAACAATTACAGTACATGCCAAGCACAGTACATATAGAGATTTACAAGCTTTTAAGAGTTTTACAAATCTAAAAGCTTTATAAATACTATCTTATTCAATCCTCACAATGATCCTCTGAAGTGAGTGTTACTATTATGCAAATTTTACAATTGAAGAAAATGAGATACAGAGGTTAAATGACTTGCCCAGGGTCACACATTTAGTAGGTTTCTAAAGCTGAATATGAACTCCTGACTCTAGACCCACTGCTCTATCCATTGTGGCACCTAGCAGTAAAAAACAAACAAATTTTAAAAATGAAGCAAAACAAAACAAAACAAAAAAACAACTTAGATAAAGCACTACATCAATGTAATCTATGATTCCTTTTTATCACTCTTCCAGGCTGTAAGACCTCTGAACACCCTGGTCATGAGAGAAGGCAGCTATGAATCCATTTCTGTCTCATCATCATGGAATTAAGGAATACTCTGTTATCCAGGACTTACCCAAAATGGCAGGGGTGGTTAATATCCCCTCCAAGGCACTCACTTTCAGGATGCTTAGAAGGGAAAAAAAGGGGATCAGCAAGAACACAGGGAACCTCAGGCTTAGATCATGGGTCCTGAGGAGAACAGGACGGTAAAAAAAGAGTAAGATTATCATTCTGAAGACTAGGAATTGAATCCAGGCTCTAGCATTTTCTACCAGTGTGACATCAGGGAAGTTATTTAGTATTTCTAGACTTGAGATTTCTCACAACACAAAAAGGTTGTACCCAATAACCTTGATAAGTCTCTTCAGACTCTAAATCTACATTCTTACCAGTGGATCCAGCCTTTTAAAGTGTGTATTAGGATGTAGCAAAGTGGGTGTCTGCCACGGAGTGTATGTCTATACTGTCTTCATTGTCTGCTACTTGGGATGCCTCTTTGCAACTTAAAATTAGCGACTATTTGTGGTAGCAATCCTTAAATGGAAAGTGGTTTCTCATAATCTAAGTTGGTTGATGAGTTCCCTGTGCATCCGCATTGGCCTCTTCACACAAATCTTACTTTTCTTCCCCAATGGAATTATTTCCTTTATTATCTTTAGAATTTCATTCTTGAGGATGTCCCATCCATCTCTCTTGGACTAACTTCCCCTGGAGTATTTTATTCCACAGGTTCCTAGGTATTTTCCCTCTGAACTCTTTGCAATCGGCTGTCCCCAAAGCCTGGTTGTATATCAGCCTCTACCAGGAATTTATTTATCTTCTTCTCTATTACAAAGTCTAGGATGTATATGTCAGAGACTTGAACCTAGGTCAATATGAAAACAAGGCCACCCCTCCTTCCACTATATCATACTGCCTATGTCAATCATAGTATCTTTAAAAACAAAAAGAACAGCAAATGATTTTCACAGAGCCTGACATATCTATTTGGTTATTAAGTTAGGGCAATTCTTTGGGAAACAAACTCCAATTCTGAGGCATATCCTAAAATAAATATTTCTCTGCAAAGACTATTCTAGCATACTGTATATTCAGCTTTGTCATCCACATGCTATCTATGGGTAAATTTGGTCACCTTCAAATGGGATGTTATAGCGAGGTTCCTTTTCAAAAAAGGGGTTACATTAGATAGCCTCCAAGATCTCCTTAATGCCAAGCTTCTGTGATGCTATTATGCAAAGAAGGATGAGCTCGAACACAGTTGCATTTTAAAATAAATAACCAGAATTAAAACCCAGAACTACAGAATATCTTGTTCAGTTTGCTTCTGTGTGCTATTCATCTGAAAGATTCAAATGGTCTTGAAAAGACCCTTTCCCCCACTCCTCTGTTTCTGACCCTCTCAGACATTCAGATCCAACATGCCAATGTTGAAATTTGATGATGGATGATCCTAACAGATAGTTTCCAACCCCCGCCCCTCTCTTCCCACACCTCCTCAAATAGGAAGGACTCAATATTATTTAATACAGAATGCAGCACAGGTCCTTGGCTTAAGTTTTGTGCCAAGACACTCTGCAGAGTTAAATAACTCCGTGACAAATATAACCAAGAGCAGAGGGAGAGAGAAATGACAAGATATGCACAAGGGAGATGAAGATCTGTTTTTAGCTGAAGCCTGAAATGAGAGTGTGATGATAAAGTACAGAGGTAGAGAACAGGTGGTTCCAGCTTGCTGAGGAGAAACTGGCTCTTTTGTCAACTTCAGGGGTCCAAGGGAAGAGTGAAAAAGGGAATGAGACCAAGTGAAGGAAAGGAGATGAAGTCAGGAAGTATCTGAGCCTAGAGCCAAATAATCTATAAATATTTATTTAATGTCTATTGCATAATGCATGTGGCAGGCTTGTGGGTGTGGGAGGTAGAGAGGAAGAAGGGTGGAAGACAGGGAAGAAGCCACAAAAGAAGTATTAACCATAGCCCCTGATTCTGAATAACTTGAAGTCTACTTGTTTTTCCTAATGAGAAATGATCCCTAATGATCTTAGGTAGTGTAGATTAGAGTACCAGACATATATAGTCAGGAAAACATGAGTTCAAATCTTGCCTCTGACATATGTGACTAGGTGTGTAAGCAAGTTACTTAACCTTTTAAGCCTCAGTTTCCATATCTATAAAATGGAGTTTTATAGTTATTGTGTGTACATATGTGTGTGTTTGTGTTCCAAGTACTAACACCTACCCTAGTACCTTTCTCATAGTAAGTAGGTGTTTGTCAAATTGACTTGGAGTCTCCTTCTTTAAGAAGACCACCATAAACATACAGAAATGAAGGTCCTTTATTCTCCAGGAGTTCTATATCTGGTTGTTAGGAACCAAAGACAACAAACAACATCTGTATCAGTATCAGCAACATAATAGTGATATCCATAATAATTAATCATAACCACTATAATATAGCGTTTTAATGTTTACAAAACACTAGATCTCCAGATAAACCCGTGTGTTTATATAATACATTATAGTTATATATTACATGATACTGTATTATATACACACATATATGTGTAAAATAAATAATGATCACAATAATCCTGTGAGGTTATTGTTACAGAACACACCCACCCATCCACACACATATAGATAGATAGATGAATAGACAGACAGATAGAGAGCAAGAGATATCTAGAATAAAGGAGCTTCATGTCTGTATGTTAATGGTGATCCTTTAAGAGAATGAAACTCCAACTCCAAGTCGGAGCCCCCAAGAGGGAAAGTCCAACTCCAATAATACACAAACACCTATTATGCTAAAGGTGCTAAGCTGGGCATCTGCACTTAGAGGAATCAGAAATGTACTTGATAAGTGAAGATCCAGCCTGGATGCAGTACTTAGTATTTTGGCATTAGTGGGCAAGATTACCATTTAAACAGCACAGATTTATAAATTAATTTATAGAGATTATTATTTCTAGTAGAAAAGACCTAGGACTCTTAAATTCTAGACATGATGTGACAGCCCCAAAAGAGCAAATGGAATTTTAGGATTTCCAAGGTCATCAACCCTACCCTAGGTACACTTTTCACCCTTCTCATCTTAATCTCTCAGTGGACCAGTTTACCTCTAGAATGTCCTCTTCTCTCAAGAAAGGCACATAGTTTCCAGAATGAGGGAGGTGATGGTCTCACCATAATTTGCTTTGGTCAGAATACATCTGGAATATGGTCGTCAGCTTTGGGCAACACATTTTATGAAAGTCATTGACAAACTGGAGTATGTCTGGAGGAAAATGACCAGGAGAGTGAGAAACTACTGGGAAACTTCTACACAAGTTGAAAAATAGGAATACTTAGCTCAGAGAAAAGAAAATGGAGCTTTCCTGAAGTTCTTCTAGGCTTGTTCCATAGAAGAGGAATTAGATTTGTTCTGCTAAGACACCTAGGGATGATGATAACCTACCCTAATGATTAACAGACTTCCATCTTGTCATACCCTACCCATGTTAATTCACTGTTGCCTTTGTATAATTCTGTTCTCTGTTCCCCACTGCCCTCTCCCTTATTCCCACCTTCCTCAACCCAACCCCCACAACATTTCACTATCAAGTTATTCACCCTTTCTTCTGTGTTATCTGGAATGCCTGCTCCATAGATAACATAGTTGCTTTCATTTTAAATCTTTTCTTCCTTGGTCTTTCCATTTTCTTGCACTAAGACCTGGTTCCATCCTGATAACTTCTCTTAACCCCTTGGTGAACCAGTTCATTTCTACAATATTTTCTCTCAAGTCTCTTGCCCCCTTACCATATCCCACTATTTGATGCCTTTTTTCCCTTAGTCACACGATACTGAAGAAAGCCAAAGAAAATCACTAAAGTGTGCTGACTGGCTTCACTACAAATGTATGTTACATAATTTAAAGTGGGATCTCTCTGTATGAAGCAATCCTTTTATAGCCCCTTGATCTCAGCTACCAGAGGATCTTTTCCAGATCTTTTCATCCCTCCTCACACTTTCCATAGTTCCCCCCACTCTCTCAGGTAAGAACCTTGCTTTGTCTTAATGAAAAAAATTGAGGCTATTCATGGAGATTTTGCTCTTCATCTCATATCACTTCTGCCACTACCTCCTCATTTGCTCATCTCACATGAATAGGTGGTCCTTGCCAAGACAAATCCCTCTCCATGCACAAATGATCCCCTTCCTCTCTTTTCCAGCAGCCAGCACCTTCTACTATCCCCACTCTCTTACTAATCTTCAATTTTTCCTCATATATTGGTTGCTTTCCTGCTGCTTATAAACAAGCCCAGGTCTCTTCATCTTCCACAAACCTTCACTTGATCATCTATCCTTGCTAGCTATCATCATTACATCTCTCCTCCCTTTTAGTGGCTGAATTTCTGAAGAAAACCATTTACAAGAGGTGACTCTACTTTCTTTCTTCTCACTGTCTTTGTAACTCTATGTACTCTGGCTTCCAATCCAGTTTGAATGATTTCAAATGAGACTGCATTGACAACTCTAATAGCCTTTTCTCAATCCTCATCCTTTTTGACCTGTTATCCTTTTCTCCTTGATACTCTCCCCTCTAGCAAACATGTTCTCAGTCCTGAATTCTCAGTCTCCTTTGCTGGATCTTCATCCCAATTGCACTTACTAAATCCAGAGGTTCCGTCCTCAAGAATCTGTCCTGAGCACTCTTATAATTTCCTTCTATACTATGTCACTTGGTGATCTTGTCAGCTCACAAGGATTAAAATTTCTTTTCTATGCTTATGACTCTATTTATTCAACACTAGCTTCTCTCTTGACTTCCAGTCTTCCATCTCCAATTGCCTATTGGGCAGCTCAAAATGGATGTCTCATATATACCTGAAACTAAAAATGTCCAAAACTGGGACCTTCCCCCCAAATCTTTCTTTCTTTCTAACTTCCCTATCCACCATGCTATCAGTCACCCAGGCTCATACTTTCTTTCTCTCGCCTGTCATATCCAATCTGTTGTCAAGTGCTATCAATTCTACCTTTGTGACATCTCCTGTTCCTTTCTCTCCCTTCCACTGCCAGCATCCTGGTGCAGACCATCATCACCCCATACCTAGACTACTGCAAAAGCCTGCTGGGTTGATATTCCTGAATAAAGTCTTCTCCACTCCATTTCATCCTCTGCTCCTCTTCCTAAAGTCAAGTTCTACCCATGTCACTTCCTATTGAGTAAACTCCAGTGGCTCCCTATCACCTTCAGGAAATAACAGAAAGTCCTGTTTGGTGTTAAAAACCCCACATGATCTGACTTTCTCCTCTCTCTGCAGTTTTTCTAAACCTAATTGTCCCTCCATGTACTCTATAATGCAGGGACACTTATCTCCTTGTTCTCACAAGACATGCCATCTTCTGACTGACTATTTTTTCCTTATACTTAATCTTCTATTTGTTTTAATTAGCCAAGCTCTTCATTCTCAATGACACCACCACCTCCACCCATCCTGCCCCCAGTCCTCAAAAACATAAGAAAAATAATACTTAATATGAACATGCATGGTCAATCAGAATAAATCTCCACTATGCTATATATATATATATAAAATTTGTTTCAATCTGCCCACCAGGAAGTGGGTAGCATGTTTCACCATTAATGCTCTGGAATTCTTACTGGTTATTACACTGATAAAAGTTCAGCACAATAGTATTCCATCACAATGACATAACAAAACTTGCTCATTCATTCCCCAGTTTATGGGAACTCCCTCACATCCCCATTCCTTGACACCTCAAAAAGAGCTATAAATATTTTTGTACTTCCTCAGGTTTGGTTTTTATTGTTGTTTTTGCTTAAGACTAATCCTTCCCTTAATCTACCTTCTCTCTAATTTTCCTTCCCCCATTTTCCCTTTCCCTCCTATTTCCTTGTTGAGTGAAATATATTTCTGTAACCAACAGTATGTGTGGTCTTCCTTCTTTTTTGACCAATTCAGATAAGAGTGAGGTTCAAGTATCAGCCACTACACCCAACTGCCTCCTCCTTTTTCATATAGATGTCTACTGATCTACCCTAATTACATGAGATAAATTTCCCTAAACTTTCTTTACCTGCCCCCAGGGCGTTCCTCTTCTCTCTTTCAATCCTTCTTTAAAGATCATCTCAACATAACAATACCACTCCCAGGCCTTGTTTAATTGGACTCTTTCAATGAAACTTGAAGGTAAGAGTTCAGAGGGGACACATGTATTAGCTCCCCATATTTGAATTTAAGCAGTTTATTCTTGTTTGGTCTTTTATCATTGTTCATTAGTGTTTACTTTTGGGTGGGTTTTTTTTTCCACTCCTTTGAACTTCAAAGTTTCTCTATAGCTCTGATCTTTTAAACAGGAATGCTTGGAAATCCTTAGTTCATTAAAGATTCATTTTTAATTCTGAACCATTATACTTAGTTTTTCAGAGCAAGTTATTCTTGGTTGGAAGCCCACATCCTTTGCCTTCTGTAATATCATATTCCAAGCTCCCCACTTCTTTATAGTTGTGGCCGCTAAATCATGTGTGATCCTGATGGTGGTTCCTTAGTATTTGGAATTCCTTCTTGCTGGCTGCTTGCAGTATTTTTTAACTGGAAATCCTGGATTTTAGCTATATTTCTGGGAGGTTTTAGTTTGAAGTTTCTTTCAGGAAGTGACCAGTGGATTCCTTCTGGTTCTCAGATATTTGAGTAGTTTTCTTTTATGATTTCTTGAAATATGAGGTCTAGGCTCTTGTTGATGGCTCTGAAATAGTACAATGATTCTTAATTTTTTTCTCCTCAAGCTGTTTTCCAGGTAAGTTGTTATTGCTCTGAGATGCTTTACATTTTTTTTTTTAGCCTTTTGACTTTTTAAAAATATTTCTTGTTGTCTCAAAGAGTCATTGCCTTCTATTTGGTCCATTCTAATCTGTGAATTTGTTGTTTGGACAAAGTTTTGTTCATCTTGTGCCAAGCTATTAACTTCCTTTCCAATTCTTTTTTCTATCACTCATTTCTTTTCCAATTTTTCCTCAAAAATTCTAATTCCATTTATAAAAATATTAAAAAAAAATTTAAACCCTTGCTTCATATTTTCCAGGAATTCTAGTTATGTTTGAGTTCCAGCTATACTTTTCTCCGAGAGATTGCTTGAAGATATTTTGGAGTCATTCTCTTCTGTGTTTGTGTCTTGAGTGTACCTGCCAACATAAACAGCTCATTTTGATTGTGTGTGTGTGTGTGTGTGTGTGTGTGTGTGTGTGTGTGTGTGTGTGTGTGTTTTCTTCCAGCAACATCTAGGTCTTCTGGAGGGAAAGTCAGGCCCTGTTGATGCTTTTTTTTTTTTTGGAGGGGGGGTGGTATTGAAGATTGTTATTTGAGGATCTCAGGCACAGGTTGGGGACTTGCAACTTTCCAGTGTTCCCTAAGTGGCCTGGTGCAGGGCAAAATCTGATTGCTACTCCCCCTGCAAGTTACTAACCTGGGTTTGGGGCTGAGCAATAGTAGACTGTTGCTGAACTCTTCCTATCAATCAGCTTGAAAACTGTTAGTTCCAAGTGCTAGAAATGTAAGTTCCCCTTTAGTCTGGGATTCTTGCTTTGGTTATTCCTCTGCAGTATGGGCTAGATGCTGGAAATGAGACCCTGCTATGGGGCAGGCATCTGAGCCTTCTGGATTCTGAATTACCTCCTTTTTCAGTTCATTGCCCAGGGCCTTCCTGCCTAGCACTGCCACTTCCCTGACCAAGGCCCCTTCTCAGTCTGCTCTGGATTTGTGACTCAGAACTGGGCGGTAGGCAACAAAGCTGTCCATTTGCACCTGTCCACCTTGTAGTACCACAGTATGGATCTGAGGTTATCCCAGTAAGGGTCTGGGACTTCTCTTGCCTTGGCGCAAACCTCTCCCTGAGCACTAGAGTGCAGCATGCTCCTGGTCACGCTCAATGTCCAGTGTCTGCAGGCCTTTCAGCTGGACAAAAGCTTCACTTTGACTTTTCCTGGATGCCTCCATTACAATTCAGTATAGGACATTTTCTAGATCTATTTGGAGGAGTTTGTGTAAAGGAACTCACTGAACTTCTAACAGTCTGTACTCTTGGCTGCCGTGACTGCGCTCAGTTTTCAATGGTTGAATCTGTCCTTCCTCCATCTCCTGGCTTCCTGCAAGTCTCAGTAAAAACTCTATCTTTTGTAAGAAGCCATTCCCAATCCCTTTTCATGAAAATGCCTTTTTCCAAGATTATTCCCTAATTTATCCTATTTCTTGCTTGTATATAGTTATTTGCATGTTGTCTTCCCCATTAGATTGTAAGTTCCTTGAGAGCAGGGACTGTTTTTGCCTTTCTTTGTATCCCCAGTGCTTACCACAGTTCTGGGCACATAGTAGGCCCTCAATAAATGCTTCTTGATTTGATATATATTCAATTTAATTCAACAAGGATATATTAAATGCCAATTATATGCAAGACACAATGCGGGGTACTAAGGTTATAAAGATAGAAAAGAAATAGTCCCTTCCAATGAGTAGCTTATATCATACTGGGTGTAACGATTGGAATGACGCCACCTGCTGGAGACTTACTGTAGAAGAGTTCTGCCCATGAAGCGAAGGTCTTTGAGGGCAAGACCAGGAGTCTTTTCTTTGGGGTGAGGAAGTGACGTGGGCTAGCGGGAGGAGGAAGGAAGAGACTGGCGCTCAGTCTCACGCTCTTTCCTTTGGACTCTGGTGGACAGCGGAGCTAGAAATGTGCTCTCCCTTTAATAGATAGGAATCTAGGCCTTTCTCTCTCTTTACCAAAATTCTTATTCTCCTTAATAAATGCTTAAAAGTCTAACTCTTGCTAAAGCTTATAATTTATTGGCGACCACTCATTAGATATTTTAGACAGTTTAGCTAGAATTTTAGCCCTTAACATGGGGGAATGAACACATATAAAGAAAAGTGAATATAATCATATATACAAAGTTAATAATAATAGCTAGCATTTATACATCTCTTTAAAGTGCTTTACATACAGCATCACACTTGATCCTCATAACAACTCTGTGAAACAGATATTGACAGAGGCTAAATGGGTCACATTTTACTAGGTCACACAGCTAGTCAGCATCACTAAAAGCCCCCAAACAAACCCTATCATCTAGATCTAGCCTGACCCAAGGAGTGTATTATGACATGATCACTACCCTTGTTCGAGATGTTACACAATGCAGTCCAAGATAGCACTCGGTTTTTTGGTTTCCATATCTTATTTTCCCTTTTGAAGAAACGGACATTTGCACTTAACCTTTCTAATATCTCTTCAACCATTCTCTAAGTCTTTTTTGTTTGTTTGTTTTCCAGGGCAATGAGGGTTAAGTGACTTGCCCAGGGTCACACAGCTAGTAAGTGTCAAGTGTCTGATACCAGATTTGAACTCAGGCCCTCCTGAATCCAGGGCTGGTTCTTTATCCACTGTGATACCTAGCTGCCCCTCATTCTCTAAGGTTTAAAAAAAACTTCCAACAGGTACTCAGCCATAACATCTGCCAATTCTGTCAGTACTCCAAATAGTTCATCCAGTGACTTGACCTCACCAAAGACAGCTAAATGCTGCCCAACCATCTCCTCATGCCTGGGTTTCCATTCCCTGCTGATCATCATTGTGTTCTATCCTCCTAGTTCAAAGATCACTCTCCTTTCTTCTTCTTTAGTTTATCAAACATTAGGTTACTGAGTTCAATTGTTTCTGATTCTTTCTTATCTTGTCTGCTCAACTGATCTACTTTTCCATTTTTTTTTTTAACCAGCAGCAAATAGTTTTGATGATCACTGCTTTATAATAGATTGTGAAGTCTGGAAGTGTTGATCTTCCTTCATTTGTACTGTAACGATTAGAATGACGCCACCTGCTGGAGACTTACTGTAGAAGAGTTCTGCCCATGAAGCGAAGGTCTTTGAGGGCAAGACCAGGAGTCTTTTCTTTGGCATCAGGAAGTGACGCCAGCTAGTGGGAGGAGGAAGGAAGAGACTGGCGCTCAGTCTCACGCTCTTTCCTTTGGACTCTGGTGGAGAGCGGAGCTAGAAATGTGCTCTCCCTTTAATAGATAGGAATCTAGGCCTTTCTCTCTCTTTACCAAAATTCTTATTCTCCTTAATAAATGCTCAAAAGTCTAACTCTTGCTAAAGCTTATAATTTATTGGCGACCACTCATTAGATATTTTAGACAGTTTAGCTAGAATTTTAGCCCTTAACAGATGGCTGACCACGAAGAGGAAAGCTAAACCTCAGTCTTCTGATCTTCTGGTTGGGTAAGAAATTTCCCCTACCCTTTAAATTGCTAAGTACGGGCGTACTGGCTGTGTTTTCCCTTTAAATTTTTTCAAATGGATCTTTTAAACTCCCTAATTACCTTATTTTTTATTTTAGTCTGTTTAACCAGACAAATGGGGGATAAGATCATGTTAATGCTTTGTTTTTGTGGATTTTCTGTTTTTCTTTTTATTTTTGTTAAAAGAGCCAGCAACTTACTCACACAAGGAAATATCTCTCTCTCTCTCCCAACCATGCTTTTTCAGAGAAACCTAAAGAGATTCCTGCAGCTTTTCCCAGTTCTAACACTAATTGTTGCTCTAATTTTGCATGCCTGGAGGCAATGACCCACCCTCTTGAAGCTTTTAATCCCCTAGCACCTGGAGGCTAAGTGGGGGAAGAGGAATCCAGGCCTGAGTTCAAAATCAAGTCTGATTCAAATTGCGCTGGTCCCTCCCCTCCTCTCCAGACCCCACCCTCTACTCCTCCCATGGCCAAGCCCATTGCTTCCCCTGCCTGGGAAGTCCAGAGATCTGATGCGCATGCTCAACTTTCTCTAACTACATTTGCAGCTTCAGGCTCAGCCCTTCCCCAGCCTGGCTGTGCTTCTGAGACAACCTTAGAAAACCCTTTAAATTCCAAATATACTCATTTTGTTCATAATTTTGCTAACCTGCTTTTGTCTTTAATTAGTAATCTTATAAAGCATTTGTATGGTGAAAAGACTGACAGACAATATAGAGGGGTTAAAGAAGAAAAACTTAAGATGAATAAGAATGACAATCATCAACATAGTTCAAGACTCAGCTTCTTTTGCCATGGAAGGGTATATATTGTACAGAAATGTAGAAGGAAGCAGCAAGGTATCGATATGAGTATTGGGGATTTTAGATACCGGAATCAAAAGTGTTCTGAATTCACTCAGAGTAATAGTATCAGTTCAGAGGTTACATAGGATTTCTATGCTATCATATCTACATTTTGAAATTAATGGTATGGGTTTATTTTCATAGAGATTTTCATGCTTTTGAGGTTGTGTTTTATACTTAGTTTTTAAAACAAGGTGAATATTTGTAAAATTTTTTATAGTCATGTGATCAAGTTAATATTTTATAATACTCTTATTAATATTAAGTTCATATTCATTTATATTTCCTTAGTTTGAATTTCATTGTCTTTTATTGTTCCATGTGTATTTTCTTCTATTCATTTATCTATCTAATTCTGAAACATTGCAAGATGGTTTTGTTTTTATTATACAATGTTAATTCTAGGAGTATTGTGCTCCCATAGTCTGAGTTGTTTGTTTTTGTTATTTTTTTTTAACTGATTATTTGATCAAACTCTTTAAAGCATTTCCCTGGCAAATTTGTTGCCATGGCAAGTGTAAATTTATTCTAGAAGTATTATTTTTGATAAGTATATTCAAAAAAAAAGAGGGGAACATTTGTAAAAGTTGTCTTTGAGATTGTGTTGTGCTTTAACTTGTATTTAAATAGGTTCAGATTTTTCAAAAAAGTAATTGTATACTAAGTTAAAAAAAGGGGTATTATTTGAAATTGTTGCATAATTATATATTGTGTTCTGAGTCAAGATGTATTCACATTTTTTGCAATCATTTATTATCCTCAATTTTTAAATCCATATGAGACTTGGATTATGGGAACTTATCATTTAAGACATTGATTGCCTTTATTCTGAGTTATCAGATGCCAGTTGGCCAAGATGCCATCCAATCACAAGAGGAATACATGCAAGAGCAGACACTGAACTGTCACATGAGGGGAGACATGCATGAAGTCAAGGTATGGCCAAGGGAACGGCTTTTGACAAATGTTGAGGTTGGATTCTCTTGGTTTAATATTTTATTTTCTTTTTCCCCACAATATTGTACAGATGGCTGGAAGTATTCATCCCACCCATCTCACTTCTACACCTGGCTTCTATGCTCCCTCCTATATGCCTGATGCCATGGACATCTCAATCCCATGCATCTGATTAAGTCTGACTCAGTTTCCTCCAATATGTTCGGTGGCATGGACATATATTCCATCCACCTATTTTAAACCTGGCATACTGCATGGGCAGTATATATTGCTCAAGTGTGGGAATGCTCATATCCCATCATTTCTCTGTTCTTTTATGGTAACCCCCATAATTATCTCAGGTGTCATGATAAATACAGTGTTGAATTTGGCCTTGACACCTGTTACCAATTATATTAGATTTTTTAATTTCTCATAATGGCATGAGGATAATTAGGCAGATGATGCAAAAAGTGATAAAACAAAGATAAAAATTATTTTTATTAATTAATATTGCAGCAATTGTCTTCTCAATTACCCTCCATAAGGGGGGACTATAGTAATATTATAATTTTAAAGAATGTTTCAATTTTTATTTTATTATATGTTTCATGGGTAACAACTAAGATTCTGAATTCCCTTAGACACGTTTTTGAGAACTTTCATTGTTTGATTTGATTATTGACAAAGCTATTTTAAAGTTGTGTTAAGCTCAATTTTGTAGGAAATTTTCCTGGCTGATTACCAGCATCCACACATCAACCCCTGAAAAGACTTCCATTCCATGACTACACCTAGAGGACATCTAAGAAAAGACTTTCAGAGACTTTAAATGAACAGTTTTGATTTGTTGTTTTTGTTGTTTTTTTCTCTTTCTGTTATAATATACACAATCTGTAACATGTATTCTCTGCAGAGGCCCTCCCTTTGCAAGACTAATGTCAAAGCGTCGGTTCATGAGGACAAAAAAAAAATTGCCCCTCTGGACAAAACTTTCCTCTCTTCCTTTTCTATATTGTTGTTCACATATTATTAGTTAGCAATAGTTATTATATTGTTTTTACTGTTCCGTCAAGGAAACATTTTGTTTCTTGAGGAACAACAGGGGGGACTGTAACGATTGGAATGACGCCACCTGCTGAAGACTTACTGTAGAAGAGTTCTGCCCATGAAGTGAAGGTCTTTGAGGGCAAGACCAGGAGTCTTTTCTTTGGCATCAGGAAGTGACGCCAGCTAGTGGGAGGAGGAAGGAAGAGACTGGCGCTCAGTCTCACGCTCTTTCCTTTGGACTCTGGTGGAGAGCGGAGCTAGAAATGTGCTCTCCCTTTAATAGATAGGAATCTAGGCCTTTCTCTCTCTTTACCAAAATTCTTATTCTCCTTAATAAATGCTTAAAAGTCTAACTCTTGCTAAAGCTTATAATTTATTGGCGACCACTCATTAGATATTTTAGACAGTTTAGCTAGAATTTTAGCCCTTAACAGTACTTTTCTCCATGTTTCTGCATTCATATTGTCTTTCTCTTTCTCTCTCTCTCTCTCCTCTCCCCCCCACACCCCACACGCTAAATTTCTTCTTTTTTCCCTTTCTGACAAAAAATGATGTTGGGAATAAAAAATATATAGAGAGAGAATCTCAAGGAAAATAATGGAGAAAAAAAAGTCAAGGAGTGGATCAAAAGGTAGCGGAGAGGAAGCAGCAAACTGCCTGAGCTCTCCTTCTGTTCCCTCAAAAAGAACATTAAATCAAGCCTCTGGACGGATTCTGAAACTACAGAACCTGCAAAGGGACAGAGAGACACAGTCCTCCAACTAGAGATAATCTAGAAGACTTGGAAAAGGTCGGTCTGACTCGGGCAAAAGGGAGGCCCAGCGCAGGGCAGCAACCCAGCACCGAGGGGGTCAGGGCAAGTCAGCAGGAGCTGCGGGCCACGGCCGAACAACTGAGGCCCCTGGAACCTGGTTCAAAAATCTGGTGGCCAAGAAGGACAGTGGAAAAACCTACCTGCACCGGTCGGGAGGGCGACGAACTGGTCAGGCGGGAACGGACACCAGGAGCGGGCGAACACACCCAGACAGGAAGTACAGGGTGGGGGATCTCCACACACCATAAAGGCCTCAGAGTAAAAAGTTGGTCACACAGCACTTATACCCCTGCACAAGAAGCCCAAAACAGGGACTCTGGTGCCCCGAGAGCAGACCTCAACTTAAAAAATAAATAAATAAACTGCAATAATGAGTAAGAAGCAAAAAAGAGCCCTCTCCATTGAGAGCCTCTGTATCAATAGGGAAGAAGCCAACGCAAACTCAGATGAGGATAATACCCTCAAACTGCCTACATGTGAAACCTCACAAGGGAAGGTGAATTGGTCTCAGGAACAAAAAGCCTTCCTGGAGGAGCTCAAAAAGGATTTTAAAAATCAATTGAGAGAGGTGGAAGAAAAAATGGGGAGAGAAATGAAAGCAAAACAAGAAAACTATGAAAAAAGAATCAGCAGCTTGGAAAAGGAAGCACAAAGATTGATTGGCCAAATGGAAAAAAAAAGTGCATAATTTCACTGAAGAAAACAACACCTTAAAAAATTCAGTTGGCCAAATGGAAAAAAAGGTGCATAATCTCATTGAAGAAAACAATGCCTTAAAAAATTCATCTGGCCAAATGGAAAAAAAGGTGCATAATCTTACTGAAGAAAACAATGCTTTAAAAATTAAAGTGGGACAGTTGGAAGATAAGGAATCCATGAGATACCAAGAATCAGTCAAGCAAAATCAAAAGAATGAAAAAATAGAAGAAAATGTGAAATACGTCATTGGAAAGACAACTGATCTGGAAAACAGATCAAGGAGAGACAATTTGAGAATCATTGGACTGCCTGAAAGCCATGACCAGAAAAAGAATCTAGACACCATATTCCAGGAAATTATTAAGGAGAACTGCCCTGATATCATAGAATCAGAGGATAAAATCATCATTGAAAGAATCCACCGATCACCTCCTGAAAGAGACCCCAAAAGGAAACTCCAAGGAATATTGTAGCCAAATTCCAAAATTATCAGGTGAAGGAGAAAATACTCCAAGCAGCCAGAAAGAAGCAATTTAAATATCATGGAGCCACAGTCAGGATTGCTCAGGACCTGGCAGCTTCAACATTAAAGGACTGCAAGGCTTGGAATATGATATTCCGGAAGGCAAAGGAGCTTGGATTGCAGCCAACGAATCTATTACCCAGCAAAAATGTGCATTTTCTTTCAGGGGGAAAAGATGGACATTTAATGACATTGGGGACTTTCCATCTTTCCGGTGAAAAAGACCAGAACCTGAATAGAAAATTTGATCTCAACATACAAGACTCAAGAGAAGTTTAAAAAGGTTAAACAGAGGGGGAGAAAAAAAAAGGTTACCCCTATTAGGTTAAACTGTTTATATCCCTACATGCGAAGATAATACTCATAACTTCTTAAGAACTGTAAATGTATTTGGGGCAGAGAGAAGGACTTCACACACGAGGGTATAAATAATTTATAAATGTCTTTGATGTGATGATACAAAAAAAAATTTTTAAGGGGTTAAAAAGGGAGTCTATTGGGAGGAGAGACAAGGGGAGGTGGAAGGGGATGAATTATATCTTATGAAGAGGTGAAAAAAAAAACCTATTACATAGAGGGAAAGAAAGGAGGGGTGAACATTGTTTCAACCCTATTCTCATTAGATTTGATTCAAAGAGGGAATAACATATACATTCATTGGGATAAAGAAACTTAACTCTTTCTTTAGAGAATCAAAAGGGGAAGGGAAAGGGGGGGACTGATAGAAGGGAGGACAAAAGCAAGGGGGAAAAGGGTAAAAGAAAAGAGAGGGGGGTGATAAAAAGGGAGGGCAGATTGCGGGAGGCAGGGGTAAGAAGTAAAACGTCGGTGAGGAGGAATAGGGTGAAAGAAGGGGGGCAAAAGTACAAAGGGGGTAATAAGAATGGAGGGGAATAGACAGTAATAATAACTGTTGAATGTGAATGGATGACCTCTGCTATAAAATGGAAGCGAATTGCAGAGTGGATTAAAAACCAGAATCCTACAATATGCTGTTTACAAGAAACACATTTGAAGCAGAGAGATACACACAGAGTAAAGGTAAAAGGCTGGAGTAGAATGTATTATGCTTCAGCTAAAGTAAAAAAAAGCAGGGGTAACAATCCTTATCTCAGACAAAGTGCAGGCAAAAATAGATCTCATTAAAAGAGATAAGGAAGGAAATTACATCTTGCTTAAAGGTACTATAGATAATGAAGTAATATCAATATTGAATATTTATGCACCAAGTGGTATAGCATCCAAGTTCTTAAAAGAGAAGTTAAATGAGTTACAAGAGGAATTAGACAGTAATAACCATACTAGTGGGGATCTGAATCTCCCCCTCTCAGAATTAGATAAATCTAGCCAAAAAAATAAATGAGAAAGAAGTGAAAGAGGTGAATAGATTACTAGAAAAGTTAGACATGATAGATGTCTGGAGAAAATTGAATGGGGATAGAAAGGAATATACCTTTTTCTCAGCAGTACATGACACATTTTCAAAAATTGACCATGTATTAGGGCACAAAAACATCATAGTCAAATGTAGAAAGGCAGAAAGAATAGTAAATGCATCCTTTTCAGATCATGATGCAATAAAAATTACATGTAAGAAAGAGCCAGGGAAAAGTAGAATGAAAATCAATTGGAAACTAAATAATTTCATTCTAAAGAATGAATGGGGGGCAGCTAGGTGGCGCAATGGATAGAGCACCGGCCCTGGAGTCAGGAGTACCTGAGTTCAAATCCGACCTCAGACACTTAAACACTTACTAGATGTGTGACCCTGGGCAAGTCACTTTACCCCAAATTGCCCTCACTAAAAAAAAAAAAAAAAAAAAGAATGAAGGGCCAAACCAAGAAATCATAGAAACAATCAATAACTATATCCAAGAGAATGACAATAATGAGACAACATACCAAAATCTATGGGATGCAGCCAAAGCAGTGCTTAGGGGAAAATTTATAGCTCTAAATGCTTACATGAATAAAAAAGAGAAAGAGGAGATTAATGAATTGGGCCTGCAACTTAAAAAGTTAGAAAAAGAACAAATTAGAAATCCCCAATTAGATACTAAATTAGAGATCCTGAAAATCGAAAGGAGGAAATTAATAAGATTGGAAGCAAAAAAACTATAGAATTAATCAATAAAACTAAGAGCTAGTTTTATGAAAAAACCAATAAAATAGATGAAATATTGGTTAATTTGATTAAAAAAACAAATAAGAAAACCAAATTACCAGTATCAAAAATGAAAAAGGGGATGTTACCACCAATGAAGTGGAAATTAAATCAATAATTAGGAATTATTTTGCCCAACTGTATGCCAATAAATTTGACAATCTAAATGAAATGGATGAATATTTACAAAAATACAAACTGCCCAGGTTAACTGAAGAAGAAATAAAATCCTTAAATAAACCCATATTAGAAAAAGAAATTGAACAAGCCATTAATGAACTCCCGAAGAAAAAATCCCCAGGGCCAGATGGGTTTATGGGTGAATTTTACCAAACATTTAAAGAACAATTAATTCCAATATTATACAAATTATTTGGAAAAATAGGTGAAGGAGTTCTACCAAATTCGTTTTATGACACAAATATGGTGGTGATACCAAAACCAGGCAAAGCAAAAACAGAGAAAGAAAATTATAGACCAATTTCGCTAATGAATAATTGATGCTAAAAATCTTAAATAAGATATTAGCAAGGAGATTACAGCAAGTGATCACCAGGATAATATACTATGACCAGGTGGGATTATATCAGGAATGCAGGGCTGGTTCAACATTAGGAAAACTATAACATAATCAACCACATCAATAAGAAAACCAACCAAAATCATATGATTATCTTCAATAGATGCAGAGAAAGCTTTTGACAAAATACAAAGACCCATTCCTAATAAAAAACACTGGAGGAGTTTTAGGAATAGGGGGAACTTTCCTTAAATAATAAACAGTATCTACCCTAAAGTCATCAGCAAGTATTATATGCAATGGAGATAAATTAGAGGCCTTCCCAATAAGATCAGGGGTGAAACAGGGATTTCATTATCACCCCTATTATTTAATATTGTACTAGAAATGTTAGCTTTAGCAATCAGAGAAGAAAAAGGAATTAAAGGAATTAGAATAGGCAAGGAGGAAACAAAACTATCACTCCTTTGCAGATGATATGATGGTATAACTTAAGGAATCCTCAAGAATCAACTCAAAAATTACTTGAAACAATTAACAACTTTAGCAAAGTAGCAGGATATAAAATAAATCCACATAAATCATCAGCATTTCTATACATGACCAACAAAGTCCAGCAGCAAGAGATAGAAAGAGAAATTCCATTTAAAGTAACAGTAGATAATATAAAATACTTGGGAGTCTACTTGCCAAGACAAACCCAGGAACTCTATGACACAACTACCAAACACTCTTCACACAAATCAAATCAGATCTAAATAATTAGAAAGATATCAATTGCTCATGGATAGGCAGAGCTAATATAATAAAAATGACAATACTGCCTAAATTAATTTACTTATTCAGTGCCATGCCAATCAGACTACCTAAAAATTATTTTATAGAGCTAGAAAGAATAATAACAAAATTCATCTGGAAAAAACAAAAAATCAAGAATAACCAGGGGAAATAATGAAAAAAATTCACAGGAAGGTGGGTTAGCAGTACCAAACCTGGAGCTCTACTATAAAGTGGCAGTCCATCAAAACTATCTGGGTACTGGCTAAAAAATAGAGTGGTAGATCAATGGAATAGGCTAGGCTCAGGAAATGCAGTAGTAAATGACACTAGTAATGTAGTGTTTGGATAACCCAAAGACTCCAACTTCCTGGGATAGGAAAACTCAGTATTTGACAAAAATTGCTGGGAAAACTGAAGATAGTATGGCAGAAATTATGCATAGACCAACATCTTACACCTTATACCTAAATAAGGTCAAAATGGATACAAGATTAGACATAAGAGGTGATACCATAGGAAATTAGGAGAGAAAGGAATAGTCTACCTATCAGATCTTTGGAAAGGAAAACAGTTTTTGACCAAACAAGAGATAGAGTATATTATAAAATGCAAAGTGGATGATTTTGATTACATTAAATTAAAAAATTTTTGTACAAACAGAAGCAATGCATCCAAATTAGAAGGGAGGCAGAAAGCTGGGAAACAATTTTGAGGCCAGTAACTTCTGATAAAGGCCTCATGTCTAAAATATATAGGGAACTAAATCAAATTTATAAGAACCCAAGTCATTCCCCAATTGAGAAATGGTCAAAGGATATGAACAGGCAGTTTTCTGATGAAGAAACCAAAGCTATCTATTCCCATATGAAAAAATGCTCTAAATCTCTAATGATTAGAGAGATGCAAATAAAAACAACTCTGAGGTACCACCTGACACCTATCAGATTGGCTAAAATGATAAAAAAGGAAAATAATGTTGGAGAAGCTGTGGGAAAATTGGAACACTAATCCATTGTTGGTGGAGCTGTGAACTGATCCAACCATTCTGGAGAGCAATTTGGAATTATGCCCAAAGGGTGATAAAGCTGTGCATACCCTTTGACCCAGCAATACCACTTTTGGGTCTTTTTCCCGAAGAGATCATGGAAGGGGGAAAGGGACCCACATGTACAAAAATATTTATAGCTGCTCTTTATGTGGTGGCAAGGAATTGGAAGTTGAGGGGGTGCCCATCAATTGGGGAGTGGCTGGACAAGTTGTGGTATATGAATACAATGGAATACTATTGTGCTATAAGAAACAATGAGCAGGAGTTCAGAGAAACCTGGAGGGTCTTAGTGAGCTGATGATGAGTGAGATGAGCAGAACTAGAAGAACATTGTACACAGTAACATCAACATTAAGTGTTGATCTACTGTGATGGACTATATTCTTCTCACCAATGCAATGGCACAGAAGAGTTCCAGGGAACTCATGATGGAAGAGGATCTCCAAATCCAGGAAAAAAAAAAAAAAAGAACTGCAGAGTATAGATGCTAAATGAACCATACTATTTCTTTTTTTTTTGATGCTGTTGTTTTTTTTTTCTATTTAGAGGTTATCCATCATTGCTCTGATTTTTTTCTCTTATAACATGACTAATGCAGAAATAGGATTAATGTTATTATGTATATATATATATATATGTGTGTGTGTGTATGTATATATATATATAGCCTGTATCAGATTACCTGCTGTGTGGGGGAGGGGGGAAGGAGGGGAGGGAGGGGAGGGAGGGAGAAAGGTCTGAAATTGTAAAGCTTGTGTGGGCAGGGGTTGAGAGCTATCTTTGCATGTGATGGAAAGAGAATAAAATACTTTATTAATTAAAAAAAAAAAGTTAGTTCATTCCTTCACAATAAAAGTCTTGAAGCAAAGGCAAGTCGATCACTTTTCAAGTATATTGTAAAGGGGATTCTTATTCAGTTACAGGTTGGCCTATATTGCTTCTGTGGGTCCTCCAAATTGATATTCTGTGATTTCCCCTGTGCCAGTGCATGAGATATACAAATTTCATAAATGACCAGTTGAGGAAGAAATGCCAGACATAGTAGGGTAGATTCCTAAGGCTCTTTGGTCCTGCACAAGGATGCTGGATAGAGTTAATAGCTTTCCATGGCAAGCCATACAAAACGACTGAAGAGAAGAGAGGGATGGAGAGATAGGTAAAATAGCTGATAAAGATCACAGAATTTCATCTTTAGAAACTATAATTCTCAACGGGCAATTCAATGACACTGGCCTTGCTTTTCCTTGGGCAGAATATTCCAACCCTGATTCCACCTATTTTTTAACTGGTTGTCCCCAGTCCCTAGAACTTTCTCCTCTTCATCTGTCTCCTGGCATCCCAGTTTCCTTCAAGATACAGTCAGAATCTCAGCTTCTACAAGAAGCCTTTCCCAATCCCCCTTAATGCCAGTTCCTTCTCTCAAAAATTATCTCCATTTTATCTAGCATATATCTTATTTGTACAAGATGTTTGCACGTTGTCTCCCCCCATTAAATTCTGAGCTCCTTGAGAGCAGGGAACATCTTGCACCTTTCTTTGAGCAGCCCAGTCATAGGAAGGCTTAATAAATACTTTGCTGACAGCTCTTTGTGGTGGCAAAGAATTGGAAATCAAAGAAATGCCCATCAATTGGGGAATGGCTAACAATTTGTGGTATATGGATGTAATGGAATACTACTGTGCTGTAAGAAATGATGAGCAGGAGGAATTCAGAGAAACCTGGAAGGACTTACATTACCTGATACAGAACCAGGAAAACATTATACACAGTAAACAGCAACACTGTGTGATGAACAGTGGTGATAGATTTGGCTCTTTTCAGCAGTTCAATGATCCAAAACAATTTCAAAGAAACCATGATAGAAAATGTTCCCGACATCCAGAAAAAAAGAACTGTGGGATTATTAATGCAGATTGAACCATACTGTTTCTATTTTTGAGCTGTTTTTTTCCCTTCTTTTTTGAGGTTTTTCCCTTGTGCTCTGATTCTTCTTTCACAAGATGACTAATGCAGAAATATGTTTAATGTGATTGCACATATATAACCTATATCAGATTGCTTTCCATCTTGGGGAGGAGGGAGGGAAGGGAGGGTGGGAGAGAAATTTGGAACTAAAAATCCTATGAAAGCAAATGTTGAAAACTATCCTTATATGTAACTGGAAAATAAAATACTTTTATTTAAAAAAATAAATAAATAATACTTGCTGACTTAAATCACATCATCAGTGTCAGACTTTGACCTCAATTCCACCGAACAATTATTAAGTGCTCACTATATGCTAGGCACTAGAGGAAGTAATAGGGATTTTTAAAAAGGCAAAAAGTCACTATACTCCAGGGGTTTTAAATCTAATGGGTGAGACATATATAGTGCATATAAAATGGTAAATTAAGATACGTGCAGAACGGATGGAAGGTAACTTGAGAGGGGAAGGCTCTAATAGCTAGGGGGACCAGGACAGGCCTCCTGCAGAAGACAGCATTTGAGCTGAGTCTTAAAGGAAGCCAGAGATTCTTAGAAGAGAAGGTGAGAAAAAGAGACCATTCCAGGCACAGAAAGGAGAGATGGTTAGCAGACTGTTTCTGGATAGGGCAGTGGCTAACAAACAACTTGGGCTTAGCTGTTCAATGTGCAAAGCTGCTTCTGCTAGTCTTGCTTCCTAGTATTAGGAAGTAGCTAGTATTAGCTGTGATGGCTTCAGGCAATGAAAGTTGATGACTCACCAGTTATCAACTCTAGCCAAGGAGGTGGAGCTGTCTATCTCAGTCCGGGTGATATTAATTTCTACCTCTGCTTCAGAGCTGAATTTTTTTTCAGATGTGTAAAGAAAGCCTGAACAACTGACATATATATGATGCCTTAATTATAATAACAGCTGACAATTCTATAGCCCTTGAGAGTTTGTGAAGATCTTTTTCTATGTGGTAGTGATAGGGTAGGTTGAGATTTGGTTATCTCTCTCCTGCTCTACCCACTTACATATGAATTATTTCATTTTATCCTCAGGTATTAGCAAGCTAGTGGGGGTAGATATTAGCAGACATTCTTGCTCCCATTTATAGACGAGACTGAGGCTCACAGTAGTTAAATGGCTTATCTGCGGCCACACAGCTGAGTTTTCAAAACCAGGAACCCCATGACTTCTGTCCAGCTCCCTTCCCATTACACTGTTTCCTCACTGTCTTATACTTGAGAAAATGATTGATGCTGCTCACCCACTATCAATAAGGCATATGTTTATCCAATAAAATGGTGACACTATATCACTCTTGAGTGAGAAAGTAGAAGAAAGCTGGTATAGGATTGCTGTGCTGTTCCCATTAGACTGTCAGCTCCCTGAGAGCAGGGATTATCTTTTTGTCTTACTTGGCACATAGTAGGTATTTAATAAATGTTTACTGATTGACTGCTTCTTTACTAGGAAATACAGTGATCACAGTTAGTAACTAAGATATAACTTTCATTGGACAAGGGGAAAGGAATAAGCATTGATATAGCACCCACTATGTGTCAGGAACTGTGCTAAATGCTTTTCACAAAAATCATCTCATCTGATCCTCACAACAACCCCAGGAGGTGTGTTATTACTTTACCTATTTCTCAGTTGAGAAAACTGGGGCAAACCTAGTCTAAATGACTTGCCTGAGATCATACAACTAGTAAGTGTCTGAAGCCATATTTGAACTCAGGTCTTCCTGACTCCAGACGCAGTGCTGTATCCAGTGGGGCATTAGCTGTCTCTAAGCACATGGTTCACTAGTGGGTGAATTGCATTAATCATCTTCCTCCTAAATGCCATGCTCTCAACAACTACACCACCCAACTAAAGGGCAATTATTCTGCTACCTTATAGTTTCCTCATGGGTTTTTAATTGCCTAACCAAGTCAATAGACAGCTAGGTAGCCCAGTGAATAACAATAGAACTGGGAATGACAAAGAACTGGATTAGAATTGTGCCTTTGACACTTAGTAGCTGTATAGCCTTGGCTAAGTCACTTAACCTGTTTACATCAGTTTCCCCATCTGTAAAATGAGGGAAATCATACTTGCGACACTCATGAAAATGCCTTGCCAAACTCAGGGTAATAGATTTAGAACTGGAAGGGGTTTTAGTGGCCATCTAGGTCAATCCCTTACTTTAAAGATGAGGAAACTGAGGCCCGGGAATGTTAGAGAGCTTGCTTGAGGTCACACACAGTAAGGAGTTGAGTGCTCTGATTCCAAATTCATTCATTGTCTCAGCTGTACTCTGCTCCCTCTCACGTAAAGCCCTATATGAACATCTGCTGCTATGATAATGATCAACCTCTAGGACCCTATCAGCAGTGGCTTTCAGCCTTTGCTTATACTGTATGTTCACTCCTCTCTGTCTCTTTGTCACTTCCAAAATCCTACTTACAACTCAATCACCTCCACTTCATTGTGAAAAAGATTTCCTCTCCTTTGCCATCCAGTTAAGAAACACATTCTGGGATGCTCCCGTTCCCACTGATTATTCTGCAAACTTAACTTCCCAAAATATCCTCTTGATAAGGGTATGGTAAATTGGAGGCATTCTCTGCCAAGAAGTGGTCTAGCTGAATGAATAATATATGAATTTCTCCAGGCCTGTTTGTAAAAATAAATGTACTTCATTAAAATACTCAGGACGCGCCAACCTACCAGCAATTCTCCTCTCCCTTCTTTTTTTTTTTTAAAGGTTTTCATTCCCTTTATTCTTTAAACACTATTCATTAAAACTCTTCCTCTGGCAGGATCATACTGAGTTATGTAAACTAAGAAACAGAAGAGGAGCAGCCAATTTGTGCAAAATGAGATTAAAAATCTAAAACCTTGCAGGCCAGGAGTGGGGTTGGTGGAATGCTTGCTGTCCTCTGATTCCTGGACCTCTCAGAGGAAGCAAAAGCACAGATGCATTGAATTGTGTCCCCCTCTGTTGTTCTAGAAGAGGCTTTAACCAGCGTGGTTCTTTTGGTCTTCCTGGTGCTCTATCAAGGGATTCTTCTCTCTCCTCAGTTTCACGTATTTTGTAATTATCCCACTTGACTTGTTTGAAAACTGCTGGGGGTAGTTTTTGGAAAGGACATTTGCTCTCAGTGAATATTAAAGAAGACAGAGAAACATACTCTCCCACCAATTACCAGCCACAGCATTTCAAAATGTCATGTTAGGTTTTGTTTTTCAGTTGATTCAGTCATGTCCAACTCTTCATGACCACATCTGGGGTTTTCTTGGCAAAGATACTGGAGCAGTTTGCCATTTCTTCTCCAGCCCATTTGACAGATAAGGAAACTGAGGCAAACAGGATAAAGCGACTTGCCCAGAGCTACACAGGTAGTAAGTGTCTGAGGCCAGATTTGAATTCAGGTCTTCCTGTCTCTAGGCCTGGTGCTGTATCCACTGCACCATCTAGCTGTCCTCTTGTGTTAAGGTCCTTGTCAGCAATCTGGGCATTGTCTTTGAATCCCCAAGATACTTAGTTTCATAAGCAAGAAGGATTCCCATTTCTATGGATTCCTCCTGGGATTCCCCCTAAACTCTACTACAAAACCCGAGTACCCTTGCCCATACCCACCACCAACAATGATTGGACTTTGTCTCATTTGTCTCTTGGCACCAGAGACCAGCAGGGTGGCACTGGGCACCACTACAAAGAAGAAGGCCCTGTTACTAGATCTTAGAGGACAATGTTTTAAAAGGATGATTAAGTAATCTTCATTTGACAGGAGAGGAAACTGAGGCCTAGGCGAGTGAGTTACCCAAGGTCAGACAGCTCACAAGGGATCTGAGGCAACATTCTCTAGACTGGACTTTGGAGTCTAGAACTCAGGGCTCACATTTCTATTTGTTTGAGCTGTGGGACCATAAGCAAGCTACAACTTCTCTGAGCTTCAGTGTCCTTTTTTTTTTGGCAGGGCAATGAAGGTTAAGTGACTTGCCCAGGGTCACACAGCTAGTAAGTATCAAGTGTCTGAGGTCATATTTGAACTCAGGTCCTCCTGAATCCAGGGCTGGTGCTTTATCCACTGCGCCACCAAGATGCCCCAGTTTCCTTACTTATGAAATGAGGAAAATAATACTGTAGTAATTACCTCAGAGTTCTTTGTAAACCTTACAACAGTACCTAAAGGTGAATTATTATTATTATTATTATTATTTAGTAGTAGTAGTAATAGTAATTTTGGTGGTAGTGGTAAGAGTTGGAACTAGAACAAAGTGTTCTGAAGACTCCCCAGTCCAGAGGTCTTTCTACTATATCATACCATTTTTGCACTATGAACACTGTAACCACTCCTCATTTCTCCCACAGATTCATCAGGGTACCCTGTTTTAGGACAATGTTTGATATAAAATGTTCAATATAAAACTGCAAGATTCCCTCCATTCTTTTAAGTTTTTTGGTTTTTGTTTTTAACTTTTACATGATTTAGTTCATTTTAGTTTAACTGAATGGCATATTTGAGAAATCTAGGAAGACTGGAATGAACCGATTTCTCAGCACCTTCTATTGGGTGTCCCTAAAGTCTTAGTTTTAATAGCTTAAATTCATTTAAAACTCTGTTAGCTTAAAACTTCACCAAGACTTGGGGGACATATTATATACAACACACAGAATAAGGTTAACAAAAATACCCTAAAATATAGCATAATTCACATTATTCACAAAATCTAATCTTGGTTCTAGAGAACAAATGTTGAAACACTCTTCCCTCCTCTTGGTAGAGAGAAGACAGAATGAAAAAAGGAATTGTTTACTTATGGTGTCAACTCCCAGATGCTGGATCTTTTTTTTTTTTTTTTTTGCTCAACTGTTTTCCTTTGTTCTAAGGCAAGAATTGGTTTGGAAAGTGATAGCATATCAATATCACCTTTTATTTTCTAATTCCTGAATGGCCAATAGCCAGCAGGAGATTATAGTTGGCGTTACAATGAAGTACCAGGCAGCTAGGTGGTATGGGGGATAGAACGCTGGGCCTGCAGTCAGGAGGACTCATCTTCCTGTGTTCAAATCTGGCCCTCAGACACTTCCTAGCAGTGTGACCTAGGACAAATCACTTAACCCTGTTTGCCTCAGTTCCTCATCTATAAAATAAGCTGGAAAAGGAAATGGAAATCCACTACATATCTTTGCTAAGAAAACCCCAAATGGGGTAACATAGAGTCAGACATGACTGAAAAATGACTCAACAACAAAAAGTATTGCCCACATTTTGGTATTTAGAGTCTGGTGGAAAAACAAAAGAGTGGAGCAGATGTTTTGTGAATCTCCAAATATATAAGATTTAGAGAAGGAAAAGATCTGATGACCCACATAGTGCAACCCCTTCATTTTACATAGGAGGAACTAGGACCTAGAGAGGATTTCAGTGAGTTTTTCAAGGTCACACATGGAGCACAGGGAGCAGGGACACTTTTTAATTTTTTTTTTTTTTAGTGAGGCAATTGGGGTTAAGTGACTTGCCCAGGGTCACACAGCTAGTAAGTGTTAAGTGTCTGAGGCTGGATTTGAACTCAGGTCCTCCTGATTCCAGGACTGGTGCTCTATCCATTGCACCACCTAGCTGCCCCTGCAGGGACACTTTTTAAACCCTGGTCCTCCTACTTTAAATACATTCGGCTTTCTAATGTGCCACACTGTATCATTTACAGATGGTCAAGCTGGGGCCTAGTGAAGGGACCTGCCCAAGGCCAAACAGGTAGCAGAGCTTGCGTTCCACCCTGAATCTTCTGGTAACAAATCCAGTGTTATTCCCATGGTAAGAAGCTGCCTCTCATCTCAAACCTCTGCTTGATTTCCACCAAGTCAGTTGGAGACCATATGGATGACGGAGTCATAATTCCAAGGTTTAGCCACCTCTTCAACCCTCAGGAGAGCTAAACAATGCCATGTGGTACAACTGGTAGGCATACACCAGGAGCAGGAGAGAAAGAGGAAAAAAAGCAGCGGGGATGTGGCAGAGTAAGGAATCGTCCCCAGGGATGAGACAGGAATTGGGTGAGGGGAGGGAACAAGCATTTATTAAGTATCTACTGTGTGGCAGACATCGTGCTAAGTGCTTTACAAATATTTTATTTGACTCACAACAATCTTGTAATGTAGGTGCTATTGTTATAGGTAGTGGAACACTTAACTACTTCCACAGATTAAACTAACCTATTCATTCAATAAATACTAAGAAAAATGCACTATTACTGGGGGCCTCTGTGAGCTTAACACTGGCTTCTTTCATCTTTCCCCAAAGTTTCTCATTGCCTACTGTGTGATGCAGCCAAAACTGCTGTCCAGCCACCACATTCCAAACTATTCTGAATAGCTCTAATAAGGACAAGCATATGGGCAAAGAGTTCAGCGTCACTAAATCACAGGGCTGGAAAGGCTTCTTCTCTATAATATTACTGATGAGACATCACTTAGCTTTCTGCTAGAACAGCCCCAGTGGCAAGGAACTTACCTCCTCACCGAATGGTCCATTCCTTTTTTGGACACATCTAATATACAAGACGTTCTTCTTTATCTCGAGCAGAAATCTGCTTCTCTTTTCCTGTAATCTTTACCCATTGGTCTTCGTTTTATTCAACAATTCTCTGAAACTTGGTTTGGGAGATATTGAGTGCAGGGTCTAGAGCTGGCTTCCACTGAAGATTTCTATGAATTAAGACCTTCATTGAAGGTTTTAAAATAGCACTTTGAGTACATGCAATTTGCCAGATTTACTTTTTTCTGGAGTCACTGATGGATGCATAAGTGGAAGAATAATATTTCCACTGGGAACACAACTAATTTTTTAATCCTGCACTTGACCTTGAATTGTAATTTTGTTTTACGACCTGAAATCAACTTTTCTTCTTATGGGACGGGCCAGAAGATAAAAAGCTGTTATCACTCTGATTAAAAGATACTAAATTATGTCTGTCACAGACTTATAATCCAGCTCAATTCCCTCATTTTTTGCAAATGAGGAAACTGAAACCCCTGATTTTGGGCTGTACCGGTATTAGTATATTCTATTCCCAAAAGAGGAAATGAACCAACCTTCAGTGAAACCAGACCCTCCTCCCTCTTGCTTATTCAGGCACGTACCTGACAATCCACATTGCAGTAAAATGCTTGTCTACATCTTCCACATTTTGACAATCCTTCTTTCCTTAAAAAGAAAAAGGGTACTGTAATATCCACCCTGTAGTAGAGATAGGCATAGACACACAATGCTACCCAGTTTGTCATGCAATAATAAATTTGATAACAGAGTCAAGATTTAATTAACCTTAAATTTCCCATTGGTAAATGACATTTCTTCAGAAAAAGATTTTGAGGGGGCAGCTAGGTGGCACAGTGGATAAAAGCACTGACCCTGGATTCAGGAGGACCTGAGTTCAAATGTGGCCTCAGACATGTGACACTAGCTGTCTGAGCCTGGGCGTGTCACTTAACCCTCATTGCCCCACCAAAAAAAAAAAAAAAAAAGATTTTAACCACAAATGCAGTGGTTAAACCCCAGTGGAAATGGCTATTAATCAAGCTGACTATCTATAAGCATTGTTATTATTCAGTCATTTCAGTTGTGTCTTACTCTCTGTGGCCCCATTTAGATCTTTTTGACATTTCCTCCTCCAACTCATTTTTACAGATAAGGAAACTGAAGCAAACAGGATTAAATGACTTGCCCAAGATCATACAACTGTTTAAGGGTTAAAATTCTAGCTAAACTGTCTAAAATATTTAATGAGTGGTCGCCAATAAATTATAAGCTTTAGCAAGAGTTAGACTTTTAAGCATTTATTAAGGAGAATAAGAATTTGGTAAAGAGAGAGAGAAAGGCCTAGATTCCTATCTATTAAGGGAGAGCACATTTCTAGCTCCGCTCTCCACCAGAGTCCAGAGGAAAGAGAGCGAGACTTGAGTGCCAGTCTCTTCCTTCCTCCTCCCACTAGTCCGCGTCACTTCCTGACTCCTGAAGAAAAGACTCCTGGTCTTGCCCTCAAAGACCTTCCCTTCATGGGCAGAACTCTTCTACAGTAAGTATCCAGCAGGTGGCGTTATTCCAATCGTTACACAACTAGTAAGTGTCTAAGGCTAGATTTGAATTCCTGAAGATAAATCTCCTATTGTTTAATATTTAATATATAGTTAATCTAATATAGGATAGAAAAGATTAACAGGGCAGGCCAAAAGTCATAGAACAGTTGTAAGCTTAAAATTTAAAGACTTAGGGGCAGCTAGGTGGTAAGCACAGGCTGTGAATTCAGGAGGACCTTAGTTCAAATCCAGCCTCAAACACTTGACACTTACTAGCTGTGTGACCCTGGGCAAATCACTTAACCCTCACTGCCCCGCAAAAATAAATTTAAATTTAAATTTAAATTTAAATTTACGGGGCAGCTAGGTGGCACAGTAGATAGAACACTGGCTCTGGAGTCAGGAGTACCTGAGTTCAAATGCGGCCTCAGACACTTAACACTTACTAGCTGTGTGACCCTGGGCAAGTCACTTAACCCCAACTGCCTCACTAAAAAAAAAAAAAATTAAATTTAAAGATTAATGACTTAAGAATAAAAAGTTTAAGCTACCATGCAGGAGATCTAGCCCAGGGTTCCTCAGAGGAACATACAACTCAAGATAATAATATCTTCTAATTATCACTCTTGGTTTTATAATACCAGATAATACCCAAACTATCTTACAGGTCTCATATTATCAACCTGGAATGTTTAAACACTCCAAATCCAGGTCACTGACAAAACCTTTTAAAAGAGCACAAAGTGAGTAAATGCCAACCTGATCCTTAAAGATGGCTTCACAGAAAATTTGGTAATATTGACAGCTACAAACACTAGCCAAATAAAATACCTGAATTCAAAACCTCGTCATTTGTTGGTAGGGACATTCTCGAGTGAAATCTCTGAAATGCAAGTTGAAAGACATATCTGCGTATCTCTACCCATACTGTCCCTTCTTAATTGTACTAATCAGACACGACCTTTTGGCTCTGATATTAAAGGTGAGTTTTCTGCAGGTTCCTGCTGCATTGTTTTTGTGTATCCTTATATAACAAGAATTCAACTGCTCCTTTATGACACTTTCTTATGTGTTGCTATGTGCCATGCTAGACACAGACCAGCTACTATTTTTCCACAGAAAATAAAGCCACAAACTAAAACATATACCTAAGCAAACTTCTTTTTTCAGGTTTTTTTCCCCATACCTCCAAAAAGACAAAACAACACCCTTCTGTGTAATTCCTGGATCTGGCAAAGTCATCCTCTTTGTTCACAGAATCATTTGACTACAGGGGAGAGGACAGAAGGAAAATTAGGAAAGTCAGCCACTGCTCCAACTCCACTGCAAAGTACGCTGCTGCATTGCAGCAGATCATAGGTATAGCTTGGTGTCTGCAGGATGGCAGACCTGACTACCCCAGCAAGAGATCAGAGTCAGTCACCCCTGACAGATCCTTCTCCATGGGGGGGTGGCGGGGGCGGGGGGGGGGGGAAGAAGAAAAATCAAGCTGCTAAAATTCTTTGCTCCTTCTTGTCAGCAAGCGGTAGTCACTACATTACTCCCACAGAATCCAGCAAGTTTTCCAAAAATGCTTCTGTTGGAACTAAACAGACTGTCTTACAGTTTTCATGACAGCGCTTGAATCCCGAGAATCAGACAGCACAATGTGTGGGAGAGAAACACATTTCAAAGCTGAAGCATAACAAACATCCCAAATTTGCAGGTCTAAAAAAATTGCCAAGAACACACTAATCCAGCCAAATGTGGCCCTTGTTTCTAGGCACTTCTGGATACAAGGACATGATTCCTTCATATCTATCCAGGAGTTATCCAAACTCCTCTATTTTGGGGGGGGGGGGCAGAGTCACAGGTTGGTTAAGCATTCATTCAGTGCCTAAGAGTGGAGTATTTAGGTGGTAGTAGTAGTAGTAGTAGTTGTATGTGTTTGTGCTCATCTGAGAGTGCTGTGTGGGATTGGGGAGAAGAGGGGTGCAAAAAACAAAATAACAAAAGATAACTTTCTCACTATCCTGTAGCTTATACCATATTTGGGAGAATCAGACTCATAAATGATTCATAGCAATTAGCAAGTCATTGGTCAACAAATGCACAGACATAATTCAAGACAGCCAGCACTCATTTCACTGCTCCATGCTGCCTCCACTGTCCTCAGTTCTCTGTAATGGAAAGCACAGAAGCTCATCTCTCCCATTCAGTACAATCAATCTCATTCTATAGAGCCTCATTAGTCCACAGGTTTTGGTTATCCCGATTGTCAAGTAATGGCCTCTATGAATACAGTGATGTAATACTGCAGATCTCTCACTGTAGCAGAGAATGCTGACTGGCTGGATTGTTCTTATCCCTAAATACCAGTATTTTAACAACATCTTACCACAGAGTCTGTGTGCTGGAGCTGGCTACCAAATGGACTTCTGATTCTTTATTACTTAAACGATTTCACAAGCTATTTCTCTTCTGTCAAAAAGAGGAGAAACTTGAGGCAATTACTGTCACTAATTCAGGCAAAAATCTGATTTTGTGTGAAAAATTTCAGGAGGGGATAAAAAAACAAAACAAAAAACTATGACCCAAAACCTGAATTACCCTGAATTATCTGGCTGATTGTCTCAAGTCTTTTTTCAACTAGGAGAGGCCTGAACTTTCATAGTTCTAGTATCTCAGCTTTGAAATAAAGCCTAACTGGGCTGGTATGTGAGTGGGATAGGGCTGGAGGAGAAAATGTTTAACATTGCTGACAGGGAAGTTTTAGCCCAAGTAGTTAGTTTATTAATTCTGTCTTCCAGGAGAATGAGTTTTCTGAATGTCAAATCCCTAAAAACTTCATAGGGGGGAATAAAAGTTTGACTGCAGTAATTATCAATATAAGATTTGTGAAACATATTCATGAGAGCACAGGGTTTGCAAACATCTAATGCATTTTACAGAGATTTTAAGCTTATACGGAATCTTCCAAGTAACTATTGGAATCTAGGTTCTAATTTTTAATTTAATCGTGTCCTAGCCTAGTACTATATGTTATGTTCAATAAATCCTTAACAGATTTGATTGAATAAATGAATGAGCAGCCTAATTTTAGGCTCTCCTCATTAAAAGGATGGTTGGAAAGAGTCACTGATGTGATGCGACTGATTGAAGAGTCTTAAGACACTTCAATCAATCAACAAGCACCTATTAAGTGCCTTCTATATTGCCAGGTAGGCCCTATGCCATGTGTAGCAGGAGATTACATTCTCCTGGGAGAAACAACAAGCACATCAGTAGGTTTATACAGAATACATACAAAATAAATATAAAGTCATTTTGGAAGAGAGGGCATTAGGAGCTGGCAAGGGGTGGGGGGAAGATCAAGAAAGAGTTCATGTTCAAGTTGGTGCTTGAGCTGAATCTTAAATGAAACAAGGGGTTGTAAGGGATTGCAGAGCTGAGGAAAGAGTATAGAATACAAACCATATTTCAGGAATGGTTACAGATACTGCAAAAGCATGGAGGGAGATAGGAGATGGGGTATTATGTGTAAGTGACAGCAAGGCCAGTTCAGCTGGCCTGCAGGGAGGGAAGGGGAGTAATCTAAGATGGAAAGGCAGGTTGGAGCCAGGTTGTGAAGAGGCTTTAAATGCCAAACTGAAAAATATGTATTTCATGTTGGAGGCAATGGGGAGCCACTGAAATTTATTTTCTGCAAAGCAGAATATAACTATTCTGAAAGGCTGAGCTGCATACATTTGATTTATTAAGTTGCTTAGATACAGTAGTTGAATTTTGGGAAATAAACACAGATGCTTACAGTATCTTTTTAGTTCATAAGGAAAGTATCCTGGCAACCAGTTTTTAAAGAGGAAGCTATGGATTCCTTTTATTCTTCTGCCCCAGCTTCTAGCTCAGGACTTAAGACTGAATATTATGGACTCTTGTCCCATTCATTTGCTCCCTCTTCTGCCTCCTCTTTCCATCTGGGAGAATGAAGTAAAATGAACTTTTTATATTCAGCATTTTTAAAAAGATACTTCTAATTTGAAATTTTTCAGGTCACCCTTAGGTTTAAAAAAAAAAAAGACAAGGGTGGGGATGGCGCACAAACTACTAAAGCACAGCCTTATTCTTTTTTTTTTATAGGATTTTATCTTGTCTTTCCAAAGCCTTGGTCTTACTGGCACATTTTCCCTCTCCCCCTGCTGGCATCAAGGTGTCTTTGAACTCTTAAAGTATGTTCACATAAACAATGTGGGGGGAGGGAGGAAAGGGGATGGTGCCCTGGGAAAATACAAACCTGCTACTATTAGAAAGAGAACTTGGAATACACCACAACTGTTCAAGGAAATCAATTTGAACTGAAAGAAAACAAATTTGCACAGGGTGATTAATGTCCTTGCTTTTAAAATTCCAAAGCCTCGAACCCCCCAAAGTCTGCAATGTAATTAACAAATCCTGCTAGTTAGGGCACTGATTGTCACAAGTGCTGTTGGTCTAGATAAAAAGAAATCTGATCATACAGGCACCAAACACTTTCTGAAATGAAGCTTAGCAGGTTTTTCCATGAAAGAAAACGATCCTAGCATGGAAGGGGGTTTGTAGTAACAATGACTTTTCACCAAAGGTGGTAGGAGATGAGAAATGACAGGCAGGGTCTGCAGAACCAGGCAAATGAAAAGAGAAAAGAGCTAGATCTACAAGGTAACCCAAGAAATAAGAAAATAGGAAACAAAATTAAGCTCTCACGTTTCTTGTGGGATGGTGTAAAGAGGCTGTCCAACGTGATTTTTGAGTGAAATAAAAGTTGAGGAATATTAGACCCTCATTTATTATGAATGATATTGGAGCCCAGGACAATACTTGTGCTATAGACTATCTGTGTCATATAGTGAGAGGGATGCACAATTTAATCCACGGTATAACTGAATCAGTGTGTGCAGCAGGGTGCTTTATAACAGGGCCTTACTATACGTTTATATTAATGCAGACCTTTGTTCTTGAGCTCGTTAAAATTTAGAGTCCAGTTCCTCTATAGGAGGCAGGTACCTTTTAGGACATTAAGGTAGAAACTAATAGGTTTTCCCAACTATTGGAACTGGTGCCATGATTTATGGGGAGGAAGCAGGGCTTGGTGGTCAGCTCATCCCCTGAATAATAAGAGGTGAAACTTCATTCATTCTGACTTCACTGATGAGGAGTGTGTGATAATTCAGACCCCAGCTCTGCTGACTTTCATCTTTGTGTCACTAAGCAAGAGTGTAAATTGGTTCTCATCTATTTCTTAAAGCACCTGCAGCATTTTCTAAATCTTACAGTTCTGCTCCCATCTTCCCCCCCCTTCTCTAGTGTTACAGTATATCCTTTCAAATTACAAAATTCTAATGCTTAAAAAACACTGTATAACCCAAATACAGAACTTCTTCAAATAGGCTTTTCTATCGTTTAGAAAAAAAGCTATTTTGTCCTTCCTTAAAAAAATTATTATTTTCTTCCTCTTCCTGCAGTCTTCTATAGGGATGAAGAGAACTGCTATTCTCTCTTCTGCAGAAGCATAAGTAGTATGGGTTTTTTCAGGGGTGGGGTGGGGATAAATGACAATATTTCTAGTTTTTCCTATTTGTGTGTTGCTGCCCTAGCAAGAAAAGAATTCAATTAATATCACTTAAATTATTTCTTCCAGTATTCCTCTCAGGCTAGCTGCATTGTAATAACAAAACACAGGTAACTTCAGAGCCAATGCCCCAGGTGAGTCAATGTTTGGTCAGCTGTTTTGCAGCCACCCCTGATGTAGTCTCCCTTCTTCTCTTTCCAAGTTGCACATGCTCCTATATCAAATATTAGAGACAAGAGACAAAGAATGCCTTCTTAATTCTAATTCATATATAATGCACCCTTTCTCTGCCCTTCATTAGGAGAGCAGCAGAATAGATCTCCTTGGTTATTTTCCAGTATGAAAAGCCAGGTTATGGATTTTTCCAAAGCACTTGCTAGCAATTTCCTTAAACAAATATAGTTTTCAGCTAAAGAGCCTGACTATATATACTTCAATGATTTTCTAGATTTCTTTTGATCCTTCTGGATTTTAATAACTACTTTGAAGCTAAGAATATATCTATTAAAAAGGGGTGGGGTGCTTCATTTGTTGATTGACAACAGCCAGGGACATTCAAATCTATTTGGGCTCCTTTTGTATAGTCCACATCTGTGTGTAAACTCCTTCCTAAGCAGATGTAACTTAAAGAGAGTGATGCCCAGTGGTCTGAGCCCCTGGCTGAACATCAGGAAGGCACATGTTGGATCTGAGTCTCGACTTTACAGCTCACTAGCTGTTAGACCTTGGACAAGTCCCAAACACTCTGCACCTCTGTCCTCATCTGCAAAATGGGGGTGTTGGACTAACATGTCTAAGATCCCTGTCAGATCTAGGAGTGTGTGCCTTCTAAGATACCTTTCATTATGTCATTCCCTTCTTTAAAAACTTTCAGGGATTGCTTACTCCTCTGAGGATAAATCTACTCCTCCTGGTCTAGAGTTGCTAATCCCTCTTTACTCCTTTCCAAGTGCATGAAATGTCCTCTCTTTTCTTCTCCCATTGTTGGAGTTCTACTCCTTCTTCAAATCCAATCTCAAGCCCTATTTCTTTCGGTGAGACTTTTTACCTATTACAGCCCACACTGTTCTCTGCCTTCCCTGAACTCTTTGAGAAGCAGCATGGTATAGCCCAGAGGTGGCAAATTTGGCAGCCTGCTCCCAACTGGATTAAAAAGTAATTGGGTGGGGCAGCTAGGTGATGCAGTGGATAAAGCACTGGCCCTGGATTCAGGAGGACCTGAGTTCAAACCCGACCTCAGACACTTGACACTTACTAGCTGTGTGACCCTGGGCAAGTCATTTAACCCCCAATTGCCTAGCCAAAAAAAAAAAAAAAAAGTCATTGGATGGGGCAGCTAGGTGGCGCAGTGGATAGAGCACTAGCCCTGGATTCAGGAGGACCTGAGTTCAAATCCGACCTCAGACACTTGACACTTACTAGCTGTGTGACCCTGGGTAAGTCATTTAACCCCCAATTGCCTAGCCAAAAAAAACCAAAAACCAAAACAAAAGTAATTGGGAAATGTTTCAAAAAAATAAATAAAATGATAATAAAACACAGATATTAATTTTTCATTCCCTGAGTCAATATGCAGCTCAAAGGGGTAGACTTTCTATTTGAACTTGACACCAATGGGGTAGTGAACAGTGTTGGACTTGGAATTAGGAAGACCTGAGTTCAAATTCTTCCTGATACAGACTAGCTAGACAGCCCTAGCCAAGTGACTCAGCCTCTCAAATGTCTCTTTCCACAGCACCATGTGGCCTTATGTGTGTGGTGTAAAAGGGATTCCCACTTTGGTACAGGCTGGATGAAATGGTCTCTAAGTTCCCTTCTAATAAGGTCCCTTCTACAGGCAGTTAGGTGGTGCAGTGGATAGTGTCAGGCCTGGAGTCAAGAAGTCCTCTAGGCAAGTAATTTAACACAGTTTACCCCAGTTTCTTCATCTATAAAATGAGCTGGAAAAGGAAATGGCAGTATCTCTGCCCAAAAAACCCCCCAAAACCAAAAGGGGTCACAAAGAGTAGGGCAGAATTGAAACTACTGAACAACAAAAAGATCCTTTCTAACACTGAGAGTCTATGATCGCCATTTTAGTCTCCTTTAGATTGTTCAAGAGGGTACTTTAGGATGCCCTAGCACCTTTGTTAGAAAAGCACATCAACGATATTATTTGCAGATGCTTGGAAGTAACAAGCAGTAAAATGCCCAGTTAATATAATCCTGGATAAAAGTGAGTTTCCCTTGCCCTGGTTTTCTGAAAAAGACTCTTAGGCTAGTGTTAATGATGATTAAAAGGAACCTATTCCTAAGGAAGAATTGCAAATATATTAATCAATACCCGTGTTACTGTAGATTCTTCCAAATCAACAAAAACAGAAAAAACAGAAAAGCTCATTTTCCCAAGAATCCACTAAAAAAAAGCTATACACACAACTTCAAGTGTCAGGCTACAACGATAATAGCTCATATTTCTATCATTTAATTAATTGATCAATAAGCTTTTATAACAAAAGCTTATTCAAAGCTTATTATGGGGAAGCTAGATAGCACAATGGAGAGTGAGCCAGGCTTGGAATCAGGAAGACTCATCTTCCTGAGTTCAAATCTGGCCTCAGACACTATCTGTGTAGCCCTGGGCAAGACCCTTAACCCTGCTTGCCTCAGTTTCCTCATATATAAAATGAGCTGGAGAAGGAAATGGCAAACCCCTCCAGTATCTCTGCCAAGAAAACCCCAAATGGGGTCATGAAGAATTGGACACAACTCAACAACAACAAGAATTTATTAAGTACCTTCCAAGTTTTAGAATTCCAATGTGCTGGGCACTGGAGATGCAAATACAAAGAATGAGGCAATCCCTACTCTTATGATTATTTTCCTTTGTAATCCTATGTATCATATTTTCTGAATCTGTGGTAGGAACAATATTCTAATCCCTGCACCCAAAAAAGTAAGGTTTAATTTTCCCCTTAAAAGGTACTGGAACGTGGTTGGTTCAAGGTACCGAAGGCTCAAGCTGCTAACCTCTCTTTCCTGGTTGTCCAAGTAGAAGACAGCAAAGGGGAGCTCCAGGCATGCTCTGACTCTTGCCTGGTGGATCACAACAGACAACTCAGACAATGACCAACCTGAAGTATCCTCAATGTCTCTCCTTGCTGACTATCCTGTTATGATTCAGTAAATTTCCTTGTCAATTATTGGATGATCTTCATGTGAATCATTGGTTCAATACTGAACCTAAATTTCCAGGGAAGCAGATCCATCTCAGAACAGTATTTTAAGGTATTATTTTGAGAAGGAGTCCACAGGCTCCATGAGACTGCCAAAGGGGTCTATGATCCAAAAAAAAAAAAAAAAGGTTTAGAAGCTCTCTAAAATTCAACACAGTGCAAAAGGTACAATTCTATGATGCCAACAACTGATTCAGCCCCAAAGTGCAATTAATTTTTACCAATGTGTAAAACCTCTATTACGGAAGGCCCTTACTTTTAAAAATCTATAAAGAAACGAACAAAAAAAAAACTTGACTTCTGAGAGATGAGGAAAGAATTACCCCCAATTCTGTGTGAATAGGCACAAACTCTTGTCCTGGGTGGGAAAGTCATGTTATGCATGTGTACTTGGGAAAGCAGGGGTCCTCTTGTGTCTTTAGGCATGACAGAGCACCAGTGTCTGCAATCAGCCTCCAACCCCCTAGCCAGTGGGAGGTAATCATTTGGTTTCATGGTGGTGTGTTGTTTTTTTCCCCCAGTGGTGTCAGGTAGTTGTTATAATAATTATAGCCTTGTATTTTAAGGATCTACTTAATGTATCTTTTTGAGAAACATAATTACTAACAAAATATATGAGAGTTTTAAAAATGAGTGGGGGCAAATGCAAAGGACACCATTTTGTTTTGTTCATAAAAGTAAGTGGATCAAATTTTTCAAATTTGCCTATATCTGACAATAAAAATGAAGCACAGCTTGACTGGCTCCCCGAAAAGAAAAAAATAGAAAATTCAGTTCTGTCCAGAAGCAGAACATCGATCAATTAGAAACTAGGTTTACTGACTGGCTCAGAAGAGGGAAGGATTTGCCAAAACTGCAGTGCGATATTTGTGGAAATGTTTTGTCAGATGAGAGCCTGAAGCCAGCAAAGCTTTCTCAACATCTGAAGACAAAGCAATCAGATTTTCTTTCTAACAAAAATCTCTTAAAATCAAATGCCAAAGTAACTCCTCTTAAGAGTATTTATTAGCTAAAAAACAAAACAAAACAAACAAAAAACCTCCAACCACTAGCCAAGACTTTGCATTTTAATTGTTTTTCAAATCATCGTTGGGAAGAATAACAGGTAGCATTTATATTGTATTTTCAGAGTTGCTAAGTGCTTTATATAGATGATCTCGTTTGGTGAAGCAGATACTACAGGTATTATTTTCCCCATTTTGCAGATGAGGAAACTGAGACTTAGGTGAAATGATTGGGGGTCAGCTAGGTGGCGCAGTGGATAAAACACTGGCCCTGGATTCAGAAGGATCTGAGTTCAAATTCAGCCTCAGACACTTGACAATTACTAGCTGTGTGACTCTGGGCAAGTCGCTTAACCCCAATTGCCCCCCCCCAAAAAAAAAAGAAAATAAAGAATTTGTTCCTTTAATCAATGAAAAGTTAAATAAAATGTTTTTATGCTCTTTATTGAAAAATTTTTAAATATATGGATTATATACCTAGACACAATGTATATAATGGAAAGAGTGCTGAAGCTATAGTCAGTAAGACTTGGTTTCAAATCCTGGATCTGAAACTTCCTAACTATGTGACCATGGGCTTATAGCTTAACTCCTATATGCTTCAGGCAATTGCCTGGGGCTGATCATAGGTTGTAATCTGCCTTGAAGGTCTCTATCCTAACAAAACTATAGATTTTGAAAATAATAGGAGTAGTAGATACATCTGTATAATGCTTTAAGGGTTATAAATCATTCTTACATGCACTATTTCACAACAATCCTGGAAGGCAAATTCTATTGTCCTCATTTTGTAGATGAAATTTGAGAGTAAACTGGTAAAGGCCATAGTACATGGTCTCTCAGGTCCCTTCAAGCTCTAAATATATTATCTTATGTATTCATGTATTATCTACCTGTGTCATTTTATTAACTAATAGCAGATATCTTTACCATTCTGCAATTATAGTTTGGAATGGATGACTTCTGAAGTCTCTTCTAATTTGTAGTTCTAGGGAAAGGATTTCAGTTTACTGAGAATCCTTCAGGCTGAGATGATAATGATGATACAGTTCTTAAGGCTACTTAGGGATGTCTACTAAGGATTGTGGTCCAATTGCCATTCTAGGATAATAAGCAGAGTTCAACTAATTTTAAAGGCCAGACCATAACCAACTGCTGAATTGACTACAAGGAAACAAAAGCCAGGCACTGGAACTGTGATTCTAGTGATATAAGGAACTCCCAGATACAAAAAATCCCTATACTAAGGCAGATAAAATCTTTTCTGCATACTTTTTTACTCTGTGTGTGTGTGTGTGTGTGTGTTCTTTTGCAATATGGCTAAGATGGAAATATGTTTTGTATGACTTTACATGTATAACTGTATCATATTGTTTCCATTCTCAAGGGGGTGGGGATTGGGGCAAGAGGGAATATAAGTGAATTTAGAACTCAAAGTTTAAAAACATTTTTTAAAATTTAAATGTAACTGGAAAATATTTAAATAAATGTCTGTATGTGTATATAGAGATACCATCTCTGCAACTTAAAAAGTTTCCTAGAGTTCTGAGAGGTTGTTAAGTGGCTTGCTCAGGGACAAAGCCAGTATGTGTCAGAGATATAATTGACCTCGGGTCTTCCTAGTTCCAAGGCCAGCTATGACATTATACTAAATTCCCTCTCAAAGAAGCCAAGCAGGACAAAAAGGAATGAGTCAGAAGCAAGTTACACTTAGAAGATCAAAGACAAGAAAATCTCCAAGAGATTCAAGAAGACAGTTGTTTAGGCACAAAGCCTAGGGGAATCTTCAGAAGCCATATGGGGACGGGTTTTCTCATTCATGTGGGGAAGGCATCATGAGTGTCTACACCCATTGAGACTTTCATTGAAGGTAAGGCTCTTGATCTGAAATCTATGCAAGGAATCTTTAACTATTCAGAAAAAACTGCCCCAGTCAGGGCATTCCTCAAATCTAAAATTGGGAATTAGGTCTTGGAAGGGCTGAGGAACTTTGCCAACACAAATCTACTTTAGATGGAAACTCATGGTTTGATCCAACATCTAACCCTGAAACAAGATGAATCTTTTGTTATTTAGCATTTGGTGATATATTATGCTTCTTAGTTATTCTAAAAAAATTTCATGTGATGTATAAAAAACATAGAGCACAAGTCCCACTACACGTATTGCTCATTAATTACAAAAAGCATTTGATTCTGGAGTAGCAGTAGTAGTGTTAGTGATAATAATAATAATGGCTAACACCCAAAGAGCACTTACTATGTGCCAGACACTGTGCTAAGAGCTGTAAAATGTGCTACCTTTAAGACTTTCAACAAGTTACCTCCCATGCATGGATCAAAATTATTCAGGACTCCTTGTTGCTTGTCCTTCGTTCCCGAAGAGCACCATGACATTGAGTAATGCCTTGAAAGCTATTACAACAAAGATAACATCATTTGACAACCTTCTGATTTCTTCTCATCATGTGATGCATAAAGAGGGAGATGTAAGCTTGCCAAAAGTGTTTGGCAGAGTCAAACAAGAGAGCAGGCATTTAGTTCAACTCGAAGGAGGATTCCTTTTACGGCGTGAAGTCCTTCAGATCGACTGGTTTGCAGTCGTTTGCCCCAGAACACTGCAGAGCCTCTTGGAGGAAATCCATAAGCACTCAATAGAGTGTGGCCTAACCATACACACAAGAAAATTCAAGCATTTAATGCATACTCTAGAAATAGGCAAGTATATTTAGTTAGATAACCTAAAAGCTCATCCCTGCCCTCAGGGGGTATACAATGAATTTTGGGGGGGGGATGAGGGGGGAAGGCTGCATATATATAAAGAGACATGATATATACTAAATAAATTATAAAAGGTAAATACAAGGTGATTTAAGAAGAGAGTGGTACTAGAAGTCAGGGGTGATGGCTAGTAGATAGAAGGCTTTCCAAGATTCTGAGAGTCACAGGTGGCTTTTCTATGAATGAGCAGACTGTAAAGGAAAGCTGTTTCCTTAACCCACAAGATTTTTTTTTTTTGGTGTTATTTTTCCCATTCAGTGGCACATTTTTGACTTTTAAAGAAGTCTTGAAGCGCTCTGATTTCCTTCTGGTCTATTGTGTCTTTGTGAATGCCTTTGCAATTGAGGAGTAAGCTAAGAGCAATGGGGACACTGTCCACAGAGCTCACACAAAATGAAGTGTGTGCCTCTGGCTGCCTGATGGGCTCACTCCATTAAAAATTGGTGTTTATGAGGGCCAAGTCTGGTCTCAACCCTCAGTTATCTTAATTCTCTTGTACAGCAAGAGACTATATCCCTAATCTAGCCTAGGTTTTAGGCAAATGAAGACAGACAGACAGAGACAGACAGACAGACAGACAGACACACACACACACACACACACACACACACACACACACAGAGTTATAAGGAGAAGAAACAAGAAGCCAACCCATAGAAAACTGCAGATTCTGAAGGGAGGATGTTTGTAAGAGTTTTGTAATCTTTTAATGGAAGATAGCCAACTAACAATTTCCCCATAGGCATAACTCTTCTGGGTGCTTTTAGAAGAATTATTCATCATCGTGGTGAAGGGAGAGAATTACAAGCTTTGGAAAGAGAGGACCTAGGTTCAAATTCCACTTCTCATGCTTACTACCTATGTGACCTTGGGTAAGTCACTTAACTTCCTCTGGCCTCCATTTCATCTGTTAAAAAAATAAAGGGGGGCGGGGTTTCAGACCAGATGGTCTCTGGTGTCCCTCTCAGCTCTATATCTATGATCATCATCTTTTTCTGTTAGTGAGATTTCACTTTTGTAAATCACAGATTAGGGCAACATTGTACAGGGAGAAGGGCACAGGATTTGGAGTCTGAGGAACTGTGCTCAGATCCTGGCTTTACTATGTACATCATTAACTGCATAACATTAGACAAGTCACTTAATTTCTCTGGGCCTGTTTTCCCCATTTTCAAAGTGAGGGGTTTGGACTCTACATTCTATGGTCCTTTCTGTCAGTCAATCAGTGAATAAGTAAGTGTTTATTAAGTGTTTACTATGTGCCAGTAAAGGAAATGGCCAATCACTCCAGTATCTTTGCCTAGAAAACCTCAAATGGGGTCACAAAGAGTCAGACATGACTGAAACAACTGCAGTGCCAGAGTCTGTATGTTAAGCCATAGGACTACAGATACAAGCAGATAAACTGCCCTCAAGGAACTTACATTCTAATGGGGAAGCAAACATACAAAAGGAAGCTGAAGAAGGAGGTGAGAAAGGGTGATTAACATATCTGGCCCTTTATGGGGGACAAAGTCTAACACAGCAGAAGAAAATAAGGCTGGCCTGGGTACCCTCCTTTAATGGAAGTTCTAGGTATAGCCATCCAATCAAAAAGGGGAAGATAAATAAGGCAGGTAATCTGGATTCCAATTCCTGGCAAAATATTTGAAGATGCTATTAAAAAGAATTGGCTTAGCCATATACACTTGAAAACAAAGTTGATGAAAAAATGAATATTGCTCCATCTTTGGCCAGGTAGCCAACCAAGTCAGTCTGTCACAACACATATCTTGGATAGACACTGTAGATGGTCAATGAACAGGGTCTAGAACTAAACAAGAGAAATAAGAATGGGCAGAATATCACTTGGAAAATCGGGCAGAACTTTTGATATCACTCTTGCTTTTGACACCAATGTCTTTCCATTAGGGCTACATGGCTTTGAGTCATAGAAGACCATGATTTATGAAAAATCAAAATTAGAGGTGAACCAAAGAACAATGGCAAGATGCAGCATGCTGGGTATGAGAAAGATGTCACATATTACCAACAAGAATTTACATAAAAGAAGTGAATTTTTTTTTTTTTGGTGAGGCAATTGGGGTTAAGTGACTTGCCTAAGGTCACACAGCTAGTAAGTATTAAGTGTCTGAGGCCAGATTTGAACTCAGGTCCTCCTGACTCCAGGGCCAATGCTCTATCCACTGCACCACCTAGCTGCCCCAAGAAGTGAAATTTTAAAGAGATATCAAGGATATGTATGACTAGGGGCTAATCCCATTATCAAGAGCAAAGGGGAACGGCTAGGTGGCACAGTGGATAAAGCACTGGCCCTGGATTCAGGAGGACCCGAGTTCAAATTCAGCCTCAGACACTTGATACTCACTAGCTGTGTGACCCTGGGCAAGTCACTTAACCCCCATTGCCTGCAAAAAAAAAAGAGTGAAGGGCAGCTGATGAAGTAAGTGAGGGCTGCATATTATCCATAGATAACAGAAATATTAGAGAAAGGCCTCTTGTACCCTGGAGGATATACGGAAAGGCCTGGACAAAAATGACTGGGGATGATGTGTGGATACATTCTGATATGTAACAATGGGAAGAGTATTCACACCCATATGAGTATAAGTTCGTCAAAATATTGCTAACAGGAGAGTTTGTAAACATTTAGAAAGGGAAGAAACCAACAATTCATCAAGAAGAGGTCCTGCTAAACTAACATCATTTCCTTTTTCTGACATGGTTTCCAAACTGATATATCAGAGCAATGCCACAGACCCAATATTGGATTTCAGGAAAGTATTTGACATTCTCTTGCAATATCTTTCCTAGGCAAAGGAGAAAAGTACTAGATGACTGTACAGTTAGGTGGAGTCAAAACTGGTTAAATTACTGGACCCAGGGGGCAGCTAGGTGGTACAGTGGGGTCAGAGTCACATGTGATTCCTGGATAGCATTTTCTTTTTTGAAAGAATTGGGATATTTCCATTAAAGCTGCTATGTGACCATAAGCAGAACCTCTCTCCTCACTGGTGGACATGAATGCCCTGGCCTGCCCTGCTTGAGGGGGAGGATGGAGTTGGCAAGAGTGAGAGAGCTCCAGCTTCCACTGGGATTCTCTGGGACATTTCAAGCTTTGAGTTACTTTGCCTGATTCAGGCTTCCAGCTTTGAGAGGGAAGATGGAAGAGGCCAACCCCACTTCAGGCTGCTGAAGGAAAAGACTCTGGGAAGACATGAGAGGAGCTAGAAGTCTCCCTCATATCCCCATTCCCAGCTTGCTACACTAAAGACTGAGGAGCTCCCACTCCAGGGAGCTCTAGAACTCTCTTGGTTGAGTTGGGTTATCTCACCCCTCAGTGGGAAAGCTCCTTCACTCTATTGCCTGGCATATATTCTCCTTAAGTATCCTTTCTCTGATTTCTGTTTTGCTATGATTTAGATAAATGGATTTCTTTGTCATTTGCTATGTGTATTTGTTGTGGAATTGATATTAAGTGGGAGAGGGGTCAAGCCTTGAATATGGAGCTTGGGGGTCCCTCTTCCCCCCAATAACGACACAGCTACCAGAAGTTAAAATGAGCCTGATCATCATATTCCTTAGACTAAAACTTTTTAAGAGAACAGATAGATATATAATCCTAGCCAGGTACCACCTCTCTCTGAGGAGAGTGGACTGGTGGCCTCTGGCCCCAGCTTCCTGCTTCCTCTCCTGAAGGGTACCAGGGAGAAGAGGCTAGAGATATCTATTGTCTCCCGTCAAGCCACCTGATGCCACACTTCTTTCCCTCCCACTCCATGCTACAGGCAGGGAACAACTTCTTGACACATATGGGCCCTCACTATATGTGTAGGGCCCACTCCTCTACTTGGCCTCATTATATTTTAAGTTTGTTCTTCAAAATATATCTTTGTAAAAGCAAATTGATGTTATATAGTTAAATGGAAATGGAGGGTCTAATTAACTGGCACTTAATGTGGGGGTCAAGTCTCAGCTAACAGCCCACCTTCTATTGGAAGGCATTCCCAATACCTGATAATTCTAGTGCCTTCCCCTTTTTATTTCCTATTTATTCTGTACATAGCTTGTTTGTACCTATTTGTTTGAATGTTTTCTCCCCCTTTACATTGAGAACTCTTATCACAGGGACAATCTTTTGCCTTTCTTTGTATCCCCAGAATTTAGCACAATGCTTGACACATAGTAGCCACTTATATGCTTTCTGACTGGCTGATTGAGGAGAACACACATGCTAAGGGATTGAGCCAATAGCAGCAGAGAAGAAACTCCCCAAATCCTTCAGGGTACCCCAGAACCCTGGAAGTGCAGATGTAGCCTGACTGCTCTGGAAGAGTAAGTCAAAGCATACTAAGTATACCTGTAGTATATATGTCCTTAATGCAGTCTTGTTGACTTGGATTGAATTGTATTGACTTGAACTGATTTTTAACTGGGGACACTCTTGTCCCTGAAACCAATTTTTTTTTTTTAGTGAGGCAATTGGGTTAAGTGACTTGCCCAGGGTCACACAGCTAGTAAGTGTCAAGTGTCTGAGGCTGGATTTGAACTCAGGTCCTCCTGACTCCAGGGCTGGTGCTCCATCCACTGCGCCACCTAGCTGCCGGGTCCCTGAAACCATTTTAAGATCATAGGTTTAGAATTGGATGGGTCCTTAGAGGGCACCTTATCCAACCTTGAGTTTCTACATTGGCAATACAAGGATAATAAAACTTGATCCCTGTCTCTCTCTCCAAGTTGTTGGGAAAAATTAATCAAAATCAATTTCCTATAATCTAGTACTGTACTATTAAATAATTAAGGAAGTTACCCATAGAGCACCTGTGACACCAATAAAAGGAACTGTGTTACCTGCTGTGTTGTTAAGGAAGCCAATGTGATACAGTGGAAAGAATGCTAAATTTGGAGTCAGGAAAATGCAGTTGAAATCCTGCTTCTGACATTTACTAGCCATGTGACCCTGAGCAAATCACTTAACTTCTTCTAACCTCAGTTTTCCCATCTGTGAAATGGGAATAATAATAGCATCTGCCTCACAAAGTTGTGGTGAAGAAGAAATGAGATTAATATATCTAAACTGCTTTGCAGCTTTAAAGTGTTACATGTTAATTCTTCTTATTGCTTTTAGTGTTTAATAGGGTTGCTCAAGGGAGGAAATACCTCAATAATCATGTTCTAAAATTAAATTAGGAAAACTTTTAAGGCACTTCCATTCCCTAGGATCAGGCAACAATCAGCAAAGAGGCAGTAAGTGTTTATCAAGAAAAAACGGGTCCTAAAATAGGATTTCTTTTTTCACTTTAGCAATCCTTAGGAGTTAATTAAACTTTTGGAAACACTTTGAGAAAACTTTTGTTTTTAAAACCAACTGGTGAAAAGTCTATTAGATTTTCACTTGAAATTCCCTTTTCCCCAGCAGTGGCATTATTTTAGTAGCACTACAATGGTACAAAAGAGAACAGGGAAGTCAAGATACTCAGATAAAACTTACATTTTCTCTGAGTTTTGGCAGATGAACATAACAGGGTCATTACAGGGAAATAACATAGGCCTGAGTTAATAGATAGAGCAATAATTTTCTTTTACAAAATTATTTAAGAATCAGAGTATTTGGAGCTGGAAGGGGGATTTAATGGTTATTAAGTTTTAAAATTTTTTTTAAAAACCTTTAGAAATTAATGACAAAAGACTTGGTGTAACAGGAAAAGCACCAGATATGGAATCTAGAAACCTAGGTTCATATCCCAGCTCTTCTTATTGGTCAAGCTATATGATCTTGGTCATATATGACCTCTCTGGGCCTCTGTTTCCTTATTTATCTTTTTTTTTTTTTTTTTTAGTGAGGCAATTGGGGTTAAGTGACTTGCCCAGGGTCACAAGCTAGTGTTAAGTGTCTGAGGCCGGATTTGAACTCAGGTACTCCTGATTCCAGGGCTGGTGCTCTATCCTGTTTCCTTATTTATAAAACGAAGAAATTCAACTAGATATCTTTAAGGGACCATTCTGTTCTAAACCCTATAACCCTATGCTAATAAAAATTATTCACCTCTTCCACATCCTAGCAAGAGCAAAGTGACATAAAAATTGTAAGGATCATTATGCTGTCTTTGAGTGAATAAATAGAAAGGGGATATCACACCTAGTCAATAGAAGGGAATCGAAGTTACCAACACAAACCGGCAGTACCAACTTCAGACACTAGATGTTGGTGCCTAAGTACTGTTAAGTCCCATTTTGTTTTAAAGGCAATACCACAGGATTTCCAAAATCAGGGGAATATTAGGTTTGGAATCTCCAAAATAGGGTATGAAATATTATGAACTCAGAGTAAAGGAGAACTGGGCTGAGATTAAAGAAGGGGAGATTGGATGATAGTTGAGGAGTGAAAACTTTATACAAGGTTTTCTCTGAAATTATCTTTAACTGTTCCAAGTTCTCAAAATAAATAGATCCTTCATGTTCCTCACCACATTGCATATCCTTTAAAGCTACTAAAGTACTGATTATTGCCCAACTATACTGTTTAGCCTTAGACTTTTAAAAGGATTTGCAAAGGGTCTAAGTTTTGAAAGCTGTAAAAAGTAATGTTAATAATTGTGGAAGAATAATACCCAAGGGGATTTGAATGACTGTTATCATAAATACTTTCAAAATTTCATGTTCTGGCATCTCGAGCCAACAAAGATTGTGAAGTCTGAAGATGTTTAACATAAAAGTTGTCTTTCTAGAGTTCTCTGAGCAAAGGGGAATGACAACACAGGGGACCTTAATCGAGCATTTTAAGATTTGCAGAGGGCTTTTACATAGAGTCTCTCTCTGATCCTCCACAATTTCCTGATTCTAAATCCAGCACATCAAATATGACAGAATCTTTTACATTTCTCATCCCAGTAGCTCTGGTTCTGGTAAAATCTAAAATGTAGCAAAGCCAAGTTAAGACTGTTTCAACTACTTTTTAATGTCTAGAAGTAATATATTCTTTCCCTTAGCTTCACTTAATTACCCTGAACTACATGACTTTTTTTTTTTTAGGGGAAAAACTGACTTTAAAAAGCATGGCAAAAAAAAAATAATTAAAAAGCATGGCAAAATGGAAAGAACACTTGGATGTGAAGGTAGAGGATCTCCATTTGAATTTCAGCTCTGGGCAATGCTGGAAAAAAACACTGCTTCTACGGGCCTCAGTTTCCTCATCTATAAAATGAATAGGTTGGCGATAGATGCTCTCTTCCAATCCTAATATCGTCCCCATCTTTATGAAGGAAAGCAGCGGTGAAGTGCCCTGTCAGTGATCACACAGAACTTGATTAAAATCCCTGGTTGTACCAGAGTCCAGGACCATACCCCTTTTCATCCTAAGGTCGCTCTCTTCAGTTGGAGAAACAGACCTGATTGAACATTTGAAGAGGACGGTTTTGTGGATTTGTGTTTCTGGAATTTTTTTTTAAGGAGGTGCTGGATGATGGTTTTGATTCATTGATGAATTTCGACCATGAATCTGCTGTTTCTTTTTATCTGCAATGCATTCCAAATGTGCAGCCAGCCTCTGAGCCCCAGCAAGTTACAGTGGAAAAAGGTTCCCTGAATATGAAAAATATGCATGATATGGTACCATAATATCTGAAGCCCTAGAAGACCACTCCTTACCACAGCTGCAAGAATTCTGCTGAAGATTTAAGAACAGAGAAATCTAATCATTCTGCTTTAGTGGCAATATCCTTCTTGCCATGTGGCAAATACACCCTCCTGGCCCCTTTTTTCCAATATCCTTTTATTTCACTTTAAAGTATTCTTATACTCTGTGTATAACTACATGAAGGTGTTTGAGGGCATTACCCCATTTTCATGAAGTAAGGCAGGACCTACCACAGCTGGAAATTACTCATCTCAGTGATATTGCTAATGTCAAACAATCACAAGATCTCTGAGTTGGAAGGGACCTCGGAGATTTTCTAGTTCCACTTGTATCTGAACAGGAGTCTCTCCATATATCATGGCTGCTAGCTCTTCTGGGGCCAAAGAAAACAAGGCTACTCCTTTTTGCACAGGATACCCCTACAAATACTTGAAGATATGTCCCCCCGACTAAGTGAACTTTTCTGTAGCAGCTAAATATTCCCTGTTCCTTTAATCCATTTTCATATAACTGACCCTCTCCCCATCCTATATGTCCTCTTCAAGATGTGCCCCACTTTGTCAATGTATGGCCCCCAGAACTGAAGCCAATTCTTCAGATGTGGTCTGACCAGGACAGAGGACAATAGGTATTCATGTATTTGCTTTATGCAGAACAAATAACTATTTTCAGGATGCCACCAATACAAACATTTTGGAGAAGAGAGCTCTAGATTTGTAGTCAGGAAGACCCAAGCTCAGATCCCATTTAACCTTATTAACCATGTGACTTTTTTTTGTGTATGTGTGTGGGAGTGGGGTGAGGGTTAAGTGACTTGCTCAAGGTCACACAGCTAGTAAGTGTCAAGTGTCTGAGGCCAGATTTGAACTCAGGTGCTCCTGAATCCAGGGCCTGTGCTTTTATCCGCTGCGCCACCTAGCTGCCCCACCTAGCTGCCCCTTAACTATGTGCCTTTGACCTAGTCCTGTAACCTCTCAGCCTCAGCTGCTTCATTCATAAAAGGGGGATAATAATAATACTACCTACATCCCAGGCTTGTGAAGATGAAATAAGTGCATTGCAAACTCTAAAGTGCTATATGAATGTTAGTTGTTATTATCATAGCTATTATCAGAGAAAGTCATGCCACTAAAGAGTTTCTCCCAACTGTAACGATTGGAATAACGCCACCTGCTGGATACTTACTGTAGAAGAGTTCTGCCCATGAAGGGAAGGTCTTTGAGGGCAAGACCAGGAGTCAGGAAGTGACGCGGGCTAGTGGGAGGAGGAAGGAAGAGACTGGCGCTCAGTCTCGCGCTCTTTCCTCTGGACTCTGGTGGAGAAGGGAGCTAGAAATGTGCTCTCCCTTGAATAGATAGGAATCTAGGCCTTTCTCTCTCTCTTTACCAAATTCTTATTCTCCTTAATAAATGCTTAAAAGTCTAACTCTTGCTAAAGCTTATAATTTATTGGCGACCACTCATTAGATATTTTAGACAGACTAGCTAGAATTTTAGCCCTTAACACAACTGATACTCAGAATCAACTTCATCCCCATAAGAAAGCCTTTTCTTGTGTATGAATAGGGGTAATTTCCTATAGATGAACAGACAGAAGTTTACTGAGGGGAGGAAACAGGTATGGTTCAATGGCTGATGAAACACTCATCAATGCCTAGCACTAGGAGTGTATAGGCATTTAATTAATTCTATTAAAAGGAGAGATTATTATACATTATATTAGAAAATAATAAAAGAGGAAAGGACCATGTTACTGAATCCAGAATAAACTTGGGAGCTATTCAAGGAAAAGAATACTTTATAAAACCAGTCAGTCCAACATTAGTAGAACACATAGATCCCAATGGCTTTGAAACAGCTCAATATAATTATGAGTATACGTTTTAAAACCAAGTAAATTTCAGTGAGCTCAGTATGATGCAAATTTTCCCAATTGAGGCTCTACTGATTTATCCCAAAGGGATACCTGAAATGGGGAGGTGGGTTATTTACTGTCCCCAAATCTTGTGGAATGAGATCAGAAGCTAAAATTTGACCTGAAAAGACTTGCCCTTGGTTCTGTACACAAAATAAATAGCTGAATGTAGCACTGCGGCTGTGACTACTTTCTCTTTTACTGAGAACAGGAACATAACTTACATTCATATAAATGCTCTAAGATTTACAAGGTGTTTCCTCACTATCTCTCACCAGCTGGCTCTCCCTGCAATATCCTATCTCTTGCCAGGTCCTGAACATTCTACCTTCTTAACATCTCTCATACTTCGCCCTTTCCCCCTCTGATCCTGCCACCACCCATCATGTGCCTGAACTATTGTCAATAGCCTGCTCATGTGTCTGCCTGCCTCACATCTTTCCCCACTGCAGTCCATCTTCCCTAGAGCTATCAAACTGATCTTCCAAAAGCGAAGTTCTATGGATAGAGCACCGGCCCTGGAGTCAGGAGGACCTGAGTTCAAACCTGGCCTCAGACACTTGACACTTACTAGCTGTGTGACCCTGGGCAAGTCACTTAACCCCAATTGCCTCACAAAACAAAAACAAAAACAAAAGTGAAGTTCTGATCTTGTCACCCCACCCCACCCCAGCCATTTAAACAAACCTCAATTGTTCCTATTACCTTCAGGATCAAATATAAACTCCTGTTTGGCTTTCAAAGCTCTGTGTAACTCGGCCCTTTCCTACCTTACAGTATTCTTACAACTGAGTCTCCTAGTGATTGTGATACAATGACGCTGATCGAAACTCCCAAGCCTGGAATTTTCTCCCTCCTCACTTCCACCTCCTGGCTTCCTTCAGGTCCCAACTAAAGTCCCACTTTCTGCTAGAAGCCTTTCCCGACCCCACTTAACACTAGTGCTGAGGAGGCTCTCCACTTTATCCTGTATATATCTTGTTTGTACATTACTGTTTACATGGTGCCTCCCCCTTTAGAATGTGAGATCTTTTAGAGCAGGGACATTTGGTGGTGGGAGGGAGGGTGTCTTTTTGTATCTTTGGGCTTAGCACAACCCCTGGCACACCATAGGTGCTTAATAAATGTTCATCGACTTGGCTTGACAGCCACCTTTTCAGGTAGGCAGTACAAGTATTATCTAGCCTACTTTAAAGAGGAGACAAACGAGGGTCTGAGAAATCATTAGCTTAAGGTCACAGATTCACACTCATTTTTGTAACAGTGCCTAGCACATCTTATATGCTTAATAAGTGATTACTGACAGCGAATTAACTGCCCCCTCCAACTTCATCATCCTGCAAGATTTCATCAGCCTTCATACTCAAAGGCTCATCAATATCTTCATCACTGCCCTCCCTGATTAGAGAGGAAAGAGCTGCTCCCAAATTCTTCATTTAAGAAGGGCACCCATGTTCCCAAGCCGGTACTTTCTCCAGGCCCACCCGATTCCTTTTTAGTGTCTTTTTATGTGTTTCCCTTCCCTTGAAGGCAGGGAATCCCCCCTCCCCCAATCCCTGTTTCTTTACCCTTCCCCTTTCAGTTTCTTTTTCTATGTTGTCTTCCCCTGGTTAGATTGTGAGCTCCTAGAGGCCAGGCACTGTCTCTGTTCTTGTATCCCCAGCCTAGTAGTTAGCACAGTGCCTGGCACATAGCATGTGCTTAATAAATGTTTATTTGACTGACTGAATGATTGATGGTAAGGGACACAGTTCATACCCAGATTTTGTTTTGTTTTTTCATACTAGCCCACATACCTATGAAGCTTGAAAGGGTTAGGACCCAGCTATTTTCTAACACTTATAAAACATTAAGAATATCTTCCAGACAAATAGCCATCTACCAAATTCTAAAAAAATCTGGTGCAAGGTTAAAGCACCTTGGGAAACATATTTTACACTGAAACATCCCTGCAGCAGGAATTTAATTTTGTCACTCACCGAAGAAGTTTCTATCACCCTGAGATTGCAGAATGTCTCATTTCTGAAGAGCTCAATGTTTTCTTCAATACAAGTTTAAACTGGTTTGCTAACTGCTAAAACAGTATTACAAGGAAAATAGGGGGAAGGGGAGACTTATCTTGAGCAATATTCATTACAACCAAATTCCTGTATAAGAAGAATTAAAGTCTTTGGTTTTCTTAACCTAGGGTCCATAAAGGTATTTTAAGAAATATTTTGATAACTGTCTTTGAATAAAATGTTTCCTTTGCTTTATGCATTTGAGAACATTATGAGACGGGATCCTTAGGTTTCATCAGACTGTCCAAGGACTCCATGACATAAAAGAGGTTAAGAACACCTCTGCTTTAGAGGTTTTCTTGTAGTAGCATCTGACCTGTACCTTATCTCATTTGTAGTGTTCTCAGCATATTCCTCTGAGGTAATATAGAGACAAGGATGCATTATCCTCACCATGAAGAGGCAGAGAAAATGACTTATTCTGGGTTACATACTCAGCTAAGGAACTGGATCTCAAAACAAATCTAATCAAATCTTCCCCCCAAAACTGGTGGGCTTGAAAGAATTTTTGTCTATCATTCTCCTCTTCTGAATTACTTTAGTTTGGCTTTCTGGAGACAGACAGACAGAAAGAGACAGAGACAGAGGCAGAGACAGAGACAGAAAGAAAGAGACAGAAAGTGAGAGAGAGAGACAGAGAGAAAAATGGGGTGGCCCTGACACACTCCAAACCGACATGTGTCAGTTTCAGACAGATGTTTGCAGTTTCTGAATGAAGTAAGATGGCGAAGGAAGTGAAGGGGGATATAAGAGTTAACAGACACTGGTGAATATTGATGGGTTCAATGCAAACGTGGTTAGGCCTGTTAGAATTGATGTTTAAGGACACTTTATCTATACTGGATAAATGGTTTTTATTGTTCTTGTGTAGTTGTTTCAGTCACATTGGACTCTATGTTACCCCATTTGGCCTTAGCAAAGATACTGGAGTGGTTTGCCATTTTCTTCTCCAGTTCATTTATAGATGAGAAAACTGAGGCAAAGAGGGTTAAGTGGCTTGGCCAGGGTCACACAGCTAATAATTGTCTGAAGCTGCATTTGAACTCAGGAAGGTGAGTCTTCCTGACTCCTGGCCTGGCACTCTATCGCTTCTTAAAAACCCAGAGTAATTATTCATGTAGGAAATATTTATTAGATACCTAATCTGGGCAGAGACCATATACTCTGGACAACAAAATTAAGTCACAGAACCCAGAGAGATGGGTTCTAGTTCTGACTCCACAGTTTATAAACAAAGTTATGGTTTCCACTTCTTTATTTCCCAAATTAGATACCACCACCTTCCCAGCCAGGCACAGAGGTCTTTAGGAATGAAGTCATAAATGAGAAAGTGCTGGCATACTGTTGTTTACAAAGTGCCATACAAATAAAGTATTATTAATCTCCCCCCCCCTTTAAACAAGAGCTGCAATTTCATGATCGCAGAAAGGCTTTCTCTACAGCTCAGCAATATTTATAGTCATACGTAGCTAATTACCTGGGGTAGAGAAAGTGACTGCCCAGATCATATATCCAGTATGTGTCAATCAAGGCTTGAACTCAAGCCTTCCTGACTGATAAGCCAACTCTCCACTCATCCACACTGACTCCCTGGAACAGATGTGTTCCAAAACACCGCCTTGCCTAAAGCTTTACCCGCAGTCACAGGATTAAGGGAAGAATCTTGCAGCTCAGGAAGTGGGCAAAGGAGGGGAACGGATGAAAAAGTGTTGGACCTTCCCCGATTTAAAGCGTATCAAAATACTTTGGTTCCTTTGAGCCAACACATTTAAAAGAACAAGTTCTGATTGGACTAAACCCGTGGAGAAAAGCCCAGGAGGAGCCCCGGGGCTTGGGACAGCGATGCACGGGCAGCTTGCTGCTCCCCGAACTTGGTTCTTAAGGAAAGCAGGGCTAGTGTGTGCACGGGCCTCCCTCCCTCCTCTACACGTTTCTGGCCGCAATTCCCCAAACGGAAAGCTCTAGGGTTACGGGTCTTTGGGTCCAATTTGCCTAAAGAACTCGGGAAACTTGTTCCGGGAGAGAGCCCCCTCCTCAAGACCAGGTTTGCCCCAAGATCCGAAGCAGGGACCAAACGTCGTGTTATTTAGAGATTAAATCTGCGAAGGGGTGGGGCTGGAAAACGCCCACCAGCCCTCCGGAAGCCCCGGGAACAAGCAGTCCCGACCCTTTCCCAACAGTCTCTTCCTGGCCTCTTCCTCCTTCCTCGGAGCACCTCCCCCTCCTCCCCCAGCAGCCCCTCGCGCCCCCCCCCCGTTTCTCCGTCGGGCTCTAGGACCAGGCGGGAGCCCGCGGGCTCTCCCGCTCACTTCCTCCCTTCTTGCAGCCAGCTGCTGCTGCTGCCACGGGGGTAAAAAGGGAAAAGGGAGCCCGGTTGGGGGAGACTGGGGGGAGCCCCCCGACCCCAGGGCCGGACGCGCGCCCTACCTGGCGAAGCAGTATTCGCAGTGGTTCCCCCGCTCGTTGACCGTGAGCACGTAGGTGTAGGCCGGGCAGGAGAAGAGCAGGTCCCCGACGCCGTAGCGCTGGCGGGCCCGCAGCCCCCGGCCTTTGCCCGGGCTGAAGAACCTCTCGATGCCCGCGTCCTCCCCGTCGCCTCGCGTGCCCTCCGCTCTCATGCTGGGAGCGAGCCCGGGGGGCCGGCTGCTGCCGCCCTCGCCGCCCTGCCCTGCACGGCTCGGTCCCGGACTCGGCGGCAGCGGCTGCCGCTGCTCCCGCTCCCCGCGGCGCACCGAGGAGGGAGGGAGGGAGGCGATGGGGATGCCAGCCCAGGGGGTGGGTGCCGGCCGCCTATTACTGGAGGAGCGTCACCTGGAGCCGAGCCCGCGGCTGCCGGGGGTGGGGGTTCACACCCGAGTGGGGAGGTGGAAAATCAATCCGGCGAGGAGCGCTGGAAAGGCCGACTGGCTCCCCGGGAAAGTCCTGTGAGCCACCCGCCTGGTCCTAGAGCCCACCCACCGAGGGAGCGGACGACCCGGCGAGCCACGCGCCCGCTTCGGCCCCCAGCAGCCCCGGCCCTTTTGGTTCCGGCCTGGACGCGCCGACTTCACTGGCCGCTTCCCCCGGGGTGGGCAGGGCTGGGGGCGAAGTTTAGCGCTTTGGGGGTGTGGGGAGGGGGAGGGGAGGACACTATACACTCACCTGAAAAGTGGGTGTGGCTAGCTTCTTAGAGGATTTAGGCTGGTGAGTCCGCCTCCCGCCCAACGGGGCGGAGGGGGGGGGTCGGGGAGGGGGGGGGTCTTCTGGGTCCTACAACAGTTATAGCCAAATATCATGAGATTTAAAAAAGCAACATCTGGTTCAACCTTCTCCATAAGCCCACAAGCACTTATTAAGTGCTTACTGTATATGTGCGAGGTCCCTAGGGATACTATACCCCCCCAAAAAAAAAAGGCTCCATAGCGCCTGCCCTCAGGGAGCTCGCAGTTTAATGGGCGGTGCCTCGGTAGCAGAAAACCGGCAAACCCCAGTAGACGAACAGGATGTATACAGGATAAAGTTGAGGTAATCTCGAAGAGACGCCTTGACATTTAATAGGATTATTGGGAAAGCCTTCTTGCAGAAGGTAGGCTTTAAACTGAGAACGAAGGAAGCCCTAAAGGCAAAGAGGAGGAGCGAGAGCAACTGAGGCCAGAAACGGTCATGTGACCACCCAAATTCTCACCCGTATTAAAGAGCAGAGCTGGGGTTTGAAGCCAGCTGGTGGGACTTTAGACCCAGGACTTCGAGTCCAGCTTGCTTATTTCACAGAGGAGTAAAACCAGACGTAGGCAGGGCCTTTAATTTCAAATCTAGTGCTTATTCCTGTGTGACTTCCTGTCTACGATTAGGTTTTCATGGAAACCAACACAGTGGAGTTTCCTTTAAAATCCTCAAAGAAAGGTGAAAGTATCCATGCCTGGAGAAAACCTAAACCTCCTTGTCCAGTAGGGGTACGGGAAGATAAACGTGGGGATCTTATAAGGAAAGCATTTGAAGACTTTGGAAAGAAATCTGAGGGGTAATAAGCCCTAGGCCTGAGGCTAGAGGCTTTTCAAATTTCTACTGTATTCTCCAGAGTTCCCAGTTTACAATAGTTTGAAATCTCTTCTGGCCCCAGTGTGCCGGCTAAATACCAAATCTAAGAGATTAGTTTGGACTATCAGTAAAATCAATCAAGTTAGCTAACCTCTCTCTCTTGTGGGTGGGTCCATTTGAGAAGAAATTTAAAAATCTCCCTTTTTGGTGCTTGTAATCTAGTTGAGAGGTTGGCAAGGATCTAACCCATGTCTTCCTGACTTAATTGAGTACACGTCACACAGTGTTCTATAAACTACTGCAATTTATGTGTGATGCAGCCAATGGCAGAGCTGGAATTTTGCTCCTCCGGGCAAAAAAATACCTTTTACTGATTGCAAAGAGCAGCCATACATCTTAGTGGATGCAGTCCTGGCCTTGGAGTCTTTAAAACTTGGATTTAAGTCCCACCCTTGACCCGTACTGACCAAAGATTGACAGGTCACTTAAACTCTCTCTGTCTCAGCCAAAACTATGTTTGCAAAATAGTATTGGTAGATGTGACTTCCTCATACAAACCAAAAGTTAAAATTGCAAAATAGACACGCCTAGCCTACATTTTGTTGTTCAGCTATGTCTGACTCTTCGTGATCCTGTTTGGGGTTTTCTTGGCAAAAGATAAAATTTTGCCATTTCCTTCTCTACTTCATTTTGCAGATAAGAAAAACTGGGTTAAGTGACTTGTCCAAGGTTATGTGGCTAGTGAGGTCTGAGGCTAGATTTGAACAAAGATCAGTCTTCCTGACTCTAAACCCCACAGCCTATCCACTTTGCCTCCTAGCTGCCCACCCAGCCTTCAGGGCAGAAGCTATTTGGATAGTATTTCTGCTAATGGAGAAAGAAAGGGACAGCTGTTTGAAGGTGCTTTGTCTTAAAGTATTGTGATCTCAATTGCCTTTTCCATTTCTCCAGCACGTGATCCAGACCAGAACAGTTGTCAGCTTTTAGCAGTGGAAGGGACTTTATTTTTAAGGGGTGAAGAAACTAATGTGACATAGCCAAAGTCACACATCTGTCTAATCGATGGCAGGTCCTGAATTAGAACTTAAACCACAATTTAGCTAGCCAACCTGAAGAACGGATCTTTTGCTAGTTGGTACTTCCTATATTCCTAGTGAAAAGAGCATATACTGGTTGTATATGCTCTCGCTCTCTCTCTCCCTCTCTCTCTCTCTCTCTCTCTCTCTCTCTCTCTCTCTCCCCCCCCCCCCCCCCATTCTCTCTCCCACCAGGGTTAAGTGACTTGTCTAGGCTTACACAGGTAGTAAGTGTCTCATTCCAGATTTGAACTAGGGTCCTATTGACTCCAGGGTTGATCCTCTATTCACTGTGACACCTATCTACCCTTTGGCCAAGCAATTTCACATCTCAGTGACCTAGGCAACTGTCTGAGACTATAAATTGCAAAGAGGCAGCCAACCTGCATAAGTAGGAGTTTCTTTATCTGAGTATTCCCTGTATGAATGAAATCACAGGTGCAGATCCTATCCCAGTCCCTATCCCATTCTTGATGAATGGGGTGTTAGATGTAAGTACAATTTTGTAAATCTTTAAACAATTCTTGTAATATCTTGTAAAAGTGTGTCTTAGTTTGGAGGCATCTGTTTGCCTCATTCCTCATCTCAATGTCATCTACAACTGTACCTGGCACACAACTAGCCAAAAATTCTAGTACTGCTATGAGGCTATTGCCTCAAGAAATGAAGGGGAAAGAGGGAAAAAGAGAGGTTGAGTTGGTCCATACCCAAATTTGTCAGTATTTGAGCCCAGTGAGAAGTGACCTGTGGAATTCAGGCTAGCATGGGTCAACAGTTGCCAGGACGCTGTGTTCTTCAGTCAAGGGAGCAATTCCATCCATTGGCCATACCATTTTGGAAGTGAACTGGAGGCAAATGCTTTGTTACAAGCATTTTAAATGTGAACCTCCTCTCACTAGGGCTGACGTGTAGAGGAGTAAATGTGTCCCTAGATTGGGAGGATGTGTTTATACTTCTTTTTATGTTGTATCTTCTCAGTAAGTGTCATTTTATAAAAGCTAATTAATGTTAGCTGGTTAAATTGGTAGAGGAGTCAATGGATGACATCCGGAGATGTTAACTAATCATTGGTGATTATATTAGGAGAAACAGTGCAATAAGGGCTTAAGATTATTAGAGTTACCATTTATACAATATACTATTATTAAATGGTCCCCTTTGACATTCCATGACACTCTAAGGTTACCCCTAGAATTCTGAAGGTGGAATAGTATAGTAGCTTGCTCTAGGTCCTGCCCTGCCGGCGGAGTTATGGTTGGGCTAAGAATTCCCTAGAGTTCACATAGGCTATATGTTAAATTAAGGAATTGGAGTAAATAGCTTTCCTATGACCCTATGATCTATTCAGGTTCAGTTTACCTCTAAAGCTATCTCTTCCACTGATTGAAGGATAGTAACGAAGCTCTGGCAAATGTGGACTTTTTTTTTTTTTGGCCTTACAGTGGAATTATACTGACAACATGAGGGAATGGGACAACATGGTGCTTGTGGCTCAAAGCTAGCCACTTAACCATCAACCTACATGGCTGAGGCTCTGCTTTTCTCTCTTCAGAAACTTGGGGCAGGACACTTAAGCTGCTCTGTACCTTATTTTATTCACTGGCTCTTAGGAACACGAATAAGAGGGTAAGATAGTGTAGTAGAAATAATGCTGGACACTTGGGGTTTTTTTAAACTATTTAAATTTGTTACAAGGGAAAGATCAACTTGGTGTTAGAGCATGGGTGGGAAGTCTGTATTTGGAAATGACTGATGTAAAAACAAAAGACATTGATAAATGTAAAAAGAAATTTAAAGATAATAAAACTCATTAGCAGTATATTTAGTAACAGATTATGAAGACAACTATGTTATAAAACAACTACCAAGAAGTGGCAAGAGACCAACCCAAAGAACACTGATGACAGCACACTCTTAAAAGAGCTCATACTTGTCAGTCTATCACTTCACGTTCTCACAAAGTCTAAAAATAGCCTTCGTCCAGCGGGCCAAACCATACCCCTCTTTGAGGACCTTATAATACATGACATGGAGGAAAAGGACCCGGTAATCTTTTATCAAACTATCCTGAAATTCCCAAAACGGCAAAGAAAAGAGGACCAGGTCTTTGGTTTTGTATCTTCCCCCAAAACAGATGTCAGAGAAATACAATGTCTTTCTTACAAATTGTCCGTGGAAAAAATAGACCTTACCCTAATGAAATAAGCCTGCAGAAAAGTGCAAATAAAAATTAATAAAAATAAGACATTTCTTTAGGATTATCATATTGTTTGTTTTCAGATTCCTTCAATGTTACCATAATTTTATCTTCCGGGTACTTTGTATTGTCTCCTCCATTAGAATATGAACGGGTGGGATGGGGGAAGGGGGGGCGGCTGGAGGAGGGAGGTGTCTCATTTTTCTCTTTCTACCTCCAGCAGTTAACATAGTGCTTTGCACATAGCAAGCATTGCATAAATCATTCTTTCATTCTCTCATTCATTCCCAGTTTGGCTTTGTCCTTGATTTTTCCTTATCCTTCATTCCTTAAGTCCAGAAAATTACCAATTCCTACGCTATATTTCTTGTAGTTTTACCATCCTTTCTATTCCCACTGCCTTGAGGCCCTAACCATAGTGACCCTATAATTACCATAATAGCAACTGGTCTCTTTCTCTTGCATCTTTGCATTTTTCCTTCTGTTTTAGGGAGGTAGCTAGTTAGTGCTGAGGATAGACCACCACACAGAGTCAGGAAGACCTGACTTGACCTCAGATACTTAACCTTCACTTGCCTCAGTTTCCTCGTTTATAAAATAGAGATAATGATAGCACCAACCTCCCCAGGTTGTTGTGAAGATCAGTTGAAATATTATTTGTTTAAGTGTTTTGCAAACCTTAAAACACTATATAAATGGTAACCATTCATATTTTTATTCTGCATAGTATCAAAATAACCTTAAGGAGGATGGGAAGATTTATGGCATCTGAAGCAGAGTGAATTAAGCAGAGTCAAGAAAACAATATACAAAATGGAAATGGAAAGCACCACAAAACAACCAAAAGTGAATTTTTTACAGAAAATTACAGAATACAAGCATGGCCCCAAAGAAGAGAAATGAGAAAACAACCCTCAATCCACTTTGGTGTGGTTCACTGCATATATTTTCAGACTTATTCAATGTATTGATGATTTTTCTTTTGTTTCCACATTTTCTTTCCTTTAAAAATAGTATTTGTTATATGGAATAAAATTGGAAATTGATTTAAATTCTATTTTGCTAAGACTTAAGCTAGATTTAACATTGCTTCCCCTTGTAAACTTTACCCACTGCATAAATCCTGGGGAAAACTTTCCTAAAGGTCAAGCTTTTGTTTTAGAATTACCTACTTCCCCTTCTGCCTTTGTAACCTTACCCATTACCCACTTTGCAGAGAAACTTGGTTAATCTAAAAGGTCAAATCTCATCAATTTAAAGTATCGTAGCAGCTCTCCCTAGCCTGAACACTACTCCCATTGCCTGAGAATCTTGGTCTAGTGACTTGAATCACGTGTCTTGGCTATGGTGAAGGAGGTTTCAGAAGGGGAAGCCCAAATGAGATCATGTTAATTCTGACTGTCATCAATAGCCAGTCAGAAGAAGAAACACCTAGGTTACTTGGGATTTTGTGCTATTATCTTGCTAATTGTCATAAAAGACCCTGTCAGCCCCCACTGAGGTCTTTGGTCATTGAGAAAGGCTATTGACCCAATTTATTGGTTATTGCTTTGTTGTTGTTCAGTCTTGTCCGATTCTTGGGGACTCTGTGTACCATAGCATACTAATGTTGTCCGTGGGATTTTCTTGGCAAAGATACAGGAGTGCATTTCCATTTCCTATTCCTGTGGATTAAGGCAAACCAAGGTTAAGTGACTTGCCTAAGGTCACACAGCTAGTAAGCATCTAAGGTCAGATTTGAACTTCTGTCTTCCTGACTCCAGGCCCAGCACTCTTTCCACTGAGCCATCTGATTAATGCTAACATGACTAATAAATTGATCATGCTTCAACTATTGTCTTTCAGTTTACCTTAATTTCAATTGTGACAATGCAATGGCTCTCTGATAGTTGGAAGTATAATGGGAGAAATTTGGATGATCTAAAAAACAAAATATATCAATACTATTTTGTTTTTTTAAGGTATCTTCATAAATTACCACATCTACTGTCTCACTCCCCTATTTAAAAATACTGCTTCCCTACTGTTTATATATCATTTAAACTCCTCTAATTTTAAGACCCTCCCAATCCTGCCATTTCAACCATGTTTCCCATTGTCCCCTAACATAAACTTAGTGTTTTATTAGTCCTTGAAAAACCCCTGCTTATAACTGCTTCTACACTTTTCTTCATGCTACTACTGCATTTGAAATACCTTCTCTTCTCTTCCCCATCTAGTGCATTAACAAGCTTTCATAGCCCTTTTTAAGTACAACCCCCTCCATAAACTCTTTCCCAATCATTGCAGTTCACAGGGCTACCTTCTTTATCCTCTAGAGTATATGTTTTTGTCACACACACATTCGTGCGCGCGCGTGCACACACACACACACACACACACACACACACACACATACATGGTACTTGGTCATGAACTACCTTGGATAGGGGTAGGGATGCTGCCTAGTGTAGTAACAGAGCAGACACTAGACTTTAAGTCTGAAGACCTGAGTTCAAATGCCAACTCCTCTATTATATAACTTTAGGGAAGTCATTTAATTCCTCTGAACCTCAATGTTTTCCCTCTATAAACAGGTATGCTAATGTATTATCTCATGATGGTGTTGTGAAAATTAAGTGAGCTAATATGTACAACACATTTTATAGATACAAAATAGTAAGAAAGTACTACATAACTGTATATGTAGTAAAATACTAAATAACTAATATTATTTAATACTTAATTGGCTCCATGACATTATCAATGTAGGTAGGAAACTAGATGGTGAAATGGAAAGATCACAGAACTTAGAGTCAGGATGACCCAAGTTCAAATCTTACTAGATGTAAACCCTGAATAATCACCTAACCTCTCTGTGCTTGTTTCTTCTCCGGTAAAAGTGGGTGTTATAATAATGGTACCTACCTTACAGAGTTTTTTTGAAGATCAAAAAAAACAACATGTAAATTCCTTTGCAAATTTTCAATCAACTCTATAAATGCTAGCAATTATTATTTTATTACTTTCTCTAACAGTGAAGATCACAACCTGTCCATGTCTTTTTATCCTTTATGACTCTTCTCTTTTTCCTATCATAAACCCTCCAGGCTGTGGGTCTTCAACTAAGTCAGAGGTTCTTGACACTTTTTTGTATGACAATCTGGTGAAGCCTATGAACCCCTTCTCAGAATAAAGTTTCTAAATGTATAAAATAAAGTACAGAGGATTACAATGGAAACCAATTATTTTGTAATAAAAATGTTATTTTTCCCCCATCCAAGTTCATGGACCCTCTGAAATCCATGGACTCTAGGCAAAGAATCCCAGAACTGACACTTTTAAAATGATATAGTATAGGCACCAGTGCCCATGTAGACTATGTGTCATCCCTCATTCTTGCTGCCTTCTTATGTGCAACTCATTGGTTATATGCTACAACATGTATGCCCATTATACATTTTTCCTTTCCCCTTTGGGAGAATCACAATTTCGATTATTTGGAGATTATGTTGTGCTATGACTTGCAGACATATTATTTTACTGGATAAATATTGTTGTTAAAAAGATGGGGGGGGGGCTAGATGACACAGTGGATAAAGCACTGGCCCTGGATTCAGGAGGACCTGAGTTCAAAACCGACTTCAGACACTTGACACTTACTAACTGTGTGACCCTGGGCAAGTCACTTAACCCCCATTGCCCCGCCAAAAAAAAAGAGAAAAAGATGGGAATGTTTTTCAGGGAGAGTTCTGTGGTTATTGAAAGCTCTTTGTAATTCCCAAGTACAATCTTGTATATCAATGATATCTATCCAAGATGTTGTACTGATGGACCATCTAAATATGCTGTCCATTCAACTGTATATCAATATGTGAACAATAAATATTTCTCATGCATTTGGTTGTTCTTGGGTCAATTGTTAGACCAAACTCTTTAAAGTGTGTTTAGGAGACCCAGTAGTATTCTGAGGTTATGTGTAGCTAACACAAAAACATCTGCAAACAGGAATGACAGGAACACCTCAACATCAAGAGGGAATCCTACTTTGTGCCAGATATCTTTTAGGTTATTGGCAAAAACTTTTGGTCAACACATTTCTCTGTGCTACATGTCTCGTGATATTAATAATCATAGGATCTATTGCATTTATTTGTAGCTGGGATTGGACTGTAACATTTCCCATATGAGATGTTTTGTTGTAAGAGAGCCTTTAAGGCTGCATTTTGCTCTTTATCATCAATTTTTTATAGTCAATAAATAAGTCAGCCCTTATATTTCCTGAATGTTTCAGTTAGTTGTGTAACTATAACGCTGTGGCCTTTAGTAGAACACAAATTATGAAAATTTGCCTGTTTCTTACTCATATTTTCAGCAAGAATATATTTGATATATATGTAGGTCATCATCATAAAGATTTTGAAAAGAAAAACTAGGCATATGGGTCAGTAGGTATTGAAGCCATTCAGTCTCTTAATACTAGGTCACTTGCTATCTGGACCATTTCTGTGTTTACTCGGTCTGGTTCAGGTGTTTTTCCTTTCTTCATTTTCTCTGATGTATTTCCATTTACATCTTTAGCAAATCAGAAACTGAGAGACCAGAATTCAAAAATGGTACATCCACTGACATTGATAAAGAAAATAGATTGTCATAAAAATGTTGACAGATCTTTGCAGGGTTTTTTTTGGTCAGTTTTCCTTCTAATTTCACCTGTAAGTGCTCTTGAAATTATTTGGCTTAGTAGATCTCAGATCAAACTTTCTACAAACTTTCCCTTACACTTTTTGCAATTTTAGGAGCAGATTCTGCTTATAACCTTCTATAAGGTTTTTGTATATTTTGTAATTCATGTCTATAAAGCTTATGTTTAAAAATAGTGTTGCTATTGGCTGCCATATCTTGTCACTTAGCAAGTGTTTGCTTGCTACAGTTGTCTCTAGGCTCTTTTAGCCTCTTCTTTGGGGCAATTGCTTTATACTAGTTTAAGTTCTGTAGGAAATGTTTGGGCAGCTAGGTGGCATAGTAGATAAAGCACTGGCTCTGGAGTCAAAGACCTGAGGTCATATCTCATATACTAGCTGTGTGACCTTGGGCAAATCACTTAATCCCACTTGCCTTAAACATCCAGGGTCATCTCCAGTCGTCCTGATCTATATCTTGGCTCTGGAGGAGAGAATGAGGTTGGTGACTTTGCACAACCCTCTCTCACTTAAACCCAGTTCAGTGCAAGTCATGATATCACCTCCTGATGTCATGGTCCTCTTCGAGAAGGAAGGACTACCACCACCACTAACACCACCACCACCACCACTACCAACAGCAAGGAAATAGTTATAATCCATGTTAATGGTTATTCCTTTTCCAAATTCCCATTTTAAAATTAATAACTCATTTGAATAGGTTCTATTGAAATAAATTTCATACAGAGCTTATAATTTCATACTATATCTTCTTCCAACTTTTTTTATTTTGATATTGATTTTTTCTTTATGCTAACAAGCCAATAACACAGTTGATATCAAAGTGATTCCCACATTACTAACCAATTGTTTCTTGATTGTTAAAGATATAGTTAATCTAATTTTTTTGTGAGATTGATGCTTATCAGGTCAAATTCCTGAAAGACAGTATGATAACAAGGTAAAAATAAAGGACCGTAAAAAATGAAGGATTTTTTAAAAATCAGTAAAAAATTCTACCTTTTTTCTCTCTCATCTTCCTGTTCCCTCTATTGAGAAAGAAAAACAAACCTCCTAAAACAAATATATATAGTTAAGTAAAACTAATTCCTGCACTGGCTATGTTAAAAAAAAAAGAAAGAAAGAAAGAAAGAAAGAAAGAAAGAAAGAAAGAAAGAAAGAAAGAAAGAAAGAAAGAAAGAAAGAAAGAAAGAAAGAAAGAAAGAAAGAAAAAGGGGCAGCTAGGTGATGCAGTGGATAAAGCACTGGCCCTAGATTCAGGAGGACCTGAGTTCAAATCCAGCCTCAGACACTTGATACTCTAGCTGTGTGAATCTAGGCAAGTCACTTAATCCTCATTGCCCTGCTCAAAAAAAAAGGAAGAAAGGAAAGAAGAGAGAGAGAGAGAATGAAAGAAAGAATGAAAGAAAAAGAAAGAAAGCCTCATCCTGTATTCCTAAGTCCATCCATCACCTTTCTATCAAGATGTAGCTAGCATGTTTCATCATGGAAACTTTGAAATCATGATTAGTCATTATGGTGATCAGAATTCCTAAGTCTTTCAAAGTTGTTAGTTTTTATAATGTGGTTATCAAGGTATAAATTGTTACTTCACTCTGTATCAGTCCATACAAGTCTTCCCAGTTTTCTCTGAAATCATCCCCTTTGTCATGTCTTATACCACATTGGTATTACATCAGATTTATATATCATGCCTTATTCAGACATTCCTGAATAAATGTATACTCCTTCAAATTTTTGATTCTTTGCCATCTCCCAAAGAGCTACAAATATTTTTGTACATCCTTAGAGTTTGTTTGCTTAGGATTAATCTCTCTACATCTGTCCTTCCTCTTATTTCCCTCTCTCCTATCTCTCCTTTTACTCCCATGAGGGGATACATGTACCATCTCCCCATATTAGAATGTAAGCAATTTATCCTTATTTAGTCTTTTATAATTGTTCCCTTGTGCTTACCTTTTTATCTTACTCTTGACTCCTGTGTTTGCAATTCTAAATTTCTATGCAGCTCTGGTCTTTTTATTAGGAATGCTTGGAAGTTCTTTATTTCATTAAAGGTTATTTTTCCCCTTGTAGGATTGGTTGTACTGCTTTGTTGAATACATTATTCTTGGCTATCTTTTGCCTTCTGAAATCTTATATTCCAAACTCTGATCCTTTCTAGTTGTGATTACTAAATCATGTTTGATCCTGACTGTGGATCCTTGGTAGTTGAATTCTTTCTTTCTGACTTATTGTAGTATTTTTTCCTTGGACCTAGAAACTGTATTGTGACTACAATGTTCCTAGGAGTTTTTGTTTTGAAGTTTCTTTTAGGAGGTTACCAGTGGATTCTTTCTACTTCTACTTTGCCTTCTCACCCTAAGGGATCAGAACAGTTTTCTTTTCTTTTTTTAACATTTAAAAAGAAAAACACTTTGAGTTCAAAATTCTCTTCCTTCCTCCAGCTCCCTCTCCACTTGAGAAGGCAAGCAACAAGATATCAATTATATCTATGAAATCATGTAAAACACATTTCCTTATTATCCATGTTGCTAAAAAAATATATAAAAGAAAGTGAAAAAAATATACTTCAATTTGTATTCAAAGTTCATCAGTTCTCTTTCTAGATGTGTAGAGTATTTTTCGTTGTGAGTCCTGAATTATCTTGGATTATCGTATTGATCAGAGCAGTCATCATTACTATATTACTGTTATTATGTTCAATATTCTCCTAGCTCTGTTCATTTTCCTTTTCATCAATTCATATATGTCTCCCCAGCTTTTTCTGAAACCATCCTGCTTGTCATTTCTTATGGTACAATACTATTCCATCACAATCATATCTTACAACTTGCTCAGCCATTCTTCAATTGATGGGCATCCTCTCAGTTTCCAGTTCTTTGCCACCACACAAAGAGCTACTATAAATATTTTTGCACATATAGGTCCTTTTCCTTTTCCTTTGGTTTCTTTGGGATACAAACCTAGTAATGGTAATGCTGGGTCAAAAGGTATGCATAGTTTTATGGCCCTTTGGACATAGTTCCAAATCATTTTCCAGAATGGTTGGATGGGTTCCCAACTCCACCAACAGTGCATGAGTATCTCAATTTTCACACATCCACTCTAGAATTTTTCATTTTCCTTTTCTGTCATGTTAGCTAATCTGATAGGTATGAGGTGGTACCTCAGAGTTGCTTTAATTTGCATTTTCTAATCAGTAGTGAGTTGGAGCATTTTTATATGACTGTAGATAAGTTTGATTTCTTATTCTGAAAACTACTTGTTCATATCCTTTGACCATTTGTCAATTGAGGAATGGCTCTTATTTTTATAAATTTGACTCAGTTCCCTGTGTATTTGAGAAATGAGGCCTTTATCAGAAAAACTTAATGTAAAAATGTTTCATGTTGTATGGTACCTTCGTATTGTGTGGTCTAGGTATTTTTTAGCACAATGTAATTTCCCTGATTATTTCTTTTAATTAGGTCTATTTTTTGCTTTTGCTTTGTCTGAGTTTATAATCACTACCCCTGCCTTTTTTTTTTTTAACCTCAGCTGAAGTGTAATAGATTTTGCTCCAGCACCTTATTTTAACTCTGGATGTGCCTTTTTTTCCCCCAGGTGTGTTTTTTGTAAATATCATATTGTTGGATTCTGGTTTCTAATCCATTCTGCTATCCACTTTTGTTTTATGAGTGAGTTTATCCCATTCACATTCATAGCTATAATTACTATGTATTTTCCTCCGTCCTATTTCTATCTGTTTATCCCTCTTTCTTCTTTTTGTCTTGACCCTCCTCAAAAGTCTATTTTACTTCTGACTACTACCTTCCTTAATCCCTCCCTTAATCTGCTCTCAGTTTTATTGCCACTTCTGCTTCCTCTTCTACTTCCCTGTTAGGTAAGATAGATCTCTATATCCAACTTAGTGTATGTGTGTGTGTGTGTATGTATGTATGTATGTATTCTTCCCTCTTTGAACCAATTCCAATGACAAAGGGGCTCAAGTGTTGCCTCCTGCCCTCCCATTTCCCCCTCCACTCTAAAAATTCTTCCTTGAATGTTGCTTTTATGTGAGATAATTTTCTCCATTCTTCTCCCTTCTCCCAGTGTATCTCTTTCCCATCCCTTAATTTTTTTGAGATCATCCCAACTAAATTAACTTACACCTTTTCCCTATGTCAATGTAGACTCCTTTTAACTACTTGAATAATAATATTCTGAGAAGTCATATAAGTCATCTTCTCATATAGGAATGTAAATAGCTTAACCTTATGAAGTCCCTATGATTTCTCTTTCATGTTTACCTTGTTATGCTTCTCTTGAGTCTTGTGTTTGAATGTAAAATTTTAGATTCAGCTTTGGTCTTTTCATCAGAAATACTTGAGAGTCCTTTACTTTTATTAAATATCCATATTTTCCCCTGAGAAATTATATTCAGTTTTGCTGGGTAGGTTATTCTTGGTTGTAATCCTAGTTCCTTTGCATCCTGGAATATCATATTCCAAGCCCTCCATTCTTGATTTGTGAAAGCTGCCAAATCTTGTATGATCCTAACTGTGGCTCTATAATATTTGAATAGTTACTTTCTGTCTACTTGCAGTATTCTCTCCTTTGCCTGGGAACTCTGGAATTTGGCTGTAATATTCCTGATAATTCTCATTTTGGGATCCTTTTAGGCAATCAGTGGATTCTTTCAATTTCTTTTTACCTTCTGGATCTAAGTTATTGGGGATATTTTCACTTTTTTTTAAATTTTGATGCGTAGTCTCCTTTTTTGATCACAGCTTTCACATAGTCCATCAATCTTAAAGTATCTCTTTGATCTATTTTCTAAGTTAGGGTTTTTTCCTGTGAGATATTTCGCCTTTTCTTCTCTTTTTTTTTCATTCTTTTTTTCTGTTTTATTGTTTCTTGATGTTCCATGGAGTTATTAGCTTCTAATTTCCCAATTTTAATTTTTAAGGGATTTTCTTTAGTGAGCTTTTGTGACTTCTTTTGTTCATTTGTCTAATTTTGCCTTTTTAAGGAGTTCTTTTCTTCAGTGAATTTTTGTGCTTCTTTTACCTTTTGGTCAATTGTATTTTTAAAGTGTTTTCTTCTCTCTCTCTTGCTCTCACTCTCACTCTCACTCTATGTGTGTATGCTTCTTTTACCAAGCTGTTAATTCTCTTTTTATAATTTGCTTGCATCACTCTCATTCCCTCCCCTCCCCCCAACAATTACCCTACCACGACTCTTATTTCTTGCTTTAATAATTCCTGGAATACTTGGGCTTCTGTCCAATTTACGTTTTTTCTCTTTTGAGGCTTTGCTTATATCTGTTTTCACATTGTTGTCTTCTTCTGCATTTGTGCCTTGATCTTCCTGGGAGAACTAGGTGGCAGAGTAGATAGATAAGCATGAGCCCTGGAGTCAGAAGGACCTGAATTCAAATCTGGTCTCAAACACTTGACACTTACTACTTGTGTGATCCTGAGCAAGTCACTTGACTGCAATTGCTTCAAACATCTGGGGCCATCTCCAGTTGTCATTATGTATATCTTGTCACTGGACCCAGATGGCTCTGGAAGAGAGAGTGAGGTTGGTGACCTTGCACAGCCCTCCCTCACTTAAATCCAGTTTACAGGAAGTCATGATATTACCTCCTGATGTCATGGTCCTCTTCTAGAAGAAAGTATAAACTTGTTCTTCCCTCCCTACATAGTAGCTTTTTATTGTTAGGTTCCTTTTTCTTGTTTCCTCATTTCTAGTCTATTTCTTGACTTTAACTTTATGTTAAAATTGGGTTCTACTCACCAGGGGATGGTGATGCGGTGTCTCCAAGCTTCCAACTTTTTCCATGCCACTGTTTTCAGAGCCAATTCTAGGAATCTGTAGGTTTTTAATGCCTCCAAGGTTGTGGGATCCAGGGAGAGATGTGGTCACTGTTCTCCTGGTCTGTGCTCTGGTATTTACTCCAGAAGGACCCCTGCTCACTGAAGCTCTAAGTTCTAGTGTTCCTTTTGGCCCCTGAACTGTGACCAGGGTTCCTATCCCCCTGCAGGTGCAAGTGCTAGTGGCTGTGGACCTTGACTGTGACCAGGGTCCTTACTTGTCATCATCATGAGTGCTTCCCTCTGCCTTGAAACTATGACACAAAACTGCACATGAGCAGTGGAGTTTCCAAACAGTGCCCTGTCCTGTGCCCTGTGTCAGTTTAGGGTCCTCTGTAAACTCTTTTTGACCAGTTGTCCAATCTCTTTACTATCTCTGCCGCTCCCAAGATGTTGTTGTGTTACAGCCTTCTCCAAGGCCTGCCACTGAAACTACCACTTTGCGTGCTCTGGGTCTTGTTCTACCCCAGTGTCACAGACCTCTCTTTCCTGCCTCCTAAATTGTTGTGAGTTGGAAAAAATGTCTCAACCTCACCTTTTGTTGGCTATTCAATTTGATACATTATTTTTTAAATTGTAAGAGAATGTTGGGAGAGTTAGACTGGATTGTTGCCTCTACCATCTTGGCTCTGCCCCATCTCTTATGATTTCTTGAATCTTTTTTTTTGGGGGGGGTAGCTTCCAAGTGGTTGAATGATTTTAAAATTATTTCTCCACAATCAATTTTTTTATTAGTTGTTTTTGCTATTTATACTTCTATTTTTCCAGTCTTTTGATTTTGTTTTAATATTTTTTGTTGTCTCATAAATTCTGTTTGGTTCATTCTAGTTTTCAGGGAGTTTGTTGCTTGGTTAAGGTTTTATACCTCTTGTGTCAAGTTGTTAATTCCCTTTCCATTTCTTTTCTTCCATAACTCATATCTTTTTCAATATTTTCCTTTAGTGTACTGATTTCATTTATTTAAAACCCCCCCCCCACACATTTTAAACTTTAAAAATACCGTTGCTTCATCTCTTTAAGAAATCTAATTGAATTTGTGCTCAAGTTGTGGTTTGTTGTGGTGGTGGTTTTTGGAGGCTTTTCATGTAGCTGTTTTAGAGCCATTCTCTTCTACTGGATTTGTATGTTTAGTACCCTACTCATCAGAATAGCCTTTCATGTTGGAAATATATATTTTTTTAATTTGCTTGTTCTTCTAGTCTACTTCCTGAATTCAGAGTTTTTAAGCTTTTTGAGGGCAAGGACTGTATTCTATTTATTTTACCTATAGGACTATGCACTTAGAAGGTATCTAATAATGCTTTCCCCACACTCTGCACCATACAACCATATTATAAGATTCTTGTGGACAGGGATCTCAAGGGCATCATTCATTTTTTGTATCCCATTGTCTAGTACAATGCATTGCACTTAATTACTTCACAAATATTTGTGGAATGAATTAATGAAATGCAGAAAAAATTAATGATATATTAATGGTAGTTGGTGCTGATGACATTTTTTAACCTAGCCAAGAGCTTGTTTAAACTATTTGTCTGGAAAATTCATGAGGATTCCAGATAGTGAATCTATGGCAAGTTTATATAGACTGGTATTCCCAGTTCAGTCTCTATCCTAAGGTGAACTCATAAAGGTTATTAAAATGATGTGTGTGTTTTTGCTTGATCACTGATAAATGGTTATGGAGAACCCCTACAATTCCAGATGGCAAGAGGTACCCTTGTAGTCTCAGCAACATTAAGCAAAGGTGCCCCAAGGTCATGGACTTAAACAGAGGAAACCCTTCCCCTCCAGGATTAAGGGCAGAGAGAGGATCTCTAAAGTATATTATAAAAGCAAAATCCCTGTGTCTCATCTGCATCCCAGCATCTTCACTCCATATGCAGAGTTACATAGGGAGGAGATACTATTTAAATCACCAGAGAGCATTTTGGAGACAAAAGAAAAATGAGAACTTTCCCCAGCCATTGTTAAGAAGACATAGGAGCCATTTTGAAGTGCAGATGTTAAACCTCTAACTACTGTATGTTCCCCTTGACATTGAGGTTTGTCCCCATGATTAAGGGAATTAGAGCATATTAACCAAGTGACTGGAAACTCAACAAAGTGGCAAGGGAGGTCAAAGAGAAAGGACTAATTGTGTTCATTCTTCTCTAGACTTGTAAACCTTCACGTTTCCTCTCTTCTGTCTCTGAAAAGTCCCCCTGCTTCTTCAACATCAGTATCTATGGCTCAAAGAGTGTTTCAGTACATTCTTTTTGAGAACAACATTTCTACACTTATTTTTGGGGAGGCAGTGTCATCTAGTGGCTGAAACAAGGGGGGCTGGGTACAGTTTCTGACTTTGCTACCAACTGTCTGGGTGACCTTGGGCCACTCCTGTAGGGTCAGATTTTCAGTTCTCTGCACCTCCTGCAGAGTTCCCACTGATTTTAAAAGGAGCTGTGAGCACAGAGGAGTTCCTCCAAAAAAAAAGCAAAGAGAAGCAAGAACTTGACTTTCAATCCCCCTCTGCCTTAGTCTATTCATTTCATGCATTTACTAGTTCTATGTATAATATTTCTGTTTCTTTAATGTTTACCTTTTTTTGATTGTTGTTTCACATAAAGAAAAGAAGAAAGTGACAAATAAGAAAATGACATAAGCCTTAATTGAAATAGAGTCCATATAGAAGTCATACACAGTCAAACAGCATTATTCTCAACTTTCCTAAGCATAAGGATAAGAAGATAATTTTCTTGAAGAGCTGTAATCTTTCAAAGTCTGAAATGCATAGTTTTAGCCATCTGGAAATCATTTGAATCCTTAACAAAATAGCAATTCTTTTTCTTAAAATGAGAGAAAAGAACTTCCCATTCTACTAGCTAAAATGACTTCTGCAACATCTCTTTCTTATCTGTCTCCTCTTCTCTCTTCCCACTACTAGCACCCCTAAAAAAGAATTTCATTGCTATGCATCTAGGCAGTTCCAAAAGCCTCCTAAGTCTCTGTGCTTTTGCAGAAGCTATCCTTCTGTTCCTGAAATTCACTTCTACCTGAGCTGTCTCCTAGAATCTTCTGCTTCAATCAAGGTTCAGCACAGATACCACCTCCTGCACGAAGCCTTTCCTGAACTCGAGTTTGTGCTCCCCCTCTCATCTTATATGTACTTATCTGTTTATAGATTACTCTCCCTAGTACAAAATAAACATCTTTAATGCTAGGACTGTTTTTTGTTTTGCTTTCATATTGTTAGGATATAGAATGGTGCCTTGTACATATAGACAAGATAAATGTTTATTTGATTGAATTTGTTGAAGAGGTATTATCTTAATCAAGGAGGCAGGATAAGGGTACTGTGAGAGCAGGAAGGCAGCATTTCCTACACTAATGAGGGTAGGAACAGCTCTTCTACTTTGAGATTGCCTACAAGGAACATATAAAAAACAGATTTCAAGGCTCTGGACAAATGTTCCCTAAACTGGTATGTACAATGAGTATTGATAAGAGGAAAGCCTAGAGTGCTTCTGGTAAGACCTCCTTGTGGCACAGTTGTATACCTCTGTAGGGCTTGTATTACTTGGATGACTTTCCCTTTTTGCCTGTGCTTATGTATCTTTGAGCAAGCCTTGTCCACTTGGGCTGGGTAGAAAGCTGCCCTGTTACCCACATAGGGTCCATACCAAAAGGTCAAGTAAAAATGCCATTGTATCACAATGCCAGGGAAAGCTATATCCTTGGCACCTTTCCTAGGCTTACTTCTCTATTCTCTCAGACAATCCTATTTCAGAGGTTATAGGATTGTGATAGTCAGCTGTTGAGGAACCCTGAAAATAGGTTTTCCATATTCTATTCTTTTACCTATCTAATCTGTTCTTCACAATGACTACTGATAAACTTGTACACTGGTTGAAGAGGACCTGATTTTGGATCCTGGATCTGCTAGTGACCAGCTGAGCTGTGTGACTTTGGGCATGTAGTTAGTTTGCAATGATTGGAATGACGCCACCTGCTGGAGACTTACTGTAAAAAAGCTCAGCCATGAAAGGAAGGTCTTTGAGGGCAAGACTGCATATGCACCTTTTCTTTGGCAGTCAGGAAGTGACCTTTGCTGGTGGGAGGAGGAAAGGGGAGTCTGGGGCTCTGTCTCTCTTTCCTGAGGACGCTGGTGGAGAAGGGAGTGAGAAATGTGCTCTCCCTTTAATAGATAGATGAATGTAGGTCTTTCTCTCTCTCTTTACCAAATTCTTATTCTCCTTAATAAATGCTTAAAAGTCTAACTCTTGCTAAAGCTTATAATTTATTGGAGACCACTCATTAGATATTTTAGACAGACTAGCTAGAATTTTAGCCTTTAACAAGTTTATTTTAAATTTTTATTTGTTTACATTTAATTTTTATATTTCCTTAATTACTTATTAACAAAAAATTTTATTCTTTTTTAAAAAATTTTGAGTTCCAAATTCTCTCTCTTCCTCCTTGAGAAAGCAAGCAATTTTATATAGATTATACAGGCACAGTCATGCAAAACATTTCCATATTATTTGGATATATAATCTTTAAATACATTTTGGCTTCCATTCCCCTTTCTATAAAACAAGGAGGTTGCATTAGAGCAGAGGTGTAAACTCAAGGCCATTGATACCCAAACTTTCACAAAAAGTGTTTTTTTAAATTATATTTTAAATCTTATTTAAAGAAAAAGTTTAAGATTAAACTGTAGTTGGGAAATGTTTAACAAAAAAAAATTAAAATACAATTCACATCAATAATGTTAATTTGTGGTTTTCTAAATCAATATGCAGAACACAAGGATCTATTTATATTCAAGTCTTATGCCACTGGAATAGATAATCTCTAAGGTCTCAGGTCTTCAGGTTGTAGAATTCTCCATTCATAAATCTGATTACAACTCCTCAAGCACATATTTCTAATCATTCTTCATCACTTACTAAGTAATGTTCTGTTTTCTTTGCCCAGCATTCAAAGTCTTCCATATTGTTTTGCCACTTTTCCTTCCCCTAACTTATCTCATAAGGCTCCTTTCTATTCAAAATTGGACAGCCACCTGTTTTCCTAGGCCTCAATGTCTTTGCTCATTTTGCTAAGTTCAAAATGTGCTCATTCTAGTTGAAATCCAAACCATCTTTTATAATGCCATTTACATGCCTCCTTTAAATCCCTCTCACTCCAGTCTGTCAAAACTTTTCCTAACTAAGACCTCATGGAATGCTTTGTTTGTACTTGTTCAATGATGTTAATACAAGTAACTTGCCTTGCAACAAGACCATAAAGTAGGGTATAGTTGCCTCCTTTTTAAAACTGGTGCCCAGAGAAGGTAAGTAAGTTAACCATCATGACCTCTAAGGACTTTATCACATATTTTCTTATATAGTTTTCTTTATATCCTATCTTCCTGTAAGTCTGTAATCTCCATGAGAGCACAGACTGTTTCTTACATAAACTTTATGTCTCCCCATGGGCTCTGGACACAAGAATATTTGTTATTTTAATTGAACTACCTTTTCTAATTTTTTTTTTAAAACATGGACACATTTGAGTTTCAAAGGATTATTTACATCAATTTAGAACATGTCATCAAAGAAAACAAATAGTTTTATTTGGTGGAATCCCAACTGGGTAGCCTTTAATAACTAAAAACACTTTGCTGAGGTAGAAAATGTTCAAATAATTTTAAATACTGTAACTATATGTATTCTTTTTAGCCTCCTATCCTGATAGTTTCTCCTAATTACAAGATACTACCTTGTCTCTTTTCATTTTCCTTTATTTTGGAACTAAGTATAAATACACTAAGAGAAGGACAAAAGGAATCATACTGATTCGTGTTAAATGGAAACTTCTTCCCTGTTCAATTGCATAAAAAACAGAACCCATGGAAAAAGCTGAACCTAGCAGAGTTCCCTGTACAGCATGCAAATATACTATATTTAATTTCTAAATAACTAAAGCTGAATAATATAGTCATAGATCCATAACTGACCCAAGGATTTAAAAAAATTCCTAAACTGCTCAAATTCATTTAAACTCATACCTGTATTCCACCTCCATAGTGTCCCCCATCTATACAGAGTCCCATCTCCTTTATGCACTACTGCCTATCTCATTTAGCTTCCTACTCAGGGTCTTTCTTGGATCTCACCAAAGGAAGCTAGTTACCAGAATAAATGGACAAAATTATAGTACATTCTTATTCTTGAGAGTAGCACTTCTGAGACAGACATACTGTGAAGTTCCATTGTATACTAAAAATTACCTCCATAAACAGATTCCTATGGAAATCAAATGAATGAAAAATTTTAAAATGTTATGGGCCCCTTGATACCTCAGAAGTTTTCTGGGGTAAATAAAAGAACCTTCTCCCAATTTTCCCCACAACAAAAAGGAATTCAGAAATGCAAATACGTAATATCCTTTGGCCCACTATCTGATAGTTTTTTGGGGCTACCCTCTCCTGTCCTGTCCTGTCCTGTCCTGTCTTGTCCTCTCCTTTCCTCTCCACTCCCCTTCTTTCTGCTTTTCTCTGCTCTCCATTTCTATTTGTCTCTTTCTGTTTCTGTCTCTCTAGCTCCCCCCACCTTTTCCTCTTTCTTCTGTCTTTCTCCCTATACCTTCTCACTCACGTTTCTTCTGCTTCCCTCACCTCCCTTCTTGTACAGTTCAGCATTACCAGTCTCTTGACTTCATTGAGACTTGGTGGGTCTGTCATGTCACTCTTGGTTTTTTCACCACTACCATTGCTGCTTGCCCTCTAGCCTCCCCATCTTCAGAAAAGTTGCACAGCTTTTGAAATAAACCAGCCAGGGCTAACATGCACTGGGTGTTTCTTTAAAAAAAAAAAACACACACACACACACATTTCCATCTCTTTTGTTTTTGCCAGGTTCACAACCCTATGACTGGAACATAAAGGGGGGCCCTCAGGCAATTGTGCAGAATTCTTACCTTACCTTTCTTAGCTGATGGGCCCCTCCTTCATAACCAAGTTAGGGCAACTGAATTCTATTTATTTCTTCTCTGTCTCAGGTTGCAAGCAATGTTCTTAGCACAGTCAGCACTTTCTGATGAGTCTTTATTTTTTTTGGGGGGGGGAGGGACTAGATAAAAATTTATGCCATTCATTTCTCTGTCTCTTATCAGCACTTTTTTTCCCCCAGCAATAATCTTCAAGAACCCAGGTTTTGCTTCTTCCACCGTAATAGTGCATTGCAGTTTGATTTTAGTGGAGGGATGCCATTTAGTATTATTGTTTAAATATTCCTGATAAAGACATCTCATTGAGGTACATATATAGTCTAGCATCATCATTATTGAGGAAAAAACCTCACTTCTTAATATCCTGAATACTCAGCATAATCCTAAGTAATAGATTAAATACATTTCTCAATTCGGGGAATTTTCTGAAGAGGTGATAAGCTCTTAGGAGATTTAAGAAGGGGAAGATGAAAAAATCTTTGGTCTCCATTGGCAGGTAAAATTTTCTAGAGCTAATGAGTTGTCGGGAAGCAATGGACTATGTTAAAAGTAGGTCCTGAACGGAAAAAGAAATAAACTTGAGTTTTAGATGGTAGTGATATCAGTTGAACAGAAAAGAGATTTTAAAAATTAATAGAAAAAGAGGGCCCAAGGGTGTAGAAGTAAGGTTTGGATTCATCCATCAGCAGATTTCTGGGGAACAAAGGAGGCCACCTAGGGAAAGAAAGTAGGCTGAGAAGAGAGAACCAGTGAGAGGAAGGAAGAAATTCTCAAAAGAAATGTTAGAAATTCTCAAAAGAAAAGGAACAGAGAGAATTAGGTAAAAAGAGAATTAGAAGACGAGAGGCTTATAGAGGAGGAGGAAGACAAGTGTTTGACTATCAAAGCTAACAGATGAGATAAAAGAAAAGATGGTTAGAGAAGAGACCATTAGAGAGGGCCAGGAGGAGATCATTAATGGCTAAAGTGCTGTAAAGTGGGCAGAAACTGGTTGGTAGTGGGGTCAAATGAAAGACCTGGAGGAGATTCATATTTAAGGACATAGAATGACAAAAATTCACTGGAGGGTTGTTTTTCATTGTTTTTGTTTTTGTTTTTGCTTATCACTGATTTTTAGAAGGTTGGAAAACTTGCCTGTGTCAGTTTTTTTTTTTTCAAGGAGCCGAGAAAATGAAAACCTTATAAATAGTAAAGCTTTAAGTAGGTTTCCGTGTCCTTGAATTTGTACTGAAAAACAAGGAAATGGTAATTTTTCTCTGCACACTGCTATTTTCTGTGCTACAAATGCTACTATATAGAAGTCTTAATATTAGAATATGTGTATGCCATTTTAAATCACTTGGGCCAACGAGGTGCCCAGGGAGATTTCAGAGACCTTTCTCCCCCCCTCCCCCATACAATTTGTATGTGTTTTAGCTATGAAAGACAAAAGATTATGAAAGGATATGAAGTGTAGGTTTAAGAAAGCCAAAGAACAAAGTGCATTTTTTGCTCTTTGAATTTCTTTAAATTAAGTTCTTAGGACTCCAGCTGCTCACCTTCACAGGCAACCTTGAAACTACTCTATGAAACTCAGTTACAGGATGAACTAAAGAGTTTCTCCAGAAGGAAAAAAAATGTTCAAGTCTTTCAGTATCCAGAGTTATTAACTAAATTGAATGTCTGTGGTAGGTCTCATGATAACACACAGTAAGCAGCCTTTTTAGAGTACTTCTCTGTCAAAAAGGCTTATGCATTTATAATTAAGTCAGGGGGTTATAGTAGCCCTGTGAATTGAGGTAAAAAAAAATGCATACCTCCAGCTTCAAGAGGAATGACTATAATCTCTGTCATCCCAAACATTCAGACATCTAAAGTCAAAGTGGAGCATTAGTATTTGAATTATCTGTGAACTTGCAACAATATTTCATTTCACTTTGCTAGTGTAGACCTGGTTTAAGGTCATGTCTGCATAATGTTTCATGTCTTGCTCAATATACTTTTCAACAGTCTTCACTGTCATGTTGTAATTAATCAGAGTGACCAGTGATCTCATGGGGTTTCTAAAAAGGCCAAGAGAACTGGATTGACCTGTTGCAATGCAGTTAAAGTATTATAGTTAAAGAATCATAGTCGAAACAATCATGGACCTTGAACCCATTATGGTTATTAGAAGACTCAGTCAATCAACAAGCATTTATTAATTGCTACTATGTGTCAATTGCTGTGGCAAGTGTTGGAGCTACCCAAAAAAAGGGCACGGGAGAAACAAATCCTCTCTAGTTTACGAACAGCTTCACACAGAATGTGTGTAAAACCAAGCCAGAACTGTTCAATTCTGTGGGGTTTTTTGGGTTGGGGGGCGGGGCTATGGGGTTTAAGTGACTTGCCCAGGGTCACACAGCTAGTAAGTGTCAAGTGTCTGAGGTCAGATTTGAACTCAGGTCCTCTTGAATCTAGGGCCGGTGCTTTATCCACTGCACCACCTAGCTGCCGCCAGAACTGTTCAATTCTAACAGGATTATTTAGAAGAAGATTCCACAAACCTTAATTAAAAAAAAAGGTAAAACTCATGCCAATTATATATTTAACAAAATGTCATCTAATAATAAAGTATATTTGGCTATTCCCCTGGTAGTGCTGCTTTTCTACCTTCAGTAAATGAATCAATAAACAATTATAAGAGCATATTCTTGTTAAGCACTATATTAAGCATTGATAAAAACTGAAAAGCAAAAACAATTCCCTGACCTCAAGGAGCTTACATTCTAATAAGGAAGACAACATATATAAGTCAGAACATAAATGATATAGAGTGGATGGAAGATACTGATTCTTGTACTTTTCAACGAAATGTTTGCTTTTCTAATGGGGGGGTGGGAAGCCCTGTCTTTTTGAAGTTCTGTGTAATTTTTTTTTGCTGCCCTACGGAGGTTCTTTTCATTTATTTCCTGCTATAGGAATAGAGACTGAACCTATGATTTCATTGGTATATGGAACTCCTGGGGGAGGAAACACCCTCTTACCAATGCAGGTTAGCATCTGTTCTGCAACTTATATAGCATTAGTGACCTAGAGGTCAAATTGACTTGCCCAGGGTTGCATAGCCATACTATGTGTCAGAAGTGGGACTTGTTCCCAGGTCTTCCTGTTGTCTCCGTGTCTCTCGATTCCCTAACACGTATAACAGGAACTTACATTTTCTTATATTTTCAGACTTACAAAATCCCATTCTCACAATTCTGTGATGGTGAGATAGTTAATATATTATCCTCATTTTACAAATGAGGCAAAAGGCTCAGGCTAAGTGATTTGCCCATGATCACATCCTAGTGAGTGTCAGAATTAAGATTCAAACCTACATCTCCCAAATCTAAGATCAATATTCTATGACTGCACATATAGCTTCTGCACACAAAGCAATAAACCCTCAATTTGAGTCTTTTCCAAAATAATAATTATAAAAGTTTTCTTGTTGAATATATCCTTCTTCTTTACCTCTTTTTATTTCTTTCCCCCTTTTCATTTAAGATCTTTGAGACCTTAGACTTCATTAAGCATTTCTTTATCTCTTGAAACATCCCATAACTTTACAACCTTTCCTTTTAGGTGGTTTGTTCTTCCCCCTTATGGTAAATCCCAGCATTGCAATGTTAATGCTGGTTAGTTAAGGATGCCCTAAGAGCAGTGGAGGTGCAGGACTATGGAGAGGAATAGAAATAAGACATTGGTGGGAAGGGTGGAGCACAGGTTTTAGGTGGAGGATGGTGGGTGAAATGTGTTGATCAGTCTTCCATGGCAGTAATAGAGCAGAGGGTTCTAGGCAGAGGCTCAATCTAAATCCAGTCAAAGAAACACAGAAAAAGGGAGAAACTTTGGGCTTAATGGAGCTAAAGCATGGAAAGAGATAGAGCATAATGAAAATTGCATTAGATTTGGAGTCAAAAGACTTGGTTTTGAATCCTGGCTCTGTTACTTATCACCTTTGTGATGTCAGGAAAGTCACTTCCTTCTCTGGGCCTCAATTTCCTCATCTGTAAAATGAAGGATTTGGATTGGATAATCTTCCTAGGTACCTTCCCACTCTAAAACCTATGAATTTAGATTGATGATTGATTTGGTGTCGGAGCCAGAATCAGGTTAGTTCATTTGGGAATTGAGAGAAGGGGAAATCAAGGGCCTTCTGAATAATTCAATACCTGGGTTTTGTTTTTTTAAATTGATATAGAGCCATTCTTTGTTTCTATCTAAAGAGAATTTTAGTAGAGTGGTCATTTTGCCTGAGACTGCAGGTCATGTAATTAGCTGAAGCCTTTTGAATTTAGCTGAGGCATTTAACTTCAGATCTGGCTCCATTTGTTCAGTTCCTTCTGTCTGCAAAGTTATCAGCTTAACTCCATTAATTTCTGGTCAGTTTATCTGATAGAGATCTTCCCCTTCTGCTATAAGTTCTTGCTTGTATTCATCTTTTACTTCCCCTTTTGTCCTTTGTAAAAATTCAACCTGCTTTGCCTATATTAGATGGTTGAAAATGTGGCTTATGGCACATTGGTCTTTATGTACCATGAAACTGCTCTGAGATTATAACAAACTGGTTATTAAAATATATCTGCATATTAATAAGTATGATAATAACAATGCCTATGAACAAGTCCCTAAATATTTTTATATCATTTCTTATAAATCCTCAAAGGGCATCATTATTCTTTACCATTCCTTTACTGTATGCAGGTGGGTAGAAAGAATGAAGACTCTGCCAAATTTTTGCAAAAGCTTAGAAATCTTGGAATAGATAGAAAAATATGGGGGGCAGCAAAGTGGCACAGTGGATAGAGCACTGGCCCTGGATTCAGGAGGACCTGAATTAAAATTTGGCCTCAGATACTTGACACTTATTAGCTGTGTGACCTTGGGCAAGTCACTTAACCCCAATTGCCTCACCAAAATATATAAATAAATAAACGAAAAGGAAAAAGAGAAAAATGATACCATTTTCACTTAAAAATTAAAAATATTTTTGAAGATTGACAGCTTTTTAAAAAAAAAAGAGATTCTACATTATCTGCCCCATGGACCAAATTGGGCCATAAAATAAAATCTTATTTTAGTGTAAAATGTTTTCACATATTCTTGAAGTTAATCTGAAGTGAACATTAATTTTTAAAGCAGAGCAAGCAAGTTTTATAGTATATACTGAGATGGTTCCTAGCATTAGTAATTCTATCACTTTAAATCTCAGAGATCAGAAGCTTGCTAATAATTCACTTGCTGGTACTAGATTTAGCCTCTCTTTTGTTACCATGGTTTATATGAGATATGCATGTTAGTGAGATATATTTAGTCAACAGCAACAGCTCCATTTAAGACAAACTCTGTTACCAATATGTTTGTGTACTACAGGTAGTCATTAAAAATATTTTCCTCTGGCAAAGATGGCATTTTCTTTTTCTTTTCTTGGCATAATAAATAAGTTAGACCTATAGGGTCATGTTGAATTTCTATAGGTAAACTCAAATGAGGGTCCTTTGCAGTCATGGCCAGAGAGCTATTGTTCCCTTTTTGCTACATATTAGTCCAATGCACATGGCAGGTTTTCTACCAATTTGACCTTCTCCCAGACTGAATATTGTTAGGTTAGGTTTGTTTCATAGATAGACAAATAGTATATTAGATCAGAAAGAAACCTTAGAAATCCCTCATATAGTTCATTTTTTGAACCTCCAGAATATAATTTTGGTTACAAGGAAGACCAGGTAAGCAGCACAAATTCCATTAATACCATGACAGAAGAATTTTTAAAATGAAACCCCAAATTATATTTAATTAACTTTTCAAGCATGCTCATCAACTATAGTACATATTTCAGAAGAACAATCGAAGGCCCTCTCCTGTTGCTTATTGCTAAAAAAATACTTGAGTTCCAGTTCTTGAAAAGTGCTTATGTATCAAGATCATTGAAAAAGTCAGAGGCAATGACCATTAAATTAGTAATATCATTGTCAGTGAGGTGTGATTAGAATCACAGAATCTCAGAGTTGGGAGGTACCTCAGAGATCACCTAGTCCATTTCATATCTAAATTAGAATCCTCTCTACAACATATCAGTGGCCCACTTTTTTGGGGGCGACGGGGGCAGGGCAATGAGGGTTAAGTGACTTGTCCAGGGTCACACAGCTGGTAAGTGTCAAGTGTCTGAGGCCGATTTGAACTCAGGTCCTCCTGACTCCAGGGCCAGTACTCTATCCACTGTGCCACCTAGCTGCCCCTCTACAACATATCAGACAAGAGATCATCGAGATTCCATTTGGAAACCTCCCTTGATAAGGAATCCACCACTTCAAATTGTATACACACATATGTATATATGTGAACATACATATATGAAAAGATATATTTATGAAAAACATTCTGCAAACCTCAATGCACTATATAAATATAAGCTATCATAATAATCATCATTCCCAAGGTAACTAATTCCACCGGGTCACTAAACCTGACGTCAGAACACTTGAATATGAATCCTTGATCTGAGGCTTACCCTGCTATTTGTATCCATATACGAGCCATTTACCCTTCTGGTGTCTGTTTCCTTATTTGTGAAATTAAAATAATAATGCTTCCACTACCTAGTTCATAGGTCAACAAGCATTTATTAAGTACTTCCTGTGTGCTAGGTACATACAGTGGGCTGTAATACTAAGGTGGTTGTTGGGGAAAAAACCAGTTTGGAAACCTTAATATTCTATATAAACGAGTTATTGTTGCCACAAAGGCATTGAATCAAAAGTTTTAGTTTTCGTCTTCATTTTTCTGCTTTCTGCATTAATGTTTCTTAATGAGCCTGATAAAATCATATATATTCTCTGAGCCTCAGTTTCTCATGTATAAAATGAAGGGAGTTAGATTCAGTGATCTCTAAGGGCTATTCCAGTTCTATAATCCTATGATTTTTACAAATTCCATGTTTCTTCTTTCATCCAGGCTAGCAACATTATACTAAGTAAAGGGACGTCATGTCAATTGTTTAGGTAACTATAGTTGATTTAGAAAATTCAGTTCCCAAAGTTGATTTTCCTCCCTGAATGATCTTGTTTAACTTTCTACAAAAATCTAAATTAATAGAACAATTTTGCTTCAAAAGCAGAGCACTTCTCTATTTGTCCACATATGTCATCTAATGTCATTGAAATTATCATCCAAAATGACTGGCATGTTATAACAGAAATCATCTCAATCACATGCACTGCTTCCAGCAGTAGCAGCTAGTGTTGGTGAATTTGCAGCTATATTTCTGAGAAGTGAGTAACAGCACTGTTGCTGCCACAGTGAATCATGATGTTTTTTAAAAAGGCATTTATTCACGGTAAGGGCTAAGTTGTATTTTCAAGTACCAATTACAATATAAATGTGACTTCTTGATAATGTTCTAGATTATTGGAATCTCTGTTTACCTGATATCTTAGGTACCAGTTTATCTGTGCTCTGTGGACTCTATGTCTCATTTATCCATTTTATCCCAATGAAATGAGGATAGATAGATCCACTGAATATAAGAGATGAACATGTTCACAAAACTAGTGGAAGAACACAGATAAGATTCCAAAAAATTACAAAACCACATTAATGGTTTACTCTGTACTGCTAATAGGCATGGTATAATGTCAGGGAGGAGAAGACTATTGCAATGTATAGAAACACATTTAAAAACAAATGTGGGTTTACATTTCCTAAATATTGCTTCTGAGCATATCACATATTTTATGTATTAATTCATCTCATTTTATGCTGCCAGCAATTGCCATTTATGTTCTTATGCATCAAGTGAAGCTCACCTGCCAAGACAAGAGCTGGATTAGCTGAATTACACATGCCTACCTTGAGAACAGAAATCATTTGCTCTCAGTTAATTAAAAGTAAGAATGCATACTTAAATGAACAGCAGAGCATAACATCACCCTGCCCAGTAGGTATGTAATAGCACCAACAATGCTAAGAGAAATGTTCTTAATTTAATTAATGCATTTAATGAAAACAATGATTTCAACATACACACTGTCTCATATAATACTGGCATCTTTAAGGCAAGGAAGCCTTGAAGATGTATTATAGGTTTTAATGCGTTTCATCTATTGTTGGTCAGTTTGATCATGGTACCACCAAGACAAAGTTCCCAGGAATCTACTAATGCAGGCCAATTAACTTGAGCTCACCGTGTTTCACCTAGCCTACCTCCAGGAAATGCCACTAGCCACAAGGGAGACAAGGCACGCAGCACAAGTCCATCCCTGTTTCTAGAAAAACAGCTTGAAGGACATAGTTCAGCAGTGCTTTCTCAGTATGCAAAAGAGAAGTTACTTTTCAAAGTAGACATAAACCATTTCTTGATGTGATACACTGGACCACACATGCAATGAACTACCATACAGCCAAGCCATTCAGTTCATCCCACTTAACAATTCATCAGGAATCCTGGGTCATGATCTTGGTGATAGCTCTTGTGGATACATTGAAGATTAAACTGTGGTGAACCAAATTCACCAAGGCACTGTGCTGTGACATTTCCCCATATATCTCTATCTCTATCTCTATCTGTCTGTCTATCTATCTATCTATCTATCTATCCCAATCTTAAATCACTTTATCACCCTTTGCTTTTTGGTATGTTTCAATGATTTCTATATTCTATAGATGTAATAAAATGGAACTGGGTAAGCCTAAAACCTCTTACAACATAGCATATCTAACTTTGGGATACTTACTACAAAGATCTATGCTATTTCATTGTTGTGGGTATTCCTTCAACTTATTCAGGTCACAATATTTCTTGATCACAGAACAAGATCTTCATGAATTGTGGTGTTAGGAAAAAAATCAATCACTTGGTGGCCATTCTTCTAGGGGGACAAATAGTCCATGTCCAGGCCAATACTCAAAGCCTTTCTAGCTTGCTTAGACCTACTCAGTCTTTCATAGCTTGGTATGAGTCACCTCTACACTATAATGAAAAATTGGAGTAGAATTTAAATGAAGGTGTTTAAAGATATATAAGTATATTAAGTAGATAAGTATCTAAGTAGATAAAGATATATATGGATATACACAACTATCCAACTTTATCTTTCAATACCTCTATTTAAGTTCTATATGGAAATATAAAATATACATATATATTTTAAATGGGAGTTGAATTATTAAAAACTCAGTCCCAACACTTCACATTTTCTTGTTTCCTCTTTAGGTCTTTCGCCAAAAGTATTGAAGATCACTACCTATGGCCTTTATCATACTTATACAGTATCTTCAACTTCTAGCAATCATTTTTTTTTTTTTTAGGTCCTGGTCCTTATGTTTTTTATGGAAGAAAGCCCTTGTAAAATTCCCACATAACTCCAGCTCAATTTTTTTTTCTGATTCTCATCTAATTCAAAGCAAAGAACTTCAATATACACATACATTTGCTCTTCTTCTTTGTTCCTTAGTCTATGACAAAAGGTGATGATCCTAAGATGGAGATGGAAATTACATACCTGGGGCTGAAGACATTTTCTTAAAGAAAACTCTTCCTTGGCATCTCTTGGTGAACAGGAAGATTTTGAAATAAACAGAGAGACAAGATAACCACTGTTCAGCGAATAAACTGCAAAAAGACTGTCAAATACAGATGGTCTGAATTGACTTATCTTGTCTTCATGGAAGAGTTACTTGGCGGTGGCCTAGAAGATCAGCTCTCATGGCCTTAAGACAACCTATAGAAAACTTGGCTGAATGAGGGTCTTCTATGATACTCATTGTGTATAGATAATTATGTTCTAAGACTCTCGGGTCTTCAACCCCATGGGGCTTCGGAAACTACAATCTTTCCTGGCTAGATTTTATTCGGTCTTTTCCTAAATATACCCTTTAAATCACACATATGAACACACACATTACTTCCCAATGAACACGATGAAGGGAAGCGAGAAAGAAAGGTGAGGAAGCTAAAAGAACAGAAGGATCTTGTCTTTTATCTCAAGTTTTTTTGCTCCTGTGGCTCATGGAACTTTGGTTTTGGAGTCTTAGCCCAATTTGAATGTACAATCTGCCTATTACCGGTGGTAAAGGGTGTGTGTGGGGGGGGTGGGGGTGGGAAGAGCCACTTCTCTTTCTCTCTGCCTTAATCTGCTGTTCATGTGAAAGTGTGTGCGGCTGACCCAAACCTCGCTGACATGTCAGCGTGCAGCCGCAGGACGTGGGGTGTTTGATTTATAAATGGAATGTATAATAGGCACCGTGCCTTCTGAGCTGAACGTTCATGGAAAAATCACATGCCGCTCACATGAGGGACCAAGATCTTTTTTTATTATTTTAATGAATTGAGTTTTTTCAGTGCACCAGGGAGATTAGAAGGTACCTGCCAATAACCCTCTGATTGTGTCCTCTGCCGATTGGTGGGCTTGAATGCGGATACTCCTCTTGTCAATTGAGTTTATGTGTTAAGTCAAGGTTTAGCTTTGGATGTGAAAGCGCTCACTCAAACAAAGCCACAGATGCTCAGACGGTGGAAGCCATCATATAATTCTTCTCTTTGTTTCTTTAAAGAGCTCAGTGTTGGAATAAAAAAAAAAAACATATGGGGAAGACTGGGGCTGAAGATAATGATAGTGAAGATGAGAAAAGACAGCAGGTTGTAAGTTCTGGCCTAAGTTTGGAAAGAGGGGAAAAAAAAGTTGAAACAGTAATAAACTACAGCAAGGCCAACAGATCAACCAACATGAGAAAAACCAACAGGTAACAAGGGGCCTCTGGAACTTCTGAAGAATAGAGATCAGTAGGAAGGCATTTTGAATGAGAAATAAAATGCTCCTTCCTGTCAGGGAGGAAGGGAGGTGTATGGTGCTTGAGAAATGGAAAAAAAAAAGCAATTAAAAAACCAGACATGAATAAAGATCAGGTGAGAGAGGATGTCACCCTGTGGCCTTTGGAACTGTGTTTCTGCTGCCTCCTAAAATTATGTTTTCCTGGAACAAAGGAACAATGTTATGGAAAAGTGGGTGCCAGATACTTTAGGAAAATGAGACACACTGAAGCGGATAGAAAAGACAAAGACAATAGCAGTCGTATGCAATAAACCAAAAGCAGCTGAGGCCTGAGACAAAGGGTGAAAACTTAGAGCCAGCAAGATGACTGAAGCATGGGAAGGAAGGAGGGGAAAATGATTCACAATAACATTTGAAAGACATTGACCTGAATATTTACTAGAGGACTGCACACTCTACTTGTCCTTGGGAGACAGACTCTGTCCAGTTAGCCATTTCCCACTTTTAAGGCAATAAACAGGAAGCTGGCTTGAAAGATGGCCACTGATCCATAGGGCATGATGTCTAAAAGGAGCAAATCAAAGATTAGGCTTTGACTTGGAAAGAGTGATTAATTGGATGAAATGTCCCCAGGAAGGATGTGGGACTCATCAACCATCTCCACACTTAGGTCCAAAGATTCAGCATATGCTTAAAATTAGGAGAAAAGTTAGCACAAATACCTCATTCTTGAGTGATTACTTTGTAATGAAACTAAAGTTTGTATCGCCTGATCAGAAAGTTTTTTCATTCCAAATTCACCCAGAGTGATGTAGATATGAAGAGACAATAGAAGTAAGGAAAACCAAATCTAGAGTTGTTGAGCATTATGGACTTATAGGTACTTATCTTTTATTTGTCATTGGATCTATATCTGCATCTTATAAATAAGTGTAAAAGTATAAGCATATCAGAAATTCCATAGTGAGGTCAGGCTTGTGGTTCATTCATCATCTACCCACAGTCTCTAAGGATGCTCTGTGGGAAAATCTTCCATGGTAGTAATCTCAAAATTTTAGTGATATGTCTTTAATATCTATAGCCTCCCTTCGAAGTGCTTCTTTATGTGTTAAGTCAAGGTTTAGTATGAAAAGGCATTATAGATTTTTAGCATTTATGAATTTATATCTTCATTTGGTGAAGAAAAGTGATATTTGGAAATGCTAGAGGTATCTAAGGCTAAGAATATCTTTTCCCAGTTGTGTGCAATCAATTTATGTAATCATTTAGCTGCTTCTTATTCAGATGAAAAAAAAAACAACAAACCCATCAGACTGGTAGCTTGGAGTAGAAATATTTATTAGTGGAAGGCTGTCTCAAATGGAAGACTAACAAATTTGAATATAAACAGAAAAAAAAAATCCAGAAATCAGTTTCACACAGAGTTGAGACACTGGGCCAAATGGCACTCTGAACTGCTTTTGAAAAAGGAGAGAAAGAGATACAAACCTGGGAACTGGAGCTGTGTTTAGCTTCCAGGGAGTATCCTGAGCTTACTTGCAGTGTTTTTGAGCAGTTAGTGGAAAATGAATATGCTCCCTAATCTGTGCAGGCTTTTTTTTTTTCCCCCAGAGAGTGAATGGATGCATGCTCTCCATAAAAATGGAGAAGGGACCTAAGTACCATATGGTACCTTAAGTTTTCTATTGTGGGGCTTTATAGAGCTATAGACTCGCTGTTTAGGAACCTCTTTGAGGCTGCTCTCTATGGTCTAGCATGGATTCTAGCTGTCATTCCTTACTTGATAGCAATAGGAATAGACTGGTGGGTGAGGTGGACCTAGGGCAGCACAGATAGAGATAACTGGCTTTGTTGCCACAAAGGCAGTATGGGTTAAGAATGGTTAGGGACAGACAAAGAATCAGTCATCAATCTGCAGAACTTTTGGCTGCCGGCAGCCATGCAGATCTGAAACACCTTCTGTGAGCCAAGGAAAATGTGCCTTTTTTATATTTATGTGCAAATATACAAGCAGAGGTGACCTGAGATAGAACGGTAAGAATGCAATAATGTCTAGGTCTCATTAGCTCATTTGATAAGTAGAGGATATCTTTGTTCCATTTCTCTGAGTTCAGAATATATAATCCTTAAGTTTGGTATCTAAGCTGCATCATAGTATCTAAGCAATGATTTGTAATTTCAGAAAATAGTACCTACCATAAAGACATGTCCTGCTTTAAGGAAAAAAACAAACAAGCCAACTATCCATGAGTCTGGAATGCAAATGAACATAATTACCAAACAAGAAGTGATTATTTGTATTATGGATTTTTGATATACAAAAAGGGTCAGTCAAGTCTTTTCACCACGCTGGATTGCATTTTCTTCTTCTCTAAAATTAAAGGGTTGCAAGGTGGTCAAAGACAGAAAAGATACCTCATAAACCCAAATATTCATAGCAGCATTTTTTGTGGTAACTAAAAAAGTAGAGAAAAAGTAGCTGCCTATTGATTGTGGAATGACTAAACTGATTGTGGTAAATGAATGTAAGAAAATGTCGCTGTAGTGTAATATATGATGAATACAAAGAACCAGAGCATAGATTTATTGACCCAAAGTAAGCAGATCCAAGACAATCATATTCATTCAATGGCTACAACAATATAAATAGCAAGAGTCAAAACAAATAAACAAAAAAAAATCCAAACTCTCAACACTCTAATTCCTTTAAATCATTTTGATTGATATCTTTTCTTTTTATATCACCTTAATTTTTCAGTATATTCCATCGCTATCTCTTGTAACAAATTATAAAAATGAGAGACAAAATACATGAGCAAAACAATCAATATATCAAACAAGTCTGATATTATAATGCACTGTCTTACATCTATAGTTCTCTACCTCTGCAAAGAAAGGTTGTTGTAGGTGTATATTCATATCTCTTTTGGTGGTGGTGGTGGAATAATCTTGATCATTGTAATTACACAGCATTGAGGCTTTATTTTGTTGTAGTTCTTCCTTAGTCATTGTGTAAATTGTTTTCTTGGTTTTGTTTCACTTTGCTTCCATTCACATAAATCTCCCATTGCTCCTATGTTTTTATTATACTAATATTTTTATAGAACAATAATAGTCCATTACATTCATATACTAAAACTGGTAGAGATGGTCCCCATATGATGGACATCTTTTTGGTATCCAATTCTTTGTTACTACAAAAAATGCTGCTGTAAAGATTTTGATGCACATGAGGCCTTTAATTTTTATCATCAATCTTCTTGGGGGTATATTATATATATCTATATCTATATTTATATAGCTGAGGGATCATTGGATCAATGAGTATGAACATTTTGGCCACTTCTCACCATAATTCCAAAATGCTTTCCAGAATAGTTAGACCAATTCACAGCCCCATCAACAGTGTATCAGTTTGCACATACCATGTAATTACAATAACCCAGCTTATCCCTGAAAAAAAAATATGAGAAAGTGCTTCTCCTTTCTTTCTTTGCAAAGATCAGGGACTATGCTTCAGAAACAGTTCATATATTGTCAGCAAGACTTATGTGTTGATTTTTCTGAACTGCTTGTTTTTTCTCCCTTCTTTCTTTTTACATTTTTTGTTTAAAGGGATGACTTACTGGTTAGAGGGGAGAGGGACATATTTATAAGCAAAGGTGGTGTAAAAGCAAAAGATATCATTAAAATAAACAGAAACAATAAAAAATGTAAAATGAGAGTTGGAATAGATCAGTAGTGTCAAAATCAAATACAAATGGGACTTACCAATCCATATATAAGGATCCCAGTGGGTGACATATTGACTTAGCTTTAAAATGTAATATTAACTATATTATATTGTATTTTTATTTAAAATATTTTCCAATTACATTTTTTATGTGTTGCCTGTAGCACTTAGGAGTGTTGTCAGCTGCATGTGGTCTGCTGTCATAGGTTTAATATTTGGTGAGCCTATGAACCTATCCCTTAATAGAATAAGAGGCAGTCACTATTACCCTAAAAACTTTTAGGGAAATGAGACCAACTCTAACCAACTTCTCTTTGATTTTCCTAATGGAAGATGAGAGTTGGGAAGAAGTGAACACTGATGTTCTTTTTTAAAGCCCTGCCTTGATGGTAGGTGGGTCATTTTAGTCATGTTTCTTTTAGAGAAAAAGGGACTCTTCCATAAGAGGTATTCCATTCATTATATTCATTAATCCATCAAATGTTTACTAAATACCTACTCCATACCAGTTATTGTTAAGCATTTGGCTTACAAAGACAAAATTTAAATTGTCTCTGCCCTCAAGGGGCTTTTATTCTGTTAAGGTTAAACTACAGGTACACAGATGAATAAATACAAAATAATTTTTGGGGGTGGTTAACTAGCAACTTGGGCTAGAGATGCTATGAATGGAGGTAAGGAGGGAGTATGTTCTAAGAAAAGGAGGACAGATAGTGTAAAGAGAGAGGAGGTAGGTACATGCCATGTACAAGTAATGTCAAGTAGGCCAGTTGCACTAGAAAATAGAAGGAAGGACAAAGAGTAACATGAAAGAAGCCTGAAAAGGTAGGCTTCAGCCATATTGTGAAGAGCTTTGGATACCATGCTAAGGATTTTGTATTTTAAGATAGAGACTATAAGAAGCCATTGCTGTTTCTCAATGAAAGGATTCATATATTCAGAGCTGTGATTTAGGAATATCACTTAGGTAGCTATGTGGAAGATGGATTGGAGAGGGGAGAAACTTGAGCCAGAGAAACCAATTAGAAAGCTATCTCTATACAATAGGTGATGACAGCCTAAACTAAGAAGATGATTGTGTGCTAGTGGAGAAAAGGGGTTGGATGTGGGAGATACTGTGGAGGTAGAATTGAGAAGACTTGAAGACAAGAAAACTTGATTGGACATATGGAGTGGAGGAGAATGAAAAGTTGAGGATAACTCTTTGAGATTGTAAACTTGGGTGGTTGGAAGGATGGTAGTATTCTAAGAAGAAATGGGGAAGTTTGGAAGGATGGGTATTTAGAAAAAAGATAATGAGTTCTATTTTTAGATACATTGGGTTTGAGATATCTAAGAGACATCCAGTTGGAAATGTCCCATAGGCAGTTAGTGATACTAGAGTGGAACTCGGGAGACACTAGGATTGGTTATATAGATGTGGGAGTCTTCTAAAATGAGATGATAATTATAACCCATAGGAGCTGGTGTGGTCACTAGGTACAAGAGTATAAAGAGAGAAGAGAAGAGGACTCTGGACAAACCCACAAATAGGGGTAGGGACGTAGATAATGATCTAGCAGAGGAGACTAAAAAGGAGCAGCCACATAAGTAGGAAGAGAACTAAAAGTCATGAATATCTCAAACTAAGAGTGTCCATTGTCAAAAAAACAAACAAACATCTAGGGAGGAAAGAATATTCAGGCTCAGAGTGGGGTGAACTATATCAAATGCTACAGAAAGTTCAAGAAGGATGAGGGCTGAGAAAAAAAAATATTTGATTTAGTGATCAAGAGGTCATTGGTCACCTGGGAGATAGCAATATAAGTTGAGTGATGAGGTCTGGTAAGGTTGGAAGCCAGATTGCAAAGGATCAAGAAGTGATTAATAGGAGAGGAAGTTGAAATTACAAGAGTAGACAGCTTTTTCTTTCTTGCTTTCTTTTTTTTTTGTTTATTTATTTATTTATTTTAGTTTTCAACATTTGTTTAGATAAGATTTCCAATTTCAATTTTTTCTCCCTCCCTTCCCTCCCTCCCCCTTCCCCTAGACAGCAGGTAATCTGATATAGGTTATATCTATCTATCTATCTATATAGATATAGATATATAATAACATTAAATATATTTCTGCATTAGTCATGTTATATGAGAAGAATCAGAGCAAAAAGGAAAAACCTCAAAAAAAGAAAAACAACAGCACCAAAACCAAAAGAAATAGTATGGTACAATCGGCATCCATATTCCACAGTTCCTTTTTTTTTTTTTCTGGATTTGGAGAGCACTTTCCATCATGAGTCCCTTGGAACTCTCCTGTTCCATTAGATTGGTGAGAAGAATCTAGAGTGGACAGCTTTTTCTAGGAGCTTGTCTATGAAAGGTAGGAGGTAAAGGGCAATAGCTTGAGGTTATGGTAGGGTCTAATGAAGGTTTCTTTATTTTATTTTTTTAAAGGTGGGGAGAATAATGTCATTATAATAATATTATTGAGGATCTTCTATTTTGCTTTCCTACAAAAATGTCTCTTCTTTATCCCACCCCCTCCTTGTGGAAGAATTATATAGAGGAGCCCTCCTTGGTTATGACTTTTCATCCACTTCCTTCTCAACAGTTTGGGTCAATTGGGAGGCTTAGCTCATGAGAGCAACTCATGTATATTGGAAACCTCTGATTTTTAAATTAGATGTTTTTACATGTATTGTCATCACTATTCTAAAACTTCCCCCTAGTTGTCCCTAGGATGGAGCTTATTGCTCTCTTCTTGTGGAAATAATCTTAGCCTGAAGCTCTGAATGGCCAGGACTTGTGATTTGTCATTCTTTAGGAGGCTATCTTTTACATTAATGGACATATCTAGCATCTGAATAGGAAATCTGTTTCATAACACTAAAAGCATCTCATAAGCACTAGGATGGGGGGGGGCATCTAGTTTCTCTTGTTTAGGTATGGGCTAGCCATTGGATTGTCCTCATCTGACATAATAAGGAAACTGATCCATAAGAAGGTTTGGTAACTTGCCACCATAAACCAGTATCAGATGTAGAATTTTAACCCAGAAGCTCTCACTGAGAGTCACTTTGTTTTCTACTGTATCATATTGCCCCAAAGGACACTTTGACAGGATTTGAAACTACACAGGGAAACCTCAATGGATTAAATTATTTTTCTCATTCTTCTAGTCACCTTATGAATTCAGACTTTATGTTAGATTTGGGGTCTGTGCCCTTCTGGTGGGTATGTTTGGGCTGGACTTGTTTTTGCTTTCTTAAGGTATTGATGTCATATTGTATTATTCCAGGTTTTCAGTGATAGATTAGACTGGGAATCTGCAAGATTTCATTGTTTTCACAGTGGTCTGATCTAGGACAGAGTTGGATCACAGACCCCTGGTCTGAGCTCTACAAGTACCTGACCTAGGTTGGAGTCTGACCTACAATAGACTGCTGCTAGATTCAACCACTATTAGCCAGCTGGGAAGCTCTGATGGTTCATAGTGATAGAACTGAAAGCTTTCCCTTGTCTGAGATTCGTGCCCTGGTATTTCCTCTTTGGGCTTCAGATTGGGCTAGAAGTTGGAAATGATACCCTGCTTGGCTCCTAAGTTCTAGAGCACATCCTTGCCACTTGCTTCTGCAATTGCTCCTTGCTCACTACACAGCCCAGAGCCTGAAATCTCTCTTCTTTATCACCACTAGATTTGGAAACTCTCTTCAGTCTGCCCTGGATTTGTGATCTGGAACTAGGTAACAAAATGAACTTGAGTGACAAAACTGCTAGTTTGAACCTATTCCCACATAATGCATAATGCTGCAGTGCCCTAGCATGAGTCTGAGCCTTCATCTTGCTTGGTATGCAGCCTTGTCCTCTTTCAGTCTCAGTGTTCTGGAATGCTCTTTAAGGCCTAACACTCTTGGCCAGAACCTGACCCTCCTCCATCCCTTGCCAATGTCTACAGACCTATATGTCTCCCTGTGCCAACCTGGCTTGGAAGAATGACTCTGTATGATTTTTTCTTGCATTTCCCCTATTGGGGTTACATCTGGTGCATTTCCTAAATATACTTGATGGAGTTCTGGTGGGGGAGCTCAGTTGTACTTCTTTGTGAACTCCACCATCTGAGCGATGTGTTTATTCTTGCATATTTCTGAAATAATAGATATGTAAAAGCTGTGGTGGTTAAATAGGTGGCTAAATATAAAGGGTGCTGGTTATTAGTTCCCTATAATGAAAGTAACATAATTGGTTGGGGTGGGAACCAGTGGTAGAGAAGAGAGACTTCCAAACTTCCTCAAGGTTCTAGAGATAAAAATGTAATAAATCTGGCCCTGGCTTCCCTTAATTTCTACTAAATCCATTCTTTCTACAAGAAGCCTCTCCCAGTGTTCCTCAATTTTAGTGCCTTCTCTCTATGATTGTCTTCAGTTTATCCTGTATATATTTGTTTGGACATAGCTATTTGCATGTTGTTTTCTCTACTAGATTGTGAGCTCCTTAAGAACAGGGGTTGTTTTTTTGTTTTTTGGTGGGTTGTTTGGCTTTTTTTTTTGGCCTTTCTTTGCAACTTCACTGCTTAGTAAAGTGCCCGGCACATAGTAGGCACTTAATAAATGCTTGCCTATTGATTTGACTCAGATAGTGGGGGCAGAGGCAACCCATATTACATTAATGTAATCAATTAGGTGCTGGAGATAGGGTGCTGGTCTTGGAGTCAAGAAGATCTGAGTTAAAATCCTACCTCTGACACTTCATAGTTATGTGCTGGTGGGCAAGTAACTTAACCCCTCTGAGCCACAGTGTCCTCATCTGTTAAATGAAGGTATTGGACCAGATGGTCTCTAAAGTCCCTTACAAAACTAAACCTGTGGTCTAGTGACAAGTAGGATCTATACTTTTCTTTAGGGATAAGGAAGAAGACTTGGAGAACCGCTTAAAGCTGAAGTATGAGGAGCTATTATTTTGTAATGAGACTCAAGAAAAAGTAGACACAAAGTATCTTCAAAATAGACGCGTGGTAGAATGTGATAATAAAGCAGAACATAAGCTTCTTAAGGACAGGGGCATCACCCTTTTTGCATTTGTCTCCTTAGCATTGACTGAAAAGCGTACAGTACAGTAGATGCTTAATAAATGCTGGCTGAATTGAATTAACCTGAATAAGGCAATGGAAAAATGCGATCCAAATTACAAAGCTATTTATACATGACTCTCCAGGATCCCAGCAAGGCCTGTTGAAATGATTTTCTGTTTCATTTACCTACACATATCGACCACTATCACCAGTTAGAGTTTCTTTTCTGCTATGCTGATCTTCAAAGATTTGTCCTGGAAGGACTGAGTAAAGGGGAGGGATAGAACAGGAACCCTTATGGAACAGAACAACAGGATGTGGATGAAATCCTACCATGACACATTTGGCCTTTGCCAGTCATTGTGTGATTCTCACACTGTTGGCCCTCTTGTTAGTTGTAGCTGGGGAAGTGAGAGCCCTGCTATCTGGACCAAACTAGCAGTAAGCGTTTGTTTAATTGCTGCCTTATCACAGTTGATAATTATTTAATGATTTCTCTTCTTTCTGACACAGTCAAGTTTGGGATATCATTAGACCTAGTGCCTACAGTGATCACTGCTGGGCTCTGTGGAGGGTCTGACAGCCACAGTACTGGATTCAAGGCACCACCTTGACCTTCATTAAGTGACCTTGTCACCGAGCCATATGGAAAAGGGAATGCAGTGATGATGGTACAAAATAAAACACCACTCTGAAACGAATGCGATTATTTCTCTGCTAGTCTTCCCTTTTCAGTGGAATAGCTATATCCTCTATGAAGTGAAGAAACATGAATAAATTAAATAAAATCCAATCCAAGATAGAAGCAACCAAATAAAGTTGACATTGCCTCTTTAAACAGAATGCAATTAGTTCCAGGGGGCAAAAAAAGCCAGAGTAGTGTTGGAGGAGAGATGAACGGGAAGGGACTTTCCCATAGGGCAATTGGGCCTTTATCTAGGGGAATGTGCCGAGAAGAGAGTATCAAGGGCTTGTCATTATTGGAAACATTTTGATACTGTGGCCTCATTTGGATAGTCTCTGCTTTCTTGGTGGGGGCGGGGGGAGAGGAGGCTGCATACCCTGAAAAAATATCCTGGCTTCTGTGAGGATGCCTACAGAACAGAAATGTGGTGGAAGTTTGACAGTTATTTCTTTAACCATCAGGGAGTGCTGCTGACTAAGTCAGGTTTTATTTTATTTAATTAATTAATTTATTTTTGGGTGAGGCAATTGGGGTTAAATGACTTGCCCAAGGTCACACAGCTAGTAAGTATTAAGTGTCTGAGGTCGGATTTGAACTCAGGTCCTCCTGAATCCAGGGCCGGTGCTCTATCCACTGCGCCATCTAGCTGCCCCTGTCAGGTTTTATTAAAAAAAAAAATAAAGAATGTCTTATGCTCACTCTGGTGGTTTCATACTATATCTAGTATCAGAGGGTGCACGGGGAAACACCAGGCTCTCTCTCCATGGTTTCCTAAGAGATGTCTTCCTCTATTCCTTAGTTCTGCCCTCCATTCTCCCCACCCTAAATGCTCTTTAGTGGGTGATAGTGCTTATTGCTGTTAGTCATCCTGCATTTTCAAAGAGGACCGATGATATCAGGAAGGTTGTCTTGACTAGCAAGTGAATTGGTTTTAAGTAAGTCAGAGCTATGCAAAGTCATCAGCCTCACTTTCTCCTCCAGAGTCATCATCAGAGTCCAATGGTAAGACATAGATCAAGCCCACTGGCAATGGTCCTGGATGCAGTGGGAAACTTTGGTTTATTTAAGCTAAGATCTTTCCCAGGTCTCAGTTTGTCTGAGGTTGCTTATTAATTATATATGTGAATGGTGCGTATGGATTTATTCAATTAAGGTCTTATGGCTTGTTTAACTCCCAACCAATGGGAAATTCTACTCCCTTCCCATCCTGGTATATTTCAATAGAGTCATTTGCACCAACATGGTTTAACTGTATATAGTTATATACTCAAAATTATAGAAACAAAAGGAAGAAAAAAATAAATATGTTAACACAATCACCCTGTAGTCTGTATGTCATCCACAAACTCAGGAGTTTAAGAAAAGACATAGGTGCTAAGATTAAAATCTCCCCTTAGTCCTTCCTTCTAACAGAGGGAAAGTGACTGTTAAACTAAAGACCTCCTGGTGGATCAATGTCTAAGGAGTTTAATGACTTAGGACACCAGAGCAGTTCAACTGGTTTTAGTTCCCTCCTCATTACAATTTTATTGAAGCATTGATTCCTTCTCCTTTGGCTTCTGTCTCCCCCAGTATCTGCTCTGATCATGCCTCTAGCTTTATTTCCTTATCACATGTGCATCACAGAAAACAGCTTTATAGGGCCACCCTGGCCAGTACCCTCCTCAGACCTTCATCTCTTTCCAGATCATAAACTTTGTGGACAAATACACTTTTCACCTCAATAGGTGCAGTCAACTAGAGACTCTGGGCCAATAATAAAGCACAACTGTGTCCATTCTATTGGTCAAATTTATTAGTGTAAACACTGAATTTAGGTCCCCAAGTCTAGGTGGGCAAAGAGTGACACAATAAGAATATTATTTTAACTCATCATTTTTATTGTACTTTATATATCTTTGTTAATTTGATCGTCATCATGTAAGGGGCTAAAATTCTAGCTATACTATCTAAAATCTAATGAGTGGTCGCCAATAAATTATAAGCTTTAGCAAGAGTTTAGACTTTTAAAGATTTATTAAGGAGAATAAGAATTTAGTAAAGAGAGAGAGAAAGACCTAGATTCATCTATCTTGGGGAGCTATAGTTCTGCTCCACTCTTCAGGAGAGTCCTGGCAAAAGAGAGCCAAAGCATCAGCCTTGCCCCCTCTTCCTCCCACAAGCAAACATCACTTCCTGATGCCAAAGAAAAGCCGCATGGTCTTGCCCTCAGAGACCTTCTCCTCATGGTGGAGCTTTCCTACAGTAAGTCTCCAGCAGGTGGCGTCATTCTAATCATTACAATCACAACCCTGCAGGCCTATACTATGTAATATGGTCCTACAGTAAGTATTAGAGGCTAAATTTGAACCTAGGTCACCTTTGACTTCAGGTCCAGTGTATACTCTTCTAGATTGTTAGCCATAGTATAGTGGAGAGAGTTGGTCTTGAAAGCAGGGAGACCTGGTTTCAAATTCTGCCTCTGATGAACACTGGAGGCATGACGCTGGGCTTAACTTGCAATTCTCCTAGACTAAGTGACAGAATAGGTCCTGACCTACATTGTGATAGGGAATTTTCTTATTTGGGAGTTCTTGATATCCAAGAAAATCATAGATCTAGTCCCCATCTCTATGTTTCTCTTATCCCCCATGCACATAGAGTAGGGATGACCCTTTCTCAAAAAGTCTGCACTGCACTCTTGGTCAAGGGAGACTGACTATTTTTTTAATTAGTGAGTATATTCCATCATGGGGGAATTATTGGATCTTTTAGCCTATTTGGCTCAAAGACCCATAATTAAAGGGGTGTGGGGAGCAGACTAAGGGAACTGTTGTGGAGTATCCTGAGTAAGGTTGTTTCAAAACTGGATAGGGCAGGGATTGGACCCATCATGATGTCATTGGTATAGAAAACTCTGAGATGAAGAAGCATTTTACACATTCATATAGGTACCTTCTCTGCAAATTACAATCCCAGAAGATACCTAGAGCACTGAGAATTTAAATTATTTGCCCAGGGTCACACAGACAATATTTCTCAGAGGTTGGACTTGAACCCTAGTCTTTCTGGCTTTGAAACCTCAGTCTTCTCATCTGTAAAATGGGGGTAATAATAGTAACCACCTCCCATGGTGGTTATGAGGCTCAAATGAGATAACATATATAAGACACTTTACAAACCTTGGAGCACTTCATAAATGCTAGCTATTATTATCCAAGTTGGCTATGTCATCCTCAGTTAGTCACTCACTCAGTCGGGTTACCTCAGGCAGACTCTTATGCTATTCAGTTTCTCCAGAAATGGTCTACACTTAGGAAGCCTTTTAATAGCATCACTGAACATTAACTACGCATGGAGCCCTTATGAAAGAAATAAGATCCTGTCCCTGACCTGGAGGAGCTTTCACAGTAATTGAGAAGAAATAGATGTTTCCCAAATGGCCAGAGAACCTCTGCAAGCACACTGATTACAACACTGTAAAAAGTTAATTCAGAACACACTACAACTGGAAGGGAATGTGGGGCTATGTAAGGAGTTTAAAATTTCCTCTTTTTTTTTTTTTTGGTATGCCTCATTTGACTCTTTTAAATATTTTTTGAAACTTAGAAAAATACCTCCTGCAACGCAACCGAATATAGTGATGAGAAGGCTGGCCATGGAGTCAGGAGGACCTGGTTATAAGTCCTGTCTCTGATGTGTACTTACTAACTGTGTGACACTGGGCAAGTCACTTCACCTCTGATGACCCAGGCAACTAGAGCACTCTAAGTTACAGGCCAATTGCCGATCTGTCTGGGTAGTTGCAGGGAGTTTCATACCAGGGCGTTTCCAAAGTAGATTAAATCATGGATCTGCACCCCACTGCCCCCAAAAGTCTTTAAATGCAACATAATAGCTCAAGACTTTTAATTAAACAAATCTTTGCCCGCTTTATTTATTTTATTTTTAATTTATGGAATAAAAAAAGCATTTCCTTAACATAGTAAAAAAGGTGATTGTACATGAAACTTCAAATCTATCATGTAACACTTGTTATTCCTTTTAAATATAAAATAAAGTTATGTAAAATTTTCTTTTTGTCCCCCCTTTTTCTTCCTTCTCCCCACCCCACTTTAGAGATGGCTACTATTAGACACAAATAGGTGTGTGTGTGTGTATATACAAACATATAAATTATTCTACACATACATGAATAATATATATATATATTTTATACATACTTCTATTTATCAGTTCTTTTTCTGGATGCAGATAGTGCCATTCTTCATATGTCCTTTTGTAAGGGGCTACAATTCTAGCTAGTCTGTCTAAAATATCTAATGAATAGTAGCCAATAAAGTATAAGCTTTAGCAAGAGGTTTTTTTTAAGTGTTAAAGTATTTCTTTTCTTTTTTTTTTAAATTTTTTGGGGCGGGGCAATGAGGTGTAAGTGACTTGCCCAGGATCACACAGCTAGTAAGTGTCAAGTGTCTGAAGCTGGAGTGGAACTCAGGTCCTTCTGAATCCAGGGCCAATGCTTTATCCATTGTGCCACCTAGCTGCACCCCCGTGTTTAAGTATTTCCTAAAGAGCTTTAGGATCAGAAAGAAAGGTAAAAATCTAACTATTTCTAAGAGACCCCATCATTCGCCCTGCCATGGTGAGGTCAGGAACAAAAAGGACACAATGCCTCCTGTGAAACTTGGCACATGCCCTCCACTTGCACACACATCTCCAAGCTAATTGGCTGGTAGCTTTGATTGACAGTACCCACAAGAAAATGTCACTTCCTGATGCCAAAGAAAGCCGCATGGCCTTGCCCTCAGACGCCTTCTCCTCTTGGCGGAGTTTTCTTACAGTAACTCTCCAGCAGGTGGCGTCATTCCAATCGTTACACTTTATAGTTAATTTGGGCATTTATCATAGTCAAAATGACATTCCCTCAAATTCATTCTTAGAACAATATTGCTGTTACTAGATATAACATTCTTGGCTCTGCTCATGTCACTTTTTATTATTTCATTCATCTTCCCATGTTTTTCCTAAAATTGTTGAGCTCATCATTTCTTATAGAACAGTAGTATTATATATCACAATCATATACCACAACTTGTTCAGCCATTTCCCAATTGATGGGCATCCCTTCAATTTCCAGTTTTTTGCTACCACAAAGAGTACTTCTATAAACATTTTAGAACATGTAATTTCTTTTCTTTTTTCCCAAATCAACTTTGGAAATAGACCTACCAGTGGTATTACTGGGCCAAAGGGTATAGGCAGTTTAATAACTCTTTGGGCATAATTCCAGATAGCCCTCCAAAATGGTTGGATCACAAAATGCCACATTAAAAACTGAGTGCATTTAAGTGGCCAGAAGATGTAGAATAAAGGTGTAACCAATTGGGTAGGAATTATTTTATGTTTGTCTGTGGTTTTTATGATTAATGAACATTTCTTGAGCCCTGGGTATAGAACAAGGCAGTATTCCTGGGTGTTCTCTCCAGCCAGGGCCCTAGTGAGAAGGGAATTTGTAAGCCTTCCTAGGCGCTTAGATCAGCACTCTGACCAATGACTTATAGAGACAACAAGAGGACACTTGAATCTAATCAGAGGGTGCTAGAAGTTAATCAGAGCGAGGCAACCTCCACAGAGGAGGTTGGGCAAATTCCTAGGATGCCAGATCCCCAGAAAGTGTGGCTGTAGACTTAGGTCTCTGCAGCTCCCTTCTCTATCTCTAAAATTACACCAAGTTTAAGTTCTTCTAGGGGTTATCAGACAAGTGGCTAATTACCCTGTGGGGTTTAAGAGTTTCAATTTTTCTGAAGCACTGTGAATGGTATGATGGAAGCTTGGTATAGAACAATGGAAAGAAGCTAAATATAGCATTGGGGGGAACCTTGGATCAGCTCCATAGCATTTGATATTTGGTTATATCCTTGGGCAAATAACTTAACCTCTCTAGGGCTCAGTTTCTTTGTAGATAAAATGGAGTCAAAGTGCATAGTCTCTAAAAGCCTGTCCAACTCTAAAATATGATCCTATAATCCTAATTGCTGGGCTTAGAGACAGAAAGTACCTGAGTTCATGGGGCAGCTATGTGGTGCAGTGGATAAAGCACTGGCCCTGGATTCAGGAGCACCTGAGTTCAAATCCAGCCTCAGAAATTTGATACTTACTAGCTGTGTGACCCTGGGCAAGTCACTTAACCCTCATTGCCTCGCAAAAAAAAAAAGTACCTGAGTTCAAATCCTATCTCTGACACTATTTGCATGACTATGGGAGGGTCACAATCTCTCTATAAAGGAGTGGTAGTATCATCTTTACTACTTTATTTGGCAGGATAACTGTGAGGATTAAATGGAAATGAGATGCTTTGTCATTCTTAGAATGTCATTTATGTATCAGTTTTGAAAAAACTCAGCATTCTAATTTGGGTTGAGAGAAGCAAGGAGAAAATAGGAGAGGGTAATAGTGTTTGGATAGCTCTTTATGGGCAGCTAGGTGGGTGCAATGGATAGAGTGCAGGGCCTGGAGTCAGAAAGAACTAAATCTGGCCTCACACACTTATTGTTGTGTGGACAAGTCACTTCACCCTGTTTGTCTCAGTTTCCTCACCTATAAGATGAGCTGGAGAAGGAAATGGCAAACCACTCTAGTATCTCTGCCAAGAAAACCCTTAATGGGGTCATAAAGAGTTGGACATGACTGAAATGATTGAATAAGAACAACATATAGCTCTTTAAGGTTTGCAAAGTACTTCGCATATATTCTGTGAGTTGATCCTCACAACTACCCTATTTTATTCCTATTTTACATATGAGGAGAATGAGGCAAACAGGGTTAAGTGACTTGTTCAGGGTCACATGATCAATAAACATCAGCTATAGGATTTTATCCACAACATGGTATAGACCAAAAAAATAAAAATAAAAATAAAAATCTCAGCTTCCAATTCCAAAAACAAACAAACTAGTATGTCATATAGAAAGGCTGAAGAAATGTGAGATACTAAATTTGAAGAAGAGTAAAGCATTAGGGAGTGCAGGAAGAGGGACTGCTCTGGGGAAGTGATACCAAGTGATAACAATGGTGTTCTTGTCTTTTAGGTGATCTTTAAGAAAGGTTCTCCTCCATCTTAGAAAGAACTGACATAGGTATTCAAGGTGTTTAAGCATCAGAAATAGATTTAGAACAGGCATGGGGAAAACCTGGGTGGGGTTGTTTGTTGTCTTGTCCTTGAAGGGGTGTTATGAGTTACTGGAAGGATCACAGCCTTGGAAACAAATGTCTTGATTCCAAGTCTTGCCTTGTAGAGTTGTTGGAAAGAGATGTTTGGTAAGTGATCATTCTCCATCTTGGAGAGCAAATGATGACATTTACCATTTCTTGATTAAAGAGGTAGAGAATTATAGGTGTGGAATGCTACATTTTTCATTTGTACTTAACTGTGTTTATTTTGCTTAAAGGGGGGGGGAGAAAATCAAGACATAGGTGTGTTATAAAAACCAAAGGCCTCAGTTACAGTTCTTTTTAAAGAAAGTTATTTGTAAACCATAAAGTACTATGTAAATGTGAGTTATTATTGCTAACAAAAATGCTACAGGTAAATGGATTGTGTTCAACCTGGAATGGGGAGACTTGGGTTCAAATCCTGTCTCTGACACTTACCAGTCGTGTGACTTCAGGTAAGTTACTTAACCTTGGGAAACCTCAGTTGCTTCACCTGTAAAAGGGGAATAATCATACCTGTAGTATCTAACCCATGGATTTATGGTGAGGCTCCAGTGATGCATGTAAAATACTTCACATACTTTAAATGTCCAGAGGACATTATAAACACTATATATAGTCTAGCTATTAATGAAATAAAAAAGAGTGACTTTCAGTAGCTTCAGTAAGTTCAGTGTGCTATGTGACAGAGTTGGGTCAGCAATATAATTCTCATGCAGCTTTTTAGCCTTTTCCACTGAGTTCCCTTGAGGAATTTCTTTTCAACACTGAGGACTGTTGCCAGGAAGATAGCTGAGGTCCCCATGGGGACTTTCCTTCATGCCCTCCTACTTAGGAAAAGCCCTAGAGATGAGAGTGAGGTCTGAATGGGCTTAAGGAGCAATAAAAATTATTTTATAGACACATTTCAGGGAATATTTTGCAAAATCCATCCTTTTGAATGCTGATTAGGTTGTTTACCCCAGGAAAGAGAAATATTCATTATAAAACACCTTTGACATCCAGTTGAATCATTAACCCAATTCCATGGCCAGGCATTAATATTTTTATTCCTCTAACACACCAATAAGTTTTCAGGAGATGTGTTCCACATTCTTTGATACTGAGGCCAGATAAGTCAATTCAAAACAAGTAACCACATGGGGCATTAGAGTGAAAGAGTATTCTGACCTGGGCAAATGCACATGACCTGTTTATTTTAAAGCTCCTTTAATGAACCTGAACTTCTTCCTGAAACAATGGCCCATTTTTGCTACCCATGTTCCCATTGTTGTATGATGAGAAGTAAAGGAAATATCTTTAAAGAATTAATGATGGGGGCAGCTAGGTGTCACAGTGGATAGAGCACCGGCCTTGGGTTCAGAAGGACCTGAGTTCAAATCTGGCCTCAGACACTTAACACTTACTAGCTGTGTGACCCTGGGCAAGTCACTTAACCCCAATTGCCTCACCAAGAAAAAAAAAAAGAAAAAAAATTAATGATGGACATCATTCAGAGGGCAATGGAGAGGCATGTAAGTAAGGACGTGGGTATATAACAAATAAAAACCTATATAGAAGAACAGGAGTAATATATATCATCAAAGAAATGAATGATAAAAACATTACAACATGCTGGTCACTGGAAAAAAATGAAGAACAACCCATTGTGTTTTACTGGTACCTTTATGTTGTCAGAAGCAACTAGGTGGCACAGTGGGTAGTACATTGGACCTGGATTCAGGAAGATTATTATTATTATTATTCCTACTACTACTACTGTTATTAATAAAAGTACGCTCTGCGTTTGGAAAGGAAGAGTAGAGGCACAATAGAAATAAAAGAAAATATAATTTTTGCTTATGAGGAGCTTACAATATAACTGAGGAGACAAAATACATATATGTGAAGAAGGCTTTAAATAAATTTATAAAATAATCATAATCAATAGATATAAACTAAATATGCTGTGATCTCTATATATGAGTTCTAAGGGAAAAAAGTAAATACATGACTACATGAAAATTTCCTTGAGGGGGTTACATTTTGCACAGCTCCATCTATGACACAATCTAGATTCTCCAGTAAATCATCTGAGGGATGAGTTGAATTTGGCATATTGGCCTCCTGATATCACAGAACCATACACATAGAAAGTACTCAATATATATTAGATGACTGCGGGATGGGGAACCTTCTTCCACATACATATTCTTCATATATAATGATCAGAGACAACAAAACTAAAACACATTACCCTATTTAGGTAATATAGGTTCATAAAGTATATATTGAGCTTGAAATTTTCTATGAGATGTCAGCTACTTTTAAGGAAGAAACTTTTGACTCCCATATATTACTCCACTACAAATTTTTTAAAAAGATGAAATGAAAAGAGACTAGTAAAGATTGCCAGGAACCAAAGATTCAATTTAAAATGAGAAATGTAAAATTTTATAGATTCAAAGGTTTAGAAGGAATCAAAATAAAAGTTGAAAAATCCCCAAAGTAAATTAGTCTAGGACCATTCATTCATTCATTCATTCATTCATTCATCAGATATTTTTCCAACTATTTATTTTGCATATAATGAGCAGCACACTTCTGGATGCTCTGAGCAACACAGAAGTAAATTAGATACTGACATGTCACTGTCCTCTGGGAGTTTTCAATCCAGTGTGGGAGATTAAATGTATACAACCATAATATAAGAGAGATTGTGTCAAATATTATGAAAAAGCTGCAATGTGCTAAAGTAGATCAGGGTAGGGAAAGATTATTTCTACCAGGGGATATCTGGGAAGGCTCCATAGAGAAAGTGGTATTTGAGTGGGACCTGGGAGGATTGGTAGATTTTCAATAGAGAGATGGGTTGAATTATGGTGTAGGGGGCATACCAGGGCAGAGAAAACAGTGGAACATAAGACCATGGTGAGACAGTGTTCCTGGGGATAGACAAGATGTTCTTAAGGAGCAGCCAAAATGTTATGAGATATCAAACATTCTGATCATCATCCATGATCTTTAATTCCTATAGTTCTCTCTATTGTAAGTGATGCTATAAGCCAAATACTCAGCAATTATGTGTAATCTGATAATAATGTTGCTTAAGCTCAAAACTACAGAATCACAAAATATGGGAGATAGAAAGGATATGAGATCATTTATTATAGTCCAATCCTCTCATTTTACAGATGAAGAAACTGAGGCCCAGCAAGGTGAAGCAATTTGCCCAAGGTCACAGAGCTCAAGGCCTGGAACTCAAACCAAGTTCCATATTAGACTTTGTTCTGTGTATCTCTATTGGCAGGTTATAATGGAAGAGGCCCCAGCAGCTTAGTTGAACTTGCTTTTGGAAAATCCCCTGAAATATATATTTTTGTTGCTGAAAACTAGGAGGAAAAAGGGTTAACTTTCCTGGCAGAAATGTTCACTTGGTGCTCTGAGGGGAGTTTAGCAGAAGAATGACATATCTATGGGAGTCTGCTCTAGCTACAAAGATGACCTGTGAAGTCTGAGAATGACTGATAAAGGAATAAAAGCTCTTCTTTGACCCGAAGAGGAAGTCCCAGGAAGGGACCAGAAGGGAAGCTCAGTTGGAGGGCTCTAGTCTTACTGTAATCATGGAATATCTGTCGGATTGGAGCTATTTTGTCTGGGTGAACAAAAATAATATGAGTGGAAAACTATTGGTTTTTGACATCTAGCACCTTATCCCTGCCTCCTTCTTTACAATCTCAACATCCCAATCCATAAAATAGTCTTCCATGCATTTATTTAGCCTTTCCTTTTTGAGTTCCCCTTTTTGAATTCTATGATCCTATGACCATTTTTATTCAACTGTTTTCACTCAGTAATTGGAGAATTTTTGATGTACGGTTAGTCTGTGTTGAATGTTGGAAGATTATTTAAGCCTTTCTCTGATTTGTTTTTCTGTTGTTGTTGTTGTTTTTCAATTAAGGAATGGACTTCAAAGGTAGGGGGATAGGGATAGAGTAGCAAAAAAGAAAAGGAAAAGAAAGAAAACAAAGAAAAGAGGATCATTGAGGCAAATTTTTTAAAATGCAGAGAACCGGGGCAGCTAGGTGGCGCAGTGGATAGAGCACCGGCCGTGGAGTCAGGAGTACCTGAGTTCAAATCCGGCCTCAGACACTTAACACTTACTAGCTGTGTGACCCTGGGCAAGTCACTTAACCCCAATTGCCTCACTAAAAAAAAAATAAATAAAAAAAAAATGCAGAGAACCACAGGCAAGGCAAAAAGAAACACAGACAAACAGGCCGGCTCTGAAAGCTACATGTTTAATTTATTATGCACTTTACAATTAAAGCAAACTATGTTTTTAGAAAACTGAAATTTCATGTATAATCTTCTTTTTCTGTTCCACTATGTATACAGAAAAGTTCACTTTACTTGGTGTTTGTTAGGTTTAGAATAGAATGAAAAAATAAATTAAAAAGACTGCCCTTGAAATTTTAGTAATGATATCAGTCATGAGATACGTAAGTCAAACCCCAGGATTTGGAGCTTGAAGGGATTCTTATAGATCACCTAGACTGACTTCTTTCATTTTACATATGAGGAAGCTAAAGCAGAGGAAGATGAACTTATTTGCCCAAGATCACACAACTATTAAGTAGCAGAGACAGGATTCAAATCCAGGTCTTCTGACTCCAAACCTCTATCTCCTCACACTAAATAAAAGGAGTATTAGAGACTGATAAAAGAGATATAAATGATAACCTTCTGGGGGTACATTTCTGCTTAGTTTTTGCATATTCCAGTCTCTTCATGCAAATCAATAAACTAAACAAACCTGCGAAACACTGACTGTCTCCAAGTTGAGAGGTAGTCCAACTTCAGTGGGCAGAGGACCTACCTTGCAGTCAAGAAGATTTGGGTTCAAATACAAGTCTGGGCCTTTAATGAGTATGTACACTGGCCTTGTGACCCTTGGCAACTCACAACCTCTCAATGTTCCAGGAAAATTCCAAGACTGTAAGTCACATAACTTTTCTCAGCAATACAATGATCTAAGACAATCCCCAAGGACTAATGATGAAACCTACTACCCACCTCCAAAGAAAGAACTGATATTGATGGAACACAGACTGAAGCAGGCTATTTTTCACTTTCATTTTTTTCTTTTATTCAAGTTTTCTTGTACAAAATAACTAATATGGTAAGGTTTTACATAATTGCGCATGTATAATCCATATCTGATTGCTTACTGCCTCAAGGAAGTGGGGAGGGCAGGGAGGGAAGGAGGGATAAAATTTGGAACTGAAAACTATAAATAAAAGTGTTTATTATTTTTTTTTAAAAAAAGACCATAAGTCACAGAGAAGTCATGCATCTGCATTGACAGAAGGGATTTCTTCCTGAGAATCCCTTACATCAATGAAATCATAGGTCCGGTCCCCTCAAAATGACTCTCTTGTGTGCATTTGTATATGTTCAATCTTCTTTTGTCTGTTTCAGATAATGGTGAGATCCATCTGATGCTTATTCCCCCTACCCTTCCTCCTTATTTGTATACTCTTCTTCTATATCCCAATATGAGAAACAGTAAGTTCTACTGCTTTCTTTCTCCTTCCCACTCTAGTGCATTCCTTTTACCCTCCCTTATCTTTTACCTCTTAAAACATCTAGAATTGTACCAACTGACAGATTTAGTGTGCAGAATGAGACATACTATACACTTACACAATACATATATATTAGTGGCTACATCTATAGATATATTCATGTGTGCATTTATATATGTATTTCATATAATATGTATTTACATGTATATATATTTACATATATTAGATTTAATGTGTAGAATGAGATGTACTATGTATGTGTATGTATATAATGTCTAATTCTGCACCCAAAAGCCATCATATCTCTGTGTAATGTTTTATCATTGGTCCTCTGAAATCACAAAATGGTTATTGTTTTGATCTTAGTTGTTATAGCTTTAAAAGCTGTTTTCATAATATTATTGTTATTGTATAAATTGTTCACCTAGTTCTGCTCATTTCATTCTTCATTCTTTCTTCCACACCTTTTATTTCATTTTTATCTCTTTCTTCACTTCTTACAGACATTCATGTAGTGAATTCTACTATATTCATGTAGTGGAAAATATACTTCCCTCTCCCGCTTTGAGTCATTATTTGCTCTTGTTATAGTTCCTCTCTCCTTTTGGGGGTTCTATAGTTCTACAGTAATTTTTAATACTAGTTGGTATTTTAAAATTTCATTTACTCATCTTTAGTTCCTGAACTGGGGTTTTGTACAAATGCTAGACTCTAACCCCTGCTGTACTTTTGTGGGGGGAGTTGTCCCTACTTGATTCTGCCCTATATTCCTTGGGTTCTTCTGCTGACTTCTATCTACCAAGTTTACTGCCCCCCCAATTTTTGAGGTTCAGAATGTTCCATCTTTTGGGGCTTCTGGTATATTTGGCCAGAATGGTAGGGACCTCAGAGCCCCTGCTCACTTGGACTCTTCAGATCTTGATGCTTTGATTGCTGGCTCTCCTGGGGCTCTCCAGGTCCCTATGCTATAGGTCTCTGTTGATTCTGGGCTTTCTGACCTCCCTATGATTTTTAAGGTAGGGTTGTACTCTTTTACCCTCAAGACACAGAATCCTGAAGTCTACACATGTCTCTGGCATCTTTCTGTCAGTGCTTAGAGGGTAGTCTTGTTTTCCTCTGCTAGTGCTTGTTTCTCTGGAAGCCTCCTTTCCTGTTGCTCTTGTATGGCCTTCTGACTGAGATTTAATGAAGTTCTAGGGTGAAAGAATTTACTTACTGTGGTGACTCATTCTTGATCATTATTCAGTCTGGTGAGAATTTGGGGTTTTTGCTGGTGTAAGTATGTAGGACATGGGCAGTGTGCCCACCATTCAGATAGCCATATTGGCTAGAAGTCCCTACAGCATTTGTTTCAAGAAATATTTGATATTCTGAAATATTTTAATATTTAAAATATTTTTGTTCTTGTTATGCTCCTATTTATAATGACTTTTTGTGGCATGACACTTTTAAGAACAAGATAAAAATGCCAAGTAAACAGCTAATATCTATGACTTTCAAAAGACATCCTTTATAACTTGGCAATCTGATATTAGGCCATGAAATTTTTAACAAATGTCTTTTTGCCTGATTAGCTAGCACACATGACTTATTAATACTATATCTTACAAATATTAATAAATAATCACAATATAATTATAACCAATAATAAATAATTATAACTAGCAATAACTGGCTAATAAACATCTATTAAGTACCTAAGCTTTATAGAATGTTTTAACATATCTTATTTGAATCACAATAATCCTTTAATGAATAGGCATCATTATCCCCATTTTATAATTAAAGAAATGGAGTATTTCCCTATGGTTACATAGCTAAAAAGTGTCAGAGAAGAGATTCGAACCCAGGTCTGCCTCCAAGTCCAAGGATCTAAGGGGGTAATGTGGGAATGAAATAAGTATTAAACTCCTGCTCTATGCCAAGTACTGTGCCTAGGGTTTTGCAAATATTTCATTTGATCCTCATTTGATATAACAAACTACTTGCTCAAATAATAGGTCAGAAAGATCTAGCTACTTGCCTGCTGCTACTGTTGACTAAATGCTACCAAGTTTCATGCTATCAGGCTTGAATGTATTGGTAATTATAAAAATTCACGTGGCCCACAGAAGTATGTTTTCCTAATCAAGTGGTCCATTTCTGAAAAAAAAAATAGTGTCTGTTTCCTTTTCAGGGTTATAGGATAGGGTCAATATGGAGTCATTTGATATCTGAATTGGAGTAGATTTCAGAAATAATCTAGATAAGACATAAAAAAATGTGATCCACTGGCCACATGTTGCCAACAACATTCCCAAGTACAGCCTGAACCAGAGTAAAATGAGGTTTATATCTGATTTCAATTTGTTTTGATGTATTAATAAAAAAGAAATACATAAGCATTTGAGGTTTTCTAAGTCAATATATGGCCTTGAGGGATTTTTATGTATAATGTAGTGGCCCCTGTTTCTATTTGAGTTTGATACCACTTCTCTAGACTAACCCTTACCTAAAAGAAAGAATTGGAGAAGGAAATGGCAAACCACCTAGTACCTTCTCCAAGAACACCCCAAATGGGGTCATGAAGACTCAGACGCAACTGAAATGATTAAACAAGAACAACAAAAAAGAAAAAAATTCCTTTTACCATCTCACTTTCTGTCAAGTGGTCATTCAGCTGCTTTTTGGACATCTCCAGTAATTGAGAACTTACAGCTTTATGAGGCAACTCATTCTATTCTTGGATAGCTCTAGTAGTTTCCCCTAATATTAAACTAAAACTTTCCTTCCTAGAACTTTCACCTATTGGTTTTAATTCTGCTGATTAGAATCACACGAGATAAGGATGACTCAACCTTTTCTCCCATAGTTTCTGTGTCTATAGTATAGTATAATGAAAATCATCACTGTTTAGAATGAAGCCTTGCAAAGTTTTCTATGAATCACTGGAGACAGCTTCTCTTATGTTCAGTAGAGTTTTAGTGTTAAGTTGGTTTTAGCCTGATTCTTTGAAAACTGGTAATCTAAGTAGGTCACTTTAAGTTTTACCATTCAATTAAACAGAAATCCTAGTCCTTGAACATTATAGATAAATAGGAATCTATTTTTCTTTCAAATATGGTCAGCCTCAGAGGGACCAAGAATAAGAAGTGATATCACTTTCTTTTGCCCTGTTATCTAACCTGAGTGACCTAAGTAGAATAATCTCTCTCTTCCCTTCAACATCAGTCAGTCAAACCCTTTGATGACCTTTCAGTAAAATGATCAACCAGTTTAGTAATACTCTGTCTATCTGAATGATAAATACAAATGGTTATAAGTGTTTTTTGCCTCTTTGGGTCTAGAGAAGTCATTAGCAGCTAGATTATAGCCCATAAAGAAGGGTTAATAATAAGCAACTATAGCAAAAGGAACCTCACATGACTTCTACTAGGTCTTCCAGATGTTTCCTCTTGCCTAGTTTTTTTAGTCTTATCTGGATTTGAGGCCCTGCCAATTCCCATCCTCCCTTCCAACTGTGTCCTTCAACCTGCTGGGGACTAAGAGAATTGAGAAAGGCCTATGTTGGCAATAGAAATTAGGAAGGCTCCAAGCACCATTTGCTTATGCAAACATAAACAATAGTTTGTTCTGTTATCAAGTTTCTCAGAATACATTTTTTTACACCATATTGGGGTGTGAGTGTGTGTGTGTGTGTGTGTGTGTGTGTATTTTCATGAACAAATAGATTAGTAGATCCTCAGGTAAAAAAATGACACATATATAAATGGGAGAAAAATATTTATATTTAAACCAAATCTATGTTGTTGTTTAATTTTTGTCCCTACCATTCTACTGAAACTATTTTTCCCAAGTTTAACCAATCTTTCTCTTTGTCTTAAGGCCCTTATAAAAGTCTTCAGTCTCTTTGACCTCCCTCCCTTCAGCATTTGACAGTGTTGACCAATTCTTTTCCTTTTAAAAAAATGGTGTCTCTTGTTCTGGATCATAAGGCAGTATCCCCCTCACCTTCTATCACCTATTACCTTGGGACATGATTAATTGGTATTCTAGTCAAGTCCTTGGAAGCCTAAGGTAGGATTTTTTCTGCTTCTGGGCATGCATGGCAGAAAGCAACTTTTAGTTTAATCTTGAGTAAACTTTGAGGGCAGGTAAAGGACAGGAATGAGAGCATCATTGTTGTCACTGTACACAATATTCTCCTGGTTCTGCTTACTTCACTATATATTAGTTCATATAAGTCTTTCCAGGTCTTTCTGAAATCCTCCTGCTTGTCATTTCTTATAGCATAATAATATTCCATTACAATAATATGCTACAGCTTATTTAGTCATTCCCAAATTAATGGGTATCCCTTTAATTTCCAATTTTTAGATACCACAAAAAACTGCTATATATATTTCTGTACAGATAGGTCTTTTTTTTTCTTTTTTGGGATGTCTTTGGGATTTAAACCTAACAGTAGTATTGCTGAATCAAAGGGTGTGCACAGTTTTATAGTCCTTTGGGCATAGTTCCAAATTGCTCTTTAGAATGGTTGGATCAGTCCACAACTCTACCAACAGCCGATTAGCATACGAGTTTTTCCACATCCCCTCCAACATCCAACATTTTCCTTTTTCTGTTATATTAGCCACTCTCATGGGTGTGAAGTGGCACCTCAGAGTTGTTTTAATTTGTATTTCTCTGTTCAATAGTGATTAGAGCATTTTTTTAATATGACTATAGCTTTGATTTCTTTTTCTGAAAACTGCCTGTTTATATCTTTTGACCATTTATCATTGGGGGAATGACTTGTATTTTTATAAATTTGTTCTTTATATATTTGAGAAATGAGGCCTTTATCAGAGATACTTGTTGCAAAAATTATTTCCCAGTTTTCTGTTTTCCTTTTAATCTTAGTTGCATTGGTTTTGTTTGTGCAAAAGCTTTTTAATTTTATATAATCAAAATTATGTATTTTCATTGCTCTCTATATTTTCTTTGGACCTAAATTCTTCTCCTGTCCCTAAATCTGACAGATAACTAACTATTCCATGTTCTCTTAATTTGCGTATGGTGTCACCCTTTTTGTATAAACCACGTACCCATTTTGATCTTATTTTAGTAGATGGTATGAGATGTTCCTTATCCTTTTTTTTTTTTTAAATGAGGCAGTTGGGGTTGTGACTTGCCCAGGGTCACACAGCTAGTAAGTGTTAAGTGTCTGAGACCGGAGTTGAACTCAGGTCCTCCTGAATCCAGGGCCAATGCTTTATCTACTGCGCCACCTAGCTGCCCCCTCCTTATCCTTTTTGATGGCACTGAATCACTTGTATTCAAACCTCAAAGTCATTTTAGAATCTCTCTTTCTCTCTCTCATTTCCTAGATCCAGTTAGCTGCCAAGTCTTGTTGAGAGCATCTTTGCATTGTTTCTTATATACTTTTCTTTCTTCTCCACTCCTATTGCCATCACCCTAGTTCAGTACAAACTGAACAACCTTCTAAGTTGGTCCCTCTGCCTTCAGTCTTTTCCCTCTTAATTCATTTTTTTTAAATCCATTCTTTACACTGCTGTCAGAGTGAGTAATCTCTTTAATACATTGTCCTAATCATATAGTTATCTTTTTCAGAGACTTTCAGTGACTCCCAATTGTCTACCAAATAAAATGGAAATGTCCTGGTTTGGCATTCAAAGCCCCTGACAATCTATCTTCAGACTTATCTCTTTCTTCTTGTTACACCTTCCATGTTCCACTCTAGATGTTTTCCTCCAATCTTATCCCACCTTTTTCTACCTCCATGCTTTTGAGCACAGCATTTTTCCTTGCCTGGAATGGATGACCCCCATATCACCACCTGTTTAAATGTTTCCCTTCCATTCAAGGCCCAGATTAGGAGTCTCCATGCCCATCTGACAGCCTTCCCTCCTTCCTACAGCTGTAAGTGCATCTTCTTTTTTTAATACCTCATACCTTCCTAGGACTCAGTTTCTTCTTCTGTAAGACCAGAAGGTTGAACTACAAAGCCTCTGAGATCACTTCTGGCTCTTAAGCTAGGTATGCTCACTCTGTTTGGAGTTCTGTGTGTGTGTACAGTATATATTTGCATAGTAGTAAAAACAACTATTATATACATATGTACATATATGTGTGTATATATATGTACATATATGTAGAAAATTCCTATTTAGTCTTTGAGAGGAGAGACACAGGGTTTCTTCACTGTCTAGCACATTGCATGGCACACAGGGAACTTAAGAAATGCTTGTTGAATTCAATTGTTAAATCCAATCCTCTCATCTGTTGGTGATGAACGGAAGTCAGCTCCTTCTGATACACCCAACAAGAAAAGCACAGTGTCCTTTCCCATTGTCCTGATGTCATCTCAGATAGTTTTTTTTTTTTTTACCATTCTTCCAAATAATAGGATTCCTGACATAATGATTAATCCCAGGACTGAGGACAGCCGGGATCTGAGATCCTGGACCTTGGTGATGACTGATTTATGCAGCTTGTTAATCTCTGACTAATGTACTTTGGATGAAACAGACACTTGGGTACAGAAACTATGGCACCAGTGTCTGGGCTTAACAGTCTGACTCAGAAATAGATTTTACTGAAAACAAGCTTTACCTCTCTACAAATTTCATTTCCAAAATGTTGGGATGGCCTTTTTCATCCTCTGTTTCACCGTTGCGGCAATTAAAAACAAACAGGCAGATGATTTAACTTGGTGGAACAGATGAATTTGGACCAGTCCTTCCTTTTTCATCAAAACCCAAACCAAACCAAAACAAAACAAAAAACAACCCCCAAAACCAAAAAACCACCAAAAAAACCCCTTGAAGACTGAGGAATTGAACTTATTTTTTTCTTATTTAATTGCTATAAGTAACTATTTTCATTATTAAAATAATTATTGAATTATAAACATTTAATTAAGCAAATGCTGGTTGATTTGAAGCATTCATGTTTTCAAGGGTTCTTCACTTTTCTTTCATGATTTTATCCTTAACATAGAAGGAGGTGTTGAAGGTGAAAAGGGCATTCTTCTCCTGAAAGTAACTCAGAATTATGAAAAACAAAAAATAAGTTAGTGAAGTTCTAACATGAATGAAGGGAAGGGGAAGAAAGCCACCAGCTTCATGTGTCCTCTTGAAGTTGGTGATTGGAGACTTACAGTTGAAACTAGGGGAATAAATGATAACTCATGTTTTCCTTTTGCTGAGTCATGGCATGGCCCTGTGACCATCCTAAAATATTTCTTATTCTAGGCCAAACAGCTAGAAGAAATCTTTGTATAGCAAGGTTAAAAGCAATTCAAGCAATGCTCAGTATCTGAAAAGTGTCCTGAAAACTTACCCTGGAGGCAAATCCTAAAACATCTCTTCTTTCACATGTGCGACTAGGGGAGGGTGACTAGGGCTCTGCAAAAAGGCACCAAAACTTAAATGGAACAAAAATTTAACACATTCAGTCTTTTAAGAGCATGAAGCAAAGTAGGAGCCACTATAGTCACTAAATAATCCCCCCCCTTCCACACTACAGACTTTGTCTTAATTACTTCTTGTGTTATTTTTACATCATGAATTACAAAGTTGATTTGAGAATCCATAACTCATACTGCTCACCTAGGACATGTTACCATTGCTTGTCTCTTGCCTCAGGCACTCTCTAGTTGTAGTGCTTGCTTCTATGAGGTTTAAGGAACTTGCATATATAGTTACTAATAAACAAATAATTTATTGGACTTAGTAGGTACTTAATGAACACTGTTGATTAATGGCTTTAGGTAAAGGTTTAATGAGTTTGAATCAAAACTTTCTTTAGGAATGAACATAGCAATTTAATTCAATTTAAGTTAGTAAACATTTACTAAAAACCTACTGTTTAAAGAGCATTGGGCTTGGTTCTGGGGGCAGGATGGGGAAAGGCAAGTGGGAAATAAAAAGGTTTAGATGAGACATGGTCCTCTCATCAAGCTTATTCTAGTGGAGGGAGATGGCACATACACAAATAACTATGGTACAGAATAATACATGAAGTGTGAATGAAAGAAGTTCAAACAAAATACTATTGAGGGGTAAAGGAGGGAAGGTCATTACAGATTGGGAAGATGATGGAAAACGTTCTGGAAGAGATGGTGTTGAAACAGGCTTTAAAGAACTGGTGGGGATTTAATGAAAGGTGAGGGAACATCAGGCATAGGGAACAACATGGACAAAGTCACAAAGGTAGGAAAGTGAAGAGAATGAAAAGGTTACAGGGAATAGTCTAGTTTGAGTAGAGTAAAGACTGTGTGGAAAGGTAGGTACTCTGGGCACTGGAGGGACTTGACTGAAGCAAAGGGAGTTTGATCTTTAATTGGTAGGCAACAGGGAGCCATTGTAGGGTTGTGATCAGAGGAGCGAGTGATGAGGCCTGGAGAGGTTAACTCACACAAGGTCACAAAGCAAGTTGCCAGGACCAAAAGTAAGGTCTTCTGATTCTGACTTTCCATTTCACTCCCTTCCCTTAATTGATGTTGCTGAATTAAAAGTACAATTGGGACACTTAGGTACCAAAAAAAAAATCACCTTCACATATTTAAGATGGTGGAAGGTATGGTTAGACAACAAGTGTTCTGAAAAAAAAGATCTGAGGAGTATTAGTGTGGTGTAAGCTTAATATGTCAGCAATTTGATGAGGCAGCCTAAAGACCTAATGTGACTGTGGGAAGACAGGAATAGGGACAAGGTTAACCTACCCTACAGCCCTTGTCGGAACTCATCTGGATCGCCATGTTCAGTTCTGAGTGTCATAGTATAAGAAAGTTGGAAAATGTTCACCGGAAAGCAACGAGGATGGTAATGGGACTTGGGAATATATCATATGAGGAATGGTTGAAGGAAATGAGGATATTTACTTAGGAGAAGAGAAGACTTAAGAGCTACATGATACTTCAAGTATTTGAAGGGTTCCTATGTGGAGGAGGGATTAGATTTTTTTTTTTTTCTGTTTGGCCCCAGAGGGCAGAACCAGGAACAACAGATAGAATTTGCAAGGTGGCAATTTAGCCTTGATGTCAGGAAACCTTTCCTAAGTTTCCAAAAGTAGAATAGGATGCATTGAGAGGTGTTGCATTCTGCCTCTGAGAGGTCTTCAAGCAGAGACTCGATGACAGCCTACTGGGTATGTTATAGTGGGGATTCTTTTGATGGACAGGGAAGACTAGATGGCTGTTGAGCTCTCAAATTCTGTGACTCTGTGAAGGTAATAAAATTATATTTTTTCATCCAGACTTACTTCGCTTCAGATTGATCATCCAGCCAATGACTAAATTAGTGAGACTAAAGTACAGAAATAACAATGAGTCGTGAGCACCATGATTTTGTGCAACTAAGCTAAATTTGCATCTGCGGTGATGTCTTGGAATGCGAAAAGAGTATTTATAAAACTTATTTTCTTCCTAAGTTGAGAATAAGAGATGCTGAAGTTAAAGCCAGAAATAGAAAGGGATAGACATGATACAGCAGAAAAAGAACCAGCCTGGGAATCAAGAACATTTGGTGTGCTACTAGTAGTGAATCATTATGGTGCCCCATGCCTGTCATCCCTGCTCCTGGGGAGGCTGAGACCGTTGCATGGCTTAAACTTGGCTGCTACAGTGGGCTCCATTACTTTCCTAAGTGTGGACATCCAATAAAACAGTAAGTCTATCCCTGATTTGTAGTATTTGTCAAAATCAGAGGGGCAAATGCTCACACTGAAGATTTAATAATCAGCTTCTTATGAGCCAATGTGAACTGGCTCCAAGACACCTCTGTGCACTCATAATACCCACTTACATGCCTCTTTCAGAAGTTATGTTAATTTGTTTCTGAGCAGGATGTTCCAGTGTTGGCCATCTACTTAATGACAGCAGAGATATGAGGCAATATGACTTTAAGGAATTAATGTGTATGTATGTCTGAAAGAATGTCTGTTTAAAATACATGTACACGTGCATATATATGCATATACATGGCTGTCTATATATCTATATTATACATGTGTATACATGCATACACACATACACACAAATATATCTATAAATACACACATATATATGGATGTTTATAGTTTAAATTAGATGATTTTTTGGGGGTGCCTCTTTGGCTTTATGAATGCAAACCAAGCATACCTGTTCCAGATTCTGTTAAGCTTGGGATACTCAAAGGTTTATGACAAATAGCTCTTCAGAGATGATTTCCTTCATGTTTCTTAAGAACCTGAATTAAAAACTGATTTTGTTACAATCTGGTTAGACACATAATTTCATCTGTTTCAGTCAATCAAAAGTTATGTTAATATGTTGGTCTCCTACTTAATGACAGTAGAGATGTCAGGCAATGTTAGCCTGAGGAGTTAATGTGTTAATCTAATCATCCAAATTCCATGTGCTCAGCATTGTAAACATTTAGCTGCAGGTCAACAAGGCTTCATAATAAATACTAATTCCCCCAGTCTCTGTATCCAGGGGTACACTGCTAAGTGCTTAACAAGCAGTTCTTTCAAAAAATGTATACCCAATAAACTTTTAAATTTAATCTGCATTAATATTTTGTCCATCACTTTGTTAAATATAGACAATCAGTAAAACAATAGATCAAGGCCTGATTTGTAGCATTTTCTGAAAATTTAACAATTGTCTGATGAGCAGGTGTGAGCTGGCTCTAGCATACTCCTGCTTCTATCTCAGGGTACAGAGCAAAGCAGAATGATTTCCACTGGTTCATTGCTCCCTCTTCCACCCCACTGCCAAACAAGCTATTGTTTTGGGTGAGGATAGGTAGAATGAATCAGGGAGACAGCCCAGATGGGGAACTAAAGGAGAAGAATAATTACTTCTATAGCACTTTAAATTTGGCAAAGTGCCTCAATCTCATAACAGCTTCATTAGCTATTTTCATTCCCATTTTATAGAGGAGAGAGTTCCTCTGTAGAGTGATCAAAGCATCAATAAGGTAACAGTTTTATATATTAGTGATCATCTAGTTCAACCCTCTCCTTTTACAGATGAAGAAACTGAGGTCAGAAAGTGAAATGACTTGCACAGCTAGGAAATGCCAAAGATTTTAATAAAAACCCTGGAGTCTTTTTACTCTACCCCACACCATCTAAATTGAGGAGAATGAGGTATGTGATGACACACAGGTGCTGTCTTGGGTCCTACACTGCTCATAGCAAAGGGATCTGGGGATGACTCCATGTGCTCCTAGAGCTTGGACAGATGCTCCTCCCAGGAACTATAACCAATTTTAGCTGAGCAGTATCACTACTCATTCAAGAGTGACCTCAGTCAGATTTACTTATAAGGAGTTATCAAGGAGCTTAGAACATCTCTGATCTTCTTGACCTCAGCACCAGCTGGTGCTAAAGAAAGACCAGATATACAGATACATATGATCAGCAAGCTGGTGTTGGCAGCTTGGTTGCCTGATCGCCTTTTTACCAATCAGGTTGCATATTGGCCTTTAAAAACCTTTCTTCTTCTTTTTCTTTTCAAGGCTGTTTTGAAAGATCCTTTTAACCAGGCTTCACATATACAAAAGTGTTGGGAACAGGGAAGTTTACACAGATGTGATTAGCCTCAGTCCCATATATCCCTCCTTCTTACCCCTATTCCTTAGCCCCCATCAGGAGTAGATACTTGGGGGCAAGAACTAGAATGGTCTTATAGGTCGTCTAGACAAGCTAACCTTATTTCACAATTTGAAAAACAGAGACTCCTAGAAATTAAGGGACTTGGCCCTAGCTAGTTAAGTGTCAGAATCAGGATTTAAACCCAGGTCTCTTTTGAATACAATTCTGGTGCTTTTTGTACCACACCATCCTTTCTAGCTTTATCCTTCAAAATTCATGCTATTTTTTAATATAATGGAAGGAAAGAGTTAGAAGCAATTTGGCTGTATGCTCCTTAAAAACAAGGACTACTAAGCCTTTACTTTTTTCTGATTTCACAGAATGTTAAATGTTAAAATTGGAAAGGACCTTAGAAGCTATTTACTCCATCCCTATTTTAAGTATCAATCAATCAACAAGCATTTAATAGACTCTTATTTTATCATAGGCATTGTGCTAAGCACTGGAAATGCAAAGCAAAAAACCATGACATCTTTAACAAGTGACCATCTAGCTTGCATATGAAAATGTCTAGTAATGGAGAACTCATTTTTGACTAACTACAATCATTAGGAAATTCTTCCTTATATTGAGCCAAAATTTACATCCTAGCAACTTCTTTACCCATTGGTCCTAGTGTTTCTCTATTCTTTCTTCAAACAGACTAAGTCTAATCTTTCTTCCATGTGACAACCCTTTAAACATTTGGAAACAGTTATCATGGTCTCCCAAGCCTTCTCTTCTCCTAGCTAAATAACTTCATTTGCTTCCATGGATCCACTCAGTATAGCATGCTTCCAAGTTGGTCCCTTTCTTTTGAACTAGGTCCAGTTTATTAATGTCCCTCCTAAAATGTGGCCCCAGAGTTAGATCTCAGCAAAGAGCAGGTGTTTAGCAAATGCTTATCAACAGACAGACCTAGTGTTAAGATGAAGAAGTTTTCATTTGCCCTCATGAATTTGTGTTCAGTGCCAGCTCTGCCAAAAGAGACTTGTGAATTAACAATTCTATAAATAGTCACGCTTGCTCGGCACCAGTCACTCTGTGTTCCAGGCTGCAAAATGGATGACGTTATATCAGCTGTCAGTCTCTCTCTGGGCTTTCTCCAGCTAATGAAAAAATGTTCACTTTATTTTTATTTTTACAGAGGAAGAATGCGTCATTCAAACCCATCACAGAAACATCTGTCGTGTTTTCAACCCAGGAAAGGGAATTTTGGTCAATAGAAAAGGTACTTGCTTTTGCCAGCTGGTTTAGAGGATATCAGACCTTGAAGATATCTTTATGTTAGGAGAAGCCTTGTGCTAATTTCACAGAGGTGAAATTGGTGACTTAAATTAGAAACTTTAAAAAATGTTGGACTATTTGTAAATCTAATAAAAATTCCCTAGGAAGGGAGTTTTAAATATATACATATACAAATGTATATGGTCTAAACATCTCCAATCTCTTAGTGATGTTTAAATTCTTAATTTATATTCACACATACTTTTTTAAAGAATTCAATTTACCTAATGCTGACAGATGCAAAGGTATGTTTCTCATAGGTAGAGATGATTTAATAAGCCACTTTTTAAAACAATTGACCTTCTCCAATTGACCTCTCCTTTACTATAGTTTAGATTAAATACAACAAAATATATCTAGTCTATTTTTGGAAACATGCTAAAATTCTTCTAAGCATATATACAGATGGCTTCTTGTAGGGCTCTTGTTATACTCCAAAAAAGAAATTATTATACATGGCTCATTATTTTTTAAGGTTTTGTTCTTTCTCCCATACAGAGGAAAGCGACAGACACATTTGGGAAGAATAAATGAATGAAGAGAGAGGGAAGAGGACTAGAAACGTAAAGGGTCCTAAATACCTGAGTTTGCGGAGGAAAAGAGTAAATTCTTTGGGTTATATCAATGCCTGAGTAAAGCTCTGATTGAACCAAACCATATAGTCTTTGTAGTGTAGAATGAGCAATCTCCCTTTCTGTCCTCTCTCCCAACCCTTGCCAACCACCATGGCCCACTCCAAACAGTAGAACTCACTGATGTCAGCCTGAATAGACCTCTTGCCTGCTCTGGGCCTCAGTTTCTCCATCTATAAAATAAAGGAACAGGACTAAATCATCTCTAGATTGTCTCTTCCAACTCCTTGTGTCTGATAGTGTTTTCAGGCTACACTGACTTTGCTTTTGACCCTGGAGCAAAGTGTTATCAGAAGGGGAGTGATGGAGAAACAAAAAATAGAGGGCCTATACTAATGTACTCACTCCACTGACCAAGCAAATGTACTGGCTAGAGAAGGTATCATTTTTGTCTCTAGTGTTGTTCTTTAAAAATAAACAATGGTTTGACCAAGGTAGTTGGTTCCTTTTCATTCACAGTATTCAAGCAAATTGGATATGTTATATGAGAGATATGGATTCATTTATAGATTTGACTGGGTGGACTTTGAGGTCTCACGTAACTGTGAGATTCTACAATTCTATATATGCTTAAAACTAAAAACTATTATTCAAATAAGAAACATTGGATGCGTTATCACTCAAAACAGATATAAAGAAGGGATTACAACTCTACTTCTCTTTCAACGTTTAGGAGTATTAGCAGTAGTAATAAAGAACAATAAAGAAATTAAAAGAATAAGCACTGGCACTTTAGAAGTAAAAATATTCACATTTCTAGAAAGCATGGTTGTATGTTTAGGAAATCTAAGGCACTAGACCCCTCCACCCCCCCAAAAAAATTGACATAAGTGACATAGTGACATAAGCAAAAATGACATTATATTATAGCTAAATCTAAAAAAAATCCTACATGCATTTCAATATCTAGTCAACAAAGTAAAAGCCTTGGGGACTACACTGTCAGAGGAGAGCCCAATCAGCCTTAGGTGTGACTAGTTCTCATCAATATCTGACTCTCCTTGTTCCGTGGTTTCCTCCTGCTAGAGACAGACAGACGGACACAAACAAGCAGGGCTTTTTTCCAGAGCTCTACATTTCCTAGGAACCTGAGGTCTGGGCATGGGTCCCCTCTGCCATGTTCTGAATGGGTAGATCCAATTGCAGACACATAAACTTAGAACATTTGATATATCTCTGTTCGGATAGCCTGTTGACACCTCAAACTCAGCATGTCTCAAAGTGGGGTTATCTTTCATTATTAACCTGTTACTCTTCCTAACCTCACTATTTCTGTCAGTGACATTTTTATTCCAACTAGGTCCCAAGTTTGAAATCTTGGTAAAAACTCCTTAAGGTCAATTATTATTTTGCTTTCTTTTTATCTCAAGAGTCTAGTACAGTGCCTTTCTTTTCTGGGACCGGGTTTTTACAGATTTCTATGTCATCTTCTGACAGTTTGGATATTTTATATTTTTGAAAGTAGTCTCTTTCATAGTCTTGGTTTTGTTTGCATATGACTATGCATAGTAGTTTCTGATTATTCTTTTTATTTCTTTTGGTTAGTTGTGATTTAACCTTGCTCATTTGCTCTTTTATTGATTTTTGCCCTCTTCTTTTTAATTAGATTAACTAAAAGTTTATCAAATTTATTAGTCCTTTCAAAGAACCACTTTTTAGTTTTATTTACCATATTTATGAATTTTCTGTTTATAGTTTATTTCTTCTCTAAGTTAATATTTTCTCTTTTGTGCATAATTAAGTTTGTTTTTTATTGGCTTTTCTAATTTTAAAAATGCATATTTAGTTCATTAATCTCCTTTTCTCTTTTGTTAATGCATGTTTGTAGTGTTATGGTTTTTCCTCTGAAGACTGCTTTCGCTGCATCTAAGAAATTTCAGTATGTTGTTTCACTATTATACTTTCATATGATTATTGTTTCTTTGATTTGTTCTTTAACCTACTTATTTAGGATTTCATTGTTAACTCTTTATCTGGGTCTGTTTCTACTGTGGTTCCTGAATCAATGCCTTTTTTATTGTGTTAAGGTCTATAAAGGATGTATTAACTACTACTTCCTTTTTACATTTGTTTGCAATGTCAGTTTTTGTAAAAGTTCTAAGGGGTGTTGAAAAACATGTATGTTCTTTTTCTCTAGCAATTTAATAGTTCTATATGTTTTTTCCTTTTGTTTATCTTTCTATTAGACATTCAAAACTGAGAGGGAAATTCAAGTTTCCTATCACTGTTGTATTATTGTTTATACATTGTGGTAGTTCAATTAATGGTTTTCTTTATGAATTTAAATGCTAAGACATTTGGAGCTAAGACATTTGATATTTAATATCAAAATTGGTTTGCTGTCTATAGTTCCTTTCAGCATTATGTGGTTTCTTATTTAATTTTTGAATGTTTGGGTTTTTTTTTTGTTTGTTTGTTTTTGCAGGCAATGGGGGTTAAGTGACTTGCCCAGGGTCATACAGCTAGTAAGTGTCAAGTGTCTGAGGTTGGATTTGAACTCAGGTACTCCTGAATCCAGGGCCGGTGCTTTAACCATTGTGCCATCTAGCTGCCCCTGAATGTGTTTGTTTTTACTTTGTCAGATAGTATCATTGCAACTATTGCTTTTGGGGATTCACTTCATACATAGGAAAAATGTTTTCTAGCCCTTTAGTCATATTTATTGTATCTCTTTGTTTTTTAAATGTTTCTTGAAAGCAACAGATTGTGGGGGTTTGTTTTCTAATCTTTCCCTCTTTTTTGTTGTTTTATTGGATTGTTTAATCTATTCACAATTAAAGTTATAAGTTAGTTTATATTTTCCTCCATTAGTCTCTAATATTAAGGTTTTTCCCCAAGTTATACTTTCCCCCTTTTTTCACTGTAAAAACAATATTATGTTTATTCATTTTAGCTTAATCTTTTAAAATTTAATACTATTCCCAATGATTCTCTTCTCCTCATTCTCATTTTCCTCCTTCCCATCCCAAGCCTTTGGAGTTTTGCTTATTAGTTCCCTTTTCTTTTCTGTTTTTATTTGATTATTTAATTCTTTCCTTCTCTTTTCCTGTATTAGTACAATAGATTTCCCCCTTCCTTTCATATAGTTTACTGTTATTCAATGGTTTAAAGTTTTCTTTTTTATACCCCTTTCCAGAGAGTATTTCTCATGCTTTTCATCCCCCAATTTATTATTTATTTTTGGCATTCATTTTTTTAAGTTTTGAGTTCTGAATTCTCTTCTTCCTTCTCATTCCCCCTTTACCCATTATGAAAGTCAGAAATGGGATATCAATTATACATATGAAATCATGTAAAACACACTTCCATATATGTATAAAAAGTTCAAGAGACATAGTTTTGGGGTAATTAATCATTTTATTAATAATGCTAGTGAGTAATTGATAAAAGGGGTCAGTGGCACTCTTGAATGCCAAAGACCCTTCATGGAGCCCACTCATAACTTATATGTTTTTGATTTGGAACTATACCCAAAGGGATATAGAACTGTGCATACCCCTTGAAATAGCAATACTGGGGCAGCTAGGTGGCATAGTGGATAGAGCACCAGCCCTGGAGTCAGCAGTACCTGAGTTCAAATCCGGTCTCAGACGCTTGACACTTACTAGCTGGGCAAGTCACTTAACCCCAATTGCCTCACCAAAAAACAAAAAACAACCCCCTTCCAAAATAAACAAAACAAACAAACAAACAAAAAAGAATAGCAATACCACTGCTGGTCTATATCTCAAAGACATCCCTCAAGAGAGAAAAAGACCTATTTGTGGCTAAGAATCAATTGGGTTATGGCTAAACAAGCTATGGTATATGATGGTGATAGAATATTACTGTACTATAAGAAATGACAAGCAGGACAATTTCAGAAAAGCCTGGAAAGACTTATATGAACTAATGTGTAATGAATTGAGCAGAACCAAGAGAACGTTGTGCACAGTGACAGCAATATTTGATGAAAAACTGTGAATGACAACTATTCTCAGCAATACAATGATCCAAGACAATCCCAAAGGACTAATGATGAAGCATACTATCCACCTCCAAAGAAAGAACTGATATTGATTGAACACAGACTGAAGCATGCTATTTTTCACTTTCTTCCATTTTTTCTTTTATTCAAGTTTTCTTATACAACATTACTAATATGGCGTTTTATATAATTGTGCATGTATAACCTATATCTGATTGCTTACAACCTCAGGAAGCAGGGAAAGAAGGGAGGGAAGGAGGAATAAAATTTGGAATTCAAAACTTTAAGTAATAATGCTGATTATTTTTTAAAATTTTATATGCTTTTAGAAGAATGGGTAGTCCTGAGGGTGGAAATTAATTCTGATTGGTTAACAATTAATGAGAATGAGTATTATAATGAGAGGTACACTTATTCTAATGAGGGACTGGGGGACATGACTTTGGCACTCTTGCTTCCAGATCACCCCTAGCCTTGGGCAATCTAGACAAAGGATCTACCAGCTCAAACCTGAGTAGAACACAATGGGCTTGCCCCCTTGGATGGAGTCTGAACAAGATTGAGGAGAAAGTAAATCCAATCTCATTATCAGCAATGTCCTTCAGATGCTGATTTAACCCAGTATAGAATGAGGAGGTAGGAAGGGAAAGCTCTCCAAATCTCTCCAATAATTGATTATCTAATAATTATTTCTCTCCCATATTAGCCATGTTGCAAAAAAGCAAGAAAAAAAATTTAAAAGTATGCTTCATTCAATCTGCATTCAGACCCACCAGTTCCTTTTCTGGAAGTGGTTAACATTTTTCAGCATAAATCCTTTGGAATTGTTTTGAATCATTGTATTGATTAGAATATCCAAGTCATTCACAGTTGATCATTGTATAATATTGCTGTTGCTATGTACAATGTTCTTTGGGCTCTGTTCACTTCACTTTGCATTGGTTCATATGTCTTCCTAGGTTTTTCTGAAACCATCCCGTGAATTATTTCTTATAGTACAATAGTTGTTTTTCAGTCATGTCAGACTCTTTGTGACCCAATTTGAGGTTTTCTTGACAAAAATACTTGGAATGGTTTGTTAAAATATTATTAGGAGACACCCTATTTTCTAGAGCTGAGGCCCAGGAAGCAAGCTGTGCCCTGAGCTTGACACTACAACAATCCTTTGCGCTCACTCTCTGGATGAAAACTGCTACAACTAAATCACAGAGCTGATGGTCCTTGAACTTGGGGAAGCACCAACAGTCCCAGACATGAAGTCCTGCTATAAATGGACATTTTGTCACTAGACAACCTTGCCTTGTTGTTGCTGCTGTGTCTCACTGTTGCTGTTGTGCCTTACCACTGTTGTCATGCTACACCATTTGACTCTTTGTCTAGCTACAAATACATAGAACAAGGTGTGGCCCCATTGCTTAGGGTACCTCCACCCCATATGCCCCCAGCATATATGTCTACCCTCTTTGCTTGCAAGCAATTTCCCTCACTTTGAAATTAAACTCCTGTTTGATTCCTGACTCTCCTGTCTCTAGCCTTCTCTGTTTGGCTCTGGCCATCCACAGATTAGAGACTGGTTCAGTTCAGTTGACAGGTTTGCCATTTCCTTCTCCAGCTCATTTTACAGATGAGGAAACTATATTCCATCACAATCATATGCTACAACTTGTTCAGCAATTCCCCAATTGATGAGAAACTCCTCAATTTTGAATTCTTTGCCATCACAAAAAGAGCTGATGATACACACATACACACACACACATATATATATAATATATATATATATATACATATAAATACACACATATGTACATATAGATCCTTTTCCTTCAATCTCTTTGGCATACAGATTTAGTAGTGGTATTTCTGGGTCAAAGGATGTGCACAGTTTTATAGCCCTTTAGGCATAGTTCCAACTTGCTCTCTAGAATGATGGAGTTCACAACTCCATCAACAATGTATTAGTTTCCCAATTTTTCTGCATTCTAACATTTATCATTTTCATTTTATATTAAATTAGCAAATCTGATAGGGGTAGGGTGGTAACTCAGGATTGTTTTAATTTGCATTTCTCTAATCAATAGTGATTTAGAGCATTTTTTCATATGACTATAGATAGTTTTGATTCGTTCTTCTGAAAGCTGCCTGTTAATATCTTTTGACTATTTATTAATTGAGAAATGACTTTTACTTTTAAAATTTGATTCAATTCCTTATATATTTGACAAATGAAGTATTTTTAGAGAAAGTTGCTGTAAATTTCCACTGTACCTCATCCAGTCTCATGCTTTCCTTCTAATCTTGACTGAATTGTGTGTGGTTTTGTGTCTGCTAAAACTTTCCAATTTAATTTAATCAAAATTTTCCATTTTACACCCTGTGATCCTTTCCATCTCTTGTTTGGTCATAAATTTCTCCCTTACTCATAGACTTGACATATAAAGTTCTCCATGCTCCCTTAATTTACTTATGAAATAACCCTTTATGTTTATATTATATACTCATTTTGACTTTATTTTGTTATACAATGTGAGATGTTGATCTATGCCTAGTTTCCATCAAACTGCTTTCCAGTTTTCCCAGCAATTCTTGTCAAATAGTGAGTTGTTTTCCCAAAAGCTTGGATCCTTGGATTTATTAAATGCCAGATTACTATGGTCATTTACTATGTGTTGTGTACCTAATCTATCCCACTCATCTACCACTTTTATTTCTTAGCCAGTACCAGTTTTTTTAAAAGTGATTACTGCTTTGTAATACTTTTGAGATCTGGTACTACTAAGCCACCTACCTTCACATTTTTTCCCTCATTGTTTTCCTTGATATTCTTGACCTTTTGTTCTTCCAGACAAATTTTGTTATTATTTTTTCTAGCTCTATACGTTTTTTGGTAGTTTGATTGGCATGGCAAATTATATGTAAATTAATTTAGATAGAATTGTAATTTTTATTATATTGAGGGGCCTACCCATGAGCAATTAATTTTTCTCCTATTGTTTAGATCTCTTTACTTGTATGAAAAGTGTTTTGTAATTGTGTTCATATAATCCCTGGGTTTATTTTAGCAGGTAGACTCCAAACTATTTTATATTTTAAATGGACTTTATTTTTCTATCTCTTGCTGCTGGACTTTCTTGGTAATATATTGTAATGATGATGATTTATGTGGGTTTATTTTATAAACTGCAACTTTGCTGAAATTGTTAATTGTTTCAACTAGTTTTTAGTTGCTTCTCTAGGATTCTCGAAGAGTACCATTATATTATTTGCAAAGAATGATAGTTCTGTTTCCTTATTGACAATTTTAAGGCCTTCAATTTCTTTTTCTTGTCTTATTGCTAGAGCTAGCATTTCTAGTACAATATTGAATGATAGGGGTGACAATGAACATCTTTGCTTTACCACTGATCTTATTGATAAGACTTCTAGCTTATTCCCATTACAAATGTTTGCTGATGATTTTGGACAGGTATTACCTATCATTTAAAGGAAAGTTTCATTTATTCCTATGCTTTCTAGTATTTTTAATAGGAATGAATGTTATATTTTATTGAAAGCTTTTTCTGCATCTATTGAAATAGTCATAATTTTTGTTATTTTTATTGTTGATATAGTCAATTATACTGATAGTTTTCCTAATATTAAGTAAGTCCTGTATTCCTGGTATAAATCATACCTGGTCATAATTTATGGTCATTGTGATATATTGTTATAAGCTCTTTTCTAGTATTTTATTTACAATTTTTGCATCAATATTCATTAGGGAAATTGGTCTATAATTTTCTTTCTCTGTTTTGGCTCTCCCTGGTTTAGGTATCAGCACTATAGTTGTGCCATAAAAAGAAATTTGATAGGACTCCTTCTTTGCCTATTTTTCAAAATAGTTTATGTCAATTAGAATTAATTCTTCTTTAAATATTTTGTAGAATCCATTTTGAATCCATCTATTCCTGGAGATTATTTTTCCTTAGGGAGCTCATTGATGGCTTGTTCAATTTCTTTGTCTAAGATAGGGCTATTTAAGTATTCTATTTTCTCTTCTGTTAATGAGGATAATTTCTACTTCAAAAAACATTTATCTATTACATTTAAATTGTCATATAATTGGGCAAAATAGTTCTTAATAATTGCTTTAATTTCATCTTCATTGGTGGCACATTCACCCTTTTCATTTTTGATAACCTGGTTTTCTTTCTTTTTAAATAAACCAAATTAACCAATGGTTTAACTATTTTATTTTTTCCTAAAAAACCAACTCTTAGTTTTATTTATTAGTTCAATAGTTCTCTTATTTTCAATTTTTAAAATCTTTCCTTTAATTTTTAGGATTTGCAATTTGGTGTTCAGCTGGGGCTTTTAAATTTGTTTTTTCCTAGTTTTTTAAACTGCATGTCCAATTCATTGATCTCCTCTTTCTCTATTTTATTGATCTAAGATTTAGTCATATAAATTTTTCCCTGAGTGCTGTTTTGGCTGCATTCCATAAATTTTCTTTCTTTTCTTTTTTTGTGCAGTAATGGGGGTTAAGTGACTTGCCCAGGGTCACACAGCTAGTAAGTGTCAAGTGTCTGAGGTTGGATTTGAACTCAGGTACTCCTGAATCCAGGGCCGGTGCTTTATCCACTGTGCCACCTAGCTGCCCCCCATTCCATAAATTTTCATATGTTATCTTATTATTGTCATTCTTTTTATGCAATTATCGATTCTTTTTATGATTTGTTCTTTGACCCACTATTTCTTTAGGATTAGATTATTTAGTTTCCGATTAATTTTTCCACCATTCTTCTTTTTTTTTTTTTTCTGGGGCAATGAGGGTTAAGTGACTTGCTCAGGGTCACACATCTAGTAAGTATCAAGTGTCTGAGACTGGATTTGAACTCAGGTCCTCCTGAATCCAGGGCCAGTACTTTATCCACTGCACCACCTAGCTGCCCCCCTCCAATTAATTTTTAATATATATTTCCATAGCCCTTTATTGAATGTAAGTTCTATTGCATTATCATCTGAAAAGGATACATTTAATATTTCTGCTCTTCTATATTTGGTTGTGAGGTTTCAATGCCACAATACATTGTTAATTATTGTGTAGGTACTATGTATTACTGAGAAAAAAGTATATTCCTTTCTATTCCCATTCAATTTTTCCGGAGGTCTATCATATAAAACTTTTCTAAAATTCTGTCCATCTCGTTAGCTTTTTTCTTATTTATTTTATAGTCAGATTTATCTAGTTCTGAGAAGGGAAAGTTCAGATTCCCCCCTAATATAGTTGTACTGTCTACTTACCCCTGTAAATCATTTAACTTTTCCTTTAAGAATTTGGATGTTATACAACTTGGTGTGTATACATTTAATACTGATATTGTTTCATTGCCTATAGCACCTTTAAGCAAAATGTAGTTTTATTCTTTATCTCTTTTAATTAGGTCTACTTTTACTTTTGCTATGTCTGAGATCATGGTTGCTACTCCTGATTTTTCTTTCTAACTTCAGTTGAAGCATAATAAATTCTTCTCCAGCCCCCTATTTTTGCTCTATATTTGTCCCTCTGTTTCAAATGTGTTTCTTGTAAACAACATATTGTCGGATTCTGGTTTCTAATCTATTTTGTTATAATGCTTCCATTTTATGGGCGAGTTTATCCAATTCTCATTCATAGTTGTGATTACTGTGTATTTTCCTCCATCCTATTTTTTCCTTGTTTATCCTTCTCTCCCTCCTTTTTCACCCTGTCCTTCCTCAAAAGTCTGCATTGCTTCTGATCACTGCCTCCCTTAATCACTCTCTATCAGCCCCACCCTCTTCTTTCTTTTATCCCCTTCCTTTCCTACTTCCCTGTAGGGTAAGATAGATTTCTCTATTAATTTGAGTGTGTATATGATTTACTCTTTGAGTCAATTCTGATAAGTGTAAGGTTCAAGTGTTGCCCCTCATACACAATATCCCCTTTCATCTGCTTCATTTTTCTCTACTATAGAAGCTTTTTAAAAATGCTTCATTTATGTGAGATAATTTTCTCCATTTTAAAGTTGTTTGAAGGAGAATGTTGGAAGAGTTCGACTGAGTTTTTACTTCTACTCTGCCATCTTGGCTCCTCCCAACCCTTTTCATTTTTTAGCCTCCATTTCTGGTTACTCTAGACCATCATTCCCTTGTTCATGGTAACTATCCTTATCTAGTCCCTCTTTATTCTCTGTGTCACAGCCTCCACTGCAGGCTCTTCTTTCCAAGAGACTACATGAATCACCTTCCCCTCATTGCTAGTCCTAGTTGATCAGCGCATATCACAATCTTTCTTATATCCTTCTTCCCCCTACTCCCCCAACACTTCATGTACCCTTTCATTTTGGAATTTAGTCCCACAAAAAACATTGATTCTTTTTTTTTTTTTTTAGTGAGGCAATTGGGGTTACGTGACCTGCCCAGGGTCACACAGCTAGTAAGTGTCAAGTGTCTGAGGCCAGATTTGAACTCAGGTACTCCTGACTCCAGGGCCGATGCTCTATCCACTGCACCACCTAGCTGCCCCATTGATTCATCTTTAAGTGAGGTACTGTGAGGCTTAGTTCATGATGCTCCAGCCCAGCTCTTCACCATTATTTCCACCTAACTTCTACTTTCACCCATGTCCTTGTGTGCATTTAGAAAGAAGCCTCATACTGGTCTCTCTAATGTCATTCTGTCACTGTTGCTGTACTTGGCTGCTGTATTCATTTGCTCCTCTTGCATTTCCTTTGTCTTGCATGTTTGAGAAGTAAATAATCTCTTTAATTGTGGTTTTCTTTCTAAGAATTTTTAAGATGCCTCTTTAATATTGAACATCAATCATTTTTTCCTTTATTGTTAAGCTCATATTTGCAAGGTAGATTACCTTGTACAATGTCTTGAGCTCCATTGCTCTTTCTATTTCCTCCTGCATTTTCTGGTGGGTATAGAATAATCTTGTGTTATTAAAATTTCCTTTCATTTATATTTAAGCCTGGTAGCTTGAAGAATTTATCATTACCCAATTAATTGTTAAATTTCACCACTAAGTGTCTTAAAGTTTGCAGCTTTGGGTTTTTGTTTTTGTTTTTTCCTGGAAATGATCTATGTGTTCTTTCAATTGGCACTTTGTTTTATGTGTTTAGACCTGCAAAGTTTTCTTGTATTATTTCTTGTATTTTGGTGTTCAGAGTTTTTTTTTTAAATGTATACTTCTGGGACAGCAGTAATCCTTAGGTTATCTCTGTGCATCCTGTCTTCAAGATCGATATGTTTTGCTTCATGAAGAATGTGTTTTGTGCTAAGATTATTGGAATTTGGCTGACTCATTCGGAGGGGCCACACCTGGCATGCCCTGAAGTGACATATGCTGCTAAGGTCAGAAGGAGAAACCACTCTCCATAGGCAGGTTTTGAAGGACCTCCCCTTTTGGGGGAGGAAGATTAAATGCTTGCTGAGGGGAGCTCGCTGCTCTTGTGGAGTTCTCTTTTCCTCCCAGTGGCATGAGCAGGAGCCACAGCAGATGAGTCATTCAAGCCTGGCTGTAAGCTGTTCTTTCCATTGAAGCTATGAGCTCCAGGTGGTGAGTTAAAATACAAACTGTGCTCTTTTGAATAGACTTAGGTTAAGCTAGGAAGATTATCCATATTTCTTTTCCCCTATTCCCTTGTTTTTGATTTAATTAATTTCACCTTTGCTGTTTACTTTATTCTCCTTAATAAAACCCGATTCATTTGTGGAACAGAGGCTGTTAGGATTCTTTCTTATTGGTCTGGAAGAAATATCTAAAAAGGCAGTTTGGAGGGGAGGGAACTTTGAACCGAGAGGTCCCTCATTATTTCCAGGACCCCAATATTATGGCGAGCCACTTAATTAACTCTCCATATATTAAATTTGGCTCCCACAGTTTTAATATTATTGCTTTTGGATTCTCTTCTTCCAGATTGTCCTTCACTTTTTCCTGGTCAGAAGGCAAGCAGGCCTGTGGTTGCTTGCAAACCAGAGCACAGACCAGGGGAGTGGTGAACATGCCTCTCCTTAAATCGTACTACCTAGGACCCCCTGAAGCTTGGGACAGTGTGGCCTGGATGCAGTGCCCCACTTTAAGAAGGAGTTAAAAGTCAAGAAATAGGCAGGCAAAATGAGAGGACAGAGAAAGATGCTGACCCTAGAAAACTTTGGTGACAAGAAATATTAAAATCCACTCTCAGAAGATAACAGATTGTCCTTTACTTCTGTATATATGCTGAGTGATTATGAATTAGATATTATTTCACAGAGTTTTTACCTTCTTTTGGGTTCTTGGTGTCCTATGGAGAAAGCTGAAGTTGTCATACCTTGGCTTATGATTTCTGTTTTATAAAGGATAGAGAGGCCATTAACACTGGGGAAAAGGTTTGGTCCTCCATTTGTTGGTCACATAAACTAGAAGTTTTACACAGTGAATTTCTTACACATTGTAAGTACTTAATAAATATTTATCAAATTGGTTTATCTTTGGTTCTTCCCATTTCATTACCTCTCGTATCCAGTTGGTTACTAGACCCTGTTCATTCTACATCCACAGTATCCCATCCATTCTATCTTCTTTATTCCTACTGCTATTGTCCCAATTTAGCACAGGCATATAGGAATAATAATGGTTGGCATTTAAATAACACTTTAAGGTTTGTAAAGTGCTTTATTAATTTGTGTTAACTGATTTGATCCTCACAACAACCCTGTGGGGGTGGATGCTATTATTATCTCTATTTTACAAGTGAGGAAACTGAGGTTGAGAAAAGTTAAATGACTTGTTCAGGGTCATACATGTCTGAGACTGTATTGGAACTCAAGTCTTCCTGACTCTGGGTCCAGTGCTCTGTTCCCAGTACCATCTAATAAATGCCTTACCTATCTACTGTAAGCCTTCATCCCCACATACTTGTACTATTATAATAGCCTCCTTACAGATCTTCCTCTTTCTACTTTACCCCTTATTCAAATCATTTTTCATACTATTCTCAGACAGATATTCTAGAGATCTGCTGAAAAATCTTCAATGACCCTTTTGCTTTGCAGGTAAAATTAAAATCCCTTTGAGTGATATTCAAGGCCCTCTATAATCTTATATCACCATTGCTTTTTCATCCTACTCTGCTCCATGTTCTCCATGCTCCAGCTACACTGTACTATCCCTTGCACCCCGGAACACATCCTATCCTCTCTGTCACTGTGCTTTTTTCACATGCTGTTCCCCATGCCTGGAATGTACTCCCCTTCTCCATCACCTGTTGGATTCCTACCCATCTTTTAAAACCCAAGTGCAATCCATCCCCTCCTTGAAGTTTTCTCTAATCCCTCTAATCTGTACTGACCTTTTACTTCTTAGACCTCATGCCATACTCTATTTCATCTCCCTCTAATCCATTTATGTATAGTTATCTCTGTGTTTCTAGACATCTCTATTAGCTCATAAACTTTATGAGAAATGCAGTTATGTTTTAGGGGCAACATGGTGCAGTGGAAATGAGCACTGGATTTAGAGTCAAAGATCTTGGGTTTGAATTTAGATTTTGCTCCTTGACCTAGGGAAAGTCACATAACACTTCCGGACCTCGGTTCCTCACTTGTATAATGAAATGGTTGAACTATATGATCTTTAAATCTATGTCTCTAAGATACTATGTCCCTTTGGTGCTATATTGATAGTTTTCTTTGTATTAATATGATCTCATCTCTGTTCTATTGATTGTAAGTTCCATGAGGGAAAACACTGATTCATTTTTGTCTTTGTACCTTGAGAGCCTAGCAAAGTGTCTGGCACATAGAAAGCACTTATGAATATTTGATTGATTAAAAAATTTATCATATGTATATTTATTCTTTTAAAAAATATACTGGGGCAGCTAGGTGGTGCAGTGGATAGAGCACAGGTCCTGGAGTCAGGAGTACCTGAGTTCAAATCCGGCCTCAGACACTTAACACTTACTAGCTGTGTGACCCTGGGCAAGTCACTTAACCCCAATTGCTTCACTAATATATATATATATATATATATATATATATATATATATATATATATATATATATATACACACACATATATATATACTATAAGCTTTGTAAAGGTATGTTGTTGTTCAACAACATGTGTTCTTATTTCCTTCCTATTTCTTTGTAGTCTTTTGTTCTTCTGTGTAGCCAATAAATTTTGATGGGCTGATAGGTTCTGGTCCCCTTGATCTAAAGCCCTTTGTGCTTAAAATTTAGCCTGAACCACAGATATATGTTAGGGGGTGAAGAAAGACAAAAATTATTTTAGGGGGACCTGACAATCTTTCTTTATGTATTTAATGGAAAGAATTGGTTCTGGTTCTGGGCAAAATTTGCAAAACACAGAAATCCCATCCTATCTTCACTTAATTAGTAGATAGAATTGGGAACTATGGAGAACCAAGACAGAAGAAGGTAAAGGTATTATGGTATATATGGGTGATTTCCCTGAAATGCTCCCAGGGTGGGGGACTATCATGAATGGCTGAATCAAGTAGCAGCTGATTTCATGGATACATTTAGTATGTAGTGAGAATGAGTGGAAGGAATGCAAATGAGACACTAGGTAAAATTGGGATGAACTGCTGTTGTTGCTTGAAGAGGGTATGGTGCAGCTGGGCACCTGTAAAGGACTGGTCTCATTTTCCTCACATTGTGTCATTGTTGGGGGGGGTGTTCATGTGTATCTGTGGTGGTCTAGGGTCATTGTTTATGCTGCTATAGAGCCCACCTATAGTGTGTGCTGGAAATGGGGAACTAAGTTGTGGTGAAAGACATGGTCTCATCTTGTCTGAATCCTAACAATTGAGCTTCATCCCAGTTTCCAATCCATAGAGAAGTGTGGCTAGTGGTTAGCATCAAGCAGTGAGCAACCACTCTCTTCCCACTTAAATCTATCTTCTCTTTTTGGTCTCAGCAGTTTGTCAGGATATTAGTCCCCATGATGTTAGTATCTAAAACTTCTTTGATGTCTTGACCTTTACAATATTAGCTTTATTTTAATAGTCTAGTCTTGATTACTACAAAGATTCAAAGGAATGACTTTCTAAGGGTGAAATTTCAGGGCTTATCAGGTCAGTAGGTAAGATATTATTCAAACAGTAAAGCATTCTTGAGGTACTCAATGACATCTTGTAGGTGGTCATTACTTCACTTCCAGTAAAGTTGGCTGCTGAAAGTATTACTGTTTGGTCCTGCCTAGTCAGTGAACAAATATTTATCAAGGGCCTACTATGTGCCAAACATGGTACTAAGCTCCAGAGATACAACAAAAGATAAAAAATAGTCCCTGCTGTCAAGAACTTCATAGACGGATGGGAGTAGACAATATGAAAACAACTGGACAATCACGATATGGACAAGATCAATTGGAGACAGTCCATAGAGGAAAGATGCTTGCATTAGCAGAAATAGGAAAGGCTTCTTGCAGAAGGGGAGATTTTACTTGGAACTTGAAGGAAACTGGGGGCAGAAATGATCAGCATGGAGGACAGTCAGTGAAAATGTCTGAGGTCAGGAGTCAGAGTGTCTTCTTTGAGGAACAGCAAGGAGGCCAGTGTCACTGCATTGAAAAATAGCAGAGTAAGGTGTAATGCAATTAGAAAGGTAGGACAGGGTCATTTCATGAAGACCTTTGAATGCAGGAGGATTTTATTTGATCCTGAGGTGATAGTATTAAAACCAGTACTTCCAGAGTGAAAAAGAGAGACTGGAGAAGACACAACAATTAAATTAAAATTGTTAATATTATCTAGTGAATTGGGGGATACTCTAGACATCTAGACTGCCCCCAGAGTATCCAGATGCAAATTCACTAACCAAAATGTGAACTATTTGGACCCTTTTTTTCCCTCCCAAACCTGAGCTTTAAAAGGAATGATAGACCAAGGCAGAGTAATTCAACTGGGAGAGGCTGATCAGGGAAGAAAAGTAAGTAAGCAAACAGCTGAGAGCTTCCCATTAGTATTAATTTAGGCATCAAAAGGAAGCCTGATAGCATGATGAAAGTAGCAGTCAAAGACCTCCGTTGTAGGAACAGAAGATAATAAGGCAGAATTAAAGAACTGTAAAATACACAGTGTTTGGTGCCTCCTGAGAGCACTGTTGTAGCTCCTCTTGTCAGTCTTCAGCAAATATCTCACTAAAAAGGAGGGTAAAAGCCAGATAGTATTGGAAGGTAGTATACAGCTGATATTTCCAGCTCAGAGAGCTGTAACTAGCAGGTTTTGTGCTTTAGTTTGCACAAACTGCACCCCATATAAGCAGCATGAAATGTCACACAGTCCTCTCATCCCCACCTCAGAGAACTATTTGGGGAAGGATTAGAGCTGGGCTGGAGTAAAGCTTCTTTCTGCTGGCTTCTGATTTTAACTGGATTCTTCCTTCCTTCCTTCCTTCCTTCCTTCCTTCCTTCCTTCCTTCCTTCCTTCCTTCCTTCCTTCCTTCCTTCCTTCCTTCCTTCCTTCCTTCCTTCCTTCCTTCCTTCCTTTCTCCCTCCCTCCCTCCCTCCCTTTCTCTTCTTTTTTTCTAATTAGAGGCTAAATTTTGTTGGTTTTAGATACCAAAATACTTTCAACACCTTCAAAATTCACCACCCCTGAGCAAAGCCCTGATGTCCTCTCATGGTAATGCCTAGTCATTTGCTTAAATCATAAAACTGAGGGGAGGACTGAAATGGATGAATTCACCCCAGGTTTAGATGGACTCCAGTATGGTATAGAGGAATGAATATGATATTTGGAATCATAAAACCTGGGTTCAAATACTGGCTCTGCTACCTATGTAATATAGGTCAAGTCACTTAACCTCATGAGCTAAACTTGGTTTTCTCATCTGTAAGAGGAGGGGATTAGATGGGATGATCATCAAGAGTCTTTCCAGTTTTAAATCTTATGATCCTGTGAGATATAAAAAAATAGGGTTGGGGCAACTAGATGGCGCAGTGGATAGAGCACCAGCCTGGGAGTCAGGAGGACCTAAGTTCAAATCCAGCCTCAGACACTTAATACTTACTAGCTGTGTGACCCTGGGCAAGTCACTTAACCCCAATTGCCTTGCAAAAAAAAAAATAGGGTCTAGAGGAGGAGGGTCTCAAGCTGTTTGCATGAAGCAGGTAAATGTTATCCTTTTTGTCTGTTTGGGCTTCCTCTTCCTTTTCAGGCATAAACCTGAAAATCTTGGGGCTTGAGACAATAGTAAGTGAACTCAATGTAGAATGAACCATCATGGCTTTTCATAATATAGAAAAAATGAAGGCCTCATTTGGATCTCATCAATGTATATATTGTCACCAATAATGCATATTGCAGCCCATGTATACCTTCCCATTTTCAGGTCAAAACTTAAGCTCTCCACAAAAGGCTTACACAATAAGGTGGGAACCATCTTCACTTCTCTTGTCATTCATTGTGAGGATGACAGAATATCTGTGCTGTTGACCTGTTATCTCTTACTTGCTTTGTGAATATGCAATTTTCTTTTTTCAAGGCTGTATTTTTTATGGCATCCTTTATTTTAGTTCTTCTTTATATTCTTTATGATTTCATCACCAAATAAGGGTGATGTGGAAAACCAATCAAAAAATTTCAGCAAGAGTACATGTAAGTGCATTATTGCCATACACTATTTATATTCATTGTCACTTTTCCTACTCCTTATCTCCCTCAACCTTTGTCACATAGATAAGTGACAAAATATAACCTTGAAAACACATCCAGAATTTTGAAAGTAAACTTTTGAGGGAAACCAAGCCAAAATCACTGTTGCATTCCTGGAGGTGGTGTTGGGAGGAGATGAAGGGAAGATGGGGAGGAAGGCAAACCAACTTTTCTCCCCTTCATAGGGTTAATGGAATCATTCCAATATTTCTGGAAAATCAAATATGAAACTTTAACAAAAATCTTCAGTCCTGATGTCAAGAAGATGAAATGATTCTATTCATCTACATTTTGATGTTGGGATCAGAGAATAACCATCTATACTCATTGAATTAAGAGTTAAAATCACTAGCTTCATGGCAGAATGGTTTAGAATTGAATGTTCTCCTAGGCTAGGCTCACACAAGGATCTTCACAAGTTTTTAGAGTTGAAAAGGACCTCAGCAACTCTGACCATCACCTTGCCATCCATCCACTCTGCTTCTTCCCATCTCCCTCTTTTCCCCTTCCCCTTCTTGCTCTGGAAATAGTAACCAAAGGAATAGTAACATTAATTCTGGAAAGGACGTGTCAATGACTTTCCTTGTGATTCTACTCACCATCCCTGAAACTTCCCAAACCAAAACACTCTTTTCTGGCCACAAGCTTCTTGAGGGCAAGTGATAGCTTACTTTTATATTTTTATTCCCAGTCCAGTGCTTGGCACATAATAATTATCTTTAAAATGTCTTTCTTTTATTTTTATTCATCCATTTTCCTTGCTTACCTAAACATTACCATAGTTCTTGCCCTTATCTCCTTTCACCTAGATAATTACAATAGCCTGTTAACTAGTCTTCCTGTTTTGAAGCTACTGCCAAAAATTATCTTCCTAAGAAACAGGTCTGACCATGTCACACTCCTGCTTATAAACCTTAAATAATTAACCTTCTTTTGCTTATAGGATAAAATAAAAGCTCCATAGTCAAGCATTAAAGGTCTTCCACAGTATGTTTCCATTTACATTTCCTAACATATTTTATATAATTCCTTTTCATGTACTCTACATTCCAGCCAAACTTGACTCCTAGCATGTAACAGAGCTCAAAATATCATCCTCTGCCTCCATGCATTTGTGTAAGACTATTCATATGCCTGGAATATGCTCCTACCTTATCCCTTCCTTTCAGAAGCATTCTCTTCTTTCAAGGTTTAGTTCAGGTGCCATCTCTGTAAAACATTCCAGGTACTAAAAGCCTTTTCTCTTTCCTCAAATTTAGGCCACTTTTTTCTGGGTCTTTCCTTTGATTTGTCACTCTCCAACCTTCTATTATACTTAGGATAATATATTTAGAACTGGAAGGACCCTTAGAGATCCTTAAGTCCAACCCCATCATTTCATATGTAACCACTAGGGGTCATAACAGGTTAGACTTGTGAGCTAATAGAGTAGATTTTAAAAGTCCCTAAATTGGTGGTTATTCTGTCCTTGGAAAGGAAGTTATGAAACATGAATGTTTTGTCCTGGGTTAGGGGAGATCAGTCTCTTATATGGCCCCCAAAGCTGCCCTGCACCCTCATGATGCAAACAAAGTAACACAGGGAAATTCAAGAGATGAGATAGGAGGGGAAGGGCGGGGTCAACCACAAGCCTTTATGAGAAATGAGACCAGCTCAGTCAGATGCTGTTTTTAATAAAATAAAAGAACATGATTAGGAATGGGTGCTAGGTGTATGAAGCTGAAGTAAGGGCAGAGGAATTACTGACAGTTTCTCTAAGTCTGTTCCCCTCCCCCCTCTCCCTTCGTAGCACTAATTCTCCCTTTAGCTTTAGCTTTCACATCTTATGGTTTCTCTTAGAGGCTTGGGTTAGAGGAAAGGAACCATTGTGTCAAGGGCAAGTCCAGCCACTCCTTTTGTACTTTCCCCTCTTTCAAGAGGGGAACTACTGCAAAGGAAAAATCCCACCTTCCAGTCTAGGTTTCAGGTTACCTTTTTTTTTTTTTTTTTTTAGTGAGGCAATTGGGGTTAAGTGACTTGCCCAGGGTCACACAGCTAGTAAGTGTTAAGTGTCTGAGGCCGGATTTGAACTCAGGTACTCCTGACTCCAAGGCCGGTGCTCTATCCACTGTGCCACCTAGCTGCCCCATAGGTTACCTTTTTTAAAAAAAACCATTGGAATAAATATAAATTCCAAGGTCTTCAGTAACTTGGGACTCCTTTCAAGGCCAAAGAGAGCCATATTCAAATTTTTCCTGAAAGACTATTACTTATATATGAAGAATTGGAGGTCTGGAGAATTGAGGTGATGTTATGAAGGTCACATGGTTGTGAGTGGTAGAGCCAAGAGTAGGGCTCATGTTTTCCGCTTTCAGAGTCTAAGGATCTTAATAGTCTCCCCTCCATTAAAGAAAGGGGAATTTGAATATCAACTAGGTTCCATTTTCCCAGATATATCCTTCCCCACTGCTACCCCTCCATGAATCTTCACCAATTTCTGAACTTTGACCTGCAGGCCAGGTCCAGCCTCCCTCAATGCCCTCTTCCTCCTCAATGCCTTGTCCGGCATTGAGGTAAGAACCCTACAAAAATTCACTGGGTTTAACAAGTTTTGGTGCCTCTTTCCACTGGGCATCTCAGAAAGACCTGAGCTGTTTCCATTCCTCCTGACTGTCTCACCACCTTATGTTATGGGTATTTCCCCTTCAATAAAGTTGTCTTCCTTCACTTTTTCTCTGCTGACTCCCACCTTATGTTGTATTCTGTCTTGTGATATTTTCCCTGACCCCTGTACTGAACTCTGGAATCCCAAACTTAATTCAAATTACATTAAAACCCAGACTAAGTACTCTTTCCACTGCAGAATGCTGCTCTAACTGTAGTAGTAATAATAGCAACTCAGTTTTAGATAGTGTGTTAAGTTTTACAAAGAACTTTCCTCTGAACAAAATTGTGAATTACCTACTACAAGTATAGTAAATGTCCTACTCTTATGTGTAGTATATGACAGCCCTATAGAAATAATAAGCCAATGGCTCCCTTGGCATGGAGGGCCCCAGAAGACTACTTCAGGCTCAAGGCATTTTGTAAGTCAGACTGTTATACCCTGGGCTTTAATCTTGGGTTACTAATCGATCATTGGCTCATTACACTCCCTCCCCCGGCAACTCCCTCTGGTAGATATGGGATATTAAAATTCACAAAGACATCAAGTGCATAGTGAACTAAAGAGTTTAATTAGATTAGTTAAATCAGGGTAAAATGAAGAAGCATCAGAAAGATGTATTATGGAATACAATATTCCAATCACTTCCCAGCTGCAAACCCCAGGGCAAAGCCTTCCTTTCAGACTGAAGCTCATGTTCACTCTTTTGAGTCTTTCTAACTGTGGGAGAGCCAAACTGGAAGTTCAGGATCTTTTCATAAATCTCTTGTCTCCCATCCAAATGGGAGCAGGACACAGGCAGTTTAACTCACAACAGTTTGCCACACAGGAGCTTTTCTATGATTTTCTTGGTCACAGCTGCTTGAACAATCAGTAAAGCAGGATCACTGGCTTTAGGGTCCCAGAAACTCTGCTGTGCATTAATCTAGCTTGTGCACCTGTCTATCCTGGAAACATGAGCCCTGAAGAGGGAACTGCTTAAATAAGCCAAAGGCTAATACTGCAGGAGGTTCCACCTGACTGTTGGAAATCTAATGCTGATATGCAGCAAAGAACATACATGATTGTATTGCATTCCAGGCCACTGTTTCTTTCTCCTTTCCCTCCTTTAAATTTTGTGTGCTATAGCTAAGTCTTGAGTCACATTTGCAAGTCAAAGCAATCTTGGCTAGCACCAGAGCCAACCAGAAAATGTTCCATTGCTAGAAGTAGCTCCATCAGGACTGTATCCCAAGTGGCATATTCTCAACCAAAGTAAAAGTATTATCACTTCCTTTTTACAGATCAGGAAGCTGAGGCTTACAGAAAGGTTAAATGACTTGTCCATAGGCACAGTTATTTGGCTGGAGTTCAAAGGTTTCTTCTGACTTTAAGTTCACCCCTTTTTCTTCTGTAACAAACGACTTCTCTGTATACATGTGATGAAAAGTATGTGACCTCCCTGAGGGCAGGGACTTCAGCATTTTTGTATTCTGGTATCATTAGTACTCAGTACAATGCCTGTTACATGGTAGGTGTTTAATAAATATTAGTTGAAATGAAATGAACCCCTTCTCATTTTACAAATGAGTAAACTTGAGGAACTGGAGTTGTGACTTGTCTAATTTCACACTAGCAGTGAGAGGTGAGATACACATCTGGGTGTCCTGACTCCAAATTATAACATGCTTCCTTTAGGTCTTCTTAAATAGATGTATATCGTTAGTGAAACACAGGCATTAAGCATTTCTTATTTTTCTGACATTTTGTTTCCATAATTGTTTACTCATTTAAATAGACGCTATGTTTTCTTTCTTTCTTTCTTTCTTTCTTTCTTTCTTTCTTTCTTTCTTTCTTTCTTTCTTTCTTTCTTTCTTTCTTTCTTTCTTTCTTTCTTTCGAGGTATTACAATACAATTTGTTCCCTGTCAACTGGATACAAAGCAATAGGAATTGTAATCATGATCGAGACAAAAATAGAACTTAAATTGGATACCTTCAGGGGAGGGGGAGGGAGGAAACTCCCTATTCCAAAAAAAAAGAACCATAAATGCTAAAACAACATTAATATTATATTTCCATGTACCAAATGAACAGTTTTTATTAGTAAATTTTAAAAGACCCTAGATTTGGAGAAAGGATCTGGGTTTGAATCCTTCCTTGCCATTTTACTAGATGTATGACCTTGGGAAGTTCACATCTCTTCTCTGAATCTCAAGTTCTTCTTCTAAAAATATAAACAGTTAATCTGATCATAAGATCTCTTTTAGCTATAAATCTATGATTGTACATAAAAGGGAAATGCTAGGAGGCTTTATAGTTCCTCTTTGGGGATCTTGACAAAAATGACTGAATTATAAGCAATTAGGAAAAGTCTTGACCACAATATTGCTTTTGATATACCCATGAAAAGATGCATGGGAATCTGAGGTATATTTATTTTTCAGGCATACAAGGGAATTTTAAAAATCATAATGAAAACATAACAATTTTATGCACATTGTTTAAAGACCATTATATAAGAAAGAGTGAACAAATGATGTAGCTATAAATGAAGACATTTTAAAAAACTTCCTAAAAATGGATCAAACAAAAAATTGTAAAAATAAACAGAAAAAGAAAGCAAGTAATTTCAGTTATACAACTTATCAAAATTTATGGGAATAAATTAAATCAGTTTTTAAAGTCCTTAGAGACAAAACAACAACAACAACAAAACAAACCACACATATAATTGGGAGTGAGGAATTTGTGAACTGAGCATCCAATAAATACTTTTTAAAAAGAAGCTTAAAATCCTGTAAAATGTACAAACAGAAGACACACTGAAAAATAAATTAAAATCCCATAACATGCCCAAACACAAATTTTGAAAATTATATAGTAAACAAACTGAAATGAAGATTTGAAAAAAATAAAAACAAACTAATTAGTAAGATAAAGAGCTATTTTAAGAAGACAAATAAAATGGATAAAATGACACAAATGGCTAATTTTATTTTATTTTTTTTTGGTGAGGCAATTGGGGTTAAGTGACTTGCCCAAGGTCACACAGCTAGTAAGTGTCAAGTGTCTGAGGCTGGATTTGAACTCAGGTGCTCCTGACTCCAGGGCCGGTGCTATATCCACTGTGCCACCTAGTTGACCCGCTAATTTGATTTGTAAAAGAGAGAAGGGAAAGAGAAAGAGAGGGCAAGGGGAGAGAGACAGACTGAGGAATAATGAGACAGAGAAAGAGAAGAGAAGAGAAGAGGAGAGAGAGAGAGAGAGAGAGAGAGAGAGAGAGAGAGAGAGAGAGAGAGAGAGAGAGAGAGAGAGAGAGAGAGAGAGACTTTGAAATAGTGGTTTTGTGGTAGCCAGGGAAGTAGGTGATGCACTGGATAGGATACAAGACCTGAAGTCAACAAGACCTCAGCTTATATCTAGCCTCAGACACTCTACAGCTGTGTAACTGGGCAATTAATTTAACTTCTATTTGTTCTTTTTTTTAGTATTTTATTTTCCTTCACTTACAAGTAAAAACATTTTTAACATCTATTTTTAAAACATTGAATTCCAAATTCTCTCTCTTCTTCCTCCCCCCACCTTTGAGAAGGCAAGCAAGTATATATAGGTTATACATGTGTTGTCATGCAAAACATTTCCATATTAGTAATGTTGTGAAAGAAAACACAAACAAACCTCAAGAAAAGTAAAGTAAAAAATGTACTTCAATCTGCATTCAGATACCATCACTTCTTTCTCTGGGGAGGGATAACATTCTTCATCATAAGTCCTTCAGAGTTGTTGTCTTGGATCATTGTATTGCTGAGATTAGCTAAGTCATTCACAGCTCATCATTTTATAATATTGCTGTTAATTTGTACAGATTACATTTCACTTTGCATCAGCTCATGTAAGTCTTTCCAGGTTTTTCTGAGAGCATCTTGCTCATAATTTTTTATAGCACAGTAATATTCCACCAAAATCACATACCACAATTTGTTCAGCTATAAATGTTTTTGTACCTATAAGTCCTTTTCCCTTTTGTTTTTTATCTCTTTTTGGATACAGACTTAGTAGTGGTATTGCTAGGTCAAAGAGTATGCATGGTTTTATAGTCCTTTTGGCAGAGTTCTAAATTACTCTACAGAATGGTTGAATCAGTTTACAACTCCACCAACAGTGCATTAATGTCTCATTTCTCCCAAATCCCCTCCAATATTTATTTTTTTTCCTCTTCTGTTCTATTAGCCAATCTAATAGGTATGAGGTAGTTACCCCAGAGTTGTTTGATTTGCTGTTAGAGCATTTAAAAAATATGACTATAGATAGCTTTGATTACTTCATCTAAAAACTGTTCATATCTTTTGATCATTTATTAATTGGAGAATGTCTCTTATTGACACTATATTTGCTTGCTATTATAGGACACCATAATTTTAGTCAGCTGTATTAATCTTATATTACCTTTTACTATAATGAGAAGTGCTGAGACAAGTACCAAACTGAGTAGGTTTTTATGTCAATCTCTTATATAAAGAGTAAACCTATAGTCCAGTGAAAATATAGTGTCATCCCTCTGCCTCCAGGCAAGCAAACTCTAAACTGTCCAAGACAACTAGTTAGGAATAATAGCCACCCTTTATCAAATTTTAAAGTTTGTTTGCCAAATTCTTTTTATAGATTATCTCAAATAAGACTTGAAACACTCCAAGGTAGGTAGAGAAGAGGAAACTGAGGTTCAGAGATGTCAGTTGCCTTGCCCAGGGTCACACAGTAATGATCAGATTCTGGATTTGGACCTAAGTCTACATGACACCAACACTTGCAGTCTATACACTATCTACAGCCTCCTTTCATAGCTAATTTCAAAATACGGGAATTAAAGAACCAAGGGATCAGAGAGTGCTTCTTCCAATCCACTTTGAATAGTGACAAAACCCACCTGACTGGCACTTGTGTAGATCCAAAAGTATTATGATGTAGCATCTGTGGGTGGAAGTTCCCAAAGGGTTTCCATTTTTTGTCCCCCAAGGGAGAACTTCCTAAATTATTGTTCCTGTCACAATTTGTCCTGGTGGTCTAGGTGCAGTTTGCCGTGTTAAGGGCTTGATTAGCAGTGGGACAGGCCAATCCAGGGATTGTGAGGGATTAGAAATAAGGCAGTCTTACAGATATAAGACATCTAGATAATCAGGGAGGTCCATGTAATCAAGCAAGCTGGCATTTGGAACTCTGGAGGTCTGTCAGCAAAAAGCAATGCAAATAATTTAAGGATTAAGATTAAGAAGCAGATTTTTAGTTCTCAAGCGGATTGGGGGCAAAGCAGGACTCTTATCTCATAGGAAGTAGAGTCTCACACAAGAAACAGTCCAGTTGCCCCTGTATAAGGGCTCAGAACAGACAGTTACTGAAATGGAGATCCTTGTATAATCCTAAATGGTGATGGTATCTAATTCCATTGAAAAGTTCCCTTCCATGAATACTGTGGAATGCCTAAGCATATCCAAAATGCATGGAGATCTATGAAAACAGAGGTTCCCTAGGGGGAAAGGAATGTCAGCATGGCTGGTTGGAAAGAGGCTCTCTTCACAGAATTTCCAATAGGTCCCCAGAATTTAAACTTCAGACTACTGCTTCTGACTGTGGCACTGAGCACTATGTCAAATGTGCAGACTGACATACTGTCATTATACTCATTTCCTCCTGAGGGTGCAATGGGACTGGGTTTGAGGAGACGGGATCTAGCAGCATCCATCCATTCAAGCACCTCTGTACCATCAATAGCTTTTCCTTGGATCTCTCCCCACAGTGAAATTCATCATTCACTATCTCTTTGTCACAATTGTGCTGGATTTTCCATGGGGGGAATCAAAGGAGGAGGAGGAGGAAGATGATTCCAGCAGTTTCCTGCTGGGCAATGCAAGTCTTTTCCTGCCTGACCCACACTTCAAAAGAAATACATATCAAGGCATGTGCTCCATGGATGGAAGAAACGAAGGCTGAAGGCAGTACTAGAAAATATGTAAAAAAAAACTGTTGGGAAAGTCCAAAGAAATGAAAGTTGTATTAGAAGAATAGAATTTGAATGAAAATTGTTTTGGGTTCTTTTCTAGGGAGGGAGATTATTATTCAACCCAAGCAGTTAAGGGTGAAAGACATTATTACAGCAAGAACATTCAAATAGCTTTTAATTAAAAATTTTTTTTTAAAGATCCACACAACCCCTTTCCTTCTCCAATTTCATCTTTAATTTTAGGTTTAGTGAAATACATGGCAGTTGGATGCAACTGAACAGAAGTGTTTATGAAGAATTTTGGGAAGCAGGCAGCATTCATCTGCTGCAGAGAACAGCAGGCAGGATTAAAATCCTAACTAAAGTTAATTTATTTAAAAAAATTAAAAAGCACATTCCAATGACAGCTAAGGACACATTTCCCTTTCTCTTCTTCATGTGTCATGTCATCAACTACTAATTTCTATTGAATACCCTCAGGGTACAGGGTATTGCATTGTGTCAGGTACTATGGGGTTTACATAGTTAAACCCAAGATCATATGAAAGCTGAAGGAACAGAACCCGAGATTCTGTGAGATCCTGTTAAATTTAAGATGACTATAGGGAAAATGCCTGAGTCTCCTGAGGGACTAGGATCCAAGCTCATGATGCAGAACCTGAGATGATTTGGGCACAGATGTAGATGTGGCTGGGATTTCCAGGGTCCCTTAACCTGCTTCCAAATAGGAGCATATTCCTAAAAAAGATGGATACTTATCATATTTGAGTCAATTTAGTTCAATTTAATTCAAATAAAGACACATTTGTTAAATCCCTCCAGCGTCCTAGTAGAATGTAGCTACTTCAGGGGAGAGACAGGGTTTCTATTTTTGATCTTTGTATCTCCAGCACTGTTTATCCAGTACTCAGCATAGTGCAGGGGACATAGTGCCTGGTAGAAATATAGTGCTAGAAGTCTTGCACTAAGTGGGTGTTTAATAATATTTTTGGGAAGATAGTACCCAGTAGTATATGAGATACTGAGAATGCAGGTGAATAAGAGATGAAGGAAGGGATCTAAAAAATATATATATATGACGCCACAATTATTCTCAAGAAACACTCTGTTGGGAGAGGGAAGAAGATAACACTTATCCCCATGAAACAGGTAGACAAAAAAACAAAACAAAACAAAAAATGAAACTAGACAGAATTGCTTAACTTGCTCACAAAAATGCTATAGGAACTCAAAAAAGAGAGGGATTGATAGGGATTAGAATTATCTGGGAAGAGGGGCAGCTAGGTGGCGCAGTGGATAAAGCACCCACCCTGGATTCAGGAAGACCTAAGTTCAAATCCAGCCTCAGACATTTGACACTTACTAGCTGTGAGACCCTGAGGAAGTCACTTAACTCTCGTTGCCCTGAAAAAAAAAATTATCTGGGAAGGCTTTCTGGAGGATGTGAGATTCAATATTATATAGATCTGGGGGGGGGGGCGGGGAGAGAAGCCCAACTTCCTTCAATAACCTGGTTTACTGTTTAAGAACCCTTGCTGAAAGCTAACTAGTCCTGTTGCTAAACCCACTTTCCTTTATCTTGGAGAAGTGTTTGCCTAGTTGCAACAGTGCCTATTTGATAAACTTCCAATTAGCGTCATTGAAAGTAATGATTCGGGGCAGCTAGGTGGCACAGTGGATAGAGCACCGGCCCTGGATTCAGGAGGACCTGAGTTCAAATCCAGCCTCAGACACTTAACAATTACTAGCTGTGTGACCTTAGGCAAGTCACTTAACCCCAATTGCCTCACTAAAAAAAAAAAAAAGTAATGATTCATGTGTAGTTGTGATACATAGGGCAGCTATAACTAATAGACTGGTAAGAGCCTAGGATCACAGGTCACAGATTTAGAGCTATAAAGGATCTTAATTTCCAGTTCAAACTTCTCCTTTTATAGCTGAAAGAAATGAAATAATCTGTCCATGGTCACAGAGGCAATAGGTGACAGAGCCAGGATTCAAACCCAGGGCCTCTGACTCTTGATCTTCATTTCCACATGGTAGCTGCTTTAGAACAGTCTTCTGGCTTGCAGCTGTAACAGGCAGTTTTAGAGCCACTCATTCTTTGTGGTTCTGCTTTTCAGCCTAGTGGTTGGATGAAACTTTTGCTGAAGGAGATTCATCCTAACATACATCACCTTTGTTTTTCCTCTTTGCTCTTCACCAGCTGTCCAATTTCTTTGCATTGCTTTGAACTGAACTTCAGTATGTCCCTTCTGCTTACCATGGAATCCAGGTGTTACCTTCTTTCGGCTTTGCAATGAACAAGGATGGTTACTACAATCAGGATACTTGATCTGTTCACAGCCACTGCTTCCATTTTCTTTTTTCTCCTTTCCTTTCTCCTCTCCCTTCTCCCTCCTTTTCCCCCCTTTCCCCCTTTCTCTTCCCTCCTCTCTCTCTCTCTCTCCCCCCCCTCTCTTTGTCTCTCTGTCATCTTCCCCCTACTCCCTCCACTTCCAGCTTACCCCCTCTCCAATGGACAGCCAGTACATAAAAGCCAGGAGAAGGAGGTTTTTTCAATGGGTTTTATATGGGTAAGGGGTTAGCCTATTACACTGCTATCTTAGAGCTGAGAAAATTGGAAGGAAGGTAATAGACTGAGCCAAATGAGACTTCTTTGTGGAGGAGCAGCGTACCTCCAGGGGTCTGATGCTTCTGGCTGGCCTTTACTTTGTGTTACCTGCATATAATCCTTGGGAAATCTTGTGAACTAGATCATGCCTTGAGGTCTCAAGCACAGAGAACATAGAATGGTTTGAAAGTAATAAATCAGTGTTATAAGGTCAGTTACAACTGTGTACTTATGTGACCTTCTTTGTCAGAGGGTTCACTGTCAGCTATATAACCCAGGAGTAGGCAAATCTTGGCCCTTAGGCCAAGCTCTGTGGCTGCTGGTATTGTTCCATTGGAGAGTGAAGAATGATTTTTACATTTTAAAATAAAGTTTTATTGTATTTACTGTAGTTTTATTTTATTTATGTTATATTATAACCAGATGGCTCTCAGAGTTCACAAACGTGTTTAGTCCCTGTTAAAACACTTCCCCCAGGACTTGGGGACCTGGGGGCTGAAAAGGGAGAGATCTAAGGAAGTTGTAATAATAACACCCTTCCCTATGTACAGGATATTTTAATTACAAATATATTTATGGAGAATTATTGGGAAAATCCAAGTTTTCTAACTTGTGTTTACCATATTCATTAATTTGTGTCTTTACATTATTTTTTCCTTCCCCCAACAATTTAAAGTAAAAAATGAAAACCATTTATTTGCATATTTCTTCTCAGCTGAATAGAAGATCTGAAATGACTTTGTTTCTCTCTGTTCCCCCAAGACCAGATAGAAAAATGTGTAGCTAAGTTTGGCATTACTATGTGCTCAAGTGACTAAAATAATTTCCATCTTTATCTTTCTGTAAAAATGAATGTCCTTTCCACCTCAGACTCTAGAATATGGCTTTGAATCTGAGGTAAACTGGTTTGGTTAAGCACTGTTTTTCACCTGAATCATGGGGGATCAGAGTAAGCTGTATATTATCATGGCCCTTTGAAATGTTGATTAACTATCTAACAGTTTAGCTGTATAGAAATTCTCTTTCCATACAGTTTCAGGATAAATTTTTCCCTGGTAGGACTTGACTAACTCTGGGCTTACGAGTCATGGACAAAAGCTTGGACTAGGGGAACCTAATACATGCTCAGGACTATCAATAGAACCTGAGAGGCCAACCAGGCAAGCATAGATATTAGGGGTCAGAGGAGGCCAGCAGGTGACAGTGACAAATAGGCAATGGGATAACTAGGAGCCAGAAAGGCCAGTCCAAGGCAAATGGTTATTAGAGGCATGCAATGTTCCCAAGGAGACTTGATCTCTCAAACCAAGTCTTGTTCTAGTTCCTAGTTTTTTTTTCCCTATGGTTTCTGCTTCATAGAAACCAAGCCTAATGGAGTTGGAGAGGGTAACTTGTGATTGGAGGTCCCTGGTGGAGGTGAGGACTGTAGGAGTAGAGTATCAGCAATGGATCCTGACATAGCACCAGCAAATAGCATGCCTACTTTTATTTCTAAACTTTTCTATTTATTTTTTAAATAAAAGTTTACTATGAAGTGGGATTTCAGAAGGATTTTCATGTGTACAAAGAAAAAATATTTAGTTTTAGGAAGTTACAATCTTAACTGTGTCTAACAATGAATATGACCATTATCTTGTTTGAAGAAAAGTCCCTTTGACATTAAAAAGCTATCAAGAACAATTAACAGTCTTTTTGTTTATACCTCCAACAGACTTTTTTTTTTTAGTGAGGCAATTGGGGTTAAGTGACTTACCCAGTTACAGCTAGTAAGTGTTAAGTGTCTGAGGCTGGATTTGAACTCAGGTCCGCCTGACTCCAGGGCCAGTGCTCTATCCACTGTGCCACCTAGCTGCCCCTCCAACAGACTTTTAATGCAAATACACACAGGTACCCACCTAATAGATAGTTAACTAATTAGTATACCACAGAAGCTAAAGGTGATATTTGGATCCAGCATTTATTGAATTACTCTGAACATTCTCCCTCCCCCTGACCCCTGCCCATTAGCTAAGTAGCCCTGGGCAAGATACTTTATTTTTTTTAAAATAGTATTTTATTTTTTCTCAATTATATGTAAAGACAAGTTACTTTTAATCCCTCTAGTTTTTGTAAAATGGAGTTGCATTCAATCAGCTCTAAGGTCCTTTACAATACTAAATCTATGAGCCTGTGTTTTGTTGGTGGAGGGGTTGTCTACTTGCTCCTGGTGGAGATAACATATAAGAGCAATCCCCAAGTGAAGAAAGTCTTCATGAATAAATGGTTCAATCCTTCTTCAACTGTTCTCAAAGGTTTATTTATTAGAGGGTTATTGTAGCTGTTAGTCACATCAATTTTTAGGAATGAGTTTCTAGTTTATGGTCAAAGTCCAGGGTTCCCAGAGAAATATTGCCAAGCCATTCCTCCTCAGCCTCCATTTTAATGGAAAATAGGGAGAAGTTAACAACTAGATTTAGCCGACCAAATCCCCATTTCTGGTCTCTGGCAAATGGGTACCTCCTGTGATTAGTCAATCAATCAACCGACAAACTTGCATTGATTGATTGAAGGCCAGTTACACAGCTTGCTAAAGGTTTAGCTCCTTAGGTGACTTGTAGACCCCAAGGGGAAAGTACAAAAGTTAATTAAAAAAAGCAAGCTTGAGTCACAGCAAGGGAACCAGTCTCTGCCAGCTGCCTCCCATTTCTCTCTCCATAGGCAGATTGGCGTTTTGATTATTTTGTAATTAACTAAAAGTAAGGGAGGCCCTTTCTGAGTTTTTTATTTGGGGTCCCAAATATCAATCCATAAGTCCAGTTTTTCTCTTCCTACGTAAGGCTTTTCTTGATCCCTTTCTCCTATCCTACCCCACCCCAATTGTTAGTGATCCTCCTGCCAATTACTTTCAATTTAATTTGCTTATAAATCACCTTTAGCTTATCTTGTACACATTAGTTTTCCCCCAGAAGAATGTAATTTCCTTTGAGGGCAGAGACTGTTTCTTATGTGTCTTTGTGTCCTGAGGCATATCGCAGTGCTTAGTATATAGTGGACATTTGATAAAAGTTTATTGAATTTAATGCTGCATTCTAGGTATGATGAACAAGAATGAAATAAATATATTTGCCTTTAAAAACTGGGAAGTGTTTTCCAAATGATTTTTGAACTGCTGAATCAACAGACAATAATTTGTCAGGTAATGGGTCTGAGCTGTCTTTTCTTTGTTATTTGCTGATTCCTTGCAAATTTTATCTTGTGGGGTACATCTTGCCTATGAAAAGGCTAAGGAACCTTATCCTCTGAGGTATAGATGCAACTTTGTTCTCATGTGCCAAATTTGAGAGGCCTTCAGAATCTATGTGGCACCAAGTTCTTAAGCACCCTCGGATAAGATGGATGGATAAAGGATTCCCTTGACCTGGAATCGTGGTTGGACAATGGCTGGAATTGGGCCAACCAAAGAGGACAAGGAATACATTGTTAAAACATCAGAGAGTTGCTGAGAAGAATTTTCAAGTCCATTCAAGGCCCTATGTAACAAATGCAAGATAGAGCTGCAAACAGGCCAGAGATATTTATTGGTAGGTTGGATGAATAATAGAGCAGTACATTCTAAAGTGAGGAGAAAGAGAGGACCAACATGTACGTAGGGAGAGACCACAGGAATGCAGAAAGCTTGGGTGAATGTGACAGCCCATGTTCCATGAACCCCTAGTTGAGAGATTATGCAGAAATGAACCAAATTTCTAATATTTCCTTCACAGACTGAGCTGATAATGGATGGTAATGTTGGATTTTTTGAAGCATCAGAATAGCAGTGATATTTTATTTTGGGCCTTATTGTATGAGCATACAGAGTCCCTATAGAGTTGGTTGGTTGTTGTCCAAAGTGACCAAGATAACCAAAATGACGTCACTATGTCAGAGTCAAGTTATAGTATATCCAACTATGGCTAATCAGACCAATATGAGCTTGGAATGCTCTACCACAGGTCAGACACAAAAAATCCATGTGAACATTTGGGTTAGATTCTCTAAACTTGAGCATATCATATTTCTTTTGAGTGACTTCAATTCTGCTTTACTTATAGAGCACAGCACCTTTTATGATGAGGGCACACCATGCTGGGTGGTCCTATGCTAGTATCTCCTATATCATCCAATCAATTCTAAAGTTCTTTTTTTTTTTTTGGCAGGGTAACGGGGGTTAAGCGACTTGCCCAAGGTCACACAGCCAGTAAGTGTCAAGTGTCTGAGGCCGGATTTGAACTCAGGTCTTCCTGAATCCAGGGCCAGTGCTTTATCCACTGCACCACCTAGCTGCCCCCTAAAGTTCTTAAGAGAGACCCTGAGAGTGTCCTTATATTGCTTTTCCTGGCCACTATGTGAGTGCTTGCCTACTGTGAGTTTTCCATAAAATAGTCTTTTACATAAGCATAAATTTAGTATTTGAACAGTGTGGCCAGCTGATCAGAGTTACACTATCTGCAGTAGAGTTTGAATGCTTGGAAATTTAGCTCTAGAAAGGACCTCAGTGTTTGCTATCTTAAGCTGCCGGGTGATCTTCAGAATCTTCCTAAGACAATTGATGGAGTTAATTGCTGACTTCTTAGGGGTGGATGAACTATCCTGGTGGTAAACCCTGATGAGGTCTTGTTTTCATTTAGCAGCTTATGTGTTTCTCCATCATTTTCATAAAATCGGTCTTGATGTTTGCGAGTATTCTGACTCACTTGAGCAGATGCAGTGCTGTACACCAAATCTCTGTAAGCTGCCCACTCCTCTTCTGCTCCAGTGTTGCCAATGTGTGTTGGCTCAACTTTCCCTCCAAGTTAGGAACAAATTGTTCCATCTCAGAGAAGCACTCTAATCTGTTGACATTGAGTCTTCTGGTAATCATTTTACCTTGGGACTGCTGCTTTTATTGAATGCAAATATCTAGCTTGGAGAGGATAAGTCTATGATCAGTCCAGCACTCTGCAGAGACATTGCCTTTGTCACTCTCACATCCTGTCTATCTCTTCTCCTTATAATCACATAGTCTACTAAATGCCAATGTTTGCTACTAGGGTGCATCCTCGAAGTTTTATTGCATTTAGGTAAATAGAAGACAGTGTTGATGATAAGGTCATGAGATGGACAAGTCTTTAGTAGTAAGTGACCATTACTATTGCTGTTTCTCATTCCATTCCTCCCAAGGACTCCTTGCCATGTCTATTAGTCTGAGCCTACTCTAGCATTGAAGTCACTCAGAATTATAAGCTTGTCCTCTTTTGGGATGTTGATGATAAAGGTCCTGAGATCTTCATAAAATTTTTCTTTGACCTCATCAGGATTTGACACAGTGGGAGCATAGGTATTGATGATGGTGGTATGGCATTTTCCTACAAGTGGTAATCACATTGTCATGAGCCTATTGTTCATTCCTTTTGGTAGGCATACAAGTTTGTTGACTAGATTATTTTTTTTGTGTGGCTGTAACTGCAACTTTATTTCCCCAAATTACATGTAAAATCCAAATTTTGACATAATTTTTTGGGGGTGGGGCAATGAGGGTTAAGTGACTTGCCCAGGATCACACAGCTAGTAAGTGTCAAGTGTTTGAGGTCGGATTTGAACTCAGGTCTTCCTGAATCCAGGGTCGGTGCTTTATCCACTGTGCCAGCTAGCTGCCCCCATCAATTTTTTAAAAACTATGTGTTTCAAATTCTCTTCCTCCCTCTGTCCCCACCTCTGCAAGAACTTAAGCAATTCAATATAAGTTATACTTGAGAAGTCATGCAAGATATTTCCACATTAGCCAGGTTGTAAAAGAAAACAGACAAAACCAAAATTTCAGATAAGGGAACTAACAAAAAATTATGCTTCAATCTGTATTAAGATTCCATCAGTTTAGGGGCAGCTAGGTGGCACAGTGGATAAAGCACCAGCCCTGAAGTCAGGAGGACCTGAGTTCAAATCCAGCCTCAGACACTTAACACTTACTAGCTGTGGGACTCTGGGCAAGTCACTTAACCCCAATTGCCTCACCAAAAAAAAAAATTTAAGATTCCGTCAGTTCTCTCTCTGTAGATGGATTGTTTTTTTCATAAGACTCTCAGAGTTGTCTTGGATCATTGCATTGCTGAAAATAACCAAGTCATTCACAGCAGATCATCTCACAATATTGTTGTTATTTTATATGCAGTACATTTCACTTTGCACCAGCTCATGCAGGTCCTTCCAGGAACTAGATTAGTTTTTTGTTTTTGTTTTTGTTTTATTTTTAGTGAGGCAATTGGGGTTAAGTGACTTGCCTAAGGCCAGACAGCTAGTAAGTGTTAAGTGTCTGAGGCTGCATTTGAACTCAGGTACTCCTGACTCCAGGGCCAGTGCTCTATCCATTGTGCCACCTAGCTGCACCTAGATTAGTTTTGATTGCAAAACCTACACCAGATTCACGGCACTCCCCTTTACTGTGGCCACTCCAGAAAGAAGTGTATCCAGCTCTGACATTAGTAAGCTGGCCTTCATTTGCCAGCTTTGTTTCACTCTAGACTGCTGTTCGGATGCATTGCCTGTCAAGTTCTCTCACAACAAGAGCTGTTTGTCTTTCAGGTCTATTGGATTTTGTGCTGTCTATAAGTGTGTACAGATTCCATGTACCAATGGTGAGTGGAATCCTCTTTGCAGGTTTTGTACATTGTTTTGTGTGTATTTCTTTTTTTTTTTAATTTTTTTTTTTTTTTTAGTGAGGCAATTGGGGTTAAGTGACTTGCCCAGGGTCACACAGCTAGTAAGTGTTAAGTGTCTGAGGCCAGATTTGAACTCAGGTCCTCCTGATTCCAGGGCCGGTGCTCTATCCACTGCGCCACCTAGCTGCCCCATTTTGTGTGTATTTCAAATACATGGTGAGATTCCCCTCCTGCCACGGTAATCAGGCCAGGGATGGTACGCAGACAATTCTTAGAGCACCTTTTTTAGCCCTTTCCTTACACCAGGAGGTGGGCAGTGTGGTGCTTAAAAAGCTGCTCAGACACCTATGTGGTTGCTGAATCCCTCTGTTGTTTCCTGCAAGAAGATGACCCTATGACCTGGGCCACCGGAGTGCAGGGTTGTGACTACAGCACCTAATGTATCTGCATCTGCTGCCTTTTTTTTTTTTTTTTTTGGCAATGAGAGTTAAGTGATTTGTCCAGGGTCACAAGCTAGTATCAAGTGTCTTTGGCCAGATTTGGACTCAGGTCCTCCTGAATCCAGGGCCAGTGCTTTATCCACTGCACCACCTAACTGCCCCCATACTTGTTGCTTTGTTATTTTTATGCATAAATTGGATTTAAATGAGGCAGAGTTGGGGGCAGCTAGGTGGTGCAGTGGATAAAGCACAAACCTTGGATTCAGGAGTACCTGAGTTCAAATCCAACCTCAGACACTTGACACTTACTAGCTGTGTGACCCTAGGCAAGTCACTTAACCCTCATTGCTCCACAACAACAACAACAAAAAAAATGAGGCAGAGTTGCATGAAGTTGTTAGCCTCACTCTCTCTTACAGTTATCACAGTCCAATGGCAGGAAAGAGTCAAGGCGACTGGCGATGGCCCAGGATGCAGTGGACGATGTTGGCATCTTCTATGTCTAACCAAGCTCTAAGTGCTCCACAGCACCTGCTTCAGCCACCTTCGTGGTTGTTGAAACAAATTGTTCTCATCTGCCAGTTCTACCAGGGGAAGCCTTCACACACTTGTAGTAGAGACCCCTCTAACTCACTGACAGGTTTGAGACCCCTCAGCTCCCTTTAGTTTGGTTTAGCCCGTTTGCCAAAGTGACTCACCAGCTGTGGCCACTGCACATGCTGCAGCTTCTTGGAGACACAGGTGAGAGTCAGGAGGATCAGAGACACCGAAGGTGGGAAGTAGTCCCAGAAATGGCTCAGCAGCCCTCATGCTAGGGGGCTGCCCTGAACACATCCTCTACTTCCTCATAAGGTGCTTAATGGGGGGAGAGAGATCAGGCCTTTGGATTCAATTCCCTTTCGGAATTTCTTATACTTTATTTCCTCTCACATCCTCTTCAACCTGGCAACAACGGCTTTCTTATTGTTCCTAGGACAGAACACACCATTTTGTTACTTCATTCCACTTCATTGGCTGTCCCCTAATCTTGGAACACTTTTCTTCCTTACCTCTACCTCCTGGCTTCCCTTGCTTCCTTCAGGATTCAATTCAATTTTCACCTTCTGCAGGAGGGCTTTCTTAGTCTCATCACCAACCCACAGGGACTTGGCTCTGAGATGATCTTCCATTTACTATCAGTCATCTGTCATCCATCTATCCATCCATACATCCATCCATCCATCCATCCATCCATCCATCCATCTATCTGTCTGTCTCTGTCTGTCTATCTATCTCATCTATCTCTCTCTCTCTATATCATCTCTCCCTCTCTCTCTGTTTATCTATCTCCTCTCTATCTCTCTATATATCATCTCTATCTCTCTATATATCATCTCTCTCTCTATCTTATCTATCTGTCTCTATCTCATCTATCTCTCGATCTCTCTATATGTCATCTCTATCTATCTATCTATCTATCTATCTATCTATCTATCTATCTATCTATCTATCTATCTATCTATCTATCTACCTTCCTACCTACCTATATTTTGTATGTACATAGTTGTTTGCATGTTATCTCCCCTATTACAATGTGAATGTCTTAAGGACAGGGAGAATATTTTTGCCTTTGTATCCTCAGTGCCTTGTACAAATGTTTGTGATCAACCTTACACCCATCAGATGGTCAGGGGTATTTGGGCTGTCCAGGAAGGACTAGCGCCTCTGGTATGAAGACTTGCTAAGTCCTATTCACTGCTGCTTATCCACCTTTGGTGTCCACCTTCACCGAAATCCTACCTGTGGCTTCAAGAAGCTGAAGCATGAACCACACCCCAGTAAAACTCAACAGACAAGCTAAACCAGGTTGAGGGTAACTGACTGTCCACAAACTCATCAGTGAGTTAGGGGAATATCTATTCCAAACATGTGAAGACTTCTTCCAGTGGAATGGGTGGATGAGAACAATTTGTTTCAACAGCCATGAAGGTGGCTGAAACAGGTGCTATGGAGCACTTAGAGCTTGGTCAGGCACCAAAGACACCAAGGTCATCGAGGAGGTCAAAGACATCCTAGTCTTCTTTACTTTTGTCCTGCCACTAGACTTTAATGATTCAGGAAGAGAGAGTAAGGCTGACAACTATACACAACTTTTGTCACTTAAATCTGATTCACATGTAAGTCAAGACATCATTCTTTGATGCCATTGGTCCTCTTCAAAAATGAAGGACAAATGACAACATCAGATTGTTGAAGATGACAAAAGGGGAAAATGATGTGTTGGAGAGGCTGTGGTAAAATAAGCACACTGAGGCAATGTTGATGGAGCTGTGAACTGGCCCACTCATTTGAGAAAAGAATTTGGAACTATGCTCCTAAAGTTACTAAACTATCTATACCCTTTGATCCAGCATTATAAGCCTCTAGCCCAAAGCGATCAAAGAAAGTAGAAAAGGACCTATATGTACAAACATAACAATAGCAGCACTTTTTGTAGTAGCCCCAAACTTGAAACTAAGGGGTATCCATCTATTGGAGACTGGATAAACAAATTATAGTATATAAATGAAGTGTTATTGAGCCATAAAAGAATGGTGAGGTGGACAGTTTCAGAGGAAACTAGGAATATGTATGATCATGTTCAGAGTGAAGTGAGCACAACTAGGAGAACAATTTATAAAAAGACAACAACATTATAGAGAAGAACAACTTTGAAGGATCTTAGACCTTGGATCAATGAGATGATAAAGCAATGTTTCAGAGGATTGAAGATGAAACTTCCTTCCAAAGAGGTGATATACTTCAAATGCTGAATGAGACTTACATTTTTGGAAATGAACAGTGTGGGAATTTGTTTTGCTGGATGATGTATTCTATCATGAGGGTTTTTGCCTTTTTAAAAAATTGCTCAATGTGTGTGGGGGTGAGAAGTGAGAGATAACAAAAGCTTGTAAATTGAAAAAAAACATAAAAATTCTTGTGGACTGACAGATTTCATTCTTGCTCCTTTTAGAAGATGGAATTTTAGTTTTGTAAAACACCTTTAACTCACAAGCTTGTTTTGCATATAATCACTTTCTCTGAAGAGCCTGTGTAAAAACTTCAAAACATACCTTTAAGTTATTATATAACAGAGATATAAAATGGTTTTACCACTTTGGGATACAGCCTCACAACCATACAGTGAATCAGTAGGTATCATAGGACATGATACACTTTTGTTTTGGCATTGTAAGATATCCACAGATGGAAGACAGGCACCACAATGTTCAAACATAAGGTAAATAAATGCACACAGGTTAATTCCTACAAGAACACAGATGCTGTTGTAACCAAATATACCTATAATGAGATATATAAACCCCCAGTTCATGCCTGCTTTTTCCCAAAAAATAATGCAGGAGTATTCTAGGACAGGAAAAATAATTTGGATGGTTCATTGGAGTTTATTCCAAATGCATTTGACCCAACTCTATCACTTTAGCAGCTGTTTGTCCTTGGACAAATTACTTAACTTCTCTGGACCTCAGCTTTCATATTTTTAAAATGAAGGAGTTGAGTTAGAAGGATCTATATTCAAACCCTGGCTCTCCCAGTGAATGCCCTTGTGACCTTTGCCAAATCACTTAATCTCAGTTTCCTTCTCTGTAAAATGAAGGGGTTAGCCTTTGAGGTCCCTTCTGGATTCTAAATAATTTAAGATTAAAAAGACCTCCCGTGGAGTGTCAGGGACTTGCCTTTCAGCCATGTACCTCTTCCCAAAGTCTCTCCACCCTTAGAAGAAACTGATGCTCGAGACAATGAGGATTGAAATACTCAATGTTAGCCAGAGCTAAAAGATAGCTTTACGGTAGAAACACTACGGCCTTCTGAGGAGAAAAACGTCTCCCTGGGATTGCACTGTGCCACAGTGATTGAAATAAGGGTAATTCTTGGACAAAGAAATTATTACAGTTGCTGCTTAGGGGCGTTCTTTGAGGAGTGATCTATCATTTTGAATAAACTTTCACAGACAAGCGCATTTCTGCAGAGAAGACTGGGCATTGACAGCCATGCTATGGTATCAAGACATTTTCTTATCCCTTACTGACATCTACTGGCCATTGTGTGAATTTACTTGTGAAAGAGTAAGATATGTGAGCTGAGACTTTAGCAGAATCATAGAATTTCCAAGTTCAATGCCCTACAGCACTTCCAACAGGTTGTCACCCAGCCATTACTTTTCAACCAATCTTCCTATGGCATAAACTCAAGGAACTTCATTATCCCGGTCATCCTCTCCTTGATACTCTCCATCTGATTGAAATCCTTCTTAAAATGGGATGGTTAGCACTGACCAAAATACTTAGGTGTGGTCTGACTAGAGCATAGTACAGTAGGACAATCACCTCCAGAAACCTGGACACTATCCCTTTCTTAATGAGGTCTTCAATATGTCACACAGCTTTTTTTTTTTTTTGACTGCTACATCACAATGTTGACTCATACTAAACTTGCAATTTCTTTTCTTTTTTTTCCCATGAACTAGTGACTAGCCGTGTCTCTCTCATCCTGTATTTGGAAAGCTGATTTTTTTGAACTCAAGCATAAGACTTCATGGAATCATATGATCAGAGAGTTGGAAGAGACCTCAGGGGCTATCTATTCTAAACTATGCCTGAAAAAGAATTCCCTCTATGATTTAACCTAGATTCATACCCATCATATTTTATCCTTTATTTTAAAAATTAAATTACCCAGATAATTTGTTCAGTGTAGATATTTCTCCTCTTAATATCAGGGATTTATCAATGACTGAGTTATAAACATAATTCTCAGTTTCTTTGTTTATTGGCTTAAGAATCTAAGCAAATAATCCTAAATACAGTGTCTTTGTAGAATCATTACTACTAATACAAATGAGATATTTGGAAAGTACTTTACAAATCTTAAAGTATTATATAAATGCTAACTATTATTGTTATTATTAGAACACAACTACTACAAATAATGATAATAGCAACAACTTGTCTTAGTAATTTTCTAAATGCATTTGCATGCATTATCTCAGTTGATTCACACAAAACAGCACCATGAGGGAGGGAATATGTTATTATTCCTCCCTTACAGGTGAAGAAACTGGCTTGAACATTGGATTACATACACAGGGAGGCAACAACAACAACACATTAGTATAGGAAAGTACTTGTTCTTTTGGTTCAAAAAATGAATGTTATTGAATTGTATGAAAAAGAATATATATATTGAATATATACTATAACTCCAGAATGAGTTATGATAGAGAATTTGAAATCATATTATGGTGGTTGGTGGAGTTTACCTCTCCTGATAAAAAGATTGAAACAGACCCAATCAAACTCTTCGCTTTAAGAGTTTCTTTCTGTCCTCAGAGAGGTTAACACTTACTCAAGGTAAAATCGCAGCATACTGCAGAGCTGGGATTAGAACTCAGCCCTGACATGGTGGCTTGGAGAGACGCTCGTTGTACAACACCCCAAAGCGTGTGAAACATGATATAGAGATAGGTCAGAGTAACAGACTATTGCCTGCTGCCACCTTTCACAATTCCTATGGAAGTAATAAAATCAAAGACTCAGAGAATTGTGGTTCAGTGTAGAGAGTACTATGCCTAGAGTTAAAAGATCTGGGTTTGAATTCTACCTTTGATGTTTGCTATCTGAGTGACCTTGGGCAAGTTATACAGCTGGGTTACATACCCAATTATCCTGGGTCTCCCTTTCCTCATGTGTAAAAGGAGGAAGTTGAACTACATGGTCTCTGAGGTTGATTTCAGCTCTATGTCTATGATCCTGTTATTTAAAATTTACATAGTTGGAATGGATTTCAAAGGCCATTCTGTGCCCAATCTGGCCAGACTTCTTCCCTATTTTATACATGCTGCTTCTCTTAATGCAGCCTAAGAACATATTACATTTATTATTTTTGTTGTTTCAATTTCACATTTCTTTTAGTCCAATAGGACCCTCAAGTCTTATTAGAAAAATAGTTTGAACTGTTTTTACCCATGTTCCCTTAACCTGTATTTGTATAGTTGAATTTTTGAACCCAAATACAGAATTTTACATTTATTCCTGTTTCATGTCTTTTGTTACTCTCTTACTTGTCAATATTTTTTACATCCTAATTCTGATGTTTTATTAACTATTCTTCTGAGCTTCATTCTACTGAAAATAAAGAAAAAAAACCATGCAATTTATGCCTTCATCTAAGTTATTGATAAAAACATTAAGCATATAAAGCCAAGGATATCTCTTGGGTTGGTTCAGTGGAGAACTCCCTTCAGGTTAGTACTGATCAGTACTCTGTGGGTCCAGTTAATCAACTAGTTCTGAATTCACTTAACTGTACTATCATCTATGCCAAAAGTGTCAAATGCACAGTGCTGAGGTGAAATTGCTGTCCTCCACACCCCCAAGTACTTCTAGAACCAGATTAAAGTATAATCTAAATGTAAAATTTTAAATATTTCCCATATTTAACAAAATAAGTAAAAATACAATAAACATAGATAATGCTAATTTGTGGTTTTCTTGGTCCATAGGGGTCTTTATGTATGCTCTAGTGGCTTCTGTTTCTATATGATTTTGATACCACTGACCTAGGCCACATCTCTCCATCTTGTTTATGAAAATATCTTCAGAGACTTTATCGAATAACTTGTGTCTACAACATTCTTTTAAATAGTCTAGGTGTCTTTCATTTGAGCCTGATGACTTCAGGTCTTTGAGGAGTACCAAGTATGCTTTTACCATCTCTTAACTTATCCTGAGTTTCAATTCCATTAGCTATTTTTGTTCAATATTTGCCAGTTCAAAAAGGAAACTCCTTGGTAGAGAAAATGAAGCAATTGGGAGTTGAGTAGTTCTACCTTCTTTCTTTTATTTCTTAAACATTGCCCACCCATCTTTTCCTTTTCCCCAGGCAAGAAAAATCATATTCGATAAACATTAACAGAAAAGAGGAGAAAAGAAATGATTAGAGCTCACATGTGATGGTGTATGTGGAGGCAAGAAAAGAACAGTCTAATGCTTTTCTCTTGTTGGGGATTGAGATGAGATTTCACAAGTGAAGGAGGTTTAACAACTCTGGAGTCACATAATGAAGGAAGACTCAGTTTCAAGTCTTGCTTTTGATACGATAGCTGTGTGACCCAAGGAAATTCACTTAACCTCTCTGTTTCTTATGCAATTCTCTAAGATAATGTTACAAATGAGTTGATCTATGAGCTGTATCAGAAAAGATAGTTTCCACACCACTGGAACAAATAAAAAAGTGGTAGAAACAGAATGATACAAGAGTTTTGAGGAGGGAGAGATGATTTCTTGTGAAATCCTGTCCCATGGTTTCTTAATGTTTTAAACACCATTTGGAATAAAGGGCAACAAGTCAGAGACTTAGCTTGCTGTGATTGGATTTTACCCATATACCTATAAATGTAGAAGCAATTTGCATGAAATTAAGAAAACAACAGCAACACATTAGTCTAGGAAAATAGTTGTTCTTTTGGTTCACAAAGTAAATGTTATTAAATTGAATGAAAAAGCATCTATTAAATATTTAATATATATCATAACACCAACAGGAGTTAAGGCTGAGAGAATTTGGAATTGTAGTATGGTGGCTGGTGGAGTTTACCTCCCTTGATAAAAGGACTGAAACAGACCCAAACCAGACTCTTCTCTTTTTAAAATCATACAAACCACACAGACCTATGGACTATTGGTCTTAACTCGCTACATCCTTTAATATACTTTTACACATGTCTATAGTTTATGCATTCCAGAGCATTCTGAAATGCAATCTGGGTCACTTCAAAGAACTGATTAAATAAAATATGGATGGCCAGCTGTTCTGAATGGGGACTGTAAACCTGGAAAGGTTGGTGTTGGGGATAGTAAAATGATATGAAAGTCATCAGGCATTTAAGACAAAAAGTCTTAATGTCTGAACTTCATTTCCCCCCTATTCATTTATAAGCAACCTTCTATTTGTGTAATTCCTTTTAGTTGAGATTTTCAGAATAGTTTATAGGTATAATCCTGCCTAGAGACAGGGGAATGGACTCAAAGACCTTTAAACCCTTGGAGCCCTCAGAATCTGTTATTTTTCCAGGTCATAGAAGGAGAAATAGAACACAGAGGTTGAATTCTCTAGCTAGCAACACATCTTAGTCCTAAGTAGAACAGAATTCACTTAAAAAAAGAAGGAGAAAAAAGCCAACCCAGAACTGACCTATAACAAGTCGGTGTCTTCTTAGGAGAAGGACACCTTTATATGTTTATGTCTCCCTGTGATTTTATAGAAAATACTCCTCTCTCTGCTTCCCTTTTTGGGCCTTCTGGCATCTCAAAGGCGACAAGGGCTACCTGGTAAATAAAGATAAGCTATTCTTATTAGGAAAGATTTGCAGGGAAAGAGGCTGTTTGAAAATGGATAAGAAGGTAATTGTGTTTCTCTTGATCCAAAGCAGAGACTCATTTTCTCCCAGCAGGGACAGGGCAACCAATGAAGGGCTGGAAAGGTTCACTCACCACCTCGGTGCTCACCTATCATTTCACATACACTAAGCAGCATTCAATTGCAGGTACAGTACTAGGCTTTTGAAGTGGTCAAGATGGCCTGACAATAGATTCCCTCTGTGAAGGATTTATGCTTTGCCAAGTAAGTAAAAAGTTATCGGTCTTCAATCATCTCTTGGACTAAAAGAGGCAATCATGAAACAGTCTGCTCCAATGATGGGAAGTGGACCCTTTTAGCCCGGTGTCTCTTCTGGAAATAGCCGACTGTTTTCTTGCCCCTGGAGGACAGGGAGAGGGGGAGAGGCAGACAGACAGACAGACAGAGAGAGACTCAAGACAGAGAAAGACAGAAACACAGAGAGACAGAGACACACACAGAGACAGACAGAGACGAGAGAGAGAGAAATGGTGAGTGAGCAGAAACACAAAAGAAGGCTGATTTTGTACATTTTCCTTTCCAGACTAGGGAGGAATTTGTATGTACAGGTACATTTCTAGTATGCCTTTTTATTATTATTTTTTTATATGCAGTATTATATAGTGGAAAGTGAATTGGACTTAGAATCAGAAATTTTGGGTTTCAAACCTGCATTTTCCAGCGACCATCTGTATGACCTTGGGCATATCTCTTCATTTTTCTAAGCCTTAGTTTTTCTATCTAAAAATGGGAATAATTACTCATTCAATAAAGATGAATATCCATTATGTAAGATGTACTGTGCTGATTGCCAGGTGGAGGAATACAAAGATGAAAAAAGCCACAGTCCTTGTTCTTATGAAGTTTGTAGTAAAGAAATAAGACATAAACTAAGTGGAATGTCACATTTGAGGAACACCAAGTAAGTTAGTTTGTCTAGTATATAGTGTGTGAGAGGGAGTAACGTGAAATCACACCCTTCCTCCAGTGATGGACAGAATTTGATAACTGATTGGATGTAAGATGCAAGAGGCAAGGGTTACCCAAAGGTAGAGACATAACTAACTGTAACTATCTACGCTCTGGTCAAATTCCCTGCATTTTGGAGAACAGTGCCAGAGGGGATAACAGGAATTCTAGTGATGAAATTCTTGTTTCCAATGCAAATATGCACTTGCCCTCCAACTTACAGTATAAAGGAGTTGTTCGGCCAACTGAGAAGTGAAGTGACTTGCCCAGTCAGAGGTGGGGCCTGAGCTGGGATTTTCTTGCCTTAGAGGCACTCTATCACTCTGCCTTATGTAGGATCATGGAGTCATCAACTTAGAGCTGTTAGACCCTTTGGACGCCATTTGGTTCAATTCCCTCATTCTACAGAAGAGATATCTGACTCAGAGGACTCATATGCCAAAAATATAACCACGGGGCAAGAAGTATGAGACCCTGCTCGAAGAGAATCTGATTCAATCCAATCCAACTCGATCTAATCCAACAAGCCTTTTGTCCTTATACAAGTATTATTTTCCATCATGGGGGTCTGATATGTCCACAGTGCTCCAGGTGGTACATTTCCATGGGGAGGAGGCTTGGGAATTTGCTTCCTGGAGGGTCAGGATGACTTGGAATGGAACTGACTTGGGGAGACTTTGTTTTGTTTTGTTTGTTTTTTAGTGAGTCAATTGGGGCCAAGTGACTTGCCCAGGGTCACACAGCTAGTAAGTGTCAAGTGTCTGAGGCTGGATCTGAACTCAGGTCATCCTGACACCAGGGCCAGTGCTTTAACCACTGTGCCACCTAGCTGCCCCATTGGGGAGACTTTGAAGCATGTTTGGACATTTTATAATAAATTCTGGTCCACTAATCATACATTGAAGAAGAGACTAATTTGCTGACGAGGCCTGTTGGCTTCAACCACTACCTCATTGCTTCTGTGCTCTTGATAGCACAGTGATACCACAGGACCAGTGACGTGAGTGGAGCTTCTGACAATGTGAGTTCAAAAGGTCCTCAGAGCATCTTAGTATCCCAGAGTTCCAGAGTTAGGTTTGTAGCCAATGCAGCATTAATCCCAGCATGGTATAGAGGGGATCTTGGCATTCTGGTATTCCGGAGTATGGATTGTACTGTCAATATAGCAATGATGCTCTGAGGAGTAAGGAATGACCTTTGGGAGTGACCTTCTGGACCCAGGCCAAGCTGACATCTGGCAGTTATGCCTCATCTGAATGTGAACACTGCTGTGTAAGAACTGAGCTAAATTGTGAACCTGTTTGCCCAAAGACCACAATAGTATAGGGGGAACTATGTTCCTTGAAGGTGTGTGTGTGTGTGTGTGTGTGTGTGTGTGTGTGTGTTAGGGCATGTACTTTGTTCTCATTATATTTTTAAAGTAGATATCTCTTTATAAAAAGCTAATTAATGTTAAGTGGCTAAATGAAACTGAGGTGCTAGTCACTGCATTTAAAAATGGAGGGAGAAACACAGTTGGTGGAGGTTCAAACTGATGACAGTAAAGAAAAAATAGCTCAAACCCTCAGGGTCACCTCATAATACCCTGAGAGACAAATGTAGACTACCTGATTCAAGGAGAGAGAGCAAAAGCCAGAAAGCACTCACTACATATGCTTATTTAATAGTGAAGACACTGAGGCATAGCAAGGGTGTTACTTTCTAGGTCATGGTACTAGTAGGTGATAGAGCTGGGATTCTGACTCAGGACTTTGGATTCCTAGACTGAAGTTCTTTCTACTACACTCTGCTACTTACTTTTACATGGCTATTGTTCAGATTAAACAAAATAATGTCTATAAAACACATTGTACAGAGCTACATAAATATGGGTTATTATTATTAATGACAATGATAACAATAGCTACATGGTCAATGGAAAAGCAGATAGTGAAAGAGGATGGATCAACATATTTCCTAATATCTGAGTTCAGGGAACATCCAGATATTTGGCATCGTTAAGGCAAAACATCCAGATGTCTGACTGATTGTTTTAATTTCATCAGATTGTCTTATCCCTCTATGAGAGAATAAGCTCCATGAGTTATTTAAATTTTTTATCTTCCCTAGTGCCTAATACAGTGATCTACACATAATGGGTACATAATAGATATTTTTCAAAATAGATTGAATTGAATAGTTGATGGCCCTGTTCTCTTCCTGACACATTTTGCTTTTAGAAGTAATCAATGCATCTCATCCCAAATAATCGCAAAAATGTATAATGTGTCTAGGGAGTCAGATCTACCAAAGCACAAAAGAGACTTGTATAGACTCAATTACAAAGTGCTCTTTAAATAAATGAACAACTTAAATAAATGGAAGAATATTCAGTGCTCATGGCTAGGCTGGGCCAATCTAATATAAATTATATTATTCTCAAAGTTAATTTACAAATTTAATGCTATGCCAGTCAAATTATCAAAGGGATAATTCACAGAACTTTATAAAATAATAAAAAAAATTCCTCTGGAAAAATAAAAGATCTAGAATATCAAGGGAAATGATGGAAAGAGGTATGGATGAAGAGGGAACAGCACTTCCAGACCTCAAACTAAATTATAAAGCAGCAGCCATCAAAGTCATCCCTTACTTCTTTGGAGGTTCCTGGACAGAGAATACTTTTTCATCTTGTCTGGAATCCTTCCATTATCTATTCATTCAACATTGATCATTGGAGTATTGTTTTCATATTTGATCCCTGTGAAGAACTTGGAGAAGGTTTGGAAAAGCATCAAAAATCATTAAAAGGATGAAAAATAGGTCTCGTGATTGATTAGCTTGGAGAAGAAAAAATCTGAAAGCTAATAACTGTATTTCTATCTATGAAGTAAATTTGTACTAGAGCCAAAGGACCCAGGCTTGAATCCTGGTTTTACCCTTACTAGCTATGTGACTTTGAGGAAGTCATCCTTTTTGGACCTTGATTCCCCTTTCTGTACCACTGGGGTTCTATCATGTGATCTCTAACGTCCCTTCTAGCGCTAAATCCATCTTCAAGAGGAAACCTTCCCCAATTCCTCTTAACTCTTGTGCTTTTCCTCTCTTAGTTATTTCGGATTTATCCTGTACATAGCTTGTTTGTACATATTTGTTTCCTTGTTGTCTTCCTCATTAGACTGTGAGCTCCTTGAAGGCAGGGACTATCTTTTGCCTCTTTTTGTACCCCTATGTTTAGGACAGTGCCTGGTCCATAGAAGGTGTTCAATAAATATTGACTGAGAAATTCTGTGTTTACAGGGAGAATGCAGATCTTCTCCATATTAGATAGAACAAGAAAATGTGGCAGTAAGTTATAGTGAGACAATTTAGTTAACCACAAGAAGAAAATCTTGGTTAGAAGGTAACTGCTGTGTTGAAGCAGTTTATGGAAGGATGTTGTAGAACCATTTTTTTCCAGTTATTTGGGTTGGAAGATTTCTGTATTTATCTGCCTAGAAGTAAGGAATTAGGCTGGCTAGAGAGGCAACATGGTATTGTGCCAAGAGGCATCATGGATATATACACACATACACATACACATGCATATACATATAATATATGTGGATATGCACACATGCACACATGTATACAATGTACACACACATGCTCACAACATATACACACAAATATATTTGAACACATATACACAAATGGTATACATGTGTTTACATATTCACATCTACATATATGTATAACCATATACATGTATATGAATAAATCAGCAACTAGATGGTACTGTGGATAGAGGGCTAGTACTGGAGTCATGAAGACTCATCTTTGTGAGTTCAAATCCTGCCCCAGATACTTACTAGCTTTGTGACTCTTGGCAAATCACTTAATATCCCACCCCACCCTCCCACTGCCCAGTTTGCCTCAGTTCCTTATGAAGTAGAGGAGGAAATGGCAAATGACTCTAGTATCTTTGCCAAGAAAATCCAAATGGGGTTACAAAGAGTCAGACATGACTGAAACAACTCAACAACAAATATATATACACACATATTTACATATATAGGTATACATACATACATGTAAATTATTTATGGCAGCACATTTTGCTACATTAAAGAATCAGAAACAAATGAGTGTCCATCCATTGGGGAATGGTGGAAGAAATCATGAAATGTGAATGGAATGGAAATATTCTTGCATTATAAGAAATGACAAAAGGGCCAGATTCAGGGAAACCACCTGAGAGAATTGGTGTGAACTGATGCAGAGTAAAGGAAGCAGAACCCAAACAGTTTGTACAATAATAGCAACGCTAACGAAAAGCTTCTGAGAAAGACTGAAGCGTTAAGGTCAACACTGTGAGCAATAACAAATCCAGAAAATGGATAGTGAATCCTATCGCCCACCTCTTGGCAGAAAAGTGATGGGCTAGAGATGCAGAACGAGGCATGAATTTTCAGACGCAGCCAATGTATACATATGTTTTGCATGACTGTACTTATTTATTATATTTTCCTTGTCCTTTTTTTAAAAGTGGGAAGTGTTAGGAGGGAGTGGGAATAGTGATAGTAATGCTAACAAAAGAAAGAAAAGAAAAAATAGATGAATCATGAAAAAAACAAGCAGGAAAGAGCAGAAGGATGTTCAGAAAGGGACAGATGAGCAGGGCACTATCATAACGGCTGTTAAATTTGAATTGTACAAAAAAGCCTCAAGCAGAACCTATTGGGGAAAAGACTTGTACATAACAGAAATTCACAGATTCACATATAATCCCCTTTCGCCACCTTTGTATATTGAAATATTCACATGGATATTTATTAAATTCATAATAAAAAGACAATCTCAACACACACACACACACACATGAAGGGAAGGAAAAAAAATTCTGGAGTCAAATGATATGCCACCTTCTATTTGAATGACTTTGGGAAACTCACAACTTTTCTGGGCCTTAGTCTCCATATTTGTTTTTTTTGATTTTTTGTTTTTTTTTTCAGGCAATGGGGGTTAAGTGACTTTCCCAGGGTCACACAGCTAGTAAGTGTCAAGTATCTGAGGCCGGATCTGAACTCAGGTCCTCCTGAATTCAGGGTCGGTGCCTTAACCACTGTACCATCTAGCTGCCCCCTTCCATATTTGGTTTTTACAAAGAAAGAAAGCAAGCTGGCAGAAGATATAACCCCTGCTACTGGGGAGACTGAGGCTAGTGAGTCACTTGAGCCCTGCAATACACTATGATGATCAGGTGTTCATACTAAATTTGCCATTGATATGATTAGTCCCCAGGGATTGGAGTAAGTTGAAACTGCCCCAGGTTAGGAATGGAGCACATCAAATACTGTGAATAATAGCCTCTGCACTGTTAGCCTGGGATCACAAGGAGCCTCAGTCTGAGAGAGGAGAGAGAGAGAGAGAGAGAGAGAGAGAGAGAGAGAGAGAGAGAAAATGATGGGACTAGATGTCCTCATATACTGCTTATTAAAATCCACTTTAAAATCCCTTTTAGCTCTAAATATATGATCTTATGATTCAAAAGCATGGCTGCAATTCTGCCTGGAAGGATTAGGATAAATGAAATGACCTCTCCAGATCTTATTCAATACTAGGCATTCTTAACCTGGGGCCCATGAACTTAAACATGCACATGCGTACATTTTGATAAATGTATTTTAATATAATTGATTTCATTTATAATCCAGTGTAACTTATTTATGCATTTAGAAGGAGCATACTGAGAAGGGGCACATAGGCTTCTCCAGACTGCCAATGGGGTCCATGACACCCCCAAAGTTAAGAACCACTGAGTAGAAGGTTAGAGTTAAATCTCAGAGATCTTTGACCCCAACTTCTTTTTTTTTCCCTATAGGGAGAAACTAAGAGAAGGTGAATGAGTTGCCCAAAGTCTCATGACTGTTGTGTGGTGGTAATAAAAATAATAGTAGATGATCTTTACATAGCACTTTGAAGTTTGCAAAGCATTTTCCATGTAGAAACAGGATGCAAATCTAAGCCTTCAAGCTCCTAGTTCAGGGCTTTTGTTTATTATACTGACTCTGTTGATTCATATACCTTCTATTAAAAATCCACTATATGTGTGTGTGTATTCATGCATACCCCCACGCAGTGCATTCACATGTGTTTAATTTACATCCCACTGAAATGGAAAGAAGATATGATTACTGCCTATTATTCTCCAAATGGGAGGCTAGTGGGTCTGTGGCATTACATCTGTAATAGCATCATTTTCACAGCTTGTAGGCTGTTTTGCAAATAGCGTCAGAGCACTTTGCCTAGTGATCACCAAGTTCTGAGAGAAAGGGAGAGATTCTTTTCACCGATCTGGAAAAGAGCAAGTTGGAGCAGCCGCCGACTTCAGAATGACTCATTGTTCTGTGCCTAACAGGTGCAGGTTTTCGGCATTAAGGATCTGATCCCATTACCGCTGGAGCTGCATGGATCACTGATCTCGAAAGGGGCCTGCATGCACATCAGTGTGGGATCGGTCCTTCAGTAACAACGTCTGCTTGTCTGAATAGCCCTTTGGAGCCATGTGGGGCATTTAACAGGCGTCCTTCCATTCTGCACGACTCATTGTTGAAGTTTCTCAGTCCTTCTCCTCCTGCTAATTAGACTCACGATATACTGCCCAGACCGGCAAGGAGATGGTTGGGCTAAGTCAGAGAAGCAAGCACTTCATCTTCAAGAAAAGGGTATCATTTTCTGGCCAGTGGGAGATGAAAGAGATGGAGGTGGGATCTCTGCCTGGGTCTATAATGTAGTGATTTCTTTTCCCTTGGAGAAGAAAAATCCATTGGCCATCTCAGTCTGCCATGGGATAACCAAATCCACCTTTTGGTATTCAAAAGTGCGGGCATTTCACCGAATCAAATGGTTTGATAAATTGCCTGTTAAGATTGATGAGGCAATTCATCTGGTTTTGTTCTCATGCATGCATCTAATTGGGCAATCTCCCTGACATTTATGGCTTAGAAAAATGCTTTTCAAATATCTCATTTGGTCTTTGTAGCAGCCCTATAAGGTAGTTCCTAGGACCAGAGGATTATAGATTTAGAGCTAAAGGGACCTGAGTGATTCTCTAGTCCAATCCCTTGGTTTTACAATCAATTGGGTTAAGCCCAGATTGGTTAAGTGATTTGCCCAGACATACCGGGAGGGAGTGACAGAACCAGGATTTGAACATGGGTCCTTTGATTTTTCTAGAGTGGGTGTTGTTATCTTTATTTCACAGTTCAATAAATTAAGGTCCAAAGAGGTTAAATGATTTGTCCAGGGTCACAAAGCTAGTAAGAGTTAGAGTTAAGATCGCCATCTGGTCTTCTAACTCTAAGTCTTGGGCCTTTTTCACTATACTGCTGCTGTTTGACCTTCTTTCTTGCCTTTTCTTTTTAAAATCAGAAGGGACTTCTGTTTTTCTTTGTTTTTGCATCTGGAAGGAGTTTCACTTATTAGTCTTTTTCATTTCTTGAAGCCAAAATGTCAGAGATAAGGCTACTGATTATTCAGGGCTTGGCTTGGCTTTAGTGTGTAGATAGGAAATGATGATCAGGGGTTTTCACTTACTGGAAGACCCAGTGAGGGATGGCTGGCTGCTAAAATCACAAAGCTGTGGCCAGTGAATACAGAGGATGCCAGGATACTGAGAGCTAAAAAGGCCGGTGAAACGAAAGGGATGCCAGGATATTGAGAACTATGAAGGTCAGTGAAATGTTGGGAATTTTGCCGGTCGGGATTCACAACAGTCCCCTTCCATACCCACTAGAAGTTTCTCTTAGTGAAGATACTGGGTGTGAGAGAAGAAAGCTGACTTATGAGAATTCAGTTTTTAGAGAAACCTCAGCCTCTGTTGTCTGGGAATGGGTCTTCTCCCACCTTCCGTATCTGTGTTCTGCTTGTAGCAAATCTGATTCCGGTTAGACTTTTTCAGAAGGATGAACTTTTCTTATGGCAGCTGATTTATCCGAGTCTCTATTGTGGTTCGAGAATCAAAAAGCAGATTTGTGTTGATCAGAATCTAGAGAGGGGAGGGGCCTATTTCTGAGGCTTCATCAGCATTTGGCCCTTGGGAAAGACACAGAAGGTGTCTCAATAGGGCCACTGTTTTCTTGGAGCCAATTGGCTTGTTTGCCACCAGGTGTTAAACTACCATCTGGAATGAAAGCTGTGGTTATGCTCCCACTCTCATGGATCGTGCCCACTTGGAGAACTTTTGACTGACTGCAGATGGTGATATCATGTAGAAATAACTTGTATCTGCACAGCCACAAATTCGGTGGATTTCTTAGGTCTCAACTATCCAATCTGGCTAACTCTATAGAGTAGATTTCTCAGCAACTGCCAAATCTCCACATGCAAGATGTAGATGCAGCTCATGGGTGCCAAGTATTGCTCATATGACTCATATTCAGCACAGAGTTCAAATCCTACCTCAACCCTTATTATTTGTATGACACTGGGCAAGTCACTTAATCTTCTTAGAACTTAGTTTACTCATCTGCAAAACAGGAAGTTGGATTCTATGACTTTTGAGTTTCCTTTAAGCTCTAGATCTTAGAAGGAAGGAAACAAGCATAACGTTGAGCACCTGCTATGTGCCAAACATTACAAATATTAATTTATTTGATCTTCAGAAAATCCCGTGAGGTCGATGCTGTTATTATACACATTTTACCATTGAGGAAACTGATGAAGACAGAAGTTAAGTGTCTTGTCCAGGGTTACTTAGCTAATATGTGATTGATTTAAATTTGGGTCTTCCTGATATGAGGCCCAATGCTCTACTCTCTGTGCCACTTAGCTACTGTAACGATTGGAATAACGCCACCTGCTGGATACTTACTGTAGAAGAGTTCTGCCCATGAAGGGAAGGTCTTTGAGGGCAAGACCAGGAGTCAGGAAGTGACGCAGGCTAGTGGGAGGAGGAAGGAAGAGACTGGCGCTCAGTCTCGTGCTTTTTCCTCTGGACTCGGGTGGAGAGCGGAGCTAGAAATGTGCTCTCCCTTTAATAGATAGGAATCTAGGCCTTTCTCTCTCTTTACCAAATTCTTATTCTCCTTAATAAATGCTTAAAAGTCTAACTCTTGCTAAAGCTTATAATTTATTGGCGACCACTCATTAGATATTTTAGACAGACTAGCTAGAATTTTAGCCCTTAACACTTCCTTATTGGACTCATGATCCTAGTCCTATATAAAACTCTAGTTTATACTAATTTATCAGCTCCTTTTAAAAACAATAATTTTCATAAGTACATTAATGCATTATTGGTTGAACAGAGATCCTTCAAAAGGTATAAGCAGGTCAGTCACTTAAAAAAAAAAGCATAATGGGGGCAGCTAGGTGGCGCAGTGGATGGAGCACCTGAGTTCAAATCCGGCCTCAGACAATTAACACTTACTAGCTGTGTGACCCTGGGCAAGTCACTTAATTCCAATTGCCTCACTAAAAAAACAAACAAACAAAACCACCACCACCACCAACAACAACAAAAAAGCATAATTCTAAGGTATATTCCTTGATTGGTGAAATAATCCAAGCTATCCAAACACTCTGTGTTTCCCACTTGTGTTATCATCCCCCCAGTAGATATTCATTCATTCATAGAGTAGGATGGCCAGCCAACTAGTGAATAGAGTGCTAGGCCTGAGTTCAAATCTGTCCTCAGACGTTTCCTAGCTGTGTGACCCTGGACAAGTCACTTAACCCTATTTGTCTCAGTTTCCTTATCTGTAAAATGAACTGGAGAAGGAAATGGAAAATCACTCCAGTATCTTCACCAAGAAAACCCCAAAGCGGGTCAGGAAGAGTCAGATACAACTAAACAACAGATATTGAATTACTCATAGGACAGCATGGCCACTTGATAAAATATGAATTCTTCTGCCTTTGGGGCATCCTCTTACATTTTTTTTTTAGTTTGTGTGTGTGTGTGTATGTGTGTGTGTGTGTGTGTGTGTGTGTGTGTGTGAGGCAATTGGGGTCAAGTGACTTGCCCAGAGTCACACAGCTAGTAAGTGTTAAGTGTCTGAGGTCGGATTTGAACTCAGGTCCTCCTGACTCCAGGGCCGGTGCTCTATCCACTGCACCACCTAGCTGCCCCCCCCCAATCTTCTTACATTTTTGACCCTTATATTCTTTTTGGCTCCTGATGCTCCTTATTTATATTTTCTTCTATCATCCAGAAGAGAAGATTAAAGGAGGAGAATTAGTGAAGAAGGCACTGAAGGGAGAAATTCAAGGGTCATAGAACCAGGTAGTACTTAAAGGGAGGTCTAAGGCCATTTAGGCCAACTCTTCATTTTACACAAGAGGAAACAGACCCCAGAGAGGCTCTGACTTGCTTAGGTTCACATAACATAGTAGGTATCAGTAGTGACATATGAATCTACATCTACTGTCTCCAGAAATAGTGTATTTTCTACTATATGACGTTTCAGGATTCACTCAGTCAGTCAATAAACATTTATTAAACACCTACTATGTGCCAGCCACTGTGCTAAGCTCTGGGGGATACAAAGAAAGGCAAAAGACAATCCCTGCACCCTTCCCCCCCACCCTCCGCCCCGGCTCACAGTCTAATGCATCCAAAACAAAGGAAAAGGAAAAGATAGTTGGCAAATCAAGACAAATAAGAGGCTTTAAATTTCTCAATAAGGTGCCTAACAGGTGAGGTATAAACACTCAGAAATAGTTCAAACAAAACAAGACTCAGTCAACATGGTGAATGGAAGAATTTTTCAGTACATTGTCTTAAGTGTACAATGTTTGTATTTCGACCATAGCCAAGTAACTCCTATCTCCATTCTGACTGGAGGCTCCCCTCTCTTCTAAAAGAGAAGGGGAAGGAACTCACATGACTTTCCACACTCCAGGTGATCAGGGACAATGATGTGTTCTTTTAAAAGCAATGGAAGCAAAGCTTCAATGGGGTGAAAGGATCTGAAATGGCAGAGGGAAAAATTGACACTTGTCAGGGGTTTGGAGAGTGAAGTTCCATCAGGCAGAGAAGGAAAGGAAGGAAAAGGTCACCTGTATACTTTGAACTAAAAAATACATTTGAGAATCTCCCTGAAGAAGAGGAAGCTAGGTGCTCTGAGGAGAGAGCAGATGTTTTATGTCAAAGAAATGATACAATGAGGAGAGTAACAGAAATGACCAGGTGAGAGGTCATCCAGTTAGGATCAGAGGAAGAAGAGAAGAGTGAGGGTGGTTGGTAACTCCCTGCTTAGGGTCATCCAGCCAGTCTGCTTGATAAAAACATCACAGAGGTCTGTTGTCTTCCTGGGTCATGTAGCTAAAACATAATAGAGAACCCCTCAAAGACTTATGAAGATGGATGACTACTACCTACTTTTGGTGATTCTTGTCAGTACAAATGATGCTCACAGAAGGCATCTACTAAGTCTTGCCAAAGATTACGGAATTGTGTCTTCTTCACTGCTACTCACTGAAGATAAAGGAGGAAGAATTTAAAAATTGATTTGGGAATGGTATAGCTGGCTAAGGAGATGGTCTTTGAGGATGGAAAATTGGAATCTGGATCATGTTTAAATATAGCGATGACAGACTCCTGGCCAGGTGTGGAGTGCAGCTAAACATTTTTGGTAAGAATATATTTTTCTGGTGTCTTACAAATCTAATAAAATGACTTTAAACTAAATTGGAGAAGGAGAGGGAAAAAACTGCCTATCTACATCAAACAAGCTAGACTCCACAGAGAAGTGCTTCAGTAGAAAATTAAGAAGGCTTGAGATATCTGGAAGTTCACAGGACACAAAAATCTATGAATAGAATGAGAGAAACAGCATTAAAACTGATGGCCTCAAAAACTTTTACACAAATACTTGATGTTTAGGCAAGAAGCAAGAGGAACTAAACTTCTTAATACAAGGTAGCAAATTTAACCTCATAGGTATCACTGAGACATAGTGGAATGAAGCCCAAGACTAGAATATGGTGTTTGATAAGGCTACACCTTATTCAAGAAACAGGAGAGACAAAGAGATGAGATCTACTGAGGTATATTCAACTGAGGAAATTTGGGAATCATAAGGAAAAGCCTAGTGGAAAATTTTTAGTTGAAGATCAATGGAGGAAAAAACAGAAATGATTTTGTCATTGGAATATACAACAAACCGCCTGGCCAGTGTTAAGGGCTAAAATTCTAGCTAGTCTGTCTAAAATATCTAATGAGTGGTCGCCAATAAATTATAAGCTTTAGCAAGAGTTAGACTTTTAAGCATTTATTAAGGAAAACAAGAATTTGGTAAAGAGAGAGAGAAAGGCCTAGATTTCTATCTATTAAAGGGAGAGCACATTTTTAGCTCCCTTCTCCACCAGCGTCCCCAGGAAAGAGAGTGAGACCGAGCGCCAGTCTCTTCCTTCCTCCTCCCACTAGTCCGCGTCACTTCCTGAAGCCTGGTCTTGCCCTCAAAGACCTTTGCTTCATGGGCAGAACTCTTCTACAGTAAGTATCCAGCAGGTGGCGTTATTCCAATCGTTACAGTCCCCCCTGTTGTTCCTCAAGAAACAAAATGTTTCCTTGACGGAACAGTAAAAACAATATGATAACTATTGCTAACTAATAATATGTGAACAACAATATAGAAAAGGAAGAGAGGAAAGTTTTGTCCAGAGGGGCGATTTTTTTTTTGTCCTCATGAACCGACGCTTTGACATTAGTCTTGCAAAGGGAGGGCCTCTGCAGAGAATACATGTTACAGATGGTGTATATTATAACAGAAAGAGAAAAAAACAACAAAAACAACAAATCAAAACTGTTCATTTAAAGTCTCTGAAAGTCTTTTCTCAGATGTCCTCTAGGTGTAGTCGTGGAATGGAAGTCTTTTCAGGGGTTGATGTGTGGATGCTGGTAATTAGCCAGGAAATTTCCTACAAAATTGAGCTTAACACAACTTTAAAATAGCTTTGTCAATAATCAAATCAAACAATGAAAGTTTTCAAAAACATGTCTAAGGGAATTCAGAATCTTAGTTGTTACACATGAAACATATAATAAAACAAAAATTGAACCATTCTTTAAAATTATAATATTACTATAGTCCCCCCCTTATGGAGGGTAATTGAGAAGACAATTGCTGCGATATTAATTATTAAAAATAATTTTTTTATCTTTGTATTCTTTTTACTGTTCCATCAAGGAAACATTCCGTTTCTTGAGGAAGCAAAGGGGGGAAATGTGGTAAAATATGAAAGTTTTTAACAGTCGGTTAGGATAACTGAAAGACGCCAGTTTTTCAAGGACCACCCTTTTGGGGAGGAGATGAACAGTCCGCCTGCTGCGCATGTCAGACTGTCTTCTGGGTACAGGCCGCCTGCTGCGCATGTCAGACTGCCTGCCGGGTTTTTTGACTTCCGGGGTAAAGAGAGAGAGAAAGGCCTAGATTTCTATCTATTAAAGGGAGAGCACATTTTTAGCTCCCTTCTCCACCAGCGTCCCCAGGAAAGAGAGTGAGACCGAGCGCCAGTCTCTTCCTTCCTCCTCCCACTAGTCCGCGTCACTTCCTGAAGCCTGGTCTTGCCCTCAAAGACCTTTGCTTCATGGGCAGAACTCTTCTACAGTAAGTATCCAGCAGGTGGCGTTATTCCAATCGTTACACCAGATAGAAGAAATAGATAAAGAGTTCAGAAAAGAGAACACAATCCCGGTACAGAGATCTGATATATTAATGATGGGAGACATCAGTTTTCCAAAAATCTGCCGGACCTCTCTTAGCTGAAAAGCAGAGGAGCTAACAACTTCTTAATTTTCCTTAATGATATTTTTGTCAGTAAAAAGGTGGAGAAACCAACAAGAAGAAATTTGATTCTGAGTCTGATTCTCACTAAATGGGAGGATCTAGTTGCTGTGATGTAAATAATGGAAACATTGTGGGAATGGGAAGAAGCGACCTCTAGCCCATAGAGTTTGTGATAGAGAAGGAGAAGAAGACATAGTCTGATATGCAATTGAGTCTTTGAGAAAGGACATTTCAAAGGATTCTGATCAAGAATGGTTGAATCCTGTGGACTAAAATTGTACTGGGAAAGTAAGGTTAGGAGGAATGGGAAACTCATGAAAGAAATTCTGAAGACAAAAAGGGAAATGATTTCAATAAGTATACAAAATGAGAATTGTCATAAGGAATTGATATGGTAAGCATAGGAATTTATGAACCAACTTAGATTTTTAAAATGTATATACTGAAGATGGAAATAGGGGTAGGCAACAGGATAGAAGGGAGGGAAGGAAGGGAACAAATATTCATTTTGTTGTTGTTGAGTTGTTTAAGTCATCTCTGACTCTTTGTGACTACTCCATTTGGAATTTCTTGGCAAAGATACTGGAGTGGTTTGCCATATCCTTCTCCAGCTCATTTTACAGATAAAGAAACTGAGGCAAACAGGGGGGGTTAAGTGACTTGCCCAGGGTCACACAGCTAGTCAGTGTCTAAGGTCAGATTTGAACTTAGATCCTCCCAACTTCAGGGCCAGGGCTCTATCCACTGCACCACCCAGCTGCCATGAAATGGTGTGCTGATAACATAAAAGGAGGATCAGAATAGCACCCACCTCACAATGTTGTTTTGAGGATTAAATAAGAATGTTTGTAAAGTGCTTAGCTTAGTGCCTACCACTTAGTAGGCACTTAGTAAAAGCTTATTCCTTTTTCCCTTCCCTTACTTCATCCTTTTTCTTTGTACCTCACTCAGTCTCCTTTCAGTCATGACAGCAAAACCAATCTATTCACAGGTGACTCATAATAGAAAAGCAATTAAATCATCGTCTCAAAATTGTATAGCCTTTCTTAAAGTTAGAATAACAGTCACTATGGCAGCTGTGGGAGAGGCTGTTGAAGTTTGTATTGCATTTGTAAAAATATGGGAATAAGTTAAGTATATTTAGAGGCATCATGCTACTGTGGAAAGAACATTGGCTTTAGAATTTGATGATCTGATTTCAAATGTCCTGATTCTTTTTTTAAAAATTGTACAGACAAATCAATGCAATTAATTTGGGGGTGGGGTGGGGCAATGATGGTTAAGTGACTTACCCAAGGTTACACAGCTAGTAAATGTCAAGTGTGTGAGGCAGGATTTGAACTCAGGTCCTCCTGAATCCAGGGCCAGTGCTTTATCCACTGTACCACCTAGCTGCCCCAAATGTCCTGATTTTATCAATCACAACTTATGGGATTCTAGGCAAGTCCTGTGTCTTCTATGGGCCTCAGTTTCCTCAACTGTCAAATGAAGGGGCTTAATTGGATTAACTATATGGTCTCAAAAATTCATTCTGGCTTTAAATGTTTGATCCCAGTGATCTGTTGTTGAGATGATCTTAGTTAAGTGTTAGATAACCAGAATTATTCCATTCAAAACTGATGGTGATATAAAATGGGCCTTTCCTTTAAAAAATGTTTAACTCATTTGTACAGAATTTATCCCACTCCTTGACATGATAACTGGCTTGACTTTGATGTCCCTCAGTCTCCACATTTGTTTCATTTCCTCTTCCAGAGCCACATATTTATTTTCTTTGTGTATGTTTTTAGAATGTATCTGCTTAGTGGAGGAACAATATCAGTGAACCTTTTGGGATTTTATTACACTTAGATGATTATTACCATTTTTATTGCACAGATTGACCTAGACTTCTTGAAAGAAAGGAAGTCAAGAATTTCCTCTGGAGGGGGCCCAGCCCAGAAGAGATGGAAAGAAGGTGAATAGAGGTGTATAGCAGAGGGAAATCAGAATAGAGTTCTGGAAAGTGGATGAGGAAATAGAATGGGTTTTTTGGTAGGTGGAAAGGTACAGATGTGGTGAGAGGTAGTCATGGTGATACCCATCCTGGAGGGAGACTAAATGTTTTTGAAACAGTGATGAAGCAAAAATGGTTGAAAATGGAAAATAAGTCCTGTGAGAAAAGGTAGGGAATTAGGATTGTTTTGCCTGAAGAAAAGACTTTTTGTTGTTTGGTTATTTCAGTCATATATGACTTTTTGTGAATCGTTTTGGAGTTTTCTTGGCAAAGATACAGGATTAGTTTGCTGTTGCTGTCTTCAGGTTATTTTGCAGATGAGAAAACTGAGGCAAACAGTTTAGTGACTTGCCAAGAGTTAAAGTGCAAGTAAGTGTCTGAGGCTCGATTTGAACTCTGCTCTGTCCACTGTACTACCTAGCTTCCCAGAGAAGACTAAGAGGTATTTTCATAACTGTTATTAAGATTTGGTCTGTAAAGTTTAAGAAACTTTTTGTTGGTTATTTTCTTTTGTTATCTATTCTCTAGCTCTCCCGAATACTTCATCATAGCACAGAGGTGACTCTGGATTCTAAAAATCTATGCTAAATAGAGTAAAAATTCTGGTAGATCTTACTAAGCTGGAAAGACTTTGGATGTTGTTCCAGTAATAGATTCTGTATGTCCTACCCAAAGACAAACCTAGCTAAGTTTGGCTAAGCTCATCACCCAAAAATTGACTATCAAGAAGTACATTTTTATTTGTCTGTTTTGTTTTGTTTTGTTTAGTTTTTTCTTTTTCTTTTTTTTTTTGGTGAGGCAATTGGGGTTAAGTGACTTGCCCAGTGTCACACAGCTAGTAAGTGTTAAGTGTCTGAGGCCGGATTTGAACTCAGGTCCTCCTGACTCCAGGGCCGCCCCCTGTCTGTTTCGTTTTGGTCCCAGCCACTCATGAAAATCATCAAATAGGCAGTATTATACTGTGGAAAGAGGACCATCTCTGGAATCAGAGGATGTGTGTTCAAATCATACTTCTGATGTTTACTGTTTCAGTGACCATGATCAAGTCATTTAACTTTTCTGTGCCTCAATTTCCCCATCTGTAAATGAGACGGTTAGATTAGCTGGCCCCTGAGGTTCCTTCTAGCTATGGATCTATGATTAGCCAAGACATAGTGAGACTGTGATCTTCATTGATTGAGAGTTGTGCAGTGAAATAATGGATTTTCTGAAATAAGAAATATTCTCTATTCTTTCATATTAACATATATATATATACATATATATATATGTTATGTATATAACATATAACCTTAGAAAAGGGACAACTAGGCAGCAGAGTGGATAGAGCCTGTCCTGGAGTCAGGAAGTCCTGAGTTCAAATCTGTCTCTGAGGCCATTTACTAGCTGTGTGATCCTGGACAAGTCACTTAACCCTATTTGCCTCAGTTTCCTCATCTGTAAAATGGGCTGGAGAAGGAAATGGCAAATCACTCCAGGATCTTTGCCAAGAAAACCCCAGATAGAAGCATAAAGAGTTGGACACAATTGAAGCCACTAATTATAACCCTAGAAATACCTTTTTATTTCTCTGTGCCTCAGTTTTATAATTAGTAAAATGAGGTAATAGAACTAGATAGTCTCTGAGTTTCTTTTCAATTCTGCAATTGACTATTATTATTATGATAAGCAATTATAGGAGTCTATCCTAGTCCCTAATTATTGACATTATACAGTTTAGCATTTTATGCTACCTATCTTACATATTTATTAGGACAAAAATACTTTGTGAATTGTAAAATGCTACATGAATGTGACATATTAATTACATCACAGAAGAAACACGTCAGTCATAGTGAATAGAGATCCGGCTTCTGACCCAGGAAGATCTGGGTTCATGTCCTGCTCTGACACACAGTCATGCTGGGCAAATCTCAATGACTCAGGCAACTTTAAATTTTAGAGAAGGTGTAGACCTGCATTAGTAGAGTTTCTTCATTCCAGAGCTTCCTATGCCAATCTAATCCCAATCCCTATTATACCAATACATAACTATGATTTATGTAACCACATGTATGGGTATGTATACTTTATCAGTGCTTCTAGGATCCATAATTGCATCAGTTTCCTCCTCTGATCCAGACTGTAATGCCTAGAAAATGAGGAAGGATCATAGGTTTGTAGCTAGAAGGGACCTTGGAGGCCCTTAGAAACCTTTAGAAGACCTTAGAGGACCAACCTCCTCTTTTTTGCAAATGAAGAATCTAAAGAAAAGGACTTTGAGAGTTGCTGTTGTTTAAAAAAATCCCTCTTTAACCTGTCCAGTGATGAGACTCCCTGACTTTAGTTAGAATTATCTGGATAGTTAAGCTAGGATAGGATATATATATATATATATATATATATATATATTTAGTGCAATGCCTGGCACATAGTAGGTGCTTAATTAATGCTAGATATTATATATGTTGATATATCTTATATATAAATACTATATATTATATACCTATTAATATACAATATGCTAATATACTTATTAATATATTCTATATAAATATACATGATCCACTATAAATATATACCATACTACATAAAAAATACATACTATATATGCTAATATAGTATATATGGTATATTCACATATATAATAGCTAACATTTATAAGGTACCTACTATGTGCTGGGCCCTTTTCTAAATGCTTTACAATTATTATCTCATTTGGTTCTCACTACAACCATGAGAGGTAGGTGCTATTATAATCCCAATTTTGTAGATGAAGAAACTGTGGTAAAAGAAGTTAAATAACTTACCTAGGGTCACATAGCTAGGAAGTATCTGAGGTTGGATTTGAACTCAAGTCTTCCTGATTCTAGGCCTTGCATTCTATAGCTCTATCCATCATGCCACATAATTGCTAAAGGTAAATCAATCTCTCTCTCTCTCTCTCTCTCTCTCTCTCTCTCTCATTCTCTCTCCCTCTCCCCCACTCCTTGCCACATATATATGCATACATATGTATAGTATGTATACATGCATCTATCTATCATCTATCTATCATCTCTCTCTCTGAATACTTCTTTACTCAGTAGAAAAGCACTCTTCCATCCATCTCAGAAGAGCTAGAGGAGGGGCTCCCAGGCTTTCCTACTGTTCCATTCCTCTTAGAGAACAAATTCAGGACCAATGCAAATGGCTGCTACCTCTTAGCTCATCAGTAAGGAGGAGAGAAAACAAAGGTCAAGGAAACAACATCCGTACCTACCACTTTTAGTCAAACAGAGGTTTTTGCTACTAGTCTCTTCTCTTCTTCTGAATGGGGGTATGGGGCAGGGGAGTACTCACAAATATCATAAAACTTTCTATTTACAAGCTTCTTTGGGAGTCATTCATGAATAAAGGAGGTCTGAATCCACAAAAAAGCCATCTTCTCAGTCCAATCCATCCAGGGATGAAGATTCTGGATTAGGAGGGTCCTGATAGGAAATTACCCCCTCAATCTCTGTTCCCTTGAAGAGCATCCCTGTCCTAACTAGCACTAGGTAGAAGAAGGGTGTTTTCTTCTACCAGCCTGTCCTTCACACAGCTAGATAATATCAGCTGTAAGAGATATTACCAAAGAGGGTAGAATGGGACACACTAAACTAAAGCAATTAGCCTCAGAGTTCTTAATAAGACATTTTAAGTCTCTTTCTTTAGGAATGAAGAAAAAAGACCTTGACTGTATTCAGTGATCAGCAAAATGTCTCCCAATTACTTTTCAAATAGTTTGGAATGAGTGGGACCCAAAGTGCATTTTACTAAGTACAAGAGTACTTTCAACTTGAACCCCCCCTCCCACTTATTTCAAGAGACATTCAATCTGTCAGTCTCAGATTCCCTTACACTTGCCTCATCAGAATCAGGCTTTATAAGAGTTACCTGATAGTGAGGAACCCCCTGGAGCTTTTATTCTTGAACGAGGAGGTCACAGTTTTTTGCTAGCACTTATTGCAACTTGAACCAAGAGCATCTCAAGTTCAGTTTCAAAGTTAGAGCCCACAACCTTGAATGGGGTCTAAGCCTGGCAAAATCTAGCTGTACTCTGCTTTGGGCTAAGTTGCTCAGAAATAGCGTTTATGATGCAGTTACTACCCCAGAGAAGCTGGGAATAAAAGTTATAGGTGGGTAAAGCTAAAGAAAATTAGTTTATGACCCCAAAAAAAGGTGGTTCTACTGGTGAGCTCTAAGATCCAGTGGGAAAAACAAAATCGAAGCAAATAAATGATCAGTTCCAAAGTCACCATCATGCTGGTTCTGTGATCCATCTATGCTATGGAAAAGTAATTTTTAAAAAATTTTAGAGCATAGGATAGGATCATAGATTCAGAGCTGGAAGGTACCTCAAAAATCATCTAGTCCCACCCACCCACTTTACAGATGAGGAAAACGAGGCCAGAGAAGTTAAGTGATTTGCCCAGTAGGAACAAGCAGAAGGTTTTGAACTCAGATCCCCTGACTCCTTGTCTGGTGTTCTTTCCATTGTGCTAACCAGGTGTGGAACCCACTTTGAATGAACCTAACAGCAGAGTACCCAGTTATTCTCTTGGGTTTTCCTATATTTGAACCCTTAGCCCCACTTTTCCCCAGTAGCCCGGCAGTGTGTCTAAATGTGCCACATTTCAGTATCAAGTAGAAAGTGATCGTCTATGTCCTGACATTACCCAGTTCCTGGGTTTAACAAGTAAGTACATTAGTTGAATCATGTGAAGACGGCTCACCTTCCCTTACTGTGATCTGACCCCCTTGCTTTTAACTCTTTCACGACTCCACCTCCACCATTCCTTCTCATCTTCTATCCCAAACCAACCGCAGTCTCCTAGCATGGCCCCTCGAGCAAACGTTCTATGTCTGATATTTTTGATATAAGAATCTGGCCACCCTAAACTGGAGTCCAATGGCACGATAGCAGGTTAATATCCTTGCCGAGTACAATCATTCTACAATCACCCAAGATGCGATGAGTGCTCAAAAGATGTGACCTCCAGGTTCACCTTTGCCTCTTTTTCTTCCAGCTCTGCTACTAGCATACTATGTGACATAAAACATACTTCTTTTTTTTTAAATTTCATTAAATAGTTTCCAATTACATGTAAAATTATTATTTTTTAAATTTTGAGTTCCAAATTTTTTTCTTCTTCCCTCCCAACTCTCCTTCCTCCTTGAGAAGGCAAATGATTTGGTATTTATTATACATGTGAAGTCATGCAAAATGTATCTGGAATGTATTTCTTAATCTTTTGGTCCCTCAATCTTGTTATTCAACAAGCACTCACTATGTATGGGCCAGGCAGCTGCTAAAGTGACTTTCCTTAAATACAGGTTTAACCATGTCATTCTCCTAGTCAACAAATCCCAGTTACTTTCTGTCACATAGAGACTCACATAAAAACTTTTAAGGCTTTCACAGCCCTTCAGAATCTGGTTCCAATCACCTTTCAAGCTTTATTATATTGAATAAGCATGGCAAAAAGGGGACCAGTCCTGGGTGTGGAGGAAGGAGCAGTTAGGTGGCACAGTGGGTAGATCTCTGAGTCTGGAGTCAGGAACACTTGAGTTCAAACCTGGCCTCAGCACTTCTTAGGTGTGTGACCCTGGCAAGTCATTTAACCCTGTTTGTCTTGGTTTCTTCATCTGTAAAATCAGATGCAAAGGGAAATAGTAAACCATTTTAGTGTCTTCGTCAATAGGACCTCAAGTAGAGTCACAAAGAGTTGGACATGACTGAAACAACTGAACAACAGTAGAAAAAGGAAGGAAACAAATACTTATTAATTTAGTGCTTGCTATGTACCAGGCATTTAGAGATATAGAAACAAGCAAATGCCCTCAATGAACTTGCAATCTAATGGGGGATGATAACACATAAAATAAGAGTGGAAAAAGCTGGGGGGGGGGGAGGGGATAGAGGTAAATGAAAGAGAGGATAGTTTTGAAGTCTAGAAACTATGAATAGGATCAGGAGGGGAATGAAAACCAGCCTGCCCCCTCCCCTCTCCCCCCAATGGAGGCTAGAGAAGGAACTCACCAATTGGAAAAAGGAGCCAGCTTCAGAGGGAAGTTTCTAGTTGAGAAGGTCACAGTGGTAATTGGATGTTTCAGTGTGAGGAGATCCCAAATGCTCAGAGAAACTCCAAGATAGGATAGCATGGTTTGCAAGTCTAGGAGCCATTAATGGGACTGGGTAGAGTTTGAGGGTTGGGGTTCAAATTCTAGCTCTGCTACTTACTAGGTCACTTGTATAACCTTGAGCAAGTCACTTGACCTCACCCAGCCTCAGTTTTTTTCATCTGTATAATGACAGGATTGGCCCCAGTGACCTCTAAGGTCCCTTTCAGCTCCTAATTTTTTATTCTATTGCCCCTCTTTCTGCACAGCACAATCCAGCCAAATTGGCCTTCCTACTGTCCCTCGCATACAGCACTCCATCTCTCATCGTTATGACTTTGCATTGAAAATCCTTCATGCTAGAATATACTTCCTCTTCCTTTCTTTTTTTTTTTTTTGGTTGGGCATTGGGAGTTAAGTGACTTGCCCAGGGTCACACAGCTAGTAAGTGTCAAGTGTCTGAGGCCGGATTTAAACTCAGGTACTCCTGAATCCAGGGCTGGTGCTTTATCCACTGCGCCCCCTAGCTGCCCCCTTCCTCTTCCTTTCTGCCTGGTGGAGTCCCTCACTTCAAAATTCAGCTTGTTACACCTTCTAGATGAAGCCTTTCCTGCCCCTTCCCCATTCTACCCCTAACTGCTTGTGTCCTTTCTCTCTAAACTACTTTGCTTTACTCTATATATAACCTGCAGCTCAAGACAAAGCATTCATATTTGCAAGATTCTCCGCACTGGTGGAGAGAATGATTACTCGTGATCCCTGATTCTGTGAGGAGCAGAATTAGTGAGACTTTGGAAGGGAAGAGTTTTTCTTCTGGCTCCCAGCCTCCAGAGTGGACACACCCAATTCCAGGCTCTCTTTTGGTCCCTGAAGGGAGAAAAAGACTGTGAAGAAGCTGACATGTAGAGGAACTAGTGCCTAAAGCATGTCTCTATTTCTGGCTTTCCTCAAGAGAGATTTTGGGGGACCTTTCCCTTATATCATATTGGGGACTCTTGGTTGAGCTGAATCATCTCTCTCCCAGTTGGAGATCTCATTCCCTCTGTGTATTGTCTGCTATATTCTAGTCTGTGTAACTTCTCTGGTTCCTGTTTATTATTGTCTTGGGTAAATGGGTTATTTCATCTTTCACTCTCTCTTTTGACCTTTGTACCACTGGCATATAATGAGAAGACTCAAGCTTTTGGATATAGCTTGGGATGCTCCTTCTCTATTAAGAGAGAATGATCGGGGCAGCTAGGTGGCGCAGTGGATAGAGCACCGGCCCTGGAGTCAGGAGTACCTGAGTTTCAAGTCCAGCCTCAGACACTTAACACTTACTAGCTGTGTGACCCTGGGCAAGTCACTTAACCCCAATTGCCTCACTAAAAAAAAAAAAAAAAAAAGAGAGAATGATCAGGAAAAGTGACAAACCTAAAAACTATTTCCCCTAGACTAGCAATATTTAGGAGGGCAGATAAACATATCCCCTCTCTGAGTAGAGCAGAGTGGGCCAGCCTTGCGGCACTCTATCTTTTGCTCTTTTCCTGAGAGAAATAAAAATCTCCCTTGGAAAAAGATGGTCAAAATTCTAGAGATATCTATTCATATTCCCCTGTGAGCTGAAGTTTGACAAAACCACACAGACACATGTAAGCTACATGAGCAACACATACATCTTATATACACATGTATCTGCTCACACATGTAAACAAGCTCCTTGAGAATAGAGAAAGTTTCATTTTGTCTCCATCCCCAGGGCAGAGTCTATAAGAAAATAAATGCTTAATAAATGATCTATATTATATTGATTGATTAATTGTTCTTTTACCAATTCAATTGAAGAAATTTTTTTCTAGGACTTGCTCATTTTGATACTTTAGGTGCTGAGTGAGATCCAAAGAGAAATGATTCACTTTAGCTATCTTCAAGGAGATTCCCAACTAGTAGGGGAGATAAGAAAATTATGCCAATAGCTGAAGTATAGAACAGAAAGTTAAAAGTGTCTGGAAAGTCCCAGGAACTATGAGGTTGTTTATGAATGGGAAAGTCAGGGAAGATTTATCGAAGAGGTTGTGTTTGAGCTTCAAGGATGGATCAGATTTCAACAAGTTGAGGAGGGGGTGGTATTCAAGGAATGGGAAATGATGTAAACAAAAACATGTGGTTGGGAAATCATGGGGCATATCCATGACCACAGGATCACAGTCCTCATTCCAGGCAGGTAGGATGGAACCAAATTGTGTAGGTCCTTAAATGCCAGGCTAAGGACATAAATGCAGCAGAGAGTGGGAAATTATTGAGGCTTCGGGAGCCAAGGAGTGACATGATCAGGGAGGTATACATCAGGAAGATGAGCATGGTCATATATTTTAGAATCAACCATAGTAGAAAAAGACTGCACATGGAGAGTCCAGTTAGAAGGACACTACAATACAGAAAGAATATAGGAGGTTTGGGCTAGTATGGTGGAAGTGGGATTGGAAAAGTTAGAGATGAGAGATATAAAAGAGGTGAGATTACCAGGACTTGGTATCCAAGAGTGTGTGTGTGTGTGTGTGTGTGTGTGTGTGTGTGTGTGTATGTGCATGAGTTTGTGCATACACACAACGAAGAGGCTGGAGTAAAAAAAAACACTAAGATTTTGTTTGCCTTTTTTTCCCCCGGGCAATAAGGATTAAGTGACTTGCCCAGGGTCACACAGCTAGTAAGTGTCAAGTGTTTGAGACCAGATTTGAACTCAGGTCCTCCTGAATCCAGGGCCAGTGTTTTATCCACTGTGCCACCTAGGTGCCCTGAACACTAAGATTTTGAATCCAAGTGTCTAGAAAGATCAAGAAGTCCGAAAAGGTTTTGAGAAAGAAATAATGAACACAGTTTGGGACATGTTGAGTTTGGGGTGTTGGCAGGTCATCTAGGCAGAGGTCATGGGACAATATATTTAGAGATATGAGGGATCTTCAAGGGCATTTAGTCTAATTCCCTTTATTTTACAGGTGGGAAACTGAGGTCATGAGATGTTAAGTGACTTGCCTGAGGTCACACAGGTAGTATGAGGCAGATAGGAGATTTGAACCCAGGTCCATGGACTCCAGGGGCAGCTAGGTGGTACAGTGGATAGAGCACCAAACTTGGAATGAGGAAAACCTAAGTTCAAATCTGGCCTCAGACACTTATTAGCTGTGTGACCCTGGGCAAGTCACTTTAACCCTGTTTGCCTCAGTTTCTTCGTCTATAAAGTCAGCTGGAGAAGGAAATGGGAAACCACTCCAGCATCTCTGCCACAAAAACTCTAGATAGGTTCAAAAAGAGTCAGATACACCTGAAAAAATAACTGAATATGGGCAGGTAGGTGGTGCAGTGGATAGAGCACCAGCCCTGGATTCAGGAGGACCTGCGTTCAAATGCGGCCTCAAACTTAACACTTACTAACTGTGTGACTCTGGGCAAGTCACTTAACCCCAATTACCTCACATATATATATATATATATACACACACATACATACATATATATGTATGTATATGTATGTATATATAACTGAATAGTCATGGATTTGAAATCTCTTGTTTTGTTTCTAGTGTACCACACTGCCTCCCAAATATCTACCAGGCAGTTGGATCTTGAGCCCTGGAAGGCCAGATGGGGCTGAAGAAAGACATGATAGTTGAAGTCAGGGAAGTGGATACAATATCTGAGGAAAGTGGGTATAGAGAGAGAAGATAGTATCTAGATGAATGCCCACATACATATAGCCACATACACGGCCGACATCGAAATGAATTGTTAATGTAGGCCTAACTTGACATCAGCTCTGAAGGGACACAAATCAAGGGAATGATCTAGGTCCTTGAATAGCTAGATCTCATACTGTTTGTGTCTTTGATTCAGGTCAAGTGGAGAGCCGCTGGACACGCCGCTGAGAGACAGATCTTTTCACTTGGAAACTGATTTATCCATCCTTATTGTAAGAAGATGGCTGTCCTTGTTCCAAAAGGCCGTCCTCTGTGCGAGGAACGATTGTGTGATCAATGCCAATGGTGAGCTGAAAACTTGTTTCTTCTTTCCCTCTTTAACTGAAAGGTTTATTCAAGTTATTTGTAAATTTAACAATAACCAAGATTCCAAGGCCCATTACCCAGAAAGCCTTGATTCCCTTGCTTATTCTGTGCCCCTTATCAATACTCTTCAGAGCTTGGGGCTGAGGCAGCATAATGGAAGCAGGGAGACATTGTCTGCATCTCAACAAGGACCCTGGCATTTGGCAACAAAGCCACCAGGTTGTCTCCTTCCCCCTCCCCCCACTCTGTCCCCAGACAAAGCAGCTGATAACTGAGTGGGCTCTGAGACCCGAGAAGCAGTGGGGGACAGAGACTTTTAGATATTTCTTGTGCTAATTGCCATAGTCTACATATGATTTTTGTCCCTAAGAGAGAATCCCTCATAGTCCAGTATATAACTATCCCCAAACAAATCCCCCAAATGGATGGAAACGTCCCAATGGAGGCAGATCTTTCTTTTTTCTCTTGGCTTTAAATCAAATGGCATCCCAAAGGCAAATTTCCTCTTGTATCGATTAGTTACCTTGAAATTTTCTTTTTGTTCTGTTGCTATTTTGCTCAGCTGAGAGAATCCTGCTCACATGCTCAGTTCTCCAGGGGAAGGCCACAGAACCCACTGGTGCAAGTGGATGATCCGTTAATGGTAGCCCGGGCCAGTTTGCCCATGATGATAAATTGCTGCATTCATCTTACAGCCATCAGGCTTCACTAACTTCCCAAACCTTCCCACATATGCCCTGGTGCCACATTCTCATCCTCCTTCTACTGGAACTTGGGCTTTGCCCCTTGGACCCTGGCCTCTGACAGGGGAATTTTAGCCTTATCTTGCCTAGAACCAGGATGCTTCATCACTTCCTGACCATTTCCAAGCCAAACCATACTCCTGTTCTCTCTCTACTTCCCCTTTATACTTTATCTTCTCCCATTAGAATGTGAATTCCTGGAGGTCAGGGACTGTTATACTTGCTTTTATTTGTATACACAGAGCTTCCACAGTGTTTGGCATATAGTTTTCATTTTATTAAAAAGTATTAATAAATGTTCTTCCTTCCTTCCTTCCTTCCTTCCTTCCTTCCTTCCTTCCTTCCTTCCTTCCTTCCTTCCTTCCTTCCTTCCTTCCTTCCTTCCTTCCTTCCTTCCTTCCTTCCTTCCTTCCTTCCTTCCTTTCTCCTTCCCTCCCTCTGTCCCTCCCTTCTCCTTTATTCCTTCTTTCCTTCCTTTTTTCTTTCTTCTGTTCTAATGGACAAAGAACGGAAACATTGGTAAAAAATAAGTTTATCACGGACTTTGAAGTCCCACCAATAGCCACAGTGCTGTTAATGAGAATAATACAAATAGAGTATCATACTTTTGAAAAAGTCAGAAAACTTCTTGTATTCTCATAGTCAGAAGTAGAAATTTCCAGGAAAGTTTCCAGGATAGGGGCTTACTCAGCAGCAACCATCTGTCTCTCCTGTTTGGGAGTGGGAGAGCTTAGTTAGCTGTAGGGGAAATGTTGTATAGTTATAGAGTGCTGAACTTGGACTCAGGAAGACCTGGGTTTGAATCTTGCCACAATCATTTGCTAGTTCTATGAATCTGGGAAAGTCAATACCTCTCTGACATCAGTTTCTTCATTTGTAAGAATGCACCCACCTCACAGGGTTGTTGTGAGGGCCAAATGAGATAAGGTATGTAAAGTTCTTTGTAACATTCAAGTGCTTTATAAATGTTAATTACTGGGGCAGCTAGGTGGTGCAGTGGATAGAGTACTAGCCCTGGATTCAGAAAGACCTGAGTTCAAATCCGACCTCAGACACTTGACAATTACTAGCTGTGTGACCCTGGGCAAGTCACTTAACCCCAATTGCCTCATCAAAAATAAATAAACAAGCAAACAAATAAATAAATGTTAATTACTATTATTAGTCAACATTAGTAAAGTTGGAAGGCCTCTGTGTAATACATTCAAGGTCTTATAGAGAGAATGTAATACATTCAAGGTCTTATAGAGGAAAGACAGCATAGTCCCTATTCATTAGGGTCCTATAGTCAAGAATGAGAGGGCAGAATCTACATATTTGAGAATATAACAGATCAAAGTGACAATAAGAGCCAAAATGACAGAGTTCAAATTTAATAAACACAAATGCTGGATTTATTCTAACGGAATATTTAAGAAGTGACCTGGTATAGTGCTTAGAAATCTTACCTCAATGGGTTAAAGTCCTGCTCCTGATGCATCCTGGATGTGTGACCTTGGATGGGTCACCTCTCAGTACTCTGGGCAACTCTCTAAGACCATACGTTGCTTAAGCACTTGCAGATCTAGGTCATTTAAGGGAATTCCTGTATTGAGGCTTCCCAATACCAATGAAATAAAACCTATCTAGTAAAAAACAAAAAGAAGGGGTAGCTAGGTGGCGCAGTGGATGGAGGACTGTCCGACCTCAGACACTTAACAATTACTAGCTGTGTGACCCTGGGCAAGTCACTTAACCCCAATTGCCTCACCAAAAGAAACAAACAAACAAACACACACACAAAGAAAACAAAATAGGAATGTAGAATAGGAGGAATAGAGAGGGGTTGGGGGTTCATCAGGGAAGTCTCTTAGAAGAGGTAAACTTTAAGCCTGAAGGGGTCACCTTGGATAAAACACTTCCCCTCTCTAGGCCTCAGTTTCCTCATTTGTAAAAATTAAGGACTAGAGCTAGCTGGTCTTTTGATTTCTTCCATCTCTATGTCCTATACCCTTATGACTTCTTTCTCCTATGTTCTATGGGTCTCTGGCCTTGGCCACAATAGCCCTACTGTTTGTTCTTGCTGCCCCAGAACCCTATTGCTTCATTCAGTTCTCACCTTGTACAAGTGAACAAGGGGACAAGGGAAGTGCCCCTAAAATTTGGTGAGCTGGAATTGGCATAGTAACTTAAAATAATGCCCATTTTGGTTCTTCTACTCCTTGTCAAAATATATCCTTATTAGGTAGGTTGAAAAGTTACTATAATGTTGTCTCCATGGAATTTAAGCTGTTAGTAGGTAGAAAGAGGACAAGGAGACTGAAGGAGGAAGGAAAACAATACTTTTCCCATTTATTTATCTGCTGGTTTAAAACAGCATCTTCTGATGTGAAGCCTCAGGATATAGGACAAAGTCTAAAAACACAGCTAAAAATGCATTTGACATTTTAATACATCTGTCATTTCAGGCAGATCACAACCCCTCCGCCCCTTCTCATTCTCTGTGACTCCTGTCCGTGCCTTGCCATAAATCTTCTATAAAGGACTCATTCACTGTGAGAAAGGTTTTCCTTTTGGTCTTTTGCTATTTCTGGGGTATATTGATGTATCACTTGGCCTGCCTATTCTTGTTTCTTATTCCTGCTACATGACCCCTCCTTTTCTACTCATACATGTCTTCAATAATGTCTTTTATGCTAGTTTCCATCTGTAAATCATTGCTAGTGACATGCCGTAGGTAGTCTAATCATGTTTAGAGCAATAACTAGCTTAGGGCCACCCAGGGCTTTTCCTCATGGTGGAAAACTTAGAGGGAAAAATTATTTTGAACAGATGTACTCTATTACCAGAATGGGAAGAAGTAAGAGGAAGTAAGACGCTGGCTGAGGAACAAGGAAGAGAAAGTTTGGATCATGAGTATTTGTTGGGACAGCATATTGCATCCTGCTCACTCTCTCCCTCATTCTCCTCCAAGAAATCCTTAAACTATATTGCCTTATTCTCTTCCTAGGACTTCCCCTTTCCCTCATTCTTTCCATGGTGGACCAGCTACTAACTTACCCCTTCTCTGTAAACAATAACACTTCTCATAAAAGAGGGTAAGTAATAATCCTAGTTACCTATCTGTCCTCTATCCTTCATGGCAAAGAGTCTTCCTAAAGTCTCCTTGTTAAGGTAGAAAAAGAATGGATCCAGATCATTTTGTAGAACTAGATGACATCTGAAGTTATTTTATTTTATTTTTTAACGTTTTTATTTTTTATTTTTTGAGTGAGGCAGTTGGGATTAAGTTACTTGCCCAGAGTCACATAGCTAGTAAGTGTTAAGTGTCTGAGGCCAGATTTGAACTCAGGTCCTCCTGAATCCTGGGCTGGTGCTCTATCCACTGCACCACCTAGCTGCCCCTGAAGTTATTTTTAACTCTGAGATTTGATTTAGCAAGTTCTCTGTGCCATTTAATTGAATTTGTTGCAATGACGTGGCATAATAGAAATACTATTAGATTGTACAAAGCAGCTAGGTGACAATGGATAGAGACTGGGAATTAGAATCAGGAAGATCAGAGTTAACATCCTGCCCTTAATATTTACTAGCAGTGTGACCTTGGGCAAGTCACTTAAACTCTGTCTGCTTCAGTTTCCTCAAATGTAAAATGGGGATAATCATAGCACCTACTTTCCAGGGTTGTTGTGAGGATCAAATGAGTTAGAATATGTAAAGTGCTTTGCAAACCTTAAAGCACTGTGTAAATGCTACTCTTCATTGTTGTTATTGTTGTAGTAGCAGTAGCCATATTTTTAGGAATTACAGGACTTGAGATTTGAATACTGAATCTGCCACCTACTACCTGTTTCCCTTGGCACAAGTTACTTTTCATTTCTGGGCTTATGTCCTTTCATTTGTAAAAGGAAGTTGTTGGGTTTTATGACCTCTAAGTTACCTTCTGGCTCCAAGGAAGCTCCTTTGATCCTGTGTAATGAATTACAAAGTTGATTTAAAGAACTTCACTTTGCTTATCTCAGGTACAGAAATTGCTAATTATAACTCTATCTATATGTAGTACCCATCTTTCCTTTGCCTTTTTGATTATTTTTACTTTTTATGCTTCTGAGATCATTGCACTATACAATTCAATTGTGAGGAGATTATAGATGTTAGATATGGACTTTTGCAACACTGAGAAATTTGGGATGATTGGAAGCACTGGGCAGTTTCCTAAATGTGATTCAACTTTATCTTCTTCTCTTACAACATTCTGGATGCTCTCCATCTGCAGCACCTGTCCAAGATTTGATGAAGAAACTCGATGGACTATCTGTGCAATTGCGTGTCATATTATGTATAATGTGTTTTTCATGGACTTGTTTTTCTCTTGTGGATTAGACCAAAATGCTTTGTACAGAGTCTACACAAAAGATAGTTTTCCTATCGAGGTCTAGTTTCTCTAAGAGCTTTTATTTGAAGATGGCTTTGTTCTGTTTGCATCTAGACAAAACCTCTTCAATGAAAGTCATAGTATTATAAAACATATTACTCTAAGAATACATTTTCAAAAATTGAACTCATTTCAGAAGCTCCTAGCAATCATCAAAAAGTGCAGAATAATTTCTCCCCCAAAGCTTTGCCCATCTATAGAAGTAGATTTTGTACCATATCCTGAAGTTCCACAAAATTAGATGTACCTGATCAATACACAATGGATAAGTGATTTAAGGCAGGTCACAACCCCTCTGACTCTTAGCATTCTCTGTGCCTCTTGTTTATATCTTGCCATAAATCCTACATAGAAAACCCTATTCCCTGTGATAAAGACCTTCCTCTTATTCTTTTGCTATTTCTGGGCCATGCTGATGTATCACTTGACATGACTATCTCTTGTCTATTGGATACATAATCTATATCCTCAAACAAAGAAATGTACGAATGGATACTTTTCTCTTCAAAAACATTATTTTATTTTCAGGTCTGAATTCTCTCACTCCCACTTTCCCCGTCTTTGAGTGAGGGAGCAAGAAAAACAAATCCTGATACAAACATGTCAAACAAAGCAAATGTCTGCATTGGCCATGTTGAAAACAAAACCAAAGACATAAGCCTTGATCTATACTATGAGTCCATCACCTCTCTCTCAGGAGGTGGGTGGAGTCTTTCATCATAAGTCCTCTGGAATTGTGGTTAGTCACTGTGTTGATCAGAGTTCCTAAATGAGTACTTTTTTTTCAAATTATTTCATAAAATAGCTATAGAGGCTGTGGACAAACTAAGAGACTAAAACTCTCAAAATACCACGACAGTTTTCCTGACAGTTTGGAAGGATTAACATGCAGTTGAGATTGGGATGGGGTGGGGTGGGGGAGTGGGACTCAAACACTTGCTATGAAAATCTCTGGTTTAGAGGCAATAGACTACATCTACTTTCTCAAGGCCAATCTAGCTAAGTATGGAGATGCTCATTGTTAGTAGGCTGGCCACTGAGTGACTAATTCTTTGATTATGGCAGCCCATGAAATGAAGAAAAATGTAAAATGGCATTTGGTCCTGTGTGGCCCCATTCTGTTTTTGCAGTGGCAGGATGGCAGAAAGGGGTTGAGGGGTTTTCAGTTTGTAGACTGTATATAAACATAAACTTAACTCTTGATATTCTAAATTTGAGACACTCCTTAACTGACAATGAGTGGGCATATTGTTGGATTAGCTGACTCATAGCAATCTTGACATTCTTGCCATTAACAAAACTTGAAGATGGAAGTTACAGCAAAATCAAAGGATGGCTCAAAGGTACTATTTGGAGATGCAAAAAAAGGGAGTGGACAGGGTTGGCTTTAGAATTGTTTAAGAGACAACAACAAGTTTAATGGAATATTTGGTCACCATGTGTTGTAGTAATAATGAGAAGTATTTGCAAAATATTAACTATAAAAATGATTGCAGCATAGGTATCAACATAGACTGCTGGGGATGAAGTGAAAGACAAATTCTACCAAAAAATCAATAAATACATAAACATTTAGTGAGTACCTACTATGTACCAGACACTGTGATAGACTGGCATTGGTGATATAAAAAGAGGCAAAAAACAATCCTTGTCTTCAAGGGGCTTACACTCTGTTGGAATTTATTAATCCTTTCCACATCAGATCAACATATAGCCTGATATTTGAAGAATTCAGTACAAAGGTGGGAAAAATGAGGATGCAGAAAAATACATGAGAATGCATGGTCCAAAGAAAAGGAAGGAGAGAGGAAAAGACTTGTATATGACACAAAAATCTCATGCCTGGATTTTGAAAAAATAATTTGTAGGTGCTCAATATGATAAGAACCAAATAACAATCTAAAGAATAGACTATATTTTAGTACACAGGAAAAGGCACTACAACTATGTGGGTGTAATCCTTGGGTCAGTTATCCATATACAGCCAGACCATAGAGACATCAGAGTTAAAACCAGAATTAGTAAAAATGAAACAAAACAAAACAACAAAACAACAAGAATAATATTTTTAAAGGATAAACTGTACAACTAAATATATTAACTGAATGATTTAAATAAGTAATTGAAAATTTAAAAAATGGAAATGGACACTAGACATGACATTGAAACTGATGAGAATTTCATCTAGCAGTTTTGCCAGTGTAAATTAATTTGCACAATAAGAAGACCAAAGATGCCCAGAGATCAAGCTATAGCAAGCAAGTATTTGACATACTTGCCCAGCGGAGAGATATGGCTACCAAAGGCACAAGAAGGTATAAATTTGTAAAATTTTGCAAAGAAGGTTTTATGATAATCATGAAGTATTGAGTCATATAAAGCAGTAAGAAACAGAAGCAGTAGATGATAAAAGCAAATGAAAATCAGAAGAAAACTGGAAAAAGTTTATTAAAAAAAATTTTTTTTTCTCCAATCAAGCATAGTGGAATGACCACACTTGCACTCTAAGATCACAATACCAGATATGCATTTTTTTCTGGGGCAATGAGGGTGAAGTGACTTGCCCAGGGTCCCACAGCTAGTAAGTGTTAAGTGTCTGAGGCCAGATTTGAACTCAGGTCCTCCTGAATCCAGGGCTGGTGCTTTATCCACTGCACCACCTAGCTGCCCCCACCAGATATACATTTTGAGGAAGCAGAAGTGTAACTTAAAAGGACAAAGAGGAATAGTAGTTGCACTGGACCAAGGTGCTTGAGGTGATACGATTGTGAGGGTATTGAGGGACTAATATAGAAGATATATATGTAAGAGGTGAACACATGAAAGGTGTGGAAAAGAAACTCTCTGAACTAATTAATGTCAAAAAAGGTTAATGAGAGAACTTCAGTAACTACCAACCTAGATCCCTATTGTCACATCAATAGAAAATCTTTATAAGGGCAACTATCATTCCATAACACCTCCAACATTGAGTATTGCCTTTTTAGGTCATCTTCAACAATTTGTAGGGTGTGAGGTAAAACTTCAAGGTGTTTTTTTAAAAAAAAATCATACTTATCTTATTATTAGTGATTTGGACCATTCTTTCACGTAGTTGTGAATATTTTGCAATTCTTTTGAGAACAGTTTGTTCATATTCTTTAACCACCTATTTTTGGGGAATGGTTATTACATATATATATGTGTGTATATACATATATATGTATATATACATATATTATTGGTTACTATGTATATGTATATAGTATGTATATCTTGGATACCAAAATCTTTTTTTTTTTTTGGCAGGGCAATGAGGGTTAAGTGACTTGTCCAGGGCCACACTGCTAGTGTCAAGTATCTGAGGCTGGATTTGAACTCAGGTCTTCCTGAATCCAGTGCCAGTGCTTTATCCACTGCATCACCTAGCTGCCCCCTCCCCCAACTTTTCTCAAAGAAATTTGACGCAAATATTTTTTTCTGCCATTCCACCAACTTCCCTTTTTATCCTATGTACATTAATTTTGTCTCTGCTGAAATTTTTCAGTTTCATGTAAAGTTATTTATTTTAACTTTTGTAATTTCCTCTATCTCTTGTTTGGTTAAGAATATATTTTCTACTTATAGATGTGAGAGTTAAATGATCTGCTTCTCTCCTAATTTTTTAAAATAGTTTGTATTCATTTAGAATGCATTGTGAAATAGAAATTAAGGTGTTGGTCTAAGCCCAATTTCTGCCAGACCACTTTGCAGTTTTACCATCAGTTTCTATCAAATAAGGAGTTCCCCCCCTGATAATTAATATTTTCCATTTTATCAAACACTGGGTTATTAAATTCTATTTTTTCTGATTCTTTCCTGTCTAGTCTGTTTGTCTAGTCTTTTTCATTGCTCTCTCTCTCCATTTTCCAACCAATACCAACTTGTTTTAATTACAATTTGAGTCTGAAAGTGCAATCTTTTTTGTCAATTCATGCAGTGTATTTTTTTCATCAATAAGGAAAAGAAAATAAAGACAGGATGAAAATTTGTTATTTCAAAGTAAAATTACAATAAAAGTTTTATACCAATTGATAGCACCTGGTCCTTCTATTAAAAGGCATACACATGAGAACTCACAAGAGATAAGGCTGTTAACTTAACCCATTGTCTTGGTCTGTCATACACAAAGTTAGAAACTCCTGGATTCAGGAGAATATTGTACACAGTAACAGCAACAATTGTGTTATGATCAGCTGTGAAAGACTATGCTTTTCTCAGCAATACAATAACCCAAGATATTTCCATCACATTTTATGATGGGAAATGTTCTCCACATCCAGAAAAAGAACTATGGAATTTGAATGCAAACTGAACCACACTATTTTTTTTTTCTTTCTTTCTTGAGGTTTTCCACTTTTGCTCTGATTCTTCTTTCACAATCTGACTAATGTGGAAATATATTTAATATGATTGTACATATGTAACCTATATCAGATTGCTTGCTGTCTTGGGGAGGGAAGGGAAAGAGGGAGAAAATTTTGAAACTCAAAATTCTATAAAAACAAATGTTGAAAACTATCCTTACATGTAACTGATAAAAAATAAAATACTATTAAGGAAAAGAAAAGAAAGTCCTGGATTCAAGTACTGCTTCTGACATATAGTAGCTATAACTCTGAGCAAGTCACTTAATTTCTTAATGACCCTGGCAGCTCTCTTAAGACTATAAGTGTGGGGGCAGCTAGGTGGCACAGTGGATAAAACACTGGCCCTGGATTCAGGAAGACTTGAGTTCAAATCCAACCTCAGACGCTTGACACTTACTAGCTCTGTGACTCCAGGAAAGTCACTTAATCCTCATTGCCCCACAAAAAAAGAGACTGTAAGTGGTAGAAGAGGTGCCATATATACATTAGGACTTAGAGCTTAGGTAGAAGGAGTTTCCTTACTTTTTATTTATTCTCTTCACCAATGAAAGTAAAATGATTACAGCTGGAAGGCATTCTAGTGATAATCCAGTCAAACACTTTCATTTTACAGATGAGGACACTGAGGCCCAGAGACTTTGACTGACTCATCCTAAGTCACACAGTTCCAGAGTCAGACTTAGAACCTAGATCTCTTGACTTTTAGTTTGGTGTTTGTGGTTTAGTGTGAATAGCTGAACAAATTCTTCTACGGAGGAAACACATTATGAGAAAGATGATAATGATGATGGTAATAATTATCAAATTTATTAAATAAACATTATATTAGTAGCCAACAACAAACAGTATTGATTAATAGCTATAGTAGTCATATAATTAATACAACTAATTATTCACCACGCAAGAGGCGGGGGAGCCTGGGTTCTCAAGGCTATGCCAGTGGAATCCAAGCCCTGCAAGTCCTATCAAGGAGAAGGAAAAAGAATAAGCATTTATATGGTGTCTACCATGTGCCAGGCACTTTTACAAATGTTATCTCATTTGATCCCCACAATAACCCTTAGAGGTAGGTGAAATTATTGTTCCCATTTTATAGTTAAGGAAACTAAATCAAATAAGAGGTTGAGTTACTTGCCTAAGGTCACACAGCTAGTAAATGTCTTTAAAAATTTTTACATTTTTAATTAAAAAAAATTTTTTTAGCTGGTAATTTTCTTAGTCTGGATTTGAGCTCAGGTGTTTCTGACTGCTGGCATGGAGTGGGAAAAGCTCCACGTGTGAGACAAGTGACATTGTATGAACTGGTCTACCTAAATTCAGAGAGGCTTATTGCCAGATTGGGAAAAGGGTTTTGGAAGGAATTTTGGAAGACCATCTACTTGGTGATTGAGAATTTGTGATATGTGTCAGCAGAGGCAATACTCAAACTCATGAAGTATTGAAGTATTGAAATATTTACAGTTTTAAAAGTGCTTCACAGATGCTGGGGTCATGGGGCCTGAGTTCAAATCTTGCTTCTGATGTTTACTGCTGGTGTGACTTCAGACAAGTGACTTGATCTTCCTAGGTCTCAGTTTCCTTTTCTGTAAAATGGACTAGATGGTTTCTGAGCTTCCTGTTAGCTCTGGATGTATGATCCTTATTTTATAGTTGAGGAAACCAAGGCTTTGACGGGTGAAGTGATGTTTATGAGGTCACCAAAAAGAGACATGTTTCAAACCCAGGTTTTCTGATGCCAAGTCAACAGCTCTTTTTATTATGCCGTGATTTCACCATATACTGACAAGACCAAGAAGTAGATCACCAGAGGGAGGAGGATGGCATGCCTTTCAGAGACAGAGGAATAAACCATGGTGTCAGAACAGTTTCATGGTCTATGTTGACATCAAGAGCAGGTCTGGACACTTTGTCCAGGGTAATAGAATAAAGACTGAGGGGAGAGCTGAAATGGGGGCAACTGCAGGTAGAGAAGTGCATTAGGACATTTGTCATAAGGACTTATTGATACCATGTATACATGTGTAAGATCAGCAAAGGAAGAGTCATGGGGATACCCCTCGGGAAAATAGCTGCTACTGAGCAAGAGGATACGCTCATGATTTTATTCATTAACAATGACTTGTTGAGTGCTCACTGTGGGCCAGTCATTGTATTGTTAGAGACACATAGGCAAAATGCATTAATAATAATAGTTTATATTTATAGAATGTTTTAAGGTTTGCAAAGTGATTTATAAATGTTATCTCATTTGATCTTGACAACAACCTTGAAAGGTAGGTATTCTTATACTCCTCATTTTATAATTGAGGAAACTGATGCAGACAGAGATTAAGCGACTTGCCCAGGGTCAAACAGCTTGTAAGTGTCTGAGGTCAAATTTGAACTCAGATCTTCCTGCCTCCAGGCTCAGTGCTCTATCCACTGCCCCAGGTAGCTGCCCACTATACCCTTTAGCTGCTTTATAAACACCATCTCATTTGATCTTTATAATCATCCTGTGGGAATGGATGCTATTGGGGGCAGTTAGGTGGTACAGTAGATAAAGCACCAGCCCTGAATTCAGGAGGACCTGAGTTCAAATCCAGCCTCAGACACTTGACACTTACTAGCTGTGTGACCCTGGGCAAGTCACTTAATCCCCATTGCTCTGCCAAAAAAAGAGGAATGGATACTATTATTATCATCATCACTATTTTACAGATGAGGAAACTGAGACAGACAGAGGTTGGATGACTTGCTTGGGTTGGGTCATAGAGCTAGTAAGAAACTAAGGGGAGGATTTGAACTCAGTTATTCCTGGCTCCAAGTCTAGCACTCTGTCTGCTACAAATCACCTGTCCCTTCTTCTCTCAAGGAATCTGCAAGAAGATGGAATTAAAGACTCTCAAATACTCTTATCAAAGAATGAGTTGAACATCCAAGAACAATCTTCCTATTCATGATTTTTAGTCATTCATTCATCTAGCACCAGTGAAGTATAGTAGAAAGAGCCCTGGATTATGGATAAATGGTTGAAGAGCATGCAGAGATAATTTTAAAATAAGAAAACATAAATTGCTAATTACCACTTTAAAGAAATACTCAACCTCACAAATAATAAAAGAGGTGTACATTAAAACAATTCTAAGCTACCAACTCACACATCAAATTGGCCAAAAAATACCCCCCAAAACAAACAAAAAAAACCCAACGAAACTCAATGTTGTCACGATTATGGAGGAGCACAAAGGGCTCCCAGCAAGGGGCTCTGGAATCAAATGGATCTCAGGTTGATCTTGGGGGCCTGACACAAGGGCAGATCAATTTCTTTTTTTCATTGACTTATTGCATCTACCTGTTTTAATCCAGGAAAATCTCTAAAACAAAATTTAGACATATCATAGCTAGTTTCCGCACCCCCCCCCCCCCGCCCCGGTCCAGAACAGGTGATAGGTTCCCTCCTACAAAGGTATTTGATAGACAATATTTCTATCAGGAATGGGAAAAATTTTCTAAAAAAATATTTTTTCTTCCACCACAGAAATTGCAGAAGAGGCATAGTACTTAAGGGTGCATATAAACATTCATTACTGGTAGAATTGCAAACTTGTAAAATCTTTTTTTGTAGAGCAATCTTGTCTCCACATGGTAAAAGTTACAAATACTGTCATACCCTTTGACCTAGTAATTCCATTGTTGGGAATGTGCTCTGAAAGTGTTATTAAAAACAAAAATATAGCAATTTCTTCCAAGATTGTCATAGCAGCTTTACATTATAATTGCAAAAATTGGAAATAGCCTAAATTTTCAATAGTAGGGGAATGATTTACATGAGTAGTTGTTGACTAATGTAAGGGAATACAATGTGAAATAATAAGAGTGAGGAATACAAAGAAATATGGAAATATTTTAATGAAAAGTTCATTTTCAAAACCAGAAAATACTTCTGTAAATGGTGAAATTCTGTAAAAAGATACTTAAATTTCATCGACAAGGACTGGTATTCTCTATGGATGCTTGCTCCTAAAGGAGGAAGAGACAAAGTATCCCTCCCTTTAGAATGGCACTAGGTTAAGGGCAAATTTCATTCCATGACCCTCGACTACTTACAAATATTTTCACCTGGGTGGATTCTGATAGCTTTCTGGGTTCAGGTGAAAAACCACCAGAACATTTCTGTCTTTTATTTCTCAACAAATGGGACAGGGGAGAGAGTGTCAGGTTGGGGGCGGGGTGTAGCTCGGATAGTGGTATTTCAGGAAGAAATAATTTATCATCTTATTCCCAATTGGAATAATGCAAAGGATGCAAAACAGAACTATTAAATAATGTCTATAGAAAAAAGAGAACAACTCAAAACCATGCCTTCAAATGGATTAAGGGTGAAGCCCAGGATTCCAAGAAGTGAATATTAATTTGATCACTCATTTTATTGAGTAATTACACTCCATTGCTCTTCAGAGGGTAGTGGGTTTTAAAAAAAATTAGTTAAATAGGCCTTTTTAGGTGACACCACTCCCTCTCCGACAATGTACACATCAGGAATGCACAGAGCTCTTTAGCATGCAAGATACAAAATGCTATTAACTCATTTGCTGTTTTTCCTGTAAGGAAGGAGTTCTTCCCAGAGTACTAATCTGCTTGGGAAAAAAAAAAAAGCCTCCTAATTTAGAAGAAAATGAGACTTTCACTCCACTCAGCAAACACCTCTGCTAACGCTTCATTAGTATGTATTTTCACATAATTCAATTAGCCAAAATACATACAAATGCTCACAGTTCTGTTCCCAGCTCTGGGAGTGTCAGGGTGGCTTTAAACAGATCTGAAACAAAATTGCATAAATCGCATGTAAAGCTCTGTGCATACAAAGATACCTTCAGGGTTCTAATAAATTCATGAAACTTTTTTAAAGTATGATTTCCTAGCAGGCAATCACTTTTAATTAACAGGATCACCTACAGCAACACATGTCCTTCAAAAACTTACATTATTTTTTCTTTTTGAATTTCAAAGTTTCTGTAGTGAAAGTTGAATAGCTGAGTAGCTTAACCTCAAAAGGGTTCCAGGCTTTCATGACAGCTATAAATCACTGTGGTGCCTTCTTTATAAGAAGAAAAGATTCTTAACACAACAGAGAAAGAAGGAAACCGCTTTTTAGTCATAGCTAGAAGCAAGCATTTTCTCCAAAGGTCAAAAAACTTTTCCTCAGTTAAAGAATAATTTTTAAGGACATCGCAGCTACTTGTACAACTAACCTCGTGTAATTTACTTTATGAATTAAACATACAATTTTGAGGATTTGTGATTTTTCCCACTGGATGGGCGCCTCTCTTTCTGGAGGTGGCTTTAGAGCATTTCCTTACTTTCCTTAGGTTGAGATAAACATAGAGGCTGATGACTGGATGGACGGATTCTTTCATGGGCCTATCTCATTGTGGAAAATGGGCCATGAGATCCATTTATACCTGGTTTCTTCAAATAGGTCTCTATCTAACACTTTCTTCATATTAGGTTACAATAAATACCAATGGTCACCTGAAAAGGAACAGAAGTAAGCAGAGGATAGACTAAAGGAGATGAGTAAGCAAGTAGAGAAATGACTGATAGGAAGGTCTATCCATTTTTTTTTTTACCTTGGCTATGGATGAGTGGAAAGGGGGTCCCTATCTCTGGGTAGGACCTGCTCTGGGCTTTAAGCTACTAAGTGTTAGAGGCTAGCTTTGAACTCAGGTCTTCCTGATTCTAGACCTGGCTCTCTATCCACCTAGCTGCCCCTGGAGTCCATGGATCAAGTTTCAAATATTTTAAAATGCTACCAAAATGCTAGCTACTGTTGTTGAAAGCCCCCTAACTAGAGGTGGGGGCAGTTAGATAGTGCAGTGGATAAAGTGTTGGACCTGGAGTAGGGAAGACTCACCTTCCTGAGTTCAAATCCAGCCTCAGACACTTACTACTTGTGTAAGCCTGGGTAAGTCACTTATCCCTGTTTGCCTCAATTCCTCATCTGTAAAATGAACCGGAGAAGGAAATGGCTGACCACTCTGGTATCTTTGCCAAGAAAACCCCAAATGGGGCCATGAAGAGTTGGACATGACTAAACAATAACAAGACTTTGTGTTTCTATGCCAAGTATGAAAGTCAGAGAAGAACAGGAGATACCCTGGCCCAACTAAAGAGGGTGAAAGATCCTGTGACCAGGAGTTTGAGAGAGCAAAGACTATGAAATAGAAGTTTGAGATTAGCCTGGACAGACAAGCGTCCCAAGATCAAGTTGATGAAATGATACTTGCTCTGGGTTAAGTGGATGTGATCAAAATGAAGCAGGGTTAAGTGAAAGGTGTAAACAACAAAAGGATTGCTGAGGATTAAGTAAATGATGATTATATAGGAGATTGCGACTTGCTCAAGGATGAATGTCCTGTGATTTGGGGTAATATTTGGAGGTACCAATCAGCTCTTTTCATCAAACAGAAACCGCATGGCAACTTTGGAGAGAAAGAGGTAATAATTATTGCTAATGCAGCTGGTGAGAGTTATTATTGATCCATTTGGGCTTCAATATGGGAGAGTATTTGTTATTAATTGTCCGAGTTCCATCAGAATAGGATTCTGAGATGTGGGAGAAAAGGAAGAGATTCTAATACAGGGTAGTGGAAAGAGTTAACTTAGTTAAACAAAGTTTATTAAAAAAGGCCTTTGCTCATTATCTGTGGGCTCAATACCACTTCCCCCCCCCCCAAAAAAAAAGAAAAACCCAGCTCAGAACCAGAACCCTTGGATCATAGATTATTAAGAACTGAGTGCTGAATGATTATATAACCATGTTACTGTAAGGAACCCTTATGTGTGTGTGTGTGTGTGTGTGTGTGTGTGTGTGTGTGTGTGTGTGTGTGTGAGAATCAAATGTTAGAATGACAATGTGTGAATCATAACAAAGAAGAAGTACAGTGACAAACGACACTTGTGGGAAGCATAATTTAAAGAGAAAGACAGTAGAGGAGGGGTATTATCTCAGTGAAGAAATTACTTGGAAACAATGCTTCTGGGGAAGGGAGGGTTAGGGAAGTTCTGTTCTCTTTAGTATAGTGCAGGCTTAATAGCAATGGTTACCAGTGCCATAACTAAAGGTAAAGTGACTGGGGCTTTGCCCTAAGGCATCAAAATTAGAGGGTAGTATAGCTAATTGTTCTAATTCTCTCTCCCACTCAAATGAATTTGTATTAATCACTTATAGAATGATTTTCACATAATAGTTTTAGAACTGGAAGGACATTAATAATCATCTAGTTCAATTCCCTTATTTTGCATATAAGGAAACTGAAACTCACAGGGGTTAAATGATGATTTACTAAGTTTATTGGAGGGCATTTTTGTGCTCCTTAGCTGCTTACTCTGGGAGAGCTGTTGTCCTAAGGGCCAAAATTGTTAGTTTTTGCAGTCACTGAAGAAGAGGAGTAAGTTCAGATGGACAGTGGGGGAAGGGTGTCAAACTGTTTTTGTGAGGACCTGTCACTGAGTTAATTCCCCTGGTCAGCAATTAGTTAACCATGGTGAGATGCAGATGTCTTTGCCAGTGACAAGACACTGGACCGAAAAGCACTGGCCTTCAAGAGATCCAGTTCATACCATATCCCAAGTCCACTAAGAAAAAAAATGCTTAGCACAGTCCCTGGCTATTGTTGTTCAATTGTTTTTTAGTCATGTCTGACTCCTTGTGACCTAATTTGGAGTTTTCTTGGCAAAGATTCTGTAGTGTTTTACCATTTCCTTTTCCAGCTCATTTTATAGATGAGAAGCTGAGGCAAAAAGGGTTAAGTGATGTGCCCAGGGTCACACAGCTAGTAAGTGTCTGAGGCTGAATTTGAACTCAGGAAGATGCATCTTTCTGACTCCAGTCCTGGTGCTTTATCCACTGAAGTGCCATCTAGCTGAGCCATGCCTGGCAACAGTAGGTGCCATATAAATGTTAGCAATGGTGATGATGATCATAATTCCCGTTGAATATATTGGGAAAGATCCCAAGTCCATTGTTCCTGGGTCTTCATTTAAAGAATGTGTTGTGCTAATTATACTCCCATGTGTACTGTCAGGAGGGGCATCCAGGATGAAGGGGAACACTCAACATAGAACTGCATTTTTTTTTTACAGCTCCTGGATCCAGAGCTGCTTTGTAGTTTAGAGGGGTTTATAGATCAAGGTTATTGATCAGTTGAGTTCCTCCTAATTAATGAAATTAAAGACTGTAGGAAAGTAACAGAGACAATGAATTGTTAAGGCAGATGCATTTGCACCTTGTAAAGATATGCTCCTTTCAGATTCTGAGTGGATCATTTTGTCCCTGCTAAAGGAGACTTTGAGTACTCACACCCTGAGTGACCTATTCACAAATTGTAAAGATTGAAAAAGTGGGAATGATCAGTTCACAGCATGTAAAGGAAATCTTAAAAAGTTGGGACACTGTTGCCCCTTTAGGAAGTAGGAAGAAGTCCTTTCATTGTTTTGATGAAATTATAGGATGGCTGGTTTAGCCAGGAGCTGGCTAAAGGATTAGCCAAATCCTTGGTGGCCTTTAAAATTCCAGCCACACCCTTTAAGGAATCATAGGAGAAAGCAGGTGTTTCAGACATCTTCTAAAAGAGGTCCTTCCAGATAGAGGAGGGGATTTCTCTTTCCTCTTCCACCATCAATAATGGCATTTCCTCCTTCTCCCCCCCACCCTACAAGATTTTACTCACTCATGATACGATAGTACTATGAGACCCCACCGCTAGACAGACTCAAAATTTGTACCACTGTTGTCTTGTTTGCTCAGGACTGGTACACTGTAATTTTCCTCTCCTAAAAGCTCAAGAATACTTCTTTCCTATGGGATCAAGTTGTCAAACAATCAACAAGCACCAACAAGCATTTATTAAGTGCCTACTATGTACCAGGTACAGAGTTAGTTAGGTACTAGAGATACAAAGATGAAAATGAAAGATTACTTATCCTTACTGAACTTCCATTCTATGTGGGAGGTTGCATGAAGACACATGAATACATGTACATATACATACAAACAGAAGAAATATGAGCAGAGGGCAGGGGATCAGGGAAAAGCAATCACTTGTAGGAGGTATCACTTGAGCAGAGTTTTGAAGAAAAAAAATAGCTTCAGAAGTAAGACGGTTATATATTGCAGTATATATTATTGCAAAAGATTGTAGTGTATATGAAGGGGAGTGAGATAGAGGGACGGATGGATGGACAGACAAAGTTTTATATATATATATGTATATATATATATATATACACACACATACACACACACACACACACACACACACACACACACACATATATATATATATATATATATGGATGAATGGATAGGTTGGGACCAGGTTGGAAAAGTCTTTTAAAAAAGGTCTAGGTTTATATGCCATTGGAGGGAAGATGGTCTAACAACCAAGAAATGCTTTCATTATGTGACTATCAAACAGTACTTTATTGTATTCTCTAATGGCTGAGATTTATTCCTTAGACCTTTCAACTATTTACCTTTCCTTGAACTTTTATCCCATAATGTTCTGGAGAAGCAAGACTACTGAGATGGATTTCCTGTGAGCTATTTTGGTATATTAATTTTCTTGGGATTAGCCTCCAGACCTTCCCTTTTCAGAACTTAGCTATTTCTGTTAAAGTCTTCTCCCCTTTTCATGAATCCAGGTTTGCAACCTCATTGTCATGCTTGATTTTTCACTCTCACCCTATTTCCACTCAGTTGCAAAATTATGCCATTTCTACTGCATCGCTCATATACATCCTCCCCACTCACAAAACAACCACCCTGGTTTAAACCCTTATCACCTTCTACCTGGACCTTTTCAGAGTTTTAATTGATGTCTCAGATCTCTTCCTTTCTCCAACTTACCCTTCACACAGTCACCAAGTTGATTCTTTGGGGGCAGCTAGGTGACGCAGTGGATAGAGCACTGGCCCTGAGGTTGGGAGGACCTGAGTTCAAATTTGACCTCAGACACTTACTAGCTGTGTGACCCTGGGCAGCTTCCCTAGCAAAGCTAAGACTCTGAATGAGGACAGCCTCTTTTATACTTTTGGGGAATACAGAAAATAGGAAGGCTAACATCATGGATGGAAGAAAATATGATTGGATGGAAATGAGGAATGAGTGCTAGCAAAAACCTCCTCCTTGCCTCCTGTGATTAAAACATATCCAAGACAACCACATCTGCAAGGACAAAGATAGCAAAGCATACTTCTTTGGATAACAAACCAGACATCCTTGAAGGATGGCTTGATGTTTTTTTTTTTTTTTGTCTTTTTTTTTTTTTTTGCAGGGCAATGAGGGTTAAGTGACTTGCCCAGGGTCACACAGCTAGTAAGTGTCAAGTGTCTGAGGCTGGATTTGAACCCAGGTATTCCTGAATCCAGGGCCGGTGCTTTACTACTGTGCCATCTAGCTGCCCCAATGGCTTGATGTTTTAAAGATACTAGATCAGACTTCCTGGTGTCCACCCGCTTCCTTCAAGGGTAACAGATTTCTTTGACATAAGAATAGAACAGTGATTAACAGGAAAAGTGAACTTCTAAATTTAACTCATTTCAGGCCATCTAAATTTCTGAATTAAGTTCAGAAACAAAAAATCATGACTTAGGCAGTGACAGGATGAAGTCAATTAACTGTAGGATCAATTTAGAAAAGATACAGTATCAATCTGATTAGCTCACGTATACATACACACATATAGCATCTGTCTATATATGTACATGTTGTCTTACCCAACTAGACTTGGTAAATCCCTTGTTGAGGACATGTCTTTGTATCCCCAGCACCTAGCACAGTACGTGGCACATCGTAGGTACTCAATAAATGCTTATTAATTGATTGGCTGCTAGACAGTATTATAGAGCATACACTTATTAAGAAGTATTAGATATGAGGTCATGTCACTTGAAATGTTTAATTTTGTTTAAAAACCAATAGGCATCTATGGACTTTAAAACCTTCGATTTAAAACCTTCCAACTTTCCTATTCCAATTAAGTGAAAACTCTTTATGCTAGAGCTCATAATTTACCTTGCCATGAGACAGTAGAGTATCTCTTTAGTGAAATACACTAATTCCAGTTCTCTGATATTTAAAAGAATTGGAGTCACCAACAAGTCCTAACCTGAAGCCTCTGTATGATGTGGAGGTAAATGACTTTGGGTTTTTCTCATTGGCTGTAGCACTAGAACGCAACCTCTACCATGCTGGAAAGGCTTTGAGTATGGTCCTAGCAATAGATTGTATTTGCTTTCTGAGGATCAGTCCAGCTGGGTATAGAGAGGTTCTGCTGGTAGGCTGGCTACTCATGAATGAATTCTTTGATCATGGCAATACATGAAATGAAGAAAAATCAAGTGAAATGGTCCTCAGTCTTGTATGGCTCCATTGGTGATGGTGGCAGGATGGTAGTAAAAGAGACAGAGGATGCTGAACATCACAGAATTTATAGATTGTCTATAAATGTTAACTTTACTCATTTAAATATTCTAAAAAGGACATATTGCTGCAAGCATTGTATCTTGGTTGGCCCTTCTGCAGAGGATTTATGGGAAGAAATGAAGAATAGCTACCCAGAATGAGAAGGCAAGCATGGGTTGTAACTTTCATGGTGAGAGGAAGTGCCTATCTTAATGAAACTACAGATTTGTTGCAGTATCAAAAAATGGATAAGGCACTGCTGACATATTAGCTGAATCTGTGCCTATACTTATCTACGAGTAATGATTGCCAATATTTTAAAGGGAACATGGTATAGTGGAGAGAGAGATGTGCAGGGTCAGAAGGACCTTAGTTCAAATTCCATCTCTGAGATGTGTAACCCAAGGAAATCACCCAATTCTCAGAGCCTCAGTTCCCTGATTGTAAAGTGGGGATAATAATTCTCGCTGTACCTATGTCCAATGTCATTGCAAAGCTCAAAGGAGATAAAGTACTTAACGTGCTTTCTAAATCTAAAACCCATAACCATGAGCAGCTCATTGCTAATAGTCAGCTACTCAGTGATGAATATAAGGTTCCAGGACTAGTTGAGTTTCTAAACAATACATTCCCCAATTCAAACTTTTCACTAAATCAGACTGGCTTCATTCTTCTTCAGTTAACCCACATCAGTGTGGTGCTTTTAGCCTGGTGCATGTGCACCATCCATCCCGGAGAAGCCAGTATCTGCCTGGATTACAGTGCAGCTTGGCCACTGATGGCCTCCCTTCCCTGACTGAAGTCTGCTCTTCTGAAGGTGACAGTGAACTCCTGGAGGCCACCCTTGACTTGGAGGGTTTTGTTCCTGTGGCTGCATCTGACAGCATCAGACAGGTGGGAGAGTGCCTGCCAGTCCAGAGGTAGACTTCCCCCTGCTCCTCATCCCTTCCCACTACTCTAGCCTTGTTGAATGTCATGACCATCAGGTAGGACGCACCTGCTGTGTTGCTGAATAGACATGTTTTACAGGTCTTTGCAGGCAAAGAATTTCAAAGGGCTTTAGTCAAGTAGATGTCAGTTAATTAAGCCACATACCCCACAGGGTGGATTGCAAACAATTTAACTATTGAGGCACTGAGTTCATAAACAGATGAAATGAAGATGCAAGAGTTACCAGGCACATCCCTCTGGATACACTAAAGCTCTGCTTTCAACAGTTTGGTCAGAGTGATTAGAAAAGGCAACCATAGAGCAGAAAAGAGGAGGACATCAGTGAAAGATTATCATGTTGGTCTCTACCTTTGAACTCCAGAGAATAAACTAGAGATCCCCTTTTCAGGCACATCTCTGTGTGTGCTCAAGGTCACATGGCTTATGAATCTGGCAACACTTAACGTCACTTGCAGGGAGCATGCGTGCCCTCCATCAGAACTCCATAGGACCACAGGCTTTAGAGCTAAAAGGGACCTGAGAGATCAAGACTTGCACACGATCACAGAATCTCTACATTGGAAAGGACCTCAGAGGCCACCCAGTCCAACCCATTCCCAAACAAGAATCCCCTTTATAATACATCCTACAAGGGTTCATCCAGCCTTTGCTTGAAGGCCTCAAGTGAGGGGGAGCCCCGCATCTCTTGAGGGAGCCCATTCTACTTAGCTATCGTTCTAATGATCAGAAAGATTTTCCTTAGGTGAAGCCCAAATTTGTCCTCTTGCATTCAGGCCACCCCCTACCCCCTCCTCATTTTACAGAGGAGGAAAATGGGACCCGTAAATGGTATGGGGCTTTCTGATGGCCAGAAGCTAGCAGAGCCAGGACTAGAACCCCGTTTTCCCGCTCTTCAGCCCAGGGCACATTACCCTCTGCAACAATGCCTTGATTGCCTGCCACAAAGGGTTTATCAGGAGGTTGTCCAATGTGTGAGGACTTCACATAGAAAAGGGTGTACACCTGTTCAATTTTCATTCAACATTGAAGATGCATTTATTAATTGATCAATAGGCACTTAATCACCTTTGATGAGCTAGGTACATGGTAGGCCAACTATGTGAATTATACAATGCTATTCTCTATCTCTGATGAGGAAGGCACAGAAGGAGCTTGAGTTCGATGTGTGGGAGAAATTAATGACAGATGATGTTATGAATTAACATTTGCTATAATGCACCTGATTGTGTGGATTCTGATATACCATGGGTCAAGTCGTTCATTGCCTGTGGAAAGTAGCTTTAGGGTAAAAGTATGATAAAATGGAGAGCAGCTAGGTGGCGCCATATCGTGCAGAGCACCAAACCTGGTGTCAGGAAAGCTCATCTTCCTCAGTTCAAATCTGGCTTCAGACACTAACTAGCTATATGACCCTGGGCAAGTCACTTACCCTTGTTTACCTCAGTTTCTTCACCTATACAGTGAGGTAGAGAAGGAAATGGCAAACGACTCCAATAACTTTGCCAGGAAAACCCTGAACCAGGTCATGAAGAGTCAGATACAACTGAAAGAACTGAACAACAAAAATGATAAAATATGTGGTCTTTTTTTTTTAGATTTATGATTTAAAGGTGCTAGCTAACACACACACATATACATATATATATATATATATAATGCTTTTAGATTTGCAAAGTTCTTCACAAATATCTCGTCTGCTTCTCATAATCAGACTATAAGGTAGATGCTATTACTATCCAGATGAGGAAACTGAGATAGAGTTAGATAGCTTGTCCAGGATCACACAGCTAGTAGATATCTGAGGTAGGATATGAACTCAGGTCTTTCTCACCCAGCTGGGCCTGGAGTCAGGAAGACTTGAGTTCAAATCTAGCCTCAGGCACCTACTAGCTGTGTGACCTTGGGCAAGTCACTTAACCTTTGTTTGCCTGTTATCTTCACTGCAAAATGGAGATAATAATAGCAACTACCTCTCAGGGTTGCTGTGAGGATCAAATGAGATAATATTTGTAAAAAGCACCTAGCATAGTGCCTGGCACATAATAGGCATTAAATAAATGCTTATTCCCTTCCCCTTCCCCTTCTGCTTCATCAGCATAGGGAGCTTCTGGTAGGGACATTCCCTCTAAAAATGAAGATCAGCAGCTTCTCTGTAATCTATAGTCTTGGCCACTTGCCTGGGTCTGAGTGATTTGCCTAGAGTTGCATAGCCATATACAGGACTCACAACCAGGTTATCCTGGTTCTGAAGCTAGCCCTCTATCCACTACACCACAATGTCTCATCACATAATACGGTTTGACTAAAAAGGGGGGGGGGGAGGGGAAGGGACGTGTTGGTACTATCTCCAGATAAAACCATAAAGTAAGTAAACAATGGATCTAACACCTAACCTCCTTATTTCCTAGTTAGGTACACTCCAACCCAAGGTGTACAATTTCCTCATGATGTCCTTTGGCTATCCATTGATTTTGCAGCTAGGTGGCATAGTAGTTAGAGCTCTGACCCTAGAGTCAGGAAGATCTGAGTTCAAATCCAACCTCAGACATTTTGAGCTGTGGGACCCTGGCCAATTCACTTAACCTCTGTCTTCCTCAGTTCCTCAAATGAAAAGGGGGATAATAATAGCATCTAGGATTGCTATGAGGATCAAATGAAGGTAATATTAGTGAAGCTTTTGGTATAGTGCTTGACACATAGTAGGCACTTAATAAATGCTTGTTCCTTCCCCTCCCCCACTGAAGGGTTCTGTGTCAGTCTACCAGTCCTTAGGTAGTGTTTTCTTTCTTTTTTTTTTATAATAAACATTTTTTAAACAATAAAATTTTTATTTATAGTTTTGGGTTCCAATTTTTATCCCCTTTTCCCTTCCTCCCCTCACCCCTCCCTGAGGTGGCAAACAATCAAATGTGGGTTATACATATATGATTATATAAATCAATTTCGTAGTGCTTTCTACTCATAACTATTTCTCCTGTTCTTCTCTGCTATCGAACTCCCTTCACCTTCCTTCTATTATTCCCTACCCCCATCTACAATCATCAGCAACATTGGGGTCCAGGTCATATTATTCAAGGGTCTAGTAGCTTTAGTAATAGACTGTAAAATGAGATTAAAGGTAGTTCAACCATTGTCCCTCTGAATCAATTTACTGATGTCTTAAGGAATTGTCTCTAGAAGTCACCATATTAGTTCAATGGCTAGGGGAAACAGTGGGCTGGTAGCAGATGAACCTGAATCTGTTCCTCCATTACTGGCTTTCAAGGTTGGGTGTAGCTGGGGATTTAAAAAGAAGGAAGAATTGTGACTTGCTGGGGATATCAGACTGGCCTTAATTTCACTGTCTTTAAGCAGATTTCATTGCTTGCAGAAAAAGGTACATATCTAGGTAAGTCTCTGGACATCAGGAGTGTCCTGATTCCATTTTCTGGGCTTCCCAGGAACCCTCCCTGATGGAGTTGTATGTCTGTGTTTTCCTCGTTGTGCTGACCCAGCAGAAGCTTTACAAATCAAATGAAATAATATTTGTAACATGCTTAGCACAGTGCCTGGCACTTGGTACTTAGTAAATGTTTGTTCCCCTACCCTGAAGGAAAGTAAGCTTGGAGAGCAATGTGTGGTTATAGGCATTTACCTCCCCTTATTGAGGTGTGATTTTGTTTGCTACTTCTCCTAGGAGTAAGGCAGCAAGTTTCCTGTACAAGTTCACCTGTAATCATTAAACCATGTAAACATAGTCTTATCTTTATTTCCAGTCAGGCAACCAACAAGCATTTCAGGTACTGTACTATATTGCTGGAAGCAAAAAAATAAGACAGCCCCTGCCCTCAATGAGCTTACATTCCATCAAGGTGATGACATGAACACACACATATCTAAAAACAAGGTAATTTGGGGGGAATCTGCATTAGCAACTGGGACAGATAATGAAAGTTCTCATATAGAAGGTACCACATGAGCAGAACTTTGAAGAAACCAGAGATTCCAAGATGTGAAAAGGGATAGGAGAGAGGTCATGCAAAAGCATGGAGATAGAGTATTGGATATTAGGAATAACGATACCAGTTTAACTAGATTATAGAGAGAATGAAGAGCTGGAAAGGTAGGATGGGGCCAAGGTTGTGAAGAACTTTTTATTTATTTATTTTTATTAGTTCATTCATATCGCTCATGTATCTATCTATCTATCCATCATCTGTCTGTCTGTCTATTTATTTTTTGTGAAGAATTTTACATGCTAAATACAGAAGGTTGCATGTGATCCTAGAAATAATAGGGAAGCACTGGGTTGTATTAAGTTGAGGAGCAACATGGCTAGGCTTTAGGAAAATCCCTTTTGCAGCCCCATAGAGTATATATTGGAGAGGGGAGAGATTTGGAACAGGCCAGCCAATGGGAGATCTCACAGAAGGACTGTCTTTGCTCCATTGCCCTGTATGCCCTTATGCCACACTAAATCATAATACACGGCTTAAGCACAAATACATTGACAATTTCACTGATATGTTCTTTCTCCTCTTTGCCTTTCTGTATCTTCTCCTTTTTGATCCCTTCCCTCTGTCTATTATGATTAGATGTATGCTGAGAAAACTGTTTGTATTTTGGTAGTGGCCTTCTGGAGATAAGACCTTAACTGAGAAGTGTGAATTTAAAACCTATGGGCCTATGGATGTGTGACATTTTACCAAACAGATTGGCCTCTAGGTGTCCTTCAGATTACATTGTGGAGGTGGCTCCTTGGGTGAAGAGGGGTCAGCCCCTCCTAAGCTTGTCTCACAAGCACTAGTCTTTTTTTTTTTTTTGGAAGGTAACGAGGGGTTAAGTGACTTGCCCAGAGTCACACAGTTAGTAAGTATCAAGCGTCTGAGGCTAGATTTGAACTCAGGTACTCCTGAATTCAGGACTGGTGCTTTATCCACTGCACCACCTAGCTGCCCCACAAGCACTAGTCTTAAAAGGAGCTTCCCTTTAGAGGCTGTATGTATTTCCTTCTCCAGGGTCTCTAACAATGTCACCTCTTGCATGGCATAGGTAAAGTTCTGCAGGGTAACAATAGGACAGGCCTTATAGAAGACCTTTGAAGGACACTCCCTGTGGATGATTCTTTGCTTCTGTGGTTTAAATAGCAAGGATTTTCCATGTTCCTAAGGTATTTTTTACTAGAGGAAATCCTTAGACTTGGAATCTAAAGTCCTAGACTTGGATTTAGAACTAGATTTGGGTCTGTGTGACTTAAGACAGGTTCCTTAAAGAGTCCCTCTCTGAGCCTCTCTTCCTTATCATCCTTAAAATCAGTATGATGATAATGGCACTGCTGAAGCCACAGGGTTGTTGGGAGGCAAAGTGCTATTTATGTTGAGAAAGAATCTATGATTTCATCACTGTGGGAACTCCTTTCACCAACCCAGATGGCAGTCAACCCACATGGATGTAAACCATCTAAAGCAGTAGGTAAATCTGGGGGAGGCAAAGTACCTTGTCTGTGGTTGTGCAGCTAGTAAGTGACTGAGGTAAGGTATGAATTCAACTATTCCTGAAGTCCACCATCGCATACTTATCTTGCTATATAAAGATATCTAACACAAGTACTTATTAAGTACCTTCTTTGGGAAGGGAGGGAGGAAGGAAGAGAAGAAAAGGAAGGAAAGAATGGAATGAGAGAAGGTAGAAAGGAAGGATGAAAAGAAAAATGAAGCAAGGGAGGAAAGAAGAAAGGAAGAGTGAAGGAAAGGAAAGAGGGAGGAAGGGAAGGAAGGAAAGAAGGAAGGAAGGAAGGAGGAGAGGAAGGAAGAAAGGAATAGAAGGAAAGAAAGAAGGAGGGAAGGGAAAAGAAATGGAGGAGGGAGAAGAAGGAAAGAAAGGAAGAGAGAAAGGAGTGAAAGAAGGAAGGGAGGAAGGAATGGAGGAGGGAAGGAAGGAGGGCAAAAAGGAGGGAAGAGAAAGAAAGGGAGGAATGAAGAGAGGAAAGGAGGCAGAAAGGAAGAAAACATTTATTAAATATTCCATGCACTGATACTTAATAAATGCTCATTGATTTATTTTCCCCTCCCCAGAAACTTATAAAATTTCTGAATGGTGATGATCTCTTATGGCTAGAAGGCACCTTGAAGTCTTCAGGTTTCAGCTGTTCAGGTGAGGTAACTAAGTTTCTTGAGCTAGGTAATATGCTTTGAACTAGGACAAAACAAGCCTCCTGAATTATAGGATGGTGCTCTTATTCATTATAAAATTCTATCTCTATGGTATTTGTGGTTTCCTTCCTTGATTTGGCCCTTTGAGAAAACTATAAACATGCTTGCAGAAGAAGAATCTGAGTGCTAACAAGAAAAATAATACAGGACTATATAAGGCCTAACTATAAAGCAATATGTAATTTTTTGATGAATTTGAGAGAAATTAGCCTTCCTAATGAGTCTTGTCCTTTAGAGCAAAGCTTCTTAAACTGTGGGTCCTGATCTCATGAGGGGTGGTGTAGCTGAATGTGGGGGTCACAAAAAATTTAGCAACAGTAAAAAATCATGTATACCTATTTTATAAACCTATATACCTGAGGTCGTGTAAAAATTTCTCAGGCAAAAAGGGGTCGTGAATGGAAAAATTTTAAGAATCCCTGCCTTAGAGTAGCTTCCTTAGGAGACTGCACACATTCTTTTTTTGTTTTTTGTTTTTGTGAGGCAATTGGGGTTAAGTGACTTGCCAAGGGTCACAGAGCTGGTAAGTGTCAAGTTTCTGAGGTCGGATTTGAACTCAGATCCTCCTGAATCCAGGGCCAGTGCTTTATCCACTGTGCCACATAGCTGTCCCAACCGCATGCATTCTAATGATTCTGCTATTGTTCCAAGCATTTTAGGGACGTGTCTTTGGAAATTGCCTTTGGAGCCAATCTACAGGCCACATAAAAAAACTGACCTCATTACTTCATAATCACAACTTGTCATTGGTCAAAAACTGTGTTATCCTTCTTGATCACTCACCTTATTCACTAAACTTAGCTTCAAGTGGCTTTTAACTGTTTCTAAAAACTAAATGAGGCAGCTAGGTGGTACAGTGGATACCTAAGTTGAATTCCCCTAATATGAATACAGGAGTTGGAGAAGAGAGAAAGATTAGGGACCAAGTACTGAACTCACCTGGGAAATAAAGGGAGTATCCGGGAGGCCCATAGACAACAACTACTCGAATTTTGATTGGGTGGTAGATATGGATAAAATGAACATCAAAGGTTACTTTACTCATTGCAGGATAGGGGAAGAGCCTGGAAGTGGTCATGGGGAGCAAGGAGGATTCCAACTCCCCTACCTCAACCAATGAGTTGAGGGGGAGGAATGCAAGTGCAGCCATGGCCAGAAAGGGTTGTCAAGGAGTCTGTAATGAGGTTTGGGACAGCTAGGTGGTGTAGTGGATAAAGCACTGGCCCTGGACTCAGGAGGACCTGAGTTCAAATTCGGCCTCAGACACTTGACACTTACTAGCTGTGTGACCCTGGGCAAGTCATTTAACCCTCATTGCCCCACCAAAAAAAAATTTAAAAATTAAAAATAAAAAAATAAAAATATGTAACGAGGTCTCAGTGAGAGTCAGAAGATGGAAGGATAGAAAAAGAAAAGATTTAAGATGAAACCAACAATGTTGCCTATGGAGCAAACATCCCAGAGAGTACAGTAGAAGTGTCTGGTCACTTTGGAGTATTATTGGGGTGTGGGGGAATGGCTGAGGCTAGGTTGAGGTGAATGGTAATAAGGGACTGGGCAGTGTGGGGCGGAGAATAGGGTTTCAATGATGGCTGCCAGGGATTCAGAATCATTGTGACAGGGGAAGCTATCATCTGTCAGGGAGTTTATTACTGAGACATGAATTTATATAGGTTTTGATTGTACATAGGGGTTTGGCCTTAGGGTAGAGTTCTCTTGGGACTTTAGGAGGTTCAGGAGAAGGGACAAGTCCTGGGAGCTGAAGAAATAATTTTCCTCTCCTTAAAGGGGGAAACTGGTGCTCAATATAATACCAGCCTATAGTGAGGAAGACTAATTTCCATTAGTTCAAATTTTGTCTCAGATACTTACTAGCTGTATGACCCCAGGTAGGTCACATAGCCCTACTTGCCTCAGTTTCCTTATCTGTAAAACGAGTTGAAGAAGGAAATGTCAAACCACTCTAGTATTTTTTGCCAAGAAAACCCCAGATGGGGTCAGGACTCTTCATTAAAGCTTTGCAGTATTATGGAGACTAATGCAATTATATCAGCAAATAGGAACATTTAGAGTACTTCACTATCTGTAGAGAATGATGGAGCTATCTGTTATGGAAAAAAAGTTTGAAAGACATGGAAAAGAACTCACAGGACAAGAAGGCCTTGAATGGGTTGCAATCTGCCTCACTGGATGAAGTAGCCTCAATCTCAAAGTCAATACATCACCACATGTATTCTCTATTTCTTTTTTATATTGTTTTTTTGTTTTTTTAGGGGGCAGGGCAATGAGGGTTAAGTGACTTGCCCTGGGTCACACAGCTAGTAAGTGTCAAGTGTCTGAGGTCAGATTTGAACTCAGGTCCTCCTGAATCCAGGGCCGGTGCATTATCCACTGCGCCATGTAGCTGCCCCCTGTATTCTCTATTTCTGTCCAAAAACATGGTTTCATCAATATCAAGATGAATATTGATATTGGAATGAAGATGGATATGACTGAAAAGACTGAACAGCAACAACCAACAAAAACTAAATAGGTCTTCAAAAGGTAACGATTTACCATCACTGATCACATTGAAAAGAATGTGTCACAGGCTCTGAAAGGCAGATCTCAAAGAGAAGTGTCTTGAATAATGTAACGATTGGAATAACGCCACCTGCTGGATACTTACTGTAGAAGAGTTCTGCCCATGAAGGGAAGGTCTTTGAGGGCAAGACCAGGAGTCAGGAAGTGACGCGAGCTAGTGGGAGGAGGAAGGAAGAGACTGGCGCTCAGTCTCCCTGTTTTTTTTCCTGGGGACGCTGGCAGAGAAGGGAGCTAAAAATGTGCTCTCCCTTTAATAGATAGAAATCTAGGCCTTTCTCTCTCTCTTTACCAAATTCTTATTCTCCTTAATAAATGCTTAAAAGTCTAACTCTTGCTAAAGCTTATAATTTATTGGTGACCACTCATTAGATATTTTAGACAGTTTAGCTAGAATTTTAGCCGTTAACAATAATCATGACATCAATAGAATGAACATATAGTCTCTCGAGGGAAGTGCTTTGAAGGGGACTCAAATAAACCATAAATATAATTTTAAACAAAACATATGTTGTTTTTATCATCACATTTTATATATAATGGTAGGTTGAGTTTCCTTACATTTAAAAATGAGAATATAATTAATTTATAATGAGAATGTAGAATTAGAAGAGAACTCAATCTATTGAAAGTTTGGAAGGGGGTTATCCTTGATCCCCACAAAATAGCTTGTGTCAAGAAGGAGGAGGGACCAAAGATTTGAAGGTTATGACTGAGTGTGAAAAGGGGGAAAAGATTTCATTCAGTTTTGTTGTTTCCTCTTTCTTGAAAACACCAAGAAAGAGACTTTTTTCCTTGTTTCCCAACCCCAAGAACATGATCCATTTGGAACAAACATAACTGCATGTGCAGGTATTAGACATTGGTAGTTTTGAGTCACTCTAAGGACTGTGCCTGAATTAAAGGAGAGGCCACATAAGAGGAAATAAAAGGATCTGTTCAGAGATCAAATGAAGCATTTGTATAGAACCTTATTCAAAATGGATACAAATGCATCAATTCTTCAGAATTATAGGTGAATCAAAGGAAAATTACATCTAAGAAGATAAAACCGCCAACCAGCAGTCTAACCGTGTATGAGGCAGAGATGCATCTTTGAAGATTCCTATCTGGGCTGCCAAAGAGCCAGATGTTGCAGGTGGAAATATATCTTCTCCAGCTTAGCATCTGGATCATATAAGTGTTCCATAGCAAATGAAGAGGTGTGGAAGAAAGTGGTGAAAATGACCATTTGAAAATGCATTTTTGAAAATCAACTGGCTTTGAAGGATACAGAGCAAATTTACTTTTTATTAAGACCAAGTTCAATATCATTTTTATTATTGGTGGTAGATAGGGAGAATATTCTCTTAAACTCCAGAGCAGGGATATGTAAGTTGATTTCCTTCTGAATAGCTTTCAGAAAAATGTCCTAGTTCCAACATTTATTTCTTCTCCTTGGAGTATTAGTACAGGGCATGGATGCATCCTTGGTAATTGGGGCTGTCAATGAATGGATTAATGATAATAACAATAATAATATTGATAATGGTGATGATAAGGATGATAATGATGAGCCTCATTTTTCTAACATAAATAGGTAGAAGGCTTTCCTGCCTGGGTAAATTTCATCCTAGCCTATATTTCATACTATGAAAAATGGATCCATTTGTTATTCTTATCACAAATATGATAAGATGGACTATAGGTTCCAAGACTCTAAGTTGTAAAATAGTTGCAGATCTGCATTGACATTCATCAAGATCTCTCGATATTGACGAAACCATGTTTTTGGACAGATATAGAGAATGTAGTAAAGTATTGGCTTTGAGATTGTGGCTACTCGATCTAGTGGGGCAGATTGCAACCCATCCAGGCCTTCTTGTCCTGTGCAGTTCTTTTCCATGTCTTCCAAACTTTTTTCCATGAGGGATCTGTCCATCAGTTTCTACAGATAGTGAGGTACTCCAAATGTTCCTATTTGCTGGTATGATTGCATTAGTCTCCAGAATACTGCAAAGCTCTAAAGAACTTGACCTCAGGTTCTTCTAGGTCTTTAAAACATTTTGGAGATACCAGTGTAGCACTCAAGAGGGCACAGATTAGATATGCCTCACTCCCATTATAACTGGCCCACCCCCTTTTCAGATCGCACAGTTCCTTCATAATATCTTTTACTCTCTTTCATGATATTTTTAACACAGGGTTTCCTGCATAGTCATTGCTGATAACATACTGAGTTCACTGGCACCCACCATGGGTTACTCCATTGCCCTTCTGATCACCCACACAATTCTGATTCCCTGGAGACTGTGATGTGCCATGATTTTTAGCCAAGTAGCATCACTGATAGAATCTGGTGTTATCAAAATGGATTTTCATTACAGAGAATAGTCTTGTACCATTGAAAATACAGCACTTTTTTCTTAGTTTTCTTTTCCCCCTGTTCAATGTTGGGCCCCAATCATTGTCTATCTGAAGAGCCTCTCCAAGGAATGTGTATGGATAAGTTAAACCAAGGGACTACTCTTCCAACAGAATGTCATAATCTAAACAACAGGTATTTCAGGTTTTTACTATGTGGATTAATTTTTTTTTGAGCAGCTGTTTATCTCACTTAGGAGACTTGGTCATAGTCTGTGGCTGAGACAATCAGGACAACGTTATATACAAATAGGAACCTCTGGAAAACTTCATCATCCATAGGGAATCTCTTTAATTCAATTTTAGGCTGAGTATTCTCTGACAGTGGCCAGCACCATTGGTGAGTACAATCTATAATTGCTTTAAAGCTCACATCATTTGGTTTCACAATAATAGAAATCATTTATCTGGTGCTTTAAGGTTTGCCAAGAGCATTACATCTCATTTTATCCTCACAACAATTGTCATAAGTAGGTATTATTATTATTATTATTTTTGTGGGGCATTGGGGGGTTAAGTGACTTGCCCAGGGTCATAGAGCTAGTAAGTGTCAAGTGTCTGAGACTGCATTTGAACTCAGGTCCTCCTGAATCAGGGCCAGTGCTTTATCCACTGCTCCACCTAGCAGCCCTGGTATTATTATTATTATTATTCCCATTTTACAGATGAGGAAACAAATAGAGGCTAAGTGACTTGACCAGGTTCACACAGCTAGTAAGTACAGCTGGATTTTAACTCTGGTCTTTATTCCAGACCAGCACTCTATCCACTACAACACCTAGCTCTCTCTGCTCATCATATTGTCTCTATAGGTGAGTATGTCAAGTGATCATAACACATGTGGAGTACCCCTACTTGTATGAGAACCTTTAAGGCTGTGTTTTGCTTTATTGAATCAAATGCAATTTTGTAAGCCATGTAAGAAACATGGTGTTACTTTGTATTCCCTATACTTTTAAGTCAGTTGTAGGATTGCAAATATGTAAACTATGGTAGATAGAAAGATATCTGCAAAAACCTTCCCATTTTCTTTTCATTTTATTCATATTTATTCTTTTCATTTTATTCTCATTGTAAGGGTCTAAAATTCTAGCTAGTCTGTCTAAAATATCTAATGAGTGGTTGCCAATAAATTGTAAGCTTTAGCAAGAGTTTAGACTTTTAAGCATTTACTAAGGAGAATAAGAATTTGGTGAAGAGAGAAAGGCCTAGATTCATCTACCTATCAAAGGGAGAACGCATCTTTAGCTCCACTCTCAACCAGAGTCCTAACAAAAGAGAGCGAGAGCACCAGCCTCACCTCCTCTTCCTCCCCCAAGCAAACGTCACTTCCTGAAGCCAAAGAAAAGCCGCATGGCCTTGCCCTCAGAGGCCTTCTCCTCATGGTGGAGCTTTCCTACATTAAGTCTCCAGCAGGTGGTGTCATTCCAATCATTACATCATTTCATTCCAAGTCACTTAGTTCAACCTGTTACTGACTACAAACTCCCTCTACACATCCCCAATAACTCATCATCCAACCTTTATTTGAAGACCCTTAGGGATAGGGACCAATTGCCTCATGAAGCAGTCCATTCCATTTTGGCCTACTTCTAACAATTTCTAGAGGAAGCTTGGGATGGTAGAAAGCTTTCCTCCAGGCTAGGTCTGTATCTGACACATATTAGTTGTGTGACCTTAGTGAATTATTTTACCTCTCAGGCCCTTTTCAAGACTAAATTGGGGGCAGCTAGGTGGCACAGTGGATAGAGCACCGGCCCTGGAGTCAGGAGGACCTGAGTTCAAATCTGGCCTCAGACACTTAACAAGTCACTTAACCCCAATTGCCTCACTAAAAAAAAAATAATAAAAAATAAAAGACTAAATTGCAGAAAAGGAGATGATTTGCACTGGTACATAGTTGTCTCAACCTGGAGTTGCATAGACAAATGAAATCACATGTCCAATCACTATCCCTATTCAGCAATTAGGAAGCTCACCTGAGGATATCACTAAGACATGTGAAGATGATTCTCCTGAAGTTTTCATACAGAAACAAAGATAGACTTATGTGTCAGTAGTGGCTGCATTCCCAGTCAAATTATTTGGTGTCATCTCTTTGAGAGACTTTGAAAATTTAAATCTCAGTGCTTTAAAAACTGTTATGTTTCTTGCACATATTTCTTCTTGTTTATGTAATGGGTATGGCCAAGGGAAAGTTTCTAGGACTTCATTTCCCATGATGCTTGAGAAGAGGCAACATTGTCCAGTGGGAGAATTTCCTTGTACTCTATTTCTGAAGAGGTTTTATGTTTGGACGCAGAGTGGGGCCACCATGAGGTAAGGCTCTGATTGTTTGGGGAGTCTCTTGGGAAGCAGGAGGTTTTAAAACATTGGAGTGATAAGAGAATGGGAGTTGGTGGAGTTTGTGAAGACCTAGTAAGGCTACAGTTGGCAGAGAAGATGGAAGCAGCATTGGGTGGCTGAGTCTACCATATTTTCTCCAATCCTAGGCATTCTGACATAAACCTGATTGCCCCAGAACAAGCAAAGTAGCATTTGTTTGCACTCAAGAGACTGCATTAGACCTCCATGATAACAACCAAAGCCAAGATAAGAGAAGACCTGGAGCAACTGACTTTTTTCTTCATCTTGTCTGCTCCAAGGGAGAAGCCTCTTCTTCATCCCTATGTTAGTTTTTAGAAAGGTGTTATTATTAGTAGGTTATTTATTTGTGGATGAGAACAGAGAATAATTCCAATGCTTGACTTCCCATGACTATTTCTTTACTATTTTATTTCAAATATTTTGCCTAATTTAATTTAAGGGTCCTAACTACTCTGTAATAGAATATGCCCTTGAAAGCCATGTTTGCATCATTATGATTACCTAAACCACTCTACAGTAAACCTGTAGGTTGTGAGGATTCCAGAGTTTATGGGTACCTATACTGTGTGAAAAATTGATTGCTCAGGTGGAGCTACTCTTCTAAAAGTCATCATATTAAAGGCTGTTTCCATTTCTTCATGTAGGACATTGAGTACTAAAGTATTATATTCCTAATGGGGTGATTTCACTGCCATTGATGATAAGAATAGATCACTATAGAAACTCTGACAAATCTATTCTATTTGGTTTTCATTTGTTGTTCTCTTTCCAGTTTCATCTATAAATGCTCTTGAGATGATCTGGCTTAGCTGGGTCTCTTGCCAAGCTTTCATCAGGCTCGTTTTTATATTTAAAATATCTAACTTTTGCATTAATAACAAATGCCTGATTGTGTAGGATTCAATAATAAACTTTATCTGTATAGTTGAAATAAACTTGATCTATATAGACCAAATTCCTTTTTAGAGCTGAGAAAATAGTGGCTACATAACTTAGCTATATAGGTAGCTACAAGCCATCAGAATTAGAACTCGTTTTCTGACTCCTACTATTCCAGATATGATATTATCAGGGTAGAGTCCAGTGAGATGACAATATCCTTAGTCCTGATACTATTCCTCTCAATGTAGACTAATATAGAGTCTGCAGATTTTTCATTAGAATACTATTTATGCCTTTCTCCAAGTAAATAACAAAAATGTAAATAACATAGCAAGACAGAGATCCCTAGGTTATTCTACTAGAGACTCCTCTGGTTGGCATTAATCTATTAATGACTTCTTTTGGGGTCTAATCATTCAACTGTGTCTAAACCCACCTAACTAACCTATTGTGCAGACTAAACTATTGCCCATTTCTCTATTTCATTCATGGGGAAGCAGGAAAGACTTTGTTTCAATGTTAAGTAAACTCATCTGTAGAAATAACCCTTCAGAAAAGAATATGAAGTCAGTGATGCATGAACTATTCTTGTTGGAGTACTGACATCTCTTAATGATCACTATTTCTGTTTCAATATGTTCACAAGTCATCCCTTTAAAAATACTTTCTAGATATTTGCCAAGAATGGGAGTCAAGGTTATTGACTTTTAGGATAAAGACTCTGCTCACTTCCCTTTTGAAAAGCACAAAATTTGCCTATTCCTATTAAATTCTACTGCACCTTCCCTCATTCCTCTAGGATCTTTTAATGATCACTGACAGTGTCTCAGTGATCACACTGGCCATTCCTGGAATGTAGTTTGTCTGGGTCTATTGCCTTGAACTCATCAAGTGTAACTAGATGCTCTCTCATTATTTCCTTCCTTGTTCTGTGTTTCAGCTCCCTATTAAATTTTTTTTTGTATCCTTTTCATTCTAAGGATCATTCTCCTTGGCAGAGAAAACGGAAGCAAAGTAAGACTTTAGTAATTGTCCTTTCTCTCTCTATCATACTTCTTTGATGCTCCTCTTTTACCCAGTATAGCTAAAAAAATCCTTTTCATTGTTCTTAGCATTTATTCCCAGTTTCAGCTCATTCACCCACTGTTACCTGCCCTTCTTTCATCTTCTATTTGTGTTACTTTGAAATCTAAGTTGGTTCATGAGTTCCCTGCATTCCACATCTGTCTCTTTAGACAGCTTTTCCTTTTCTTCCTCATCAGAATTGTTTCTATCTGTATCTTTAGAACTCTATTCTTGAAAAACTTTCCATCCTTTTTTGGTTAACTTTCTCTATAAAACTTTAGGCTATAGGATGCCATCTAACCTTTCTCTGAATCTTTTGAAATCTGCTTTCCTAAAAATCTGGGGAACAGGTTAGACACATACCAAGTAGAAGGAAAGTAACCTAGAGGGGAAAACAGCAGCTGAGAGTGAGGAGTTAAAAAGATCTCCTGAGCTGAATCTTAAAGAAAGCCCCCTTTAAGAGAGGGAGGTGAGAAGGGAGTGTGTTCTAGGCAGGGGCAGGGGGCAGCCAGGGCAGAGACAGGAAGATGGGAGATGGATCATCATATGTAGGTAATTATAGCAAATTGGCTGGTGTGGTTAGACCACAGAGTGTAGACCATAGAGTGTAAAGAGGGGAGTAAAGAGTAAGAAGACTGAAAAGATTAGTAAGAAGGCCATGTGAAGAGTTTTAATCTATAATACAAGGTAAAGAATATTGAATTTGAAATCCAGATAATGTGAGTTCAAATTCCAGCTCTGCTGAGCCCCTTGTTTTTCTCACCTTGGAAATAAATGGGGTTGTACTAAATGATCAGGACAGAAAGATGGCCCAGTGGTTAAAGTGCTAGCCTGGAGTCAGGAAGACTCATTCTCCTGAGTTCAAATCTGGCCACAAACATTTTACTAGCTGTACGACTTTGGGCATGTCACTTAACCCTGTTTGCCTTAGTTTCTTCATCTGTAAAATGAGCTGGAGAAGGAAATGACAAACAATTCTAGTATCTTTGCCAGGAAAACCTCAAATGGGATCATGAAGAGTCAGACACAACCGAAGCAACTGAACAATGGCAACTAAATGATCTCTGTGGTCCCCTGTAGTTCTAAAATCCAATGATTCAGTTATTCTAAAGTTTCTTTGTCAGGAAGGTTGTTGTATATTACAATAAATGAGAAAATGGGAGGTTGTAGATATTCTTCCTTTGAGATGCATTAAATAATAGGATAGATTCTTATCTGTCTGGTATTAAGGGAGCTGGAGAACAGCCCATCGCTATTTACTATGTTAACACCTCCTGTAAGAATTGCATCTAGTTCTAAGAACTCTGTGGTCCAGAGCCTACTGCTGGTGTCTCATAAATGGTTAAAATAGGATAACCCAATGATAATTCACCCATTCAACAAGCATTTATCAAACGATTACTTGTATCCACAGGACTCTTTCAGGTGGAACAGAATGCAAAAGATATAATCTTTTTTCTTAGAGTAGAGATTTTAAGTTGGAGACTAATGGGAGATTTAGAGAAAGATCATAAATTTATAGCTACAAGGGTCCTTAAAAGTTCTTCCAGTCCAATCCTCTCATTTTGCCAATGAAGCCCAGAGAAATTAAATAACTTTCTTAATGACACAGCTACAAGCATCTAGGAGTAAGATTCAAACCTTGGTTATCCTGCTTCCCAGTTCAATGCTATATCCACTGTGCCACACAGCTGGATGGGGCAATAAATTGGCCAAGGGTTTTGAAGTTGAGGCCTAGCAGTTGGATTAGATAAGTTAGTCAACAGGAAATATCTGTAGATTTTTGAACAGGGGAGTGATGTGATGAATGCAATTCAACTCAGCAGACACATTTACATAAAACATATTTGCATCACACATAACAGGCTCTTCTGTATTAGAGGTGGATAGAGAGTTGGGCCTGGAGAAGACCTGAGTTTAAATCCCGCCTCAGATGCTTCCTGAGTGTGTGACCCTGGACAAGTCACTTAACCTCTGCTACCCCATTGTCTTCAACTGTAAAATGAGGACACTAATAACATCTAATTCCCAGAGTTGCTGTGAGGATCAAATAAGCTAATATTGTAAAGCATTTAGCACAGGGCTTACCTCATGGCAGGTAATTAATGCATGCTTGCTTCCTTTCATCAGAAGGTGAGGGACATAGAAAGAATGGCCTGGACCCACACAAATTTCTGAGATTTAGAGTCTGGGGCTCATCTCCTGAGGCAAAGGAATATTGTAAAATTTGGGATGGAGCAGGACTCAGTAGGAGCAGTGGGGTCCTCAGGCTCTATACCAGCAACTAGTGTTACTGAGAGAACATTGGTGCCTGCCCTCAAGGAGCTTCTTGGGCAATTAGGTACCAACCCAGCTGAAATATAACAATACTGAGATGCATTTGAGATTTATGGAGCAAACCAATAGGTGAATACAGTGTTTGAGGAAATCAATTATCAAGAATAATGGGGGGCAGCTAGGTGGTACAGTGGATTCAGGAGTACCTGGATTCAGGAGTACCTGAGTTCAAATCTGCCCTCAGACACTTGACACTTACTAGCTGTGTGACCCTGGGCAAGTCACTTAACCCCAATTGCCCCGCAAAAAAAAAAAAAAAAAAGAATAATGGTAAACAACAAGCAATCCTCTGCTGCCTTTACAGGCTTTTTTTTACATTAATCTAGCAAAGGACCTTACAAATAGCATATGTGCCTACTAATTTTTTTAGAATGGAATAGAATTCTCATTTTCATTTTCATCTTATAAAAACTTTGGTAGGTAGTTACTGCAGGGAATATAAGAAACTTTTTTTTTTTTTTTTTTTTTTTTTTTTTTTTTTTTTTTTACAAATAGAGAAACGGAGGCTTGGAGAGGTTCCAGGACTAACCCATGACCTCATAGCCAGCGAGCATCCCAAGTAGTATTGGAACTTTGATTTTCCTGACCCCAAATACAACATTTATATCTTGTCAGTTAATTTAGGAGCTTCATTTAGACCAATGCTAAAAAAAAGCTAGCCAGTAAAGAAAAGCTGCATATTTGGGATTTGGTTCATTTAGGTGGGTATTAAAAAAAAAGATAGGGGATGGGTGACAATGATTACCACATGTTTTAGGAAGAGAATATCCTGAGTTGCTTAAGGCTCAGGAATAGTATTCTTTCTATGGGAACAGTATGTTGCATTCTCTATGGTGCTTGGAAAACCTGGCCTGTGCCTTGTGCAAAATATTTACTTCTTTGGCAAATTCTATCAGCATTTATTTAGTTCCAGGTAAACTTTATTAATTATACTTGTAGGTTTGAAAGGGACATCAGAGGTCATTGTAGTCCAACTTCTTCCCTTTATAGGTATGTTCATGTGAAATGACTTGATCATAAGCTCCTTGAGGGCAGGGGCTGTCTTTTTTCTTATTTGTATCCACACTTAGAACAGTGCCTGGCATATAGTAGGCACTTAATAAATAAATAGATAGATAAACAAACAAACAAATAAATAGATAGATAAATAAATGAATGTTTCTTGACCCTACAGAGTCTAGAAGGGACCTCAAATATCTAGTCCAACATCCTCATTTTTCAGGTCATAAAGCAGAGCCACACCTCCCTGAAAAGATTTGCCCGAGGTCACAAGGTTGTAGTCAGCAGGACTGTAATTTGAATCCAGGTCCTCGAGCTCCAAATACCTGTGTCCTTTGAGCTATAATGTGCTGTTGCCTAAGATCATGCAAGACTGAGACTTTGAAGCCAGGTCTTCTGATTTCAAGTATAATTTATCTTCCATTACAGTGCAAATTAATAGTTGTAACCAGACCTTTTGAGCTGGTCTCAGAGATTTTACTAGAAATATTTATAATTGACACTAAAATATTAGCAGGGTAGGCATGGAGTGGTCATGACTTGCTCAATATTAACTAGTACATAGAAGAGCTGGGATCTGAACCTAAATACTCTGCTTCAATTTCTGGCATGATAACATTTTGTTTTGTTTTATGGATGAGGAAACTGAGAGATGAAGCACAAGGTCACACAGCTAGTAATTGGCAAAGCCAGGGTGCTTAATAATTGTCCTGAAGTATTTGAAAGTCCGTGCCACGGAAGAGGGATTGGTCTTGTTCCGCTTAGCACCAAAGGGCAGAATTAGGAGCACAAGTTGTAGAGAGGCTGGCTTACGCTTGAGGTAAGGAAGAACCTCCTAACAACTAGAGCAATTCCCCAATGGGATGGGATACTTTGGGAAGTAAAGGTTTCTTGTAGTTTAATAAAGGCTGGATGAATACTTGTCGGGTACTTTGGGGGGAAGGGGAGGAGGGGAGATTCTTGCCCAAGTGTGGACTGAGCTATGTGGTCTTTGAGTTCCCTTCCAACACTGAGATTCTGAGGAGACTTTTATATTGTAGAGTTGAGAGAGGAATAGGACTTTAATGGAGAAACAAGATGAGAGCTTTTAAAGGGGAGGAGAGGAATGAGGGAGGCTAGCACAAGACACCCAGGTTGTGAATTGAAGATGTGGGTGAAAGGACAAGTAACAGGGATGGAAAGTCAGAATGTAGGAAGCAAGTGAGCCAATTCTTTTAGCTCAGGGACTCTCCCCAGGGGTGCCTCCCTCTTGATGTGGGCACCTTCCAGAGAAGCCTGATAAGCTCATTCCTAGTTACTGTTTTGGGTTTATGTTTGCTGCCTATGAAAAGCTAATGGGCACAACTTTAGCACATTCATTGTTTGCATATGCCCTGTTAATCACAGAAGAATCTCAGCTCTTCATTAAAATAGGCCCTGGACTTAGAAATAGCTCGTTAGCAGTTAGTTCCCAGTTACTTGTGTGTTAGAAAAAGATGACAACTGTATTCCTTTAAAAATAATCTATCTCTGACTTGTCTCTAATTCATATTGTCATTCAACACCAATTAATTTGAATTAATGAGTGCCAATACATTTAATTGTTTATCTAAATTCCCTAAGTTCACTTTTTTTCTCCCTACCCTCCATTTTCTTTCCATCTCTCCTCTATTGTCTCTACTCTGTTGTTCTGAGCAGGGCAGGTGTAGGTGAGATGCAGGGCCCATTGAGGTCACCCTGATGGGAAAAAGCAAAGACCTCTAGAGTGAGGATAAATGTCAGATTCTTTAAAAAGGATTTGGCTAAGCAGTTTGTAAGCCAGTGGAGGGGCCCGCAGACAATGCTACAACTGAGCTCATTACCATGTCAGCCTCCTACCCTATCAAACTGTGAGGTTTGCTGCTCTCTAACAGGTGACCCAAGAGCTGCCTCTGTTTGCCTTTTTTTCAGCTGCCCTGGAAGAATAATATCAGCCCCTGAATGTCGGTGAATTTCCATTCCTAAAAAACTCACTTGAAACTTTCTGTTGTTATTATCTCTTGTTTATATATCACATTCATTTTCAAATATGACCCATTCCTTCCCCTCAACAGAGTGCTATTCCCTGTAACAAAGAATAAAAGGAAAGAAAGTAGGGGAAAACAGTTCAGCAAAACTAACACCAGAACTGAATCTGACAGAATATTCAGTGTTCCATATCCACCTCTGCAAAGAGGGGAGAGAAGTATATTTTCTTTTCTTACACAATCACCAACTTTGTGAAAAATTCACTTTTGTGAAGTCTCTTTCTCTTGCCAGATTCTCCGATCTGAGGAAGCATACAAGAAAGAATCCCAGATTTGCAGCCAGAGGACTGATTCAAGGGCTCAACCTGCCGCTGGCTGATTATGTGATCTTGGGTTCTAGTTCTAGCTCTGTGTAACTGGGATGGAGGGTGGGGTGGGGGACTCTGAGCAAATCATTTCTCCTCCTGGAGCCTCAGTTTCCTTACCTGTAAAAACTAGGGGGTTGGACTTGGCATTTTCTAAGATTTCTTCTGGTCTAACATCCTGTTCTATTCACTCAGCTGCAGGATCGTGACGAGGTTCAGGATCTTATTGGACTGTTGCACTAGCCTAACTGGTTTCCCTGCCTCAAGTTTCTTTGCTTTCCACACAGTTTCCAAGGTGGTTGTTCCAAAGTCTAGATCTGATCATGTTTCTCCTCTGACCAATTAGCTTTGCTAACTTCCTATTACCTCCAGAATCCAATATAAACCCCTTTGTTTGGCAGTTTTTTATTGTTCTGTCTTTTTCAGTCACATCCAACTCTTCATTACCCCTTTGGGGTTTTCTTGACAGATACTGGAGTGGTTTGCCATTTCTTTCTCCAGTTCATTTTATAGATGAGAAAACAGACAAATGAGGTTAAGGGACTTGCCCAGGGTCACACAGTTACTAAGTGTCTGAGGCTATATTTGAACTCAGGAAGATGAATCTTCCTGACTCCATATCTAGAGCTCTGTCCACTGTGCCTCCTAGCTGCCCTGTTTGGCAGTTAGAGCTTTTAATAACCTAGCTGCTTGCTACCTTTAGAGTTTCCTACATCTTACTCTCTGCCAAACATTCTGTTCCAGTAAGACCATCCTACTGACAGTTCCTTGGACATGACCCTCTGCCTCTCGACTCTGTATTTTGTACTTGGACTGTGGGTCCTCATCTCAGTCCCTTAGTTTCTCTGACTTCCTTCAAGACTCACCCCAATCCCACCTGCTACAAGAGGGCTTTCTCAGTCCCCCCAGGCTGCAAATTCCTCTGAGAATGCTTTCCATTTACCCTGTATATGTACAAAATATCTTGTCTCTATCTAGTTATTTACATGTCATCTCCCTCATTACAGCGGAAATTCTTTGAGGGAAGGAACTATGTTTTTGCCTTTCTTAACTATCTCTAGCACTTATCAAGGTGCTTCATATATAGTCAACACCTATAAAAGCTTGTTGCCTGATTGATTGATTAATTGCCTGATATTCTAAGTCTTTGGTCAGGTGAACAAATGGAAGGAAGACTACTGTGGATTTATGTGGTGTGTTGGATTGTTTCTTTTTTGGGTACCCTTGTTTAAAAGCAGACTGATTATCTGACTGGGGGCTCCATGATCTGGAACAATGTTCAAAAAAGACTCAACATCAGGGAAGCTAGGTGGCACAGTGGATAAAGCACAGGCCCTGGATTCAGGAAGCCCTGAGTTCAAATTCAGCCTCAGACATTTGACACTTATAGTTGTGTGATCCTGGGTAAGTCACTTAACCCTCATTGTCCCACACACACAAAAAAAGACTCAACATGTGGGGTTTTCTATCCATTTCTCAGATGGAAAGAGAAACTTAGGGACTAGAGGCTGTAATGATCAACAACTTGGAAAGCCCAGTTCCCCTCATCAATTTTGTCATTACCTGAGTGTTCAAAGATGACGCAGTATCCTAGAATATTAGAACCTGGATTTTGGAGATTATATGGTCCAATCCCTTTACTTTATGGAGGGGATAGCTGTCACTGAGAAGTTAAATGACTTGCCCAGAATCACATAGCTAGAACTGGATCCCAGGTGTCTTGAAACTTTGTGTGATGTTTTAGCTATTATATTATCAAGCCCTTTTTGGATGGAAGAATGGAGAATGTTCCTCTTTCCTCTACTATAGGAAAGGACATAGCCTCTAGAAGGCAAGAAAAGAACATTGTGAACCACAAAAATGTAGAATTGGAAGGGACCTTAAATTTAATCTTATCCACCACTACCACCCATCCACACATTTTACAGATGAGGAAACTGAGACTTGCCCAGTGTCACATAGGAAAGAAGTGTCTGAACTAGGATTCAAATCTAGGTTCTCTGACTGAGACTCAATATGTTTTCATCCTGACTCTCCAGTCATTTTTTTGGGCAATATCTTCTATCCTATATGTAGTGGTAGAAAACAAGTTCAAATATTGTTTAGCCATTAGGAAGGTAACTCAGAACCTCTAGATGTATAGACCTTGCGGGAGGTGTCAGAGAAAATATGATCTGACACAGTGACATAACACATGCTGACAAGCTAAATAAACACTTCTAGCCATAAGATATTAATAATGAGGATGTAAGTACAGAGGCATTGTTGCCAAAGTTACCCCCCCCTCCCCTGAGCAAGGGCAGGACTAGGCATCTCTGAGCCAATAGCAATGGTGGGTATTGTTCTGTGCCCTGACCTCTAAGAGAAACAGCAGTATTCCCTTCTTGTCTTTCATTCCCCCTCCCCAGGCCTGCGTCCCAGTTGACCTGGCCCATCCAAGGGGGGCCAGGCCAGTTTCTTGCTCCCTGCCCTCTGGGGGGGGGCCAAGAATGTGTCCCTATTTGGCAGCAGTGGCTGGGGGGTGGGAAGTTGTCGTTGTGGAAGGCCTGGGGAAAGGCTCTAGGGGAGTAATGACTGCGGTAGCAGATGAGAGCACAGAGGAGGGAGGGGTAGAGGCAGCAGCTGCTGTTGGTGCACCTCCTCCAGCTCCGAGCTTGTGGCTTCTGGCCCATCTTGAAGCCAGAGGGAGGTTTCTTTAGGGAAGGGTTCTCTAGAGAGGAGTGGATTTGCTATCCCTGTTGACCTCAAGAGGGAATAATAGAATAAATAACAAAGCAAAGCTGCTACTCCAAGAGCACAGAAAATTGCATGACATTGTTCATGAAAGACCTTTCTTTCTCCTCTCTGTGCCTGTGTCTACCTCCCCCCTTGCTCAAACAGATGTCTCTGGAATAATCAATTCATGTTTGGCCTGACCACTCTAATATCATTGTGGGCACTTATAAATCTAGTTCTTGAATTAAATAACAATCAAGTCAGTAAACATTTATTAAGCACCTACTATTTGCAAGGCACTGCAAAGACAAAACAGATAGTCCCTGTCTTTGAGGACTTTATGTTCTCCTGGGGTGGGGGGTTGGGACAGGGTGGGATGGGATACAAAAATCCATATGAGTAAGTAAATATAAATAATTTCAAAAGAGAGAGTGTGTGCCAATAGTGGGGTATATAATGAAAAGCCTTCTAAAGGAAAAGGCACCTGAGTTGTGTTTTGAAGGCAGGTATAGATTTTCGGAGGCAGGAGAGGAAGGAATGCATTCCAGACAAGACGGATCATAATATGAGAAGGCAAGGAAGTGGAAGGTAGAATTTTGTGTATGAGAGCAGATAGCAAGTGAATTTGACTATAGGGAGAGCGTATGAAGGGGAGGAAGGTGAAATGACCAGGAAAGGTGCTTGGGAACCAGACAGTACAGGGCCTCAAGTGTCAGGTAGAAGAGTTTCTTTATATTTTTTACTAGAAACAATAAAGAACCACTGGAAATTTTTAGAATGGAGAAGAAGATATTCAGGAGCCAGCTTGTAAGTATCTTGGGAGAGCCAGTTATTAAATTTTCAATATGAGCATTTAGACCTTGGAAATCAGCAAAACTACAAATCAGGGCTTGATTTGTTGTTTTGTTGATTATCTGGTCTTAAGTGATGGAGAAATGGTAATAATGCAGATTAAGTTTAAATATGTGTTGTGAATACATTTTCTTTTTCAGAGAGCAGTTGTTAGTAGTATCCTCCTGTATGCGGTTAACATGGTAAGATCTGTGTGTTAGGAATATGAATTCGGGATCTAAATAGAGGATGGACTGGGGAGGGTAGAAAGTTGAGGAAGTAAGACCAGTTAGTAGATCATTTTGATAGTACATGTGAGAGAGGTGATGAATGCCTGAACTAGAGAGAAAGGTAAATGAGAGGAGAGAATGGGGAAAATGTGAGAGGTATTCATTCTACCTCTACAAGATAGATGACTAATTGGCTACTGGGGAAGAGGTTAGATCGAGCATGATTCTGTGTTTGCAAACCTGGGTGACTTCAAGATTGGTGATATCTTCAATAGAAAAAGGAATATTTGGAAGAAGGATGAGCTTGAGGAAAATATAAGAAATTCTGTTTTGGACATGTTTAGTTTGAAATGCCTACAGGATATGGAGATTATAGTAGATAGTCTGCGATGGGAAACTAGAATTCAGGAGAGAGTTTAGGGCTGAATATATCAATTGGGGCCTCTTCCCAATTTATTCATTTCTTTTTTGTGCTTATTTTGGGTTTGTTTATTCATTGGGTTTCTAATTATTATAAATGTATATTTGGCTCATTAACCCTCTCCTTTTCTATTTCAGTGATGTGTATTTTTAGGGACATACATATATGTGTGTTTGTGAATGTATACATATTTATTCCCCAAAGGACTGTTTTTACTGTATCTTAGAAATTTTGTTCTGTTGTTTCATCATTCTCATTTTCTTTAACATAATTATTAAACACTTTTATGATTGGTTCTTTGACTCACTATTTAGGATTTTTTGTTATATCTCCATTTGGGTCCATACTTTTTTAGTGCTCCCTGAACTGTTTTGTTATGGTTTATGAAGTCTGGGTTTACTCATATAGCCTTTTAATATTTATTTGTTATGTTTCTGTGCCTTAGGGCATAGTCAATTTTTGTAAAAGTTCCATGTGGTGCTAAGAAATACATATATTCTTTAAAAGTTCCATTTAGAAGATGACATAGGGGCAGCTAAGTGGTTCAGTGGATAGAACACTGGCCTTGGTGTCAGGAAGACCTGAGTTTAAATCCAGCCTCACATACTTAATAGCTGTGTGACCTGGGCAAGTCACTTAACTCAGTTACCTCCAAAAAAAAAAAAAAAAGATGGCATAAGTCTTTAGTTCCTAAATTCAATTTGTTTAATTCTATTCATTTAACCTTTTGTTTATCTTTATCTTATTGTTAGATTATTTAAAACTGAGGGAGGGACTTTAAGGTCTCTTGCGTTTATATTATGTCTATATCTTCTAATTATTAATTTTTTTCCTTTATAGATTTAAATCCTAAGGCATCTGGAGCATATACATTTACTGTTGGTACTGGCTTATTGTCTGATTACTTTTATCCTACTGCAATTTCCTTGTTTTTCTTTATTTTTGTTGTAAATTTTTGTTTTTGCTTTGTCTGATAATATTGCAGCTCTTGCTTTTTATGAATTCACTTGATGGTAAATTCATGGTAAATTGAGTTCTATCACCTCATTTTAAATCTATGTAAGTATTTACTTTTTTTTGGTAAGGCAACGAGGGTTAAGTGACTTGCCCAGGGTCACACAGCTAGTAAGTGTCAAGTGTCTGAGGTCAGATTTGAACTCAGGTCCTCCCGAATCCAGGGCTGCTGCTTTATTCACTGCTACCTAGCTGCCCCCAGTATTTACTTTTTAAGTGTTTATTGTAAGCAGAAAACTGTAGGGTTTTGTTTTCATATTCAATTTGTCATGATTTCATTTTGTTGAATTGTTTAATCCATTCACATTTAAAGTTATGAGAGTTAGGTTTGTGTTTTATTCCATTCATCTCTATTATTCTTCCCCCACACTCCACCCCATGCCTCAAATTTATTTGGAATTTGTTTGGCTCTCTTCCTCTTAAAAAGTACTTTGTCATTTTATTTTTTTCTTTACCTACCTTAAGGCAGTCCTATTCCCACAGGCTCTCTTTCCCTCATCCTCAATCCCACCAGTCTGGTTTAGGACCCTTTTCTTTGGTTTTGGAGTTTTACATAACTTATTGCTTTTTCTTTCTTCATTTTACCTAGTTATGTAATTCTTCCCCTCCTTTCTCTCTCAGCTAAATAAAATAACCTTTCCACTACTCTCTAACTTTTTGATTATTAGGTTTTTCTTCATTTTCTGTACCTTTTTCTAAAAAGAATTTCTTTCCCTAGTTCTTAGTTATTTTCTTTTCCTGTCTATTCTAAATTTTTATTCATTGATTCAAGGTCCTTATGCTTATTTATTCCTTCTTTATTCTCTGTGTTCTTTATGGAATTAAAGCTTTTAAAGTACCTATTTTGAGTTGTTTTCTAAGCAATTTCTGTGTTATTGCTTAGTCAATCTTATCCTTTCCTAATTTTTTTTTCTGTTGTGCTTTACTCTTAGAAATCAATTTCTACATGAGATATAGAGGATAGAAATATTTCTGAGCAGTAGAAATTATTTTGTGTCTTTGATTGTTTGGTCCATTTCTATCCCCTTCCCTCCCCATGATAATTTTCTTTCCTATTTGCCATAAAATCTACTCTCTCAATTAGTATCCTCCTACCCTTTTTGATGTTCGTTGTACTCAAGTATTTTGGTTCCTTTTCTCCTAAGGTAGGGTGTTGTCCATGGAGCTACAACTCTGAGCCCCAAATACCTGTGGATTATACCCATTTAAGGTCCCCATCTCAATTGGGGGGCTCTTAAAAGAACTTGGTGGATCTAAATAAGTTCTTGATTGATAAGACCCCCTTGTGTTGTGAACTCTTGTCGCCAGGTTTATAGTTACAATTCCTTGGCCATCTGTGGTACATTTATTTCTAAAGTTATTTCATGTATGTGGTTTCTTTTTATTTTATGAACTCAGAAATGGGAGCAAATCTTGTCTCCATTTTGTAGATAGGGAATGTGACCAAATATGTGAAAGTCCTAGCAGAGCTGGGACTTCTCACCTATTGGCCTGCCTTTCCTTTGAAATCACATCTGTTCTAATTCAGATCTTTAAGACCAATAGAATATTTCTTTGGAGAGTTAGATTATTTCTGCTCGGAAGATTAGCACATGTTTTGTGCAGAACATTCAAAAGCAGGTTTTTAGGAACATCGGTAACATTTCACTAAAAGTAATAACACCTGGGGATGAGTTAATCACTTGACAGAGGGGTAGGGGCACAAATTGCCATACCGCTTTTATAAGACACAGCTTGCTTAGTGGAAAGGGTCCTAGATCTGAAGTTAGAAGACCTGGGTTTGAATCTCAGCTTTACTATTTATTTCCTGAATGACCTTGGGCAAATCATTTCACTTCCTGGGATCAAAGTTTCTTCACATATACCAATTTTGAGGTGTGGGTATAAAATGCAGTTACACTTGGTAACAACCACATCAACTTCCACTTCTATATGTTACTTTGTCCTGTCTCACTTTTCTCTCTCTCTGGGTTCAGGGACAGTCTAATGAGTATGTGTTGAAATGTGCTCAATAATTCACCACAATTGCAGACACTCTCTAATTGATTTGGTTCCTGCCTTGTAGTGAATTCAGGAAATCTCTTTTCCCATAGGTTAGCTTCTCCTTTCTTAATTGCAAACCATGAATTTATAATTTAGACAAAAATCACTGTTAATACCCATGTAATCTATTAGTAGTATAAGGTAACACAAAATAGCCCAAAACATTCAAACTATGAGAAGCTTATAGCTAGGGCCACTTTCTATCTCCACCTACAAACCCTTTTCCTATCTAGTTTGAGGAGATGTTAAAGAAAGAAACTGAGATTTAAGGTCTGTGAAAAGCAGAGAGGAAGAAAGGACTGGCTGACTGTACTTCACTTTCACCAACTGTCACAACCGCTGAATTGGTCTAACTCAGCTCGACTTAATAATTGACATGCCTTTTCTCCTCTCCAGACTGTGCATTCATCTATTTGCATCTTACTCACTTCTCTGCCTTTCCTGTTTGGTACTTCCAGTCTTTGTTTTCACTAAAATCCCCTCCAAAACTGAACTCTCCTGAATCTTTAACAGCCTAGCCCTAGGATTCTCTATCATCCCAGGAAAGTTTTCCCAAATCTACTAATCCTAAGAATATCTTTCAAAGTCTCTCTGTGATCCCAGTCTAGAACTGTATCTACAATCTAGAACTGCCTATACAACAAATGTAATTTATATTGCTACATAAAGAGTTTCTTTCCAGACCTAAAGATATGATCAATCCCATGAATCTTGGTGTGGCAGAAAGAATATTGGGCTTGATGTCAGGAGAAATAAGCTCCAGTTCTACCTCCAATGATGCTTACTAACTACATGACTGAAGGAAAGTTATTTAACACCTTTGAGCCTTGATTTCCTTAGCTATAAATGGGGTTAATACAACCTGTGTATTAGACACTTGTGTATTTTCCACTTACTCTTTCTTGAATGTCTGGAGAGAATAAAAGGTAACCTTTGGAAGGAATATGGGCTAGTAGTTGGTGGAGCTGGGAGAAGAAAAGGAAAAGGAGAGTTGTAGAGAGAAGAGTAGTCTGACTTCTCCATCATGCCCCTGCGTAGGGTACCTTCTTTCTCTTGCTCCAATTTATAACTTCCTTTTGTGTGTTGTCTTCCCCCACTAGATTGTTAGCTTTTCAAAGGCAGGGCTAGCTTTGTTTTTTCATATTTGTATCCCTGCTTCTTAGCAGAATACCTGACACATAGTAGGGACTTAACAAAAGTTTATTGACTGAATGACTAATTTTTTCCTTATTTTAAATTGGGTAAAATGACAAAGGAATATTAGGAAACACATAAGATTAGTGTTTGCCTTGTCTGAGAAATTGGTGAACTAAGTGACTGTACATTGAAGTGGGTGTGGTTGTGTCTATTGCCAGGAAGTTGAGAGAATGAGAGCCATTCCTCCTTTTGATAGACAGAGAGCAATGAACTAAGTTAGGCCTAATGGATAGGGAATTCTGTTAGAGACATTGGGACTGAAATTGACTCTGGGAATTTGTATGAATGAATGAAAAACATCAATTAGACACTTAGCACTTTACAAGGCACTGTGCTAAACAGTATGAATAAGGAAGCATACTTCTTTTGGAATGAAAGCTGCTTTCCTATTCAAAGGTATATATTATATTTTTCTTCTTTTTGTAACATTATTCTGTCTTGCTCTGAGCTAAGTGCTTGCAAGTGGGGAGTCAGTTTTAGTTTATTGAGAGGTGCCAAGCATATGTTATATTCTCTTGATCTTCCCTCCCTATTTTGTGGCATGCTTAGCTGACATTCCAAGCAAATGCATGGATGCTTGGGGTAGACTTGCTTCTTGGTAGGCTTAATGGAAGGACCCTTCTCCCAACTCCAAAGCATACAATATTTTGTGCCTGCTTTCAGTGCAAAACTCAGAGGCTTGGTGAGCCTTCTTTGGCCACAAATGACTGAGAGGCTGGTGTTGTGAAGTGTTGAATAATATTCTGGTTGGCTGAGGAGCTGGAAGGACTAATGACATAGGAGAAGCTGAATTAGAACTGAGTCTGTATACAAAATGTTTGAGTGATGATCTTCCTTGATCTACCTGGTGACTTTTGAGTGAAGAAGACTCTTCAACTGACAATCAGGGGGAAGGGTATTCTTATCTTCCCACGTAGTCTCCATGTATCCATGAATACTTGGCACCTTCATAATTTCTTCTTTTTCATCTTCATCATCATCATCATCATAATCTTCTTCTTCTTCTTCTCCTCCTCCTCCTCCTCCTCCTCCTCCTCCCCCCTCTCTTTCTCTCCTCAGAAAATACAGTAAGAAACAGAGACCACCAGAGCTGTTAGTGAAACAGCTGAGTAACCTCTTTGACCCAGCCTAGCAGGGACTGACTCATCAAGTGAGATTCTGTGTCCAAGAAAGAGCCAGTTCAGCTAAGCAAGGAAACTGCTTTTCTATCACCAATATGATACCAGGGTCAGAAGTTTCAAGGTACCCCTTGGCTCATGTTCTCCTCATTGTTTACTCCCTTGCTGGTACTACTACTTCAGGAAGGGTTTCAGTCATGTTTCACCTTGTTCATACACTGAATCGTTGTCTTGGCTTCTTCTCCTCCCCCTTACAAACCACTTTTCCACCCTGGAGAAACCTCTACCCTGAAGCCTCACTCTTCTGATTGATGATCCTGATTGGTGACTCCATTATCAGGAATACCATTTTATGAAGCATCCCAGCCTTTCTTCACCTCAGTCATACCTTGACTCATTCTCCAAGCATCTTTTCCTCCCCCACACTAGCCACATTCTCCAAATGGATAAACCTTTTCCAAAAGGCCCGAATAGTTCCTGTCTGTAAGGTGGCTAAGATTCTAGCTAGGCTGTCTAAAAATCTAATGACTAGTCACCAATAAGTTAGAAGCTTTAGCAAGAGTTTAGACTTTTAAGTATTTATTAAGGAGCATAAAAATTTGGTGAGGAGAGAGAAAGAGGCCTAGATGCCTTCATCTATCTATCTCAGGGAGCCAGCATTTCTGTACCACCCCTCATGAGGTGCTGGTGAAAAAGAACGAAAGAGCCAGAGAAAGACCCCTCTTCATCCCACAAGCCTCCTGTGAAAAACCAGAAACATCCCATCCACACACACACACACACACACACAGAGCTCCAAGCTAATTGACTGGTAGCTTTGATCGACAGTACCCACAAGCAAATGTCACTTCCTGACACCAAGGAACTAACCTTCCAAGCCACATGGCTTGCTCTCAGACACCTTCTTCTCATGGTGGAGCTTTCCTACAGTATCTTCCAGCAGGGGGCATCACTCCAATTTTCACAGGCCCCATTCTCCTTTTTGATGACTAGATCATAAAGACCTCAATTTCAGGAAGGTTCTAAGATCTTTCCCTTATTCATGTCTCAACTTACTCTCCTTACATCTTTTTCTCTTCATCATCAGCTTCCTTCCCACTTAGAAGAAAGCACCCTGAGGCCCAGTTGATTGCTTCTTTTCTTTTCAAAGTTGCCTTAATTGTATCCATACAAACACTTTTCAGTGGCACCTGTATGGGTGAGTGGAGCTTAACTGAGTCGACCAATCAATTACCCTCCTTCAGATCCCTTTATCAGATGACAACACCCTCACTGAATCAATCTGTAGGTGAGAGGTGCAAATTGTGCAAATTCTACCTCTGCAGAATCAATCAATTAAAAAACCCCTAAGGAATAGGTTTAGAAAGTCCTTATCAATTTGGAAATCCTTGAAAGTCATTGGATAGTATAGAGTGTTGTTGCATAGGACATATTTTTGGATTGGTTGGGGAAACTTGGTCAGGTCCTAGGGGGCTTGTGTAAAATCAGAGAGCTCTGTAATTAGGTATTTGAGTAGCTTAGTTGTAGACTGTGTCCCAGTTAAACCTTTGAGAGAGAATCACTTAGTGCCTAGAAGATGACCTTGTGAATGTTGGAGGGTAAGAGGATTTGGAAGATTTTTTAAAAAATGGATTTTCATTTATATCTCTTGTTCTTACATTACCTATATTTTTGCATGCTCCTTCCTTCCCACCTCCCAGGATATTTATTACTCACTGAATAATTGATATCAACTGATAATCACATAGAGAGGCACATTAGTAGAGAGACCCACAAGCTATGGTACTACACTCTAGTGTTCCTTAGAACCCTGAGGGGAAAAGTAGGAGCAGCCCTCTGGGGACCCAACTTGCTAGCGCTTTTGGGGGGTTAGCAGAGGGATCCCAGATCATATGCTACACATGTAATGGAAATCATCTATTTACCTTTTGAGAACACCCCTATACCTTGTTTGGTTAAGAATTTACTCTCTAGTCATAGCTGCAAAAGTTACCTGATCTGCTTCTCGACTATTTTTTAAAATGATATAATCTTTATTATTCAAGTCTCATATCTATTTTGAGTTTGTTGTGAAGTGTAGTATAAGATGTTGGTTAAAACCTAATTTCTGCCAGACTGCTTTCTAGTTTTCCCAAGTCTTGCCAAATATCTATCTCAAATGCATAAATTAAAATTAAATTCAAAAATATGTTTAAAATTTAAAAATAATTAAAATTAAATGGAAAGAAATCATTCCCTAACTTGATACAGTTAATGTGAAGCCTCCCTAACTCTCACTTAACTTATTTGGTGGTAGGCTGTTCTGATCACAGATTCTCAGAATTGTTAGTCACCCCAGCAGATGTCTAGTGCAACATATACCTGAACAAGACTCCTCTCTTCAGCAGAGATGTCAAATTTAAGTAGAAACAGGGGACACCAAATTACATGAGGATCCTCATGGGCCACACATTGGCTTAATTTAAAACTATAATATTATCTATATTTTGTTAAATATTTCTCAATTACATTTTAATCTGGTTTGGGCTGAGTGTTGTAGGCAGCACAGGGTCTGCAGTCCTCATGCTTGACACCTCTGTGATACAACAAAACTGTAAGATTTTCCTGATGATCTACAAAAAGAAAGAACCACTTCCTCTGGAGAGAGCTCAGCCTACTTGGGCATAGCTCAAATTGTGAGGATGTTTTCCTCTAGAAGCTTAATGTGCTTCTTTGTCACTACCTTACATTGCTTCTATTTTTTCCCCTCTGAGGTTAGGAAGAACAAGTTTAATCCCTCATCTACAGGACACTCCTTTGAATACTTGAGAATAGTTTTCTTTCTTTCTTTCTTTCTTTCTTTGGTGGGGCAATGAGGGTTAAGTGACTTGCCCAGGGTCACACAGCTAGTAAGTGTCAAGTGTCTGAAGCTGGATTTGAACTCAGGTCCTCTTGAATCCAGGGCCAGTGCTTTATCCACTGTGCCACCTACCTGCCCCAAGAACAGCTATCTTTCAATTGAATTAAACAAGTATTTATGATATGTCAACTATGTGCCAGGAATTATGTTCAGTGCTGAAGATAAAAAGACAAAAATGAGGCAGTCTTGTCCTCAAAGAGCTTACATTCTTCTGGGGATAAACAACATGAACAGATATAAGCAAATTCAAAATAAACACAAAGTAATTTTGGAAGGGGGAACAAGAAAGGGTTTATGTAGGAGAGGACATGAGCTGATCCTTGGAGGGAGCTTGGTGGCTAGGTGGCACAGTGGATAAAGCCCTGACCCTGGATTCAGGAAGACCCGAGTTCAAATCTGGCCTCAGACACTTGACACTTACTAGCTGTGTTACCATGGGCAAATCACTTAACCCTCATTGCCCTGCAAAAAAAAAGTCTATCACAGATGTTCATCTCAAAATGTTGTTGATACTGTGTACAAGGAGAAGTTAAGAGGAACACTTGATTGTAAGTGATCACTCTTGGGCCTGTTTATAATTAGTCATCTACTAACAGGTGGGGATTAATTATAAACACATATATAACACACTATAGCACTTTAGCAGTTCACAGTGGAGAATTCCAACAGTCCAACCTACTCATTTTACAGATGAATAATTTGAAACCTAAAGAAGTTAAAATGATTTTTAGAGTTATGGAATGTAACTCCATCCATTAAAAATGATTGTTCATAACCTTAGCTGACTCCTTACTGCTGCTCGAAAATTCTAATCAACTCTTTTTGACAACCTGTCTCATTGTATGGCTTTTTGTTTCAACTGTTCTTTTCTTTTAGCTTCAAATCCTTATGTGCTATACCTTAACTACTCCCTGCCAAATAAATAAATGACTTAGTCTCTTCACTGATAAGATTTAAGACTTTAAGTGGGTGCTCCCTACAATTCACCTTGTTCAGTCATTTTTCATGTGCTCATTTGGAGTTTTCTTGGCAAAGAAAGATACTGGAGTGGTTTTCCATTTCTTTCTCCAGTTCATTTTATAGATGAGAAAAAGTAAAAAGTAAAAGGTAAAGCTACTTGCCTAGGATCACATAGCTAGGAAGTGCCTGAGGCCAGATCTGAGGAAGATGAGTCTTCTCGACTCCAGGCCCATCAATCTATGCCACTTAGCTGACACCCCTAATTCCCCTACTTCCTTCAAAACATCTTAGCATTATCCCCTCCTCCTTCCTTCTTTCATCTTGTCTTCAGGGGTCATCGTTTTTATCATTCATTCAGTAATCACTTATTAATTCCTCCTAGTTCTCTTGATCATCTTCAATTCCATCACTTCCTTCCCCCTCCCCCAGTTTTGCTTTAGTCAAAAATCAATCAATTAATCAATAAGCATTTTTTTAGGAAAAAATATTTACCATGTGCCAAGCACTGTGCTAAGTGCTGGGGTGGGGGGAAATGCAGAAAAAACACACACACCCTACCTTTAAAGAGCTTGTATTCTATGGCAGAGGTAAAGATAAATTTTTACATGCAAGATTAATATTTTTAAAAAATTAATTCATTTCTGCCTCATTAAATGCTGAGTCTATTTGAGATTCAGTGCCCTATTTTGTATTTTTGCATGATTTCTTTGTTGATGGGCTATTCAATTTTTAATAAAAAAATTTGAACTGTCATAATTGAAGGTGTCTTTTAATTATTATGTACTGAGCACAAGCCTGCCACCCAACTTTTAGTTGTGTAGATCAAATAGTTGTCCAGAGTTTGGTAAAATGACATCCAGAATAATCACCAAAGTTCTGTCTGGTTTTTGTTGCTTATAATCATTATGAGCTTGAACAAATCACTTCACATGAATCTCCTCTCAGGGCAGGGGCACGTTGCTTGGTTTTCCCATCTGTAAAATGACAAGTGGTACTGGATGGTTTTGAAGGGTCCCTCCACTTCTAGATTCCTATGATCCTACAACTGGGTAAAGGTTGGGCTGTTTTCTGCCAGTATCATGAAAAACAGAGGGAATCCAACCAGAAGGGAGCTAGAATTTAAAGTTTTCAGGCATAGTCATTGGTACTGAGCCCAAGCGAGCATGAGTCTCTGGGTAGTTCTCTGGGGGCCAGATAGGAAACGTCTGTGAATGTGTGTTGTCTTCGCCACCCACCCCTGCCCAATCAAAAGAACAAATAGTTATATTCAGAGTAAACAACAAAAGAATTCTGCTACACTCATATGAGATGTCACTGAAATGAGTCAAATGAAGGGTGCCCCTCAGAACATCCCATCTGAGAGATTCCTAAAGTCAGACTATCCAACCTATGGCATTTCTGCACAGAGATGATCTAACAGGATGCTAGATTCACCATTAGCAGATGAGAGCACTACAAAAGCACCAGTTGGGGGATCTAGGAAAGAAAAAAAAGATACACAGTAGTCATCATCTGGGAATTACATCTTCTCCCCTCTGGATAAATGACTCCAAAGGAGCAATCCTAGATTACTGAACTAGGAAGGTAGTGAAGTAGGGCATATAATTCATGTTGCAGGCCATTAGGATGAATCAAGTCTCCCTAGCTTTATGGAAACTTCATCTCCTGAGCACTATTTAAATAGTATGTGGAGCCCTAGTGCATGCAAACAATAATATCCCAACCCACAGCCAGCAAATAACCTTTTTTTCCCAGCAATAAACTCCAAAGGCTCCAGAAATTAACATGGAGTTAATTTTAGCAGAGACATAATAAACGAGGCTGCCTTGGTTGAAGGGAGAAGGGGACTATAAATGTTGCCACAGAAGTAGGACAGTAGCAAGAATTAAAGATGACAAGGGAATTGGCAAGCTCAGGACAGCCTGCCATAGTTGGTTTTAAGGATATGTGTGTCCTTACTTAATATGTACTCCATATTTAATATAGAGATAAAGCTATATATCCTTCTTCTCTCTATATATATGTGGGTGTTCTATTATTGGAATGTGAATTCCTTGAGAGAAGGTTTTGTTTTGCTTTTCTATTTGCACTCATAGCACTTAACATGTAAAAGTGTCCCCTTTCTCCCTTCCTCCCTGCCTTCCTTCTTTTTTTCCTCCCTCCCTCCTTCCTTCTTTCCTTCCTTCGTGTGTATGTGTATGTATGTATGTCTTTTTACAGGATTCTATACCAGGGGTATAACTAATAATAACTAACATTGGTTATAGTGCTTTAAAGTTTGGAAAAAACTTTGCATACATTACCTTTTGAATTTCATGATAACTCTATGAGGTAATTCCCATTTTTAAGACGAGAAAATCAAAGAGGTAGAGGCCTTGCCCTTGGTCACTGAGTCAATAAGCATCAGAGATGGGATATAAAACCAGGTCGTCCTAACTGTAAGGCCAACACTATGACCAATATAATACACTATGCCTTTAAGTAGGGGATGGTGTGTGTGTGTGGGGGGGGTGTATGTGTGTGTCTGTATGTATGAAAAAGATCACCTTGGTGCAGAGATGAAGTCTCAGGTTTGGGGTGGAGACCCCCTAGTCTGCCCTTGGCCCAGGTGCAGAAAACTCATAATACTATGTTATTATTTTTTTAATCCAAAACACTTGATCTTTTATTGGACATTCCTCTAAGCCCAGGTTTTTAGAACAACTGGAACTTGTTATTATTGGTATTAATAATATAACATATTGGTATTAATAATAATATAATATATTAATTATAGCTAACATTTATGTAGTGCTAATAATATTCCACTATGCTAAGTGCTTTATAATTATTATCTCATTTAATCCTCACAATAACCGTAGAAGGTAGGTGTCCTTATTATTTTTACAAATAAGGAAACTGAGGCAAACAGAGATGAAATGACTTGCCCAGGGTCACACAGCTAGTAAGTGTCTGAGGCTGGATTTGAACTTAGGTCTTCCTGATTCCAGGCCTGATGCTCTATGCAGGCGACAGGTGGTGCTGTGGATAGAACACCGGCCCTGGATTCAAGAGGACCTGAGTTCAAATCTGGCCTCAAACACTTGACAATTACTAGCTGTGTGACCCTGAGCAAGTCACTTAACTCTCATTGCCCCGCAAAAAAAAAAAAAGGAAAATGCTGATGCTCTATCCAATGTGCCACCTAGCTGCTCCTAAAATTTTTTTAAATGCCCCTAAATATCAATATTTTAATTTATATTTTTAAAATTTTATTGGTTTTCTTTGTAATCTTATGTATTTTACTTTAAATATTTAAAAACACTATTCTGAGAAGGGGTCCATACACTTCACCAGAATGCCAAAGTATATAACAAAAAAGGGGGAGGACTCTGGCTTTAAATATTCTTTATGTGATGAGAACCAGGTCATCTCAAAAAAAGTTATTCTAATAACCCTTAGTGTTTGTCTTGCATGGACAAATTCTCTTTAAATGTATTTTTTTCTAATGCTTACACAATTGGCTTTCAATGAACCCAAATCTCTTACCTCCAAGGTCACCAGCCTTAACAAAAACAGTTATATTATAAAGCAATAAACAATCTTTTTATTTACTTTCACTTGTATTTGACCACCCTGAGGAGGCAGGGGTAATGTTCACAGCTGACCATCTTAGTCCTGTGTGAAAGCTAATATGTACAACCATACAGGAGAAAAGCATTACTGCCTTAACCACAAACTGTGACTTTGGATTAAAGTGTTAAGATGGAGTTATTTGGTTTTGCAACTTGTTTTGAATTTTTTTAAGGCCAAAATGTTTATTAGAGTAAGTGCAATACAGGGCTGATAAATGGGAACACATCTGGTCGGTATCCCTGACACAAACCTCACAGTATTAATTATTCTGATGGTTAAAGCCGAGAAGTGAGGAGAACATTATTTATAGTGATCTTTGCTAAGTAAATCATTTTAAAAATGGCTTTCTAAATGTAACATTTCCCTTTTAAGAAGCCCTCTAGAATTAAAGGGGCTTTACAATGGAACATGAAACATATTGCACAGGGAGAGACAGAAGCTGCCTTGATTAATGCACATGATTATCAGCGATGCAAATCACTTTCACTTATTAAGTCTTGTTTAATATCCTAATGAAGGCTTCCTGAGCAGATTTGGTAATTCCAGAGAAAGTGACTGTGAACTAATGCCCTTTCAACATGTTGAGAATGAGCAGCACTATAAAGAAAACCTCATTTACTCTAATTCCTCCCCAACACAGGATCCTTTTCTCAGCTTCCACTGCACAACAGGAGACAATTAACCTTTTCAGTACCAGAAGTGATTCCCAGCACATTCCAGCTGTGAGCTGTGATCACACATCAGGTCATGATGGATTGAGTTTGTCTTCAAGTTGTATTCCCATGAGAGAGTTTTAGGGAAAGAAGTTTGGACGGAACAGACATGTTGGGACTGGAAAAAAAGGGAGAGAACTTGTTCTGATAATAATAATAATGGAAATTTATATGGTATTTTTTATACATTATCTTATGTCATCCTCACAACAACCTACAGTGGCACAGTAGAAAAAACACTCAATTTGGAATTTTATGACCTGAGTTTTAATTCTGCCTCTACTACCGACTACCTGTGTGACCTCTCTGGGTCTCTGTTTCTTCATCTGTCCCTGCTGTCTACAAATATACCCATGTCTTCCCCACCCTTAAAATAACCTCACTTACTCTGACCATCCTTGCTAGATATCATTCTATACCTCTCATCTTCTTCACAGCTTTACAGAGCTGTCTCCAATTAGTATCTCTATTTCCTCTCCTCTCAGTTGATTTTAAATCCTATGCAATCTGTCTTCTGAACTCATTGTTCATCTGAAACTGCTCTATCTAAAAGTACCAGTGATCTCTTAATTACCAAATCTAATGGTCTCTTTCTTCAGTCCTCATGCTTCTTTGACCTCTTTTGATGCTTTTGACACTACCAAAAGTTAATCCACTTCCTGAAGTCTCGCTCTAGAATCCTGTGATACCACTCTCTTCTGGTTCTTCTATTTGTCTGTCCATTCCCTTTTAGTCTCTGTGGGATCTCCATTCAGGTCATGTCTACTAGTAATGAGTCTTCCTGTTGTTCTATCCTCAGTCCTCTCTTGACATGCCATACCAGTATTTTTCAACTTTTGTTCCCCCAACCCCTTTAAAAAACAACAAAAAGTGTGCTGTGGATCCCAAAGGTTATTTAAAATACTACTACTAATATCTTTTAGATTTATTCATTAAGGTTTTAGAACAACTACAATGATAAATTTTGCCCGGAAAAGTTTCTAATAACAACAGAAGCAAATTTATAGTGCTTCAAACATGCATATGCTTGCTGCCACAGAGAATATATGTATATATATATATATATATATATATATATATATATATATATATATATATATATATATATATATATACACACACACACACACACACACACATATATATTTAAACTAATTGCATAATTATTTACTACTTAATTTGCCATTACATGATGTTTAACTAAAATAATTTGGGTCATTGTTTTGAATTCCAAAGAGGTTTAAGAACCATTAAATGAGAACCAATACTCTATACTATAGTACTTGGTACAATGTCATCAGTTTGCACGGATTCACTTATCATTTCCATGGAGATGATTTCCAGATCTAGATATCCAATCCTACCCTTTCTCCAGTCTTGCATTACCAAACTCCTCTCATACATCTGAATCTGGAAGTCCTGGAGATGTCTCCAACTCAATAGGTCAGAACCAAAATTCATTCTCTTTACCCCCCAAGTTCTCCTATCTTCCTAACTTCCCTGTTATTGTTGAGGGCACCAACATCCTCATAATTATCCGGGTGTCCAAATTCCACATCATCGTAACTCCTCACTCCCACTCCACATATCTGATCATTTACCAATTCTTATTGCCTCAACATTTCTCATGCATGTCCCCTTCTGAATACTCACATGGTGCTCCCCCCAGGCATGGACTCTGATCACCCAGCAACTAGATTATTATCAAAGCCTTCTGGTTGGTCTCCCTGTCTCAAGTCTTTTCCTACTCTTCTCCTTAGCTGCTGATCTTCCTAAAGCATAGGTCACAACATGTCACTCCCCTACTCAATAAACTCCACTGGCTCTAGGATCAAATAGAAAATCCTCTATTTGGCATTTAAAACCCTTTCTACCTTTCTGGTTTTCTTATATTTTACTTGCCTGCACATACTCTACAATCCAATAACACTGGCCTCCCTGATATTCCTCCATCAACACAATCTATTTGCCAATCCCTTGCCTTTTTACTTGTTGGTCCTTATGCCTAGAATGCTCTCCCTCCTCTTCCAGGCTTTCTTTGAAACCCTAGTGGTGTGGAGAAGAGGAGGGTCTAGCAAAAGGGAGGAAAGGTTTTTGTCCCATCTGTGTCAATACCATAAATAACCATTTCCCCTTTTCCTCCATCTCCGGGGCTATGCCCAGGTTGACTACCTCATCTGTGCTATCTAATCCATTAAATCCCAATTCTTGAATTATATTCCCTGAGAAATTATAGAACCAAAGAATTTTAGGGCTAGAAAAGAGCTTGTCTTCCAGTTGTATTCCCAAGAAAGAGTTTTAGGGAAAGAAGTTTGGACTAACCAGACATGCTGGGACTGGAAAAAAAATAGAGAACTCGATGAAATGAAATTAATGATCACATAATCTGACACCTTTATTTCATAGATGTAAATTGAGACCCCAAAAGGCGAATTCTTGCTCAATCAAGGTTACACAAGTGGTTAGTTGCTGAGACTAGACTAGAACCCAAGTTATCTGACATAGTCCCCATCTGGTCATCCAGTTCTCTTTACACTTCACTGCATTGCATCCTTATTTAACCAATTTTACCCAATCTAAGAAGACAAGGAAATTCAACCCCTTCACCCCCATGTTTGCATGGTAGATAGAAAAGAAAAAATATGACAATTTTCTGGTTTGTTTTTCCTAATACTGAAAAGCCCCAAACTGATTATGCATCTGGGGAGTTAAATGACCTTCTCCCTGTCCTAACAGCTGTGATTTAGCTGGTGGGGAATACCCTGACTAGGTCAAAATTGAAGCTTGGCAGGCTGGAATGCATCAATTCAAATGGGTCACACGTCTGCCTTCTCATTTGAAAATGCCAGCACCATGCCAAAGACGTGAAGTACTGCTTGATGATGGCAAAAAAATTCATCACCTCATTTTGTGCTTATATAGAGATTTTCAGGGAAAAGCAAGATCTGTTTGGATGTGATGAGTCCCTTGTGGGGTGGAGGGAGGGGAGGGGAGTATGGTACTTGGAGGGGGTGGGAACAAAAAGCTGGAACTGTTGTATTTGTGACAGTAATGAAAGCAAGGAATAGAGAGTATCCCCTGGATCACTTTGCCCCCAGATGGCAAAGTGTCCCTGGACTTGGTCTCTTCATCTGGGGACTCCAGATGGGGATTTACTCTTCCTATGATTTGCTCCTCACTTAGAGGAGATAAGGAATATACCTTCTGAATTTATAATTGAGAAAACTGAAGATAGGATGGGGGGCATGTAATGGAAGTCGCAAAAACAGAGAATCCCAGAGTGGGACATGTCTCACGGCTAGTAGTAGGAAAGGGGCTTGACTTTCCAGGAGAGAATGGAATTCCATTTGTAGCTCTGACCGTGGCTAGTTGTGGTAGAGTTGTGGCTTTAGTTTCCTCAGTAAAATGGGGGGAAATGATACATGGGCAATCTTGCAGGATTTCTATGAGGAAAGTCATTGTTAAACTAATAGTTTTATATAAATTCATTATTAAAGTTGTTGCTGTTTTATCTATTCCAGCCTACAGCTTGAATTGGAAGATACTTAACAAATTGATTGAAAGATGAATTTTAAATCTAATTGGTAAGTAGGTAGTCCCAGAGGCAGTTGGAACCTTAGAGATCATATACTAGCCTAATCCCATCATTTTGCAGATGAGAAAACTATGGAAAAGCTTGCTCATGTTCACATAGTTAATTTGTGTTGGAAATGGAATTAGAGCCCACACATCTCAATTCCCACTCTGGCGTCATTTAACTTTACAAAGCATTGTTGCTGAAGAAGGTGAAGTAAACCTAAAAGCAATGGGGATTTGGGGGAATTCTTAGAAAGTAGGATGCTGTAGTAGAGTCCATGGAGTGTTGACCTTAGAGACAGAACATCATCCATTCAGGTCCAGTCTGACATCTACTGGCTGACCCCTGAGCAAATCACTTAACCTTTCAATGTTCTGGGCAATGCTTTAAAGTAGGGGTTCTTAACATTTCTATGTCATAGACACTTTGGGTAGTCTGGTCAAGCCTATGGACTCTTCTTGGGATAATGTTTTTAGGTGTATAAAATAAAATGCTAAAGGTTAGAGAAAATAAAGATATTTTTCCCTTCCAAAATTGTTTCCTATCTAAGTTCACATAACCCTTAAATATCCAGGGACCCTAGGTTAAGATTTGTTGTTGTTTGGTCATTTTCAGTCATGTTCAACTCTTCATGAGTCCATTTGGAGTTCTCTTGGCAGAGAAACTGGAGTGGTTTTCCATTTCCTTTTCTGGTTCATTTTAAAGATGAGGAAACTGAGGCAAGCAGGCTAAATGACTTGCCCGAGGTCACATAATAAGTATCTGAAACTGGATTTGAACCCAGGAAGAGAAGTCTTCCTGACTCTAGGCCTAGCACTATATCCACTGTGCCACCTAGCTGTCCTCAGGTTAAGAACCCTTCAGCAAAAACTATATATTTCCTTTTTTTGTAGGGCAATGAGGGTTAAGTGACTTGCCCAGGGTCACACACCTAGTAAGTGTCCAGTGTTTGAATATTTGAACTCAGGTCCTCCTGAATCCAGGACTGGTGCTTTAGCCACTGTACCACCTAGCTGCCCCCAAAACTATATATTTCAAAGGAGATGCTGTTCTGTACTGGTAGATTGAGTTCCCTCATCTGGGACCTCCCTATAAAAATGGTCCAGTCCTTACCCTTTAGACAAAATGGCTAAAAGATATTGTATAGTTTTCCCTTAATGCCCACTAGTGGCGTTCACTTATAAGAAGATATTTTATTGTCTCGAGAGAAAGGAGCGGGGAGAGGATATAGGAGACAGGAATAAAGACCATATTTCTTTGCTAAATTCTTTCCCTAATGACATTTTTGTCATTTTTGTCTAGAGCTTGAAGAAATAAATACATGTGTGACAGGATATTTAGTAGGAAATGTCCAGTGTTTTGTAGTGTGGTATAGACAAGTAGAGTGAGATAATAAAAATAGACTAATCTTGGAGTCAGAATCCCTTGGAGTCAGATCTGATTCTTTTTTTTTTTTTTCTGTTTTTGTTTTCGTTTTTGGTTTTTTTTTATTTTGGTGAGGCAATTGGGGTTAAGTGACTTGCCCAGGGTCACACAGCTAGTAAGTGTTAAGTGTCTGAGGCCGAATTTGAACTCAGGTCCTCCTGACTCCAGGGCCAGTGCTCTATCCACTGCGCCACCTAGCTGCCCCCTCACCACCTAGCTGCCCCCAGATCTGATTCTTACAAGCTATATTGACCCTAAGTGAAGTCACTTCAATTCTTTCACTCTTATGGTTTTTTTAATCTTTAAAATGGAGGTGGCAATACTTATGTATTGAGTGTTATGATATTTGCTTCTTTCTCTTCTCTAAAAATGTGATGGGTTCCCTCTTAAGGTAAAAAATTCCAGGCTAGCTGCAGACAACTTGAACCTGCTGGAAAGAACCAATGGTTAAAGAAATTAGCAAAAGCCACAAATCAGGGCATTGTTTTATTGGTCGTCTATACTTAAGAAAGTGAGGATAAAATGATAATAATTCAGATTAAACTTAAATGTAGGTCAGCTAAGTGGCACAGTGGAAAAAGTATTGGCCCTGGAGTCAGGAGGACCCTAGTTCAATGTATGACCCTGGGCAACTCACTTAACCCCGATTGCCTCAGAAAAACAAAACAAAAAGTACATTGTGTTCACTGTTTTTTCCCCGGGGAGCTGGTAGTTAAACATTTACCAGTACAACCTTTACAAAGTTCACTATCAGTAGAAATATTCAAGCAGAGCTTGGTTGACCCCAGTCTGGGAACTGATAGACTATATCTATAAGACAGATAATTGGACTAGATGACAGCTAAGACTCCTTCGAGGTCTAGGATTGCATATACAATTATATACGTAGGATTGTTGTAGGCCCATTGTAGAGTAAAAGATAACTTCTTGGGGTTAGTTGATGGTCATCCATCATGTTTTGTTTCATTCACTATGTTGAAAATACCAAATTTGATTTACTTACCTGATTTCTATCCACTTTTCCAGAACATTTCACTGTCCAATGACTTTTGGTGATGGAGGAGTAATAGCAAAATATTAACTTAGAAAGAAAAAAAAATATAACCAAATTCTCCTATTCCCATTTAAGGAAGGATCCTTTAAGCTCTCCCCTAAATTTCTTCTCTGCACTGTTGAAAAAAAGAATTGAAAAAGTTTCTGATGGCTCATCTTCACTCCATTCCCATTCCAATACACATGCGCGTGCACACATAAACAAACATTCACACCTCATGGGCTGAAATCCCATAACACCCGGATCAAATGCCAATTCCCTCATCATTTTTTCCCTTGATCCTTTCAAGTCAAAAATGGCCTTTCCTTTCATGGAACTTATGAGAGATCAAGGCCATGACCTACCTACAGTTAGTCATGGATCAAAAAAAAATGTGATCCATTTAAAATGGGAATACCTGTACACTGATTCCTGCCCTTTAGTTTCTAAATATATGAAACCACATTCATGATCCCGAGCTCACTGGAGCTTAGTATTTTGTCTGAACTCAAACCTTGAACTCCTCATTTCTGCTATTATGGCAGGATATTATAATTCCACTATCCAGCCCCTTTGTTTTCTCCTTGATACCAATGCACTATTGTGTTTTAATGTGCCTTTTTCTAGAGATTTATTCACAAGGAAAGAATTCATAAGATCATAGGATTTAGAACTGGAAGAGACCTGAGAGATCATCCAGAATCATAGTGTCCCCTTATTTTAGAGATGAGAAATCAGGGCCAGAAAGATGGTGATTTACCCAGGTCAGGGTAAAATGAAATCAAATTGTGTTCATACCAGGAATCTCCTGAAAAGAATCTATCCATCCATCCATCCATCCATCCATCCATCCACCCACCCACCCACCCATCCACCCATCCGTCCATCCGTCCATCCATCCATCCATCCATCCATCCATCCATCCATCCATCCATCCATCCATCCATCCATCCATCCATCCATCCATCCATCCATCCATCCATCCATCTATCTATCTATCTATCTATCTATCTATCTATCTATCTATCTATCTAATGATTCTCCTGATTAAGGATTTAAACACAGTCTTCCTGACTCTACTGTTATCTCTCATATAACATAAGGGTATGAAAAATCAGACTGTATGAAAGACTTATACTCCAAATAATCTGAATGGATCAAATTGACTAAACCTGCGTTTATTCTGTTAGGACTGCCATGATTGGCAGGAGAAGCCATTAGAAATGGATCTTCTTTTCTTCCCAATCTCTTGCTAAACTTCTAGACTTGTTCCAGGATTCTTTCAGTGTAAGATTGGTTCTATCCAACTTCTGGTTTATCCCATTGTTAAGTTTTAAAACTCAAGGGCAAAGGCTTCTCCATTTAGGGGGTGATCTAGCCATATTTAACAAGTAATCAGAATCTCTCAGTATCCTGAGTAACCTGTCTTTCCCCCCAAACCAGGAGGGAGGGGAAAAGAGACTTCATATTAAGATCAATAAAGGCTGCTACATGGCACAGTGTATAGCGGTAAAATCCAGCTTCAGACACTTAGTAGCTGTGTGATTTCCATAAAGTCATTTAACCCTGCCTCAGTTTCTTCATCTGTAAAATGAGGTGGAGAAGGAAATTGGCAGATCATTCCAGTACCTTTGCTAAGAAAACCCTGAAAGGGGTCATGAATAGTTGAACATGACTGAAAACAACTGAACAATAATAACAAAGTCAAGATTGATACATTTTCCCAATCATCCCAAAATATCATTGGATCATAGACTGAGAGCTGGAAAGACGTCAGAGGTTACCAAGTTATTTTACAGATGAGAAAACTGAGGCCCAGTCAGGTCACCTAAGTAGTTAGGAGCAGAGCCAGGATTAAAGTTCAGGCTTTTCAGACTCCAAGTCCAGCATTCTGTATTCTATGCCACTTAGCAGCCTGTTAATTCGATATCATATTCAATTAACTTGCTTCCTGCAATTCACCAGACACCCTCAATTCATCACAGTTATCACAAAGCATGGAGGGGAACACAGTAGATGTGAATGGGAAGCAACATGTAACCAATGACTAACTTTGAAAAAAAATAGGAGAGAGATTATCAGGGAAATGCATGCAAGGAAGATAGATTGTTCATGTGGGGAGGTTGAGGGAGAACAGGTGGACAGCCTGAGGGCTCCATTGGTATCCTTGAGATGTCAGGAGAAAAGGAAGAAGGCCTCAAGCACATTGGATAGACTCTCTATGGTGAACTTATGAGAAAATATGGACAAGAGTCTCATAGGATGAGCCGGCATGCAGTACGGAGGCAACATCAAAACTGATAAGCTCAGAGATCCATTGTGCATCTCCGAACATCACATTGTTTGTGCTAATCTTTTATACACACATATATCTATCATGGTCTATTTTATGTTATGACAATTTGTGTCTGTTTCTTAATTCCCTTTCTAGACCACTGACTCCTTATGGGCCGTGACCGCCACTGATCTTTGTATCTCCCTCAGTGACTAGCACAGTGCAATGTACATAGTAAGTGATTGATACACAGCAGTTGAATTTAATTGTCAGTATTTTGTCTAGATTTGATTGAATCACTTTGCTATTAAGATATTTTTAAATAAATGAGTCATGGGAGGGTAAGAAATCTTATTTTTAGAAATTTTCATGTTATTGACATTTAATGTGATGAGTTTTGAACTGTTTGGCGTTTGGAATGTTTTCCATGATTAGACTATAGTTGTTGAGTCATTTTTCAGTGACGTTTGACTCTTTGTGACCCCGTTTGGGGTTTTCTTGACAAAGATACTGGAGTGGTTCAGCGTTTCCTTCTCCAACTGAGGCAAACAGGGTTAAATGACTTGTTCAGGGTCACACAGCTAGTGAGTGTCCAAGGACAGATTTGAACTTAAGAAGAGGAATCTTACTGATTCTAGGCTTGGCACTCTATCCATTGTGCCACCTAGCTTCCTAGCAGTTAGATAAAGTCTATAATAGTTGCTATTTGTATAGTACTCTCAGGAATGGAAGGCAGAATGGTGTAGAGGATAGAAAGCTGATTTAGAACCAGGAAGACCTAGGTTCAAGTTCTATCTCTGACACATGCTGGTTGTGTGACCCTGGATGTTGTTGTTCAGTTGTGTCTCACTCTTTGTGACCCCATGGACCATACCGCCCAGTAGGCATTCTTGACAAAGATACTACAGTTGCCATTTCCTTTTCTAATGGATTAAGGCAAACAGAGGTTAAGTGACTTGCCCAGGGTCATATAGCTGGTAAGTATCTGAGACTGGATTTGAATTCAGGTCTTCCTGACTCCAGGCTCAGCACTTTATCCATTGAGCCACATCCTAGGCAAATCACCTAATCTCTCAGTGGATACTCTCCAAAACTGTATGCTGCAGAGAAGTTATCAATCTCGTAGAGTGAGTTGCCTTACCAGGGAGTTCCCTATACCAGTCCCTATCTTTTCAAAGATTATAAAACACTTTTCACATAGTATTTCATTTAATCCTCATAACAACCTTGTTAAGTAAGTGCTACATGCATTACATCATCTCCATTTTCCTGATGAAACTGAAATCTCAGTAAAGTTCAATGGCAAATCCAGTAACACTCTGAGGTGGCAATTAACCACACATCTTCCTGAATCCAAGTTTGGCATTCTATCTACTCTGTCATGGTGCTTCTCACAAGTTGAGCCAACCAGCATTTATTAAGGGACTAGTATGTACCAGGCACAGGGCTAAGTGCAGGGAATGCAAAGAAAGAGGAAAAATATCACCTGCTCTCAAGGTGCTCACATCCCAGTGGGGGAGACAAGATGTCAACAACAAGATATAAACAGGATAAGTGGAATTTGATCTCTAAGAGAATGCATTAGCATTAAGAGGGATGATGAGTAACATACCTCTGTCCCATCATTGTAAAGGTAGTGGACTATGGGTAGAGAACATTGCATAGACTGTCAGAAATAGTCAATGTGTTGGCTTAGTTTTGTTTTTTTCTTGTTTCTTTAATAAGAGGTATCAATAAAAGAAAAAGAATTTTAAAAAAGAAAATAAAATTAAAAGTCGAAAAGCAAAAAACAAAGTGTTCTGATATGGTTGGAAGAGGGAAGAGTTGAAAAATAGCATATATAAAATACATACATATCACATAGGCTTTAACTGTTATTACTTTTAGGCCTTTTAAACCTGCTTTCTGGTTCTTGAGTATTTTGACAGATAATTTAGTTTTCGGTAAGTGAAGTGGTGCCTGGAGCTGAAGATAATACTCAAGCTGAGATCTGATCAGAATGGAATACAGCAGAATGATTATCTCCCCTATTATGTATCCTCTACTTTTATTAATGCAGCACTAAAGGGTTTTAAAATGTTTTATTTGGGGGGGGTTATTTTTTGTTAATCATGTTTCACTACAAGCTCATATGGAGTTTGTGGTCCACTAAGATCTGGAGGTCTTTTCCTATACAAACTGTCACTATTCACATCTCCCTCATCCTGTATTTATGCTGTGGATTTTCTGAACCCAAGTGTAGTATGTCACATTTTTGCCATTATTAAATTAATTATTAAATTATTAAATTGGATTGTATCCAGAGGAAGGTAACCAAGATGGTGAAAGAACTTGAATCCATGTGGAGTGTGTTTAGCCCATAGAAGCAAAGGCTCAGGGTACATGGGAACTCAATTTAAGTATTTGAAAGGCCATCATGAGATAGATTGGTCTTGTTCTTTTTGTCTTCTGAAAAAAAAAAAAAAGAACCAGGAGTTTGGGGTGCAATTTGCAGATCTAAATTTAGTCTTGGGGCAGCTAGGTGGCGCAGTGGATAGAGCAACAACCCTGGATTCAGGAGGACCTGAGTTCAAATCTGGCCTCAGACACTTAACACTTACTAGCTGTGTGACCCTGGGCAAGTCACTTAACCCCAACTGCCTCACAAAAAACAAACAAACAAAAAACCCCATAAATTTAGTCTTGACATTTGAGAAAATGTACCAACAATTAAAGGTATTCAGAAGTAAAATGGGTTGTCTTGGCTCATGTTGGTTTTCCCTTCTACTAGCATTCTTCTCCGGGAGACTGGATTTCCACTTAACTGTTTTACAGTAGGAATTTCTTTTGGGAATTGGGTCTGGCTAGATGGCTGCTGTGCTCCCTTCTTAGTTTAAAAGTCTTATGGCTTTTCATACACCTACAAATGACAGATTTTTCTGCTCAGCAGTCCCTTCAATTCCAGTTCAAGGAAAAGACCACGGGAACTTGGGTAAGGCTGAGGTCCCTTCTCTGAAGTATCCTCTACCTCTATAGGCTCTATATCTCTGTAGACTTAAAAGACAGGTTATATTGAAACAACACTGTTGTCCATTAAAATCTTAGAACGTGGCCTGTAATCTCAGTTTTGAATTAATTTGCTTTATGATCTTGGTCAACTAACTTTAAAAAAGTCCCATCACCTTTTTTTTTTTTTTTTTTTTTTTGGGCAGGGAAATGAGGGTTAAGTGACTTGCCCAGGGTTGCACAGCTAGTAGGTGTCAAGTGGCTGAGGCTGAGGCTGGTTTTGAACTTAGGTCCTCCTGAATCCAGGACCAGTGCTTTATCCTCTGTGCTACCTAGCTGCCCCCTCCATTGCCTTTTTTTTTCATTGCCTTTTAAAATGTTTCTTTTTTAAAAAAATCAACCTCAATTTTTTTTTTCATCTGTAAAGCTAGAAGAAAAATCCCTACTCTACTTATTTTGTAGGGTCATTAAGACAAACACTTGGAATAACCAAAGGGAACCACTTGGATAAGATGAAGAGGGAGGAGGTGTGGCAGAATAGGAAGATCCCTGAGATTCAGAGGGCATGGCTTCAGATTCTCCCTCGGCTACTCATCTGAACTTGGGTAAGCTCAGCAACTATAAAATTAAGGGCTTGGACTAAAGAGTCAATGAGGGAGACAGTGAGTGAGAAGGCCAGCTTGACTGGATCATCAAAAGTGGAAAGTAATATATAAAAAGGCTGGGAAGGTAGGTTGGGGACAGATTGTAAAGGGGCTTTAAATGCCAAATAGCAGAGTTTATATTTGATCCTAGAGGAAATTGGGAGTCATTGAATCTATTAGGTAGGGAGTGATGTGGTCAGGTCTGTTCTTAAAGAACATCATTTTGACTGGAGAGGGAAGAAACTTAAAACAGGCAGGATGCTTCAGAGAGAATTTTTAGCTGACATGTCATACTGCTGACTCATATTGAATTTGAAATCCTCAGATTTTTTTTAATGATTGAAAAGCATTTGGGGCAACTAGGTGGCTTAGCACAGTGGCTGGCACATAGTAGGTGTTTAATAAATGTTTATTGACTGACTGAGTGAATCCTGAAACGTCATATAGTAGAAACTACACTATTTCTGGAGTCAGTGGATGTAGATTCATATGTCACTACTGATACCTACTATGTGATGTGAACCTAAGCAAGTCAGAGCCTCTCTGGGTCTGTTTCCTCTTGTGTAAAATGAAGAGTTGGCCTAAATGGCCTTAGATCTCCCTTTAAGTACTACCTGGTTCTATGACCCTTGAATTTCTCCCTTCAGTGCCTTCTTCACTAATTCTCCTCCTTTAATCTTCTCTTCTGGATGAAAGAAGAAAATATAAATAAGGAGCATCAGGAGCCAAAAAGAATATAAGGGTCAAAAATGTAAGAAGATTGGGGGGCAGCTAGGTGGTGCAGTGGATAGCGCACCGGCCCTGGAGTCAGGAGGACCTGAGTTCAAATCCAGCCTTAGACACTTAACACTTACTAGCTGTGTGACCCTGGGCAAGTCACTTAACCCCAATTGCCTCACTTAAAAAAAAAAAAGAAAAAAGAAAAAGAAAAGCATTTGTTATTTATCTAAAAAAGTACCAACCATTGTACTAAGTGCTGGGGATACAAATAGAGCATCAAGATAGTCCCTGACCTCAAAGAGCTCTTATTTTAATTGAGGAAGTTAGTACATTTAAGAGGGTTCAGGCAGGGTTATTGGAAAGGTCCAGAAATCCTAAGAAAGCACTGGTAGAGCAGGTGGCAATGTCCAGGAGTCTGGAGGCCACAGTGGCAGGGTAGATGGCAGGGTTTGGTGGGCCAGAGGGCATGGTGGCAGGCCAGATGGCAAAGTCTTACATGGGTACAAAGTAAAAGCAGATTTCAAGAACTAATAACCAAAAGGAAAAAAAAAATTCTCCTTTTCTTCCCTTACTTCCTCTCCCCCATCTCTTTCTTTCTTTCTTTTTCATTTCTTCCCTTCCTCCTTCTCTCTCTCTCTCTCTCTCTCTCTCTCTCTCTCTCTGGTAATCTCTCCCCCTCCATTTTTTAAAAAACAATAACTGTTGTCTGATCATTCTACCTCTATCCTGTATTTGTAAATATAATTTTACAGCATAGAACTTTACACTTGTCACTATCATGATAGTGGTGGAACCAGATGACCTGGATTCAAATCCCGCCTCTCACTTTTACTTCCATGTGACCTTGTGCAAGCCACTAAAGCTTTGTAGTCTTCAGTTTTCTCATCCTTCAAATAAGGAGTTTGGCCTAGACAGTCTCTGAGGCTTATGGTCTTAAATTTCACCTTAATTGATTTGACTCATTTTTCTAGTCTGGTAATATCCTTTTGGAGTCAAACACTCTCATCTAGGCATTATTCTTCATTTTACAGATGAAACAACTGAGAGAAAGAGAAGTTGAATGATTTTACTATGGTCACAGAGAATGTTAGAGGTAGAATTTGAACCCAGGGCCAATGATACTCAGTCCAGCATGCAATCCCTTAGGCAATACTGCCCTGTGGGTGAATAAATCACCCAAGGTTATGCCTAGAACCCATGATTCCCAACCCGTAGTCCAGTATGCTTTTTTCTCCAGGACATGAAGTGTTTTCTTTTGTGCTAGAAGCCCATAAGACCCCACTGAGTCGTCGTGGAAAATTCCCTCTTTGAGAGGAGGGGCAAGCAGTGAGGACGGGGATGGCAGAACTGCTCTGGGTCACTTAGCAGATTTGTAAAAAGGGACCCTGAATAGTAAGGAAGTACCTTGAAAAGCCTCCTGCAAAAGGAACTTAAATTCATCATCCCTCACTACAGATCTGTTGCTATAGCACCTTAAATAAATGAATTACAGGGGAAACAAACTAGGGCATGGTGACAGGTATATGTGCAAATAGACTGTTAACTTCCCAGTCAGCCAGCGATGATAAGCTTTCCCTCGGGCCATAAACCTGACCCAGCTGTGGGATGGGAGTAAGTCTATGCCCCAGGAGGGAGAAGGCTCACTTCCCTATTGGCATCAAGTCCATTTGAACCTTGACCCTTCCCAAACTGTACTCCTTTGATAAAGGCAAGATTTGAGAAGCCGAAGAAAACAAGCAACAATGTAAGATAAGCATCAGCTGTCTAAAACAACAGGCCTCAGAATGAGATAGGGGACAAATGCTTCAGTGAGAAAAGCACTAACGACAGATGTGGGGTTTCCAGAAAGTGCCGATTCCCAGCGCTCTGAAAACTCCTTGATGTGGGTTAACCAATAACAGGTGATTCCTTCATCTGGTCTTATTCACTTTTTTATGCCCAGGTTCATCCATAATTAAGGAGAGAAAACACACCCTACAGTCTTTTAAGTATTGTTCAGGTTTCTGGTCTATCCTGATGGGCATGGAGGAAGCTAAAAGCATAGTCATAACACGGCAGGCTCGGAGGATCGGTGCTTGTGGATCCAGAGAAAGGCAGGACATCTCACTGCTTTTAATCAATGACAACTCCCAGGAGAGCTGGGCTGAAACTGTACAAGACAGCAGAGAGAAGGGGGAGAGAGCTCCAAGCAAAGGGTGGAATCCTCTCCTTCCTGACTCCCAGACATAAAGGGCTCTAAGCCATATCAGTAAAGTGAGGGTGGAGAGTTGAGATAAGTATCCGAATAAACTCAGTCAAAAACCTATCTAGTGGGAAGGAAACATTAGGCCTTAGTACTTTATATTCTAAGACTGATTGTGGATATGAAACAGAATTCTTGTATAATCATCCAGTTCTTCATTTTGGTTTCTTGTTTCGATATTAGAGAAAACAGACAAACAAAAACAAACAAGCAAACAAAATCCTACCTGATGGATCCAAATGGTCGAGCTGGTGTTTTCAGTGGACGGCTTAGTTGTGGCATCCATCTGATTACACAAAAATAAGTTAAAGGAAAAAAATCCCAGATTTTTCTGCTAAGCAGTTGATTAAATAACTATGTACACATAAAAAATGGGGGGAGGGACTTGTGAGTTGTGCTTACTTGGGCAAAACAACATGGAGAATTCAAGCATCATTTAGACACTTCATCTCTTCTTTATTGGAAATGTTCAGGTAATTGAAGCAACTAAGTATTACAGGGAGATTTAAATCATATTGCTATTTAGCTCAAATTTCGACATGTGTTTGTGTGTGTGTTTAGTCATGAACCCCAGAATTTTATTTAGTAGCAGTGTTGCTTGGCCTTCTCTGAAACTGATTAGAAGGTGAAAATAAACTGAATAATGAACAAAACTTCCTCATCATATTCAAGTTGCAGGAACTAACTCCCTGCAGAAAGCACTGTACTGTCTGAGCTATCAGCCTTCTGAACATGAGTTCTTTCTGTCCCTGTTCCAGAAGAGTCATAGCTTCTCTTCTTAAAACACCCTGGCCCCCAATACCAGGACATCACTTTTATTTCTCCCTGTTTACCCTAGTCAACAGAGTCATTACCTTTGAAACTCACAGGAGCTCAGTGCAGAGAAGATAACAGTGTGAAGAGGAAATAAAGCCATAGCCCAAGAAGCTGACCCTCCCCCTTCTTCATTTTCCTCCTGATAAATGCCAGGCCATATTTTCTCCTGCCAGGTTCCCTGAAAGACATGTGAATGATGTTCCTCCATAAATTTTCTTGTAGAAGTCATGAGTCACAGAGCAATCAGTTAATGGTGCCCTGGTACTTCACAGTGGTAGTTAACTTACCTCAACTGATCTTTTATTAAATGGCAGGGAACATTGGGGCATTCAGTCTTAAGTCTAAATTTCTTGTTTTTTTTAATGGTACATGTATTTTTCTTTATAATAATTTTTCTGGATACTTTATATATAAAACACTCATCTATATCCCTTATTGCCAAAGAATTCATTTGGATCTTGCTATAAGCTATTCAATATTGTTATTTAGAAATTAGGGACAGGGACTAGATCTGTGATTTTACAGGTAAAGGGAACTCCCTGGTGATAAAACTCCCTCACCAATGCAGGTCAACACTTTCTTCTGCAACTTGTAGTTTTAGAGAATCCTGAAAGCATGTGATTTGCCCAGGGATACACAGCCAGTATGTTTCTGAGGCAGGATTTTTTTTAAAGTAATAAACATTTTTATTTATGGTTTTGGGTTCTAATTTTTATCCCTTCTTCCCTCTCTCCTCTCCTCCCTCCCTGAGGCAGTAAGCAATCAGATATAGGTTATACATGTACAATTATGTAAAACATTACCATGTTAGTCATTTTGTATAAGAAAACTTGAGTAAAAGGAAAAAATGGAAGAAAGTGAAAAATAACATGCTTCAGTCTGTGTTCTATCAATATCAGTTCTTTCTTTGGAGGTGTATACTATGTTTCATCAATAGTCCTTTGGGATTGTCTTGGATCATTGTATTGTTAATAGTTGTCTTTCACAGTTCTTCATCAAACAATATTGCTTTCTCTATGCACAATATTCTCTTGGTCTTGCTCTCTTTACTACACATCAGTTCATACATATCTTTTCAGGCCTTTCTGAAATCATCCTGCTTATCATTTCTTATAGCACAATAATATTCCATCACTGTCATATACCACAGCTTGTTTATCCATTCCCCAATTTATGGGCATTCCTTTGATTTCCAATTCTTAGCCAGCACAAAAAGAGCTGCTATAAATATTTTTGTACAAATAGGTCTTTTTCTCTTTTGGGGGATGTCTTCAGGATATAAACCTAGCCATGGTATTGTTGGATGAAAGGGTATGTACAGTTCTATAGCCCTTTGGACATAGTTCCAAATCACTTTCCAGAATGGTTGGATCTTTTCACAACTCCATCAACAGTGGATTAACAGCCCAGATTTCCTATATTCACTTCAACTTTGAATATTTTCCGGTTTTTGTTGTATTTGCTGAGGCAGGATTTGAACCCAGAGCTTCCTGACCCTGAGATCAGCTCTTTATCCATAATGCAATGCTCTTTTTCATTTATAAATCACTCATATAAAATATTCTTTTTAACAATGATAATGTCTAGCATTTATATAGTACTATGTAGTCCCCAAAGTGCTTCCACAGACATTCTCTCATTTGATCCTTACAATTTCCCTGGGAGGTTTTGTTTCCTTGGGATTTGGGGAGGTCTGCTCTTGTGATTTCATCTCCTCTGTAGTTTATGGCCTGATGGAGTTGCTTGGGTCCACAGACACAGCAAACAACTTGTCGATGGTCACACAGCTAGTATGTGACACACATTATTATCATGGGTTCCCTTTAAGAATGGCTCTGGCGGGGGTGGGGGGGTGGGGGGGTAGTGTTCTATCAGGCCAGAAGACCTAGGATCTTCCATGCACAGAACCCTACTCTAAAATGACATCAAATAAAAATCACAGGAGAAAGTGGAGGTCATCTCTGTGCTCAGATCTCTTTCAAGCTAAAGGAAGAGCTAGGATAAGAAAACACAAAAAGTCCAAAGAATCCATCTCAATCAATCAGCATTTATTAAGTGCCTACTATGCACCAGGCACTGTGCTAAGTGCAGGGCATACAGAGAAATGCAAAAGAAAACCCCTGCCCCCCAAAGAGTTCACACTCTAATGGGGTAGACAACATGCAGACAATTATGCACAAACTATATCCAAGTGGGAAATAATCAAGAGAAGCAAGGCTCAGGCAGCTAGGTGGCACAGTGGATAAAGCACCGGCTCTGGATTCAGGAGGACCTGAGTTCAAATCCAACCTCAGACACTTGACACTTACTAGCTGTGTGATCTTGGGCAAGTCACTCAACCCTCATTGCCCCACAAAAACCAAACAAACAAAAAAAGAGAAGCAAGGCTCTAGAGTTAAGAGGGGTTGATAAAGGGACTGGAGAAGGTGAACGTTTATATGTGACTTAAAGAAGCAGGGTAAACTAGGGAGAGAAGATGAGAAGAGGGAGCATTTCAGGCATGGAAGACAGTCAGAGCCAAGAGCTGGATTAGCTTCCATCTAAGGAAGATAAGTCAACAAGGGCAAAGCAACACAACTATGAGGAACCATTGCATACAATGTTGGGGAGAGGTTGGAATGAGTGAAACAATCACAACAGGGTGAGACTCCGAGGCCAGACCAGATTTGGGGTCCACCCTGAGTGACTAGGAGCCCTCATATAAGCTTCTGAACCACCTCTGGACACTGTAGGTTAGTGATGACTTGGGGCTAAGAAGGACCTCTTGAAGCTATTGGTCCAGACCAACCTGCTCCATGTAGACTCAGGCTAATCTCTAAGGATGAGAAAGAACTCATTCATGGTCTGGGAGGTATGGGAACAGAGCACCAGGTACAGACAGAATCATCATCTACTAAAGTCTACTCAATGATTGCCTTTAAGTGGCCAGGGATCTTTTTCCTCCTTTAGCTAGAAATACTAAAGATGACTTGACTATCTTGCTCAAAGGTAAAAAGAAGCTACGCAGGGAAAGTAATAATAGAGTATGAAGAAGGGTCCCTAAGAGCAACAAATGTTCCTGAAGAAAATGATAAATGGAGTATTGTGATACTACTCCCCAATGCTAGTTTTCCTTTAATGAGTCCCTTGTGAACAGTGAGTATTGCTCAGCTGTTACAATCCCCACTTGGACACTGAGCACATTTGTAGATGTGAATCCTCAAGGACGAGCCTTGAATTCTGGAAAGCCTTAACAGGCAAGGATCCCACTTAGTTTTGGAACCAGCTATTTGGGGGCTTTGGGTTTCTGAAACTAGTTTTTGTTGTTCAGTTGGGTTTGACCCTTTGTGAGCCCATCTAAGGTTTTCTTCCATTTCCTTCTCCAACTCATTTTATAGATGAGGAAGCTGGGGCAAATGGGGTTAAGTGACTTGCCCAGGGTCACACAGCTAGTAAGTGTCTGAGGCCAGATTTGAACTCAGGAAGATGAGTCTCCCTGACTCCAGGCCTATCCACTGTGCCACCAAGTTGTCCAATATAGAAATCAGGAGCTCCTAAATGGTACTCCAGGTGCCTGTTCTCACTATTCCACTTGTAGCTTTTCCATCACAAAACACTGAATAAAAATGGAAATGGGGAAATTATACCAGCCGTGAAACCTTGTGAAATGACAGGATCTCAGATTCAGCCTGGAGAGAAGAGCTTGACAGAACGCTAGATTTAGAGGGAGGAAGACTTGAATCCTACCTCAGATACTTATTAGATATGTGACCCTGGGCAAATCACTTAATCTCTAGGGTTTCTCATCTGTAAAATGATTATAATAAAGGCACCTACTTTACAAGGTTGTAGTGAGGATGAAATTAGATAACATATAGAAAGCACTTTGTAAATCTTAACATTTGAAATGCATGTTATTATTACTGTGAAGGTGGGAGTATTGTACTTTGAATTAAAAAAAAAAGAGTTAAAATGATCATAATAGCAGCAAGCATTTATACATTGTGCCTTAAGGTTTGTAAAGTACTTTACAGATATGATCTCATTTTATACTTACAACAACCCTCGAAGGTAGATGCTATCATTTCCCCTATTTTACAGATGAAGAAACTGAGGCAGACAGAGGTTAAGTGTTTTGCTCAGGGTCACACAGTTAATGTCATCGAATACTGTCAATTCTTTCTTTGAAGAGTCATTGCCCATTTGTTCTCTCCATAAACACTTCCACCATCTCTTCATGATCTCTCATAGGGGTCTTCTTAACTGGCTTCTCTGACTCTTTTATAAGGCCTCTATACCCTTCCTCCAAACCATCTTGTACACTCCTGATGGATTTATTTTTAATAAAATGCAGTTCTTATTTGTCAAACCAGAAGTTTAATAGTTCCTCAAGTCTAGACTGAAGCTTGACATTCAGGGTCCTCCTATGATCTGGCTCCAATTGGCTTTTCTAGACCTATTTTCCATTGCTCCTCTATATTTTTCCTATATATATTCCCAAACGGGAGTCTCCCAGTTTTCTAAACAGATTCCTTGTTTCCTTGCCTTTGTTCATGCTGTTCCCTCCATCTAGAATCTATCTCTTATCTCTGCTGAGGTTACCCACCCTTCAAGGCCTCAGTGAAATAACATTTCCTCCATGAAGACCTCCATGATGACTTTGCCTGGGGAGGGGGGGTGGTGGTGGTGATCTCCTTTAAACTCTGGCACTTTGTTTTTTTATCTTGGTATAATATAAAAATACTTTGCATATTTCTTATCCCCTCTCCTGGATTATATACAATTTCAAGGCAAGTACAAAGGTCTCAAAGAACACTAGCTTTGGAGACCATGGTTTGCCTCTGATATTATTACCTGTGCGCCATTGGTCAAGTCACTGGCTCTCAGTTTCCTCATCTGTAAAATAAGGGGGTTGGACTAACATTCAAAGCATTTAAAAAATATCTACTCTGTACCAGGCACTAGACAGTCTTTGAGGTTCCTTTTAGCTCTATGATCTTTGCATCCTCCACAGTCCCTAGCACTGGGCTTGGCACCAGGGGGTGATGGGTAAATATTTGTTCCATGAACAAATGAAGAAGGATCACTTGATGGAATGCTAGGTGGATGAGTTCTACCACTGGAAGAAAAACGAAACAAAACAAACCTTAAGGCTGGGTCACCCTCCTAGAAGTGGCTAAGAATGTCCTCTTGGGGTGTGTGTGTATATATGTATATATGTATGTATATATACACACATACACATATATCTATCTATCTATGTGTATATGTATATACATATACATGTATACACATAAATACATACACACATATATACACATATGCATACACATAAATACATATATACATACATACGTATATCTATATATCTATATATATGGAGGGTGGCTCCTTTGACTCAAACAGGGAAGATGAGTATCATGAGATGACAGAGTGTTCAGAACTTTGAACCCAGAGCTCAGAGCAAGCGATGACACCCTCCCTTTCTTCCCAGTTTCTGGTTTGAGGGATGGCATTTTGGAAGAGAGAAGATGGCAGCCGGGGGAGGGGGACGGGCTCCAACAGGTATGACAAGTACCACGCAAGCCTCTGATTCTTCTGGGGGGAAGCACACCATTGAAAGGTGAAAGGTTAAACCTGGAACCGAGCCCCCAGACAACACCACAGGGACCCTGAAGTGGACACTTATTTCAGAATTTCTCAGAAGTCCTCACTGGAAAGTATTTGGAGCATGGCCTCCAAGGGTAATAGAGCTGGAAAGATAATGGCATCCTATGCCATCTTGTTGCTTTGACCAGTCACCTTTTAAATATTTATGTTTTATTTTTATCTCTGTATTAGTGAGACATTATTTGTGCACAGGCTGTTAAAAAACAGTTCTAAGGGAAACACACTTCCAGCTGGTTTCCTCCTGTTTTCCATCTGCTGCATTTATGTGTCTTTGTATGCATTTAACTGTTGCTTGTCAGTATAATTGGTATTTTCTGAGGACTGGTGGAAAAAAAAAAAAGAGAGAGAAAGAGAGTCCCCTGAGGGGGTTGGTGGGTTCAATTGATTCCAGTGAGATTATCTGGGCTGTTCACTAATAAACATGAAACTTTGAAGCAGGAGCAATAAAATAAACACCCCGTAACTTTAAGTTTTAAGAGTTAACTTCCCTGTGCTGGATCTTTGTATTCCTCTATTTATGCCTCAGCTACTCTTTCTCCCATTTAATCTTAAATATGTAAATCCTCAATTTATCTGGAATTACTTAGTGAAAGGCTGATGTGTGAGTGCGGGCCGATTATAATATTTCACCGCCACCCCTGATCCTCTTTACCTCTTATTCTTTTCATAGCAGATCAAAAAAGCTGCGTGCGTGCCACAAGAATATATTATTTTAAGAGACTTGGACTTAGAAATTGATTTCCTTGATGAGAAAAGGAAAAAGTCTCCTTCTGACCCAGAGGGTCACTTCATAATCCTGTCACTCTACATCAAAAAGCTTCCTCCCCCCTTCTTTTAGGAGAAGATGAGAATATTTCTGAAAAGGAATTAATTTTTCAGCTACAGTGAAACCAAAGACTTAGCCAATGAGCGAGGGAGCTGTGCTATTCAGAACATATCTCCTGTGATTAGAACAAGGGACCAATATATTTTAGGGTCAGGCAATTTTAGATGGAGATTGGGATTAGTACTTCAGGATGAAACTGATCTTATATTTTTATCACCATACTTAAGGCTTAAGCTGGAGTCTTCCTGTTGGCAGAGGGATTTTACTGTGTGGATTTTTTTTTTCTCGTATAATGAGGATTGATGCATGCAGGCAACACTTTATATACATATGTGGGTTTTACTTAATAGGCTATTAAACAGCAAGTGATTTTTATCACCAATAATTGGGGTTCAATTTGCAAAACTTACCTTTGTACTTAAAAAATGTCTGATGCCTACTGTTTAATTGTCTGTTTAAGCATAGAAATATTGAACATGTATTAAATGGATGTGATAATGTATTGAAACCATGTGCTGTTCTATTATTAAATATGTTAGGAAAAAAATAACATTTCCATTTCTAGGGCTCATAATTTATTATGTTTTTTATTGAGGACTGCTAATCCCTTTTAGTGATATTAAGTCTTAGAGTATCATTGTGTAGTGGAGGAAAAATAATTTGATTTAGAGTTATAGGACCTGGGTTCAAATCCCAGTCCTGCTGGTTACCACTTGTGTGACCTTAGGATAATTAACCTCTTGAGATCTTAGGTCACCCTACATTTCTTCATGTGTAAAATGAATGAAGGAGTTTGGGGGTTACACTAGCATTCTTTCCAGCTATAAATCTGTTATTCTTTAATTCTGGGAAGATGTTTATGGTATGATAGAAAGTTCCCTGGATTTGCTCAAGAGCATCTGGCTTTTATTTCCAACCCTATTAGTTACTTTCAGTATCATCCTGAATAAGTCACTTACTTTACCTTAGTAGGTCTCAGTTTGTAAACTGAGGAGGTAGAATTAGATGGGGCAGTTAGGTTGTACAGCGGATAGAGAGCTGGACCTGGAGTGAGGAAGACCTGTGTTCATATTTGTCCTCAGACACTTATTAGCTATGTGACCCTGGGCAAGTCACTTAACACTGTTTATCTCAGTTTCCTCATCTGCAAAATGAACTGGAGAAGGAAAAAGCAAACGACTCCAGCATCTTTGCTAAGAAAACCCCAAATGGGGTCAAAAAGTGTCAAATACGATTGAACAACAAGAACAGAATTAGATGATCTCGAAATTCTCATTTTAATATAAATTCTATGATTCTAAGCTGTTGAGTCCTGAAATTAAGTATTTTCATTGTCCATTTAGTTGTTTAGTAGGAGGAGGGTAGACTCTGTGGCAAGAAGAAAATAGCCATAGATTCAAATTCTGTTCAACTCAACAAGCATTTATTGAATATCTACTTTGTGTTGGGGGAGGGGGAGACAAAAATGAAAACATAATCTCCCCTAACCTCAGGGGGCTTATAATGTAACAAGGACAATAGGGACCCAAATAAGCATGGCCTAGAGGTGACTAATAGACATGTGAAGGAAAGGTCCACATAGAGCATTGTGAAAAATTTGAGGAGAGATCATTTTCACCTTGGGGAAGGCAAAGAAAAAGATTGAGAAAATAGGGAAGGCCTCTGAGAGGAAAGAGTTGTGTATGTATATATATATATATATATATAGTCATAGAACCTGTGTTTTAAACCTGATTCTTCTACATATGACTTGTGTGACCTTAGACAAGTCATATGACTTCTCTGGACCTCAGTTTCTTCATTTGTAACCAAGGGGATTGGACAATATGGACTTTAGCATCTCTCCCAGTTCTATTTTCTGTACCACATATCTATTAACAACACTGTGGTCTGCCCAATGCATTTCAAAATACCCTCCTGCAATCATATTTCTCCTCTGGTCAAAAACATTCAATGACTCCTTCTTACCTACAAAATAATATGTAAACTTCTAATCCTGGCCTTCAAAGTCCTCTATATTGGGTTCTAATCGACCTGAACCAGTCTCTTTTGTACTGTATCACCAGGCCACTAGTTTTTGTTGTTGAGCCGTTTTTCAGTTGTGTCTGAAATCTTCATGACCCCGTTTAGGAGTTTCTCAGCAAAGATACTGTAGTGGCTTGCTATTTCTTTCTCTAGCTCATTTGACTGAGAGGGACACTGAGGCAAACAGGGTGAAGTGATTTACTCAAGATTACACAGCTAGTAAATATCTGAAGCTAGATTTGAGTCTTCCCAACTCTACAGCCCAGCACTCTATCTACTGCACCACATAGCTGTCCATGCCTCTAGTTAGGAGGCTTTTAAATAATAATACCTAGCATTTTAGTAGCACTTTAAATTTTTAAAAATACTTTAAAAATATTATCTCATTTTATCTTCACAATAGCCCTGGGAAGTACGTGCTATTATCATCCCCAGTTTATAGATGAGGATTAAGTTACTTGCTCAGGGTCATACAATTAGTAAGTATTTGAGTCCAGATTTGAACTCAGGTATTTCTGATTCAGGGTCTGGCACTCTATCCACTATGCCACATAGCCTCTCATAACCTAGGCAAGAAGGGAGATATGAACCAGGGTGGTTTCTGTGGGTGTAGAAATAAGGAAGCAGATACCAGAAATATTGGAAGCATCTTATGCCCAATTTCTCATGATTGGATACTGAATGAATCTACTTTCTGCTCACTCTTCTCTCTCTCTCTCTCTCTCTCTCTCTCTCTCTCTCTCTCTCTCTCTCTCTCTCTCTCTCTCTCTTTTGGGGGCAATGAGGGTTAGATGACTTGCCCAGGGTCACACAGCTAGTAAGTGTCAAGTGTCAGAGGTGGGATTTGAACTCAGGTCCTCCTGAATCCAGGGCCGGTGCTTTATCCACTGTACCACCTAGCTGCCCCCTCTACTCACTATCCTCAATTGTTGTATGGTGAGAGTGTAGACTTCTTAAGCAAAGGCAACTGAGCATCTTGGTAAGAAATCCTAGCAATGGCAGATCCCTTTGTAAATCTGAATGTATTGGGGAAAAGCTTAGTTTCTTCAAGGGCAAAACGAAGGGGCTGGACTAGATAATATCTAAGGTTCTTGCTAGTGATAACCTTCTATGATTCTATGAGTATCTTATCAACTTGGGAAACTTACATGCTCATCCTTTGTTGAAAATAAGAGCCCTATTAAGGATGTGAACAGCAGGCAGAGCTAGTCCTCACCAATGCGACGTTATTTCAGGGTCTCCTTCCTGACTAAAACTCTCTTCTCCAAAGATCTCTGAATTTCTATACTTAGTGATTCATCTCTTTATGTTAAACTTACCCAGTTCCCTTTTTACTTTAACAATACAAAAGCTTCCAGAGCTATAACACTTGAGTGTGATTGGGTTAGTCAGATCCTTTCTGGGTGTTAGATGCTAGGGGAAAGTGTAGTTGGGAAAAGAGGAGCCAATAGTCTAGGAGCTACAAGAGTGAGGCCACTGAAAGAAATTATATCATTGCATTTAATAATGTATGGGAGGCAGTTAGGTGGCTCAGTGGATATAGAGCTGGGCCTTCAAATTCCTGAGTTCAAATCTGGCCTTACACAGCTGTTTCAGGACACCTGGGCCACCCTATGTAAAATAGTATATTAGATATTTTGTTCAGTTCATTTTCAGTCATGTCTGACTTTTAATGAACCCATTCAGGATTTTCTTGGCAAATATACTAGAGTGGTTTACCATTTTCTTCTCCAGTTCACTTTACCGATGAGGAAACTGAGGCAAACAGGGTTGAATGACTTGCCAAGGGTCACACAGCTATTAAATGTCCGAGGCTGGATTTGAACTCATGACGATGAATCTTCCTAACTCTACCTAGAGCACCACCTAGCTGCCCCACCATGTACAACTTTAAATAAAACAGGTTGATCTTTTCCTTTGCAAATGTTGTCCATTATTTTCACACTTATCTTCTGTGTGGCAATTTAATCCCTCCCAGTAAAGGATTGTCTCTTCCATTTATAGATCACATGTCATAGAATATTAAGTCTAGCTCAGAATAGCTAGAATTTCTGGCTTGTTCTCTTATTTTACATATGAGGAAACTGATGCTCAGATAGGTTAACTGATTTGCTCAAGGTCACACAGTAAGTTCTTTGGTATTCTCATTACCTAGGATAGGACTTTACACATAGTGGGAATGCCACAGATTCTGATGATGGATTGACAGGAACAAATGCATTGGGTATGAGGGACACAATGTGGAAGGAAAGAGTATTTTCAATTGTTTGTGTCAGTGGGAAAAGATTTTCACAATGTCCTTTGAGCTTTTCATTTAGTGCTTATTCAGGGATATTAGCTGTGCTGCGGCCCTTTGTTTATCAGTTAATATATCATTGTTGAGTTCTTAGAAAGCTTGCTGAAATACAAGCTTGCCATGCACCATTCCACTGGGGGCAGGATGTCGTTGAGCTTAGCTTTTATAGAAGGGCCTTCACAGAGGTTATGAGTGTTAATTCTAAAGGTACAAAATAGAAGGCTTTCCCCCTACTTCAAGGGAAGAGAAGTCAAAGACTGGGGTGGTGTGTAGGAAGCAAGATAAAGAATTGGTTTTCTATATTTCAACTAAATAGTAAATGTTTCTACAGCATTAGGAAGGAGATAATTCACAAAATGAACATGCTGTTTACTTCTAATAATATTAGCTAGCATTTCTGTAGAGTTTTAAGGGCAGCTAGGTGGTAAAATGGGTAGAACTTAGGGCCTGGAGTCAGGAAGACCCACGTTCAAATCTCTGCCTCAGACACTTACCAGCTGTGTGACCCTGGGCAAGTCACTTAACCCAGTTTGCCTCAATTCCTCATCTGGAAAATGAGCTAGAGAAGGAAACGGCAAGGTCTGCAAAGCATTTTTACAAATATTACCTCATTTTAGCCTCATAACAACCCAGGGAGGCCGGTACAAGTATTATCCCCAGTTTTACAGATGAGCAATGGAGCGACTAGTCCAGAGTTACACAGATAGTAAATATCTGAGGACAGATTTGAAGCTAGGTCTTCCTGACTATAGTTCTAGCACTCTATCCAACTCCCTACCTATTTCTGGTCTATTTTAAAGAGTAATCATTTGTTAACTTAATAATGAAGTTCTTTTGAAAGATGAGTACAACAGCACTTTAGTAAACCTGAATACCTGCTTTGAAGTATGATGGAGATAAATTTAAAAAACACACACACACACACACACAAACCAAAAATGTGTAATCCAAACACCTTTGTCCTTATTACAGGATGTCATGGCTTTAATCAAGGGGGACCATCTTCTCCAAACTCAGCCTAAACAACAGAAAAATAAACAGGACTCCAATGAGTGAATTTGCTAATTGTTCTTCTCTACTGAAGCCGTAAACTGGAGTTGGTCTTTAGCTGTGATAGAGAGAGGACTTTCTCTTTATCTTCCAAAAGGGAAAACTTGACTGGAAAGATTCATTTCAATACCCTGCTTCCCTTCCTGTTCTCTTTCACCCTCAAAAACGGTATTCCAGCGTGAAAGATCACAGACTCAGCCCCACACAGTGGACCTGGGTTGACTGCATTCAGGAAACTACACACTCCTAGAGACCCAACTGCTGAGGCAAAGATAAATTGGCAGGAAGATTTCTTTGGAATAAGGTGAATTTAATGAATCATGAAAAATATCCCCAGCTGTTCTTAAATTTAAGGGAGATTGAGTGATAACAAAAGATAGTTTCCCTTCCTCTTAGATGTGGGATAGAGCGGAAAAAGCACTGGTAAAACCCCCAAGGGCAGAAGCTGGCCTTTTCTTTCCCATCTTTTCTATTGTTTAACCAAAAAAAAAAAAATGTCTGCAGCCACCAGCCTTGGAAGGGCACGTTGAGCTGTGTTAGCTGTGTTTGCTAATACCAGATTTTAAGTATTTTCCACTCTGACTTCAAAGATCAGGCTGCCTTTTTGGGCTGCAAATTTAGAAAGCGGGCTTTTCTCTTACCTTCCCAACCTCCCCCACACCACCACGGCATATTGGACTGTGTATGCCTTCTTCTCTTCTCTATTAACACATTGATTTGCTGGAATTAAAAATAATGATCTTCCTTTTCCTAAGCCCAGCTGCTGCATTCCTGCCACCCTCTGCCCCGCCCCCCCCCCCCCCCCCCGCCCCACCTCAACTTCTAGGAGTCCCGATTAATCAATTGATTTGTGTGGTCTTTCAAGGCTGTTCAGGAAAGAACCTCCAGGCTGGAGCAGTGGGACAGGTCATTGTGGGTTTGCATAAGCTTCTTAAACTTCCTACTGGGATCCCTGAGGATATTTAATAAGAGGTGGAGGGGAGTCAAGGGGAGGATTGGGGGAGGGGGAAGAATTGGGCAATTTAGGGGATTCCTTTCTACCTTCCCCTTTCCTTTTCACCAAGTTCCCTGTCTCCCCTAACAGAGTGGTGATGCTCTTTGCACAGTGATAGATGTGCTCTGAGGATGTTAGACCCATGGGGGGGGTGGGGGTGGGGTAGGAGGGATTCAGGCATCATTACTTCCACCTCTTATCTTGAAAAGGTAAACAATACAGATCCTCCTCCTCTTTCCCTTCTCTCCAAGAACCAGAAACAGGCCTGATTCCCCACTGGACTTGTCCCTTCCTCCTCCCAGTGGGATATCAGATTATAGAGAAGCCTCTGAATAATTCTTCCCTTTCTTAAGTTTAGTAGTCCCTAAGAAGTAGAAGAAGGTCCCCAGCATGTCAATGGAGGACTTTTAGGAAGACAAGGGCAAGTGTTATGTAGGATGAGAGGGCATGGATGGATTGTGATCTGTATTACTTACTGGAGGGAGTGCACAGCTGGTAAAGGTTGGAGCCAAGATTCGGATGAGACCTCCTGACCCTAAGTCAAGTCCTCTTTCCACTACACTACTTCTAGCCTTACCCTGGCTAATTATTTGCCAACTTTTATGTTCCTAAGCTCTACAAAACCAGAAATGTATTAGGCAAAGACAGGGAGCAGGATGCCAGCCTATAGTCTGTAGATAGAAGGTAGAAACAGTTATTTGGGGTTGGGTGTCAACCGATTTTTAAATCTAGGGAGACATAGAAACTCAGAGACCAGGAAGGTTCAGGGGTTGGATTACTCAGTCTTTGGGACTCATTGGTGGGTAAGGTTTAGAAAAGTGGTAAAAAGTGAAAACCATAGGACCAAAGGGAAAGTTCCCTGGGATGGGGGGCCTAAGGAGGAATTAGAGTCACTGGGAAGTTGAGCAGATCAGCAAGGCTTGAGACTGAGCACTTGATCCCTTAAGCCTGGGGACCCCCAACTAGGTATTTTTGAACCTGTAACAGGTTAATTAGCCCTCCCAGTCTTACATCACTCAGTTCCAGTTACTACCTGTATTTTAATTCATTTAAAAAACATTTATCAAGTGCCTATTATGTGCAAGGCATTGTGCTAAGCACCAGGGATACAAAAAGAGAAAAAAATACAACCCCTGCCCTCAAGGAGTTTACAATCTACTGGCCGAGTCAATTTATCTATCACATAGAATTTTATACCTGGAAGAGATTTTAGCAAGCTTCTGGTCTCTAGATTAGGAAATTGAGTGCTAGGGAAGTGAAATGACTTGCTGCTGTCACAAAGATAGTGGGTGATAAATATTTAATATAGTTCAGGTCAGTAAGGCCCAATATCACAGAAGACATGGCCTTCAGTTTAATTAAACCTACTTTTGCCAGACTGTGGGCAAAGTGGTGGGAATACAAAGATAAAAATGAAATATCTCTTGGCCTCAAAGAGTTTAGATTCTATTGAGGAGTGATGACATTAACCCAGATAAGATGCATACAAAGTAAATACAAAGTGAATTGGATGTAGGAGAAAGTGCTAAAAAACTTAAAGGTCTTGTATAGGTGATGCTTGAGGTGAATCTTAAATGGGGTTAAGAATTCCAAAAGTTAGAGGCTGCTAGGTGGCACAATGGATAGAGCACCAGCCCTGGAGTCAGGAGTACCTGAGTTCAATCAAATCTGGCCTCAGACACTTAACACTTACTAGCTGTGTGACTCTGGGCAAGTCACTTAACCCCAATTGCCTCACTAAAAAAAAAAAAAAAAAAAAGAATTCCCAAAGTTAATAAAGACAAAGTCTTTCTTTGAAGAGAACTATAATAAACGTGTGATCCATGGGCCAATTTCCACTCTGCCCCTGTATTAGTTTAGGCTTACAGAGACTGAGGTCTACCACCAATAGGGTTGATTTATCTTTTGACTTGTTGTGCCTCCTACATATATAGGTGTCCCAAAATTCTTAGTGAAATCCACAATTAGAGATAAGGAGAGAGCACATTACTTAAACCTATCATTTTCTAGTCAAACACCATAATTTAAGTCTCAGAATCCCCTAAGTAATTAGAGGGGTGAGAAGAGTCCAGGGGGAGAAGTGAAGGATAATTTTGGTGTTATAGGGATTTGTTGCTTTTCAGTCATGTCCAAGCCTTTTTTGGTCCCATGGACCAACTGTCCATTGGATTTCTTGGCAAAGATACTGGAGTGGTTTGTCATTTCCTTCTCCAGTTTTATTCAGGCAGGATGCCTTGCCCAGGGTCGCACAGCTAATAAGTGTCTAAAGTCAGAGTGGAACTGTGTTCTTTCTGACTCTAGGAACACTGCACCACCTCGCTGCCTCGTTATGGGTGTACTTTTGTTTTTGTTTTTGTTTTATGTGGGGCAATGAGGGTTAGGTGACTTGCCCAGGGTCACACAACTAGTAAGCGTCAAGCTTCTGAGGACAGATTTGAACTCAGGTCCTCCTGAATCTAGGGCTAGTTCTTTATCCATTGTGCCACCTAGCTACCCTGTTATGGGTGTACTTTAATGGAAAAGCAGGTAAGTGTATCTCAATGTGAAAAAAAAAATCACCCAATCCTTCAGGGGAGAATAGGAGCTTTTGATTCAAGTAGGGTTGGGTATCATCTCAAGGTTATGATCAAAGCATCCAGAAGTCGTTACTAAAGTAATTACTATAGTAATAAAACTTTTGGGATACCCGGTAGTTTACTGTGCAAAAGTTTCCAAATATAATATATCTAGATTTCTACCATTGTGGGGAAGAGGGTTCTTCAGTTCCTGTAAAAATCACTCAAGATAATAATCACCTATGAGTAGAGAACAGTCTTCAGAAAATGCAGAATTCACTAAGGATTTAGTGGAGCCCCAAAAGAAACATAGAAACTACCCAAAGTACTTTTTTTTTTCATCAGAAGGAACTGAATTTGGGGCTGACATTGAGGTCATACTCTTGCCAATTCCAAGTGAACTCTTCGTTCTTCCTCTGTACTTAAGGGGAGAAAGGCATCCTCACAGGCAAGGTTAAATAATAATGGAGATCAAGGTAAGGTCTTCAATCAAAGAATGGATGATACCTTGTTGGTTTCACCTAGAAGGAATTCATCCTCATGCATAGGTTACACTAGATGGCTCGTCAATTCCCTCCCAGTTTGGAGATTCCATGATTCTATGAAGAGGTCATAGATAATAATTTGACTTTTGCATCGGTTTTGAGCTTTTGTGACCTAACCTCATTTGATTCTTGTACAAATGCTATAAGGTAGGCAGGGCAGGTGTTATTATCTCCATTTTACAAATGAGGGAACTGTCCAGGAGAGGTTAATAATAGACATTTGGAGGGCACACAGCAAGTAAGTGGCAGTCGGGCTTTCTAGCTTCTAGCCTAGAGCTTTTCTCGCTTCACTGTGCAGTCTATAAAAAAATAATCTGACTTCTTAGTAACCTATGGTCACTGTATAATTTAAGGGGTTGTATAATATAAGGGGTTTTCCTTTTCTAGATGCTGATATGCAAAGCTGTAACTGTGACAGGGCAACTGGGGTTTTGTACAAGGGCATCAAAAAGTAGAAGGTACTGACAATACTTCGCTGATAAAACTTGTTAGCATGGGTTAACCTGAGTTTGTTGTTGTTTTTCAGTTGTTTTTCAGTTCTGTCCAACTCTTTGGGGTTTTCTTGGCAAAGATACTGGAGTGGTTTGCCGTTTCCTTCTCCAACTCTTTTTATAGATGAGGAGACTGAGACAAACAAGGATAAGTGACTTTCCCAGGGTCACACTGCTAGTAAGTATCTGAGGACAGATTTGTACACATGAAGATGAGTCTTCCTGACTTGAGGCCTGGCACTCTATCCACTGCACCACCTAGCTGCACTGGATCTGTACATAATTTTATTATTGTAGAGAGTTCCTACTGAAAAGCTTTCTCTAACAATCCATCTCTATAGTTTACATTCTTAGAGACCTGGGGCCACTAAATGGTTAAATGATTTACCCAGGGTCATACAGTCAGTATGGGTCAGAGGCAAGACTTGAACCTAGCTCTCTATGCACCATCCTATATGACTGTCTCAGATAGCAAGAAAATTGGTTAAAAGAGAAAGCTAAGGAGTGACTCACAGTCTCCTCTACCACTCCTACACCCCAGGTGAACTATTCCAGTCAATCCACTTATAGTGATTGACCTTTTGGGCACAGAACTCTTGGAATCCTGTTCCACCAATGGAATTGCCCCAAGTGCCAAAATTTCTGGTTCTGCCTCTACTATTCTAAGAACCGGATCTGCTCACTATTAAATTGATTTTTATTTAACATCTCCTCTTCCTCTCCCTTTAAAAACAATCCAAACCCAACAGTTAATTCGATTTCCCAGAAAGTCTTCAATAGCAACCACAACCAACCTGAAGTAAAAACCATTGCCTGTTGAAATGGAGGGTGTTTCAGACTTGAAGTCATTGCAAACAGTGGGGAATAATGAAAACCTCTTTGCAGCCTTAATTGCTACATTTGCTACTGCTGGGGCTCCAAATCACCCACACTCCACGTCTTTCATATATTTAATGTGAAACAATATGAATTGTTTTGTCATTTGGGAATAAAAGTCATCCATTAATATCATCACATTAATTGGGGCATACATTTAATGCTACTTGATAAAGGGTTTCAACCTCCCCGTGGTTCTGCAGCCTGATAGACAAGCTTATTCATTGTGATTCAGTTGAATTTCCACCTAAATTGCTCATGCTGGGGGATGCACATGTTCATTGAGACCTGCCTAGAGTAGCTTATTAAGCACATACCAGTTGATTCATCTATTAGAATTGACTTTAAGAGAGAGAGGTGGGGATGAGTAGTGATAGAGTTGTGGGTAGGATAGTGTGAGGGCTCACGCTGGATTAATTTTTGCTATTTGTAGTGCTACCTAGTCTGGTGTTGTTTATTATGTAGTGGATGGCCCACTTGGGAGATAGCCGTGTCCTCCCCCTTTTTTTGCAAGTCAATTGTCGTTAAGTGACTTGCCCAGGGTCACACAGCTAGTAAGTGTCAATTATCTGAGGCTAGATTTGAACTCAGGTACTCCTGAATCCAGGGCCAGTGCCCTATCCACTTCGACACCTAGCTGCCCCTGTCCTCCCCCTTTTTACCTACAGTGCATATTTTATTTTCCTTACTAGAAGGTGGCAAGTAGCACGCTATAGTGGATAATGGGTGAGGAAGACGTGGGTTCAAATCCTGCCTCTTACACATAAATATCTGACTGTGGTAAAATTGTTTAGCCCCTCAGTGTCTCATGCAATCGTCTAAGACTGTAAATTTTAGGGAGTTTCCACCCCAGTGAATTGTGAAACCATAGGTGGGAATACCACCACCACCACCACCAAAATACTAGAATGAAAGCTCTGGAAGGCAGGGCTTGTTTGGCTTTTGTCTTTGCATCTCCAGGATTTCATCCATGGTGGGCAAGTAATAGATGTTTGCTAATGTGAATTGACTTCATTTTTTGAGAATGCTGGTGGTGAGATCTCTGTTCTGGGGTAGACACTAGTTTTTGCTGCTGCTTTTCTTCCCTTCACAAGCTTCAGTTATTTGGTTCTCATTTTGGAAAACCTTTATCTCCATTTACCCATCTCTAGTCATTTTATTGTTAACACAGTCATATTTTGGAATAATTCTGAATCAAATAAACATTAAAAATTTAACAATTCATCTTCTATTCCCCATCTGAAACTTTGATTTCTAAAAAATTTAATCAGTGTGCTTATTTGCTCAGGACTCAAAAGTATAAGTATATATAGGGGAGTAGAGAAAGGATAGAAAGGGTTCTAAAGGGAAAAGAAAGGATACTTCAGGGGAAAATGATGGGGAGGGGCAGCTAGGTGGCACAGTGGATAGAGCACTGGCCCTGGAGTCAGGAAGACCTGAGTTCAAATCCATCCTCAGACACTTGACACTTAGTAGCTGTGTGACCCTGGGCAAGTCACTTAACCCCAATTGCCTCACCAAAAAAAAGAAAAAAAAACATGATGGGGAAAATGCTATTATAGAAACCATAGAATGTTAAAGGTTGCAATGAGCTTTAGAGGCCACCAAGTTCAAAAGCATCTTAAAATGAGGGCACTGAATTGCAGAGAGGTGAATCTACTTATTAAGGCCAAGTAGCTAATTAATGTCACCCCTGAGACTGGAACTGAGGCTTCTCTGATTCCTGGTTCAGTTAGTGCATTTCCTATGACTTCTTATTCTCTCTCATTACAGTTGGAAAAGAAAAGAAAAACAACCAACCAGTGAAATTATCAACAATCTCATCATGCCAAACGTCTGGATGAATATCGAAGAATTCAGCCAAGTTTCTGGACATTTGTTCTGCATGACAGTAGGCGCCTGGATACTTGGATGCACCTGAATAACTTCCTGAAGATTCTTTTCAAGATTTTTCAGGATTCTTCAGGCCATTTGTAGCAGCGTGGATGTTGCCACAGAAATTTGGCTTGATCCCCCCCCCACTCCGTACATCACCCCTCCCTCGCCTGCCACTCTCCTCCCCACTACTCTGCCAAATATAATCCACATATACACAAATATGATCAAGGTGGCAGATTATCTCAGCAAACCAGACTGGCTTCCTGGTCACCATCCTTCCTTCATTAACCTGCCAATCATATGTGGTATCGTGCTGTGTACAATATCACATTAGAACTGCTACTGTGCCTAGAATGGGTTCTTCTTCTCTAGAAACATATAATTTGACAGACACACAGATGTAGATGTTCATGTACAGTAAAATGGCAGGATGAGGCTCTCAGGCAAAAGGGAAGGGAACGGCAAGTTGTTTAATCTCAGTGTCAGGTATAAGCATGGGTGGAATGTATGAGGGGAGATGGAGAAAGTAGCCAGGAGGGCTCCCTATCCATTCTGAACTGAGGGGAAGCTCCCAGGTTTTCCAATGGTGAAATCTATCTGAAAAGACTCCATGAACCATATCCCAACTCTAGCTCCCCTAGCTTGGCTTAGAGTAAGTATTTAATAAAGAGTTATTGCTGACCGACTATGTGTTGTCTTGCCTTATTGGAATGTAAGTTCCTTGAGGTCAGGGACTATCTTCTTTGTTTGCATTTGTAACTCTAGATCTTAGTACCATGTCATAACAAATGCTTACTTGCTTGCTTTCTCCATCCCTCCCTCCCTTCCTTCCTTCCTTCCTTCCTTCCTTCCTTCCTTCCTTCCTTCCTTCCTTCCTTCCTTCCTTCCTCCCTTTCTCCCTTCCCTCCTTCCTTCCTTCCTTCCTTCCTTCCTTCCTTCCTTCCTTCCTTCCTTCCTTCCTTCCTTCCTTCCTTCCTTCCTTCCTTCCTTCCTTCCTTCCTTCCTTCCTTCTTCCCTTCCTTCCTTCCTTCCTCCCTTCCTTTTACATGTAGAACAGGGGTTAGACTTGTTCTCTTCATCTCCAGGGAGTAGAACTAAGAACAATAAGTAGAAGCTGTAGGGGCTACTTTTGGGGCAGAGATAAATGCCCCAAAATGCCACTTGAGGCTGTGTTGCATGATGGGGGAGGGGAGAGTATAGATGCTATAGATGCAATATTCCTTAAAGAAGAGAGCCCTTAGCTTCCTAAAACTAACCACATTTAATACGTCTATCCCTGAGGATGCAAGTCAACTCTGACCCAAAATGATCTTTCTACAAGCAGATTCTCTTTGAATAATTGAGGTGCTTGGCAAAGGGCTGTCTGCCATTGTACTGACGATCTGGACCCAGAGCCATCCATATGCTTGATTACATTCATTCAGAAATAGCAAGCTAGCCTTGACATCTGGCTCAGCAATTGGGTGGGAGCGTTGGTCAAGGCAGGAATAAGGGTGCTAGATTTGGAGTTAGGTGCTCATACGTTCAGTTTAACAAGCAAACATTTGTGAAGGGCCTACTGTGTGCAAAGTCCTTGTTCTTGGAACTGGAGATGCAAAGGCAAAATTGAAATAATCATTACCTTCAAGATTCTTGTATTCTGCTGGAAGGAGGGAGTAGGGAGAGACATAACATAGTCAAATAAGAATAATAGGAAGTAAGTTGAAGAGGTAAAGTGAACATAAATAGCTTCACAAAAGAGGTGGCACCTGAACTTATTAAATAAGATGAGTGTAATAAAGGTTAGAGAAATGGTTATCATAATACTGGGATTTGTAGTTCAAAGGAAAAATATTTCCTTTTATAACCATCCAAGTGTTTTTGGACCTGGTATCCTTGAGCACAAGGTAGATTTGAATGACACCATAGAGTTTTTAAACACACACACACACACACACACACACACACACACACAGAGTCCATGAGAGAACAGACTGAGAGGAAGTAGTCACAACTATATAAATTGTGCAGCTGAAATATTGAGGAGATTTTGTTCTTCCAGCATCAACCATGATAGAGCATTTATTAAACATTTATTATATATCAGGCATGGTTCTAAGAACTAGGGATACAATTACAAGCAATCAAGACAATCCTTGCCCTCAAGGAGCTTACATTATAATGGGGGTAGATAACATATAGAAGGGAGCTAGAGTTGGAAAATGAGGTGGAAAGAAGGGGGTGGGGTGGAGAAGGGGTATGTATAATGGTGGGGACAAGGCTGGGTGAAGACTTTCTCAAATCCTTATTACACAGGGATTCAGAGAGATGGAGGAGGGAAGATATTGAAGGCATTTGAAAATGTTTGGAAGTGGGAGATAGAAGGTCAAAATTGTGGAACTCTCTACCATGGGGTCCGATGATGAACTGAGGCCACTTGGATTTCTTATGAAAGGCTAAAGTAGAAAAGAAAAAGGGTTAAGGCAATACTTTATGGTACCATTTTATTAGTCCTTTTGTGAGACTGGTTCAATGAATTGATCTGGGGCAGTGAGACATATCCCATCCCTCAAGACGGCTGCCAAAATGTGAAGCCGGGACTTCTCTTTGATGTCTTCTCAGATGTTCTAGATTTTAGTGACTCTAGAATCACCACTTAACTTGGGTAGTTGAGTCTTATCTTTCTTGCTTTGGTTTAAGGGCCTTCTACTGCTCAGTACCCCCCTCTGCAGCTTTACAGAGAACTCCAAACTACTTTCCCTTTGTGGAAAGAGCCATTGGAATACCTCCTAATGGGAGTAGAGGCCAAGGGGACATGGATAGCAGAGGATATGGCATAACAAAAACCCAATGCTTTTCCACTGGGACCTTGAGGGGGCAAGCAGCAGTTGGGAATAACGACCCAGATGCCCATGCACATCCTAGCAACCTGGAGTCTTATAAATGTTTTCTACCTGGTTTAGGGAGAGGGAATTCCTTTTAGTTTCAACTTCTTATGAAGTTAAAATGGAAGGTGCTAAAATTTGGGATGATCCCCCCGACCTTAGCTTGAGAATACTGGATGGTGACATTTCAGATTTTTCTGCTTTTCTTTGGCTCCAAATTGGTGGATTTGTATGGTCCCTTTGTGTGTCATCCTCTCTGACCTCTCATTATCAAATTGTATCTTCATCTTTTCTCTCTTTTTTCCTCCAAGGCCATGCAGCTAACAAATATTTGGGGAGAGGATTTGAATTTGAGTCTCCTGATTCTAAGTCCTAGACTCCCCTCTCTCCTATAACTTTCTAGCCTTGGACCCCCCCACTTTCCATCAACCCCATACTAATTCTCAAAGGAATGGGCCACATATTCACAGGTGATTAGAGCTAGAATTTACTTTTACAAAATTTAAATAAACATAGATGTTTCAGGATATCTGTCTCAGTTTTTTCCTTGTTATAATGGCCCTTGGAAAGATAGTGGATCTTTATTTTAGTGGTGGACTCTCTCTCTTTCTACTCTCCTCCTCCACACATAATCCATTTACATATATGTATATATATATATATATATATACACACACACACACACACACACATATATGCATATACTTGCATACACATACACACAGAGACATATATATGTATAAATAGATGGTATTCTTTCCTTCTTCAAAATAATAAATCACCTTTATGAAGAGGTACCCCAAGATTTTTTAAAATTCAGAGTCCACTAAATAGAATTTAAGACAATTTAGCCAGGGGAAAGTTTGAAGTTGAAGTCAATACTGGCCAAAAAAATGTGCTTGGTAAGGCAATTAACCCTGAGAGCCAGGTTGTAGGAAAGAACATGGAGTACCCCATAGAGAACTTGCCTTGGTTTCAGGAATATATGGGTTCAAATTTCAGTTCTGACATATACTGGCTGTGTGACTTCAGGTAAATCGCTTAGCCTGTTTAGAGAATGCCCCAGGCAACTCTCTCTCAAACTATAAAATCACTGATAATAGTTGCTAATCTCCATGGGTAACATAGATGTTTATAAAACACAGAGCAGGGGCATAGGCCCTGTGGGCTGGCTCTCAGAACAAGGGCCAATGCCACGAGTATGGCAATGGGTGATGGTTACACTTGAACCACACCCCCTCCTGCAACCCCTACCACATGTATATCTATGACTACTAAAAGAAATTTCCTCAACCTGAACTTTACACACTAATAAAATCTCGCAGACCCAAACAAAGTTAAAAGAAACTTGTCTAATATTTTAGCAATACTATTTTCATACAGATGACGAATATACCAATCACAATTAACTTTTACTTATTCATTAAAAGCAGCTCTTCAGGACCTCAATTGCTGATACTTGCTTAGTTATTTATGTTTCTGCCTGCATTTGAAAATAATAAAATTATTTCTTTACAATAGTCTGCAATTCAGATACTTCCCTCCATCTCCCTGTGTAGTAAAAACTGAATAATTCAGCCGATTTGTCAGCCTTGTTGTTTTAATAATAATAATTTTTGAAACAGCCTTTTTTCTTTCCTTCTGGGAGACGTACAGGGGGCCAGGCCTATGCAATTGACATCCAGGGGAATTCTCACTTCTGAAGCTCAGGAAATGATTTAAAAGGTTCAGTCTGAGCTCATCTCAGGCTTCCTCCCTTCAAACACCCCTCACTAGACCAAGCAGCTAACCTGCCTCCAGGTCGTCACTGACCAGTGTGGGACACACCTATGATTTCAGTAGAATAGGTCAGTGTCACATTATATAACTGATCCCCAGCTGTTCTCATGGCTTTCTCCTTTTCTACTCAGATCTGGGGCCAGAACTGGGAAGATTTTTTTTTTGATGTATTGTTGATTTTAAAACAAACAAACTCTATTGTCATTTCCCAGATTACCCCTTCCTTTTTTTTTCTCCTCCTCCCTCATGACCTAGAAGGATATGTTTTACTGAGGCTGGTCTATCTAAGAGCCGGGGAAGACTCCCTTTGTTATCCGCAAGCAGCAGCAGATGGAGCTGGTGGAGAGCGATCCTGTACTTGTTTTCTTGGAAGAAATGACAGCTTACTTATTTAGCATTTAAAAAAAAATCTGACCTGTGATTTCACAGGTTCAGAGTGGGGAACTCCCAGTGGAGAACTTCCTTTCCTAATGCAGATGGACACCTGCTCAGCAATTTATTTGTCTGGAGAGTTGCCCAGGGTCCGGAGAGGTTGTGACTTGCCCAGGGTCACACAATCAGCATGGACCAGAATCTTCTTGACTTGGAGGCCAGCTTGCTATTCAGTACCCTGAGCTGCCTCTATGATTTAAAACCGTAGAATGTTAGAACTTAAAGGAACCTTAAAGAACCACCCCTCCCCCTCTCCCATGTTGTTTTACAAAGGAAAACCTCCAAGGTCGCACAGCTGGCTCATGGTGGTTCTTGGATTAGAATCCAGGTTTCCTGATTTCCAATCCTGTGCACCTCCCATTGCTGGGGGTACGCAACGAGCCTTCTGTTCCTTGGTTCTCTACAGAAGGCCCTTTCTTCTTTTTCTGAGCCTGACTGGAAGCAAACATAAGAAAAGAATGGATCTTGTATCCTTGACTGCATATAATTCCAGCCTCCCTCCCCTCCCCCCATCCCCAGCCCTGGGAAAGTTAGGGTCATTCTTAGATGGGGAAGAAGGGATGTATCTACAGTTCTCCATGTACAAAGTCTACCCCATTACTTGTGTACAGCCTGGTGCTTACTTAAATCCAGGCTGCTTCAGTGGCTGAGACGGTGATAAGGTTGGAAAGGTGAGATGTTTGTCTCTCCTGAGAAAGCCCCAGACTCCTCCAATCACACTTGAGCTAGCTGGCACACTGGAGAGAATATTTAACTTGAAGTCAGGAAGACATCAATTCAAAACCTGTCTCAGATACTATTTGGCCCTAGGCAAATGTCAGCCTCAGTCTCCTCATCTGTAAAGTGGGGATAATAATAGGACCTTCCTCAAAGGATTGTTCTGAGGAATAAATGATAAGATGTTTAAAGTGCCTTGCCAACCTAAAAGAGCTCTATGTAAGTGTTAATTATAACAGAATGATCTTTTAGGCTTTGGCAATATTCGATAAATATTAATTTCTGTGATAATGACTGTGATGTGGGATATAGTTCCTTATCTGAAACCTTGCTGCTTCTAAATCCTTCTTTATTTTGTCCTGATTTGTGATTTCATTTTGCTTTATTCATTTTGTCAAGAACATCAAGACCAAGGTGTTCATTTTGATATATTAAAATGAGGTCAGATTATTTTCCATCTTTCTGTTTACCTCTTTCTCGTTTTCTTTTCCACTACAGAGATGGATGATTGATAAATGGAATGGAATATTCCATTACTTAAATTCCCCAATTTGTTTATTAGCTAGGTAGTTCTCACGAGGCATTGGCTTCAGGAAAGAAGGGGCTCTTTCATCTCCGGAGATATTTCTTTTAAAATTAGAAGGGACATTAGAAAGGGGTAAGAGTTAACCTATGTGAAATTGCAGTATGGAGGACTGGATTTTGCCATGTACCACTGCTAATGGAAGAGCAGAAAGGCTTTGTTCTGCTCTGTTGGGCTCCGTGGATATGGTCTGGGGCAGATTTGGACTACTCCATAAACTGGGGTTCAGTCTTGATCACTGTGGACCCCCCAAAAACCTCTGTTTATATCATTGTCCCTTAGTTGCTTATTTCATCTCTTGGAATTGCAAAGGGATTTGAGAATTTCAACACTGTCAATAGCTTTCCCTGTGTGAAGGGCAGGGATGCTTTTTTTTTTTCTACTGGAATTTTTTCATTCCTTTTCCTCCTTCTTTCTCATTTCCTCAGGAAACCATTTAGCTGGAGACACAGAGAAAGTTTTCCAACACACTTCCCCAGGCCCCACCGAGGCATGTGTATCCAGACAGCACACACTACCAAGAGCATATTGTAGCAATGTATGGAGTTTATGCAGAGGCATTTAATTTTTCTGGTTGAATACAGTCTAACCCCTCCACTCCCTGCCCCCCTACATTCAACACCTTTTGAGTACCTATATCATTCTGTCTAGAAAATGTTGGGGTGAAATGGGGACAACATCTATGGGCTGGAGGAGACATACATGATCCCTATAGGGAGGCCCACCTTGGTAGAGTCCTCAGCATCTCTGAACAATAAAACCCAATGAGCTCTCTGGAATTAGAGGGCTCAAATAGGAGTCTCTGCATTGCCTTTCCTAGGATAAAGGGTGGTAGGGAAAACTGTGGAGCCACACAACCCTTGCTGTTCAGGGAAGTTTCTGAAAGTCTCCCATAAAGTTGTCAGTCTCAAGGATTAGAGTCACATTGGGAGCTCTCCCATTCCTTTGAGAATAAGCCTTCCCTCCCCACCTTCTCTCTAAAGTCACAGAGTTGTTCAGCTTTTGAGATCACATACTTGGGATTTCCCCTACCCCCTCCAAGCTGAGGAAACACAGCTGAAGTGCCATCTCCTAATCCAAGGATGCTTCAGAGAGCATCTTCAGTCTCATGAAACTGGTCTTTCTTATATTAATAATTATTTCTTGAAGCTAGGAAAACATTTTCCTTCATGAATTACGCTATCTCTTACCTTTAGAGTCTGATCTCCATTCAAGGGTTCAAGTCTGATGAAATAATGATCCACAAAGGCTATTGAATACATGCAGGAGAGGCTGAAAATTCTCAAGCCCATCTTCTCTACACAGGGAAATCTTCACCTATGAATCTCTGCCTGGCCTGGTACCCATTCGGGTTCTGGAACACACCCAATTTAGCCTAGGCTTTGGGGAATGAGAGACTTTGAATAGGTTTGCTTGAAATCCCAGGCCAACATAGTTCCAAGTCCAATGTTACACTATGCCCAGTAACCACCAGATGTCAGTAACTCCTCTGATTTCAACTCTCCAGCAATGGAGAAGGGAAACCCTCGGCATGGTAAGGCCCTCAGGGTCGTCAGCTGGCATCAGCTCTTTTTAAGTTCCAGGTGGGAATTTGGAAAGTTGATCACTCCTGGAAAACAGCATAACTGTCTCTGGAAGAGATGCACGCTGCTTTGGGGGTACCTTGGTTCCACTCTCCAGTTGAGAGTTCCATCCTGCCCTACATCCCTCCACCCAAACACAGACACCGTACATCAGAGAGCTTTGAGACATAAATTTTAGTTTGGGCTTGAAGAATCTGTTGAGCTGAGCAAAGTATAGTGTAGTGGGGACCTCAACATGCTGTAGGGGTAAGAGCACTGAATTTGGAGTCAGGAAACATGGGTTCAAATTCTGGTTCTAGGACTTCTTGTATGACCTTCAACATGTTGGGGCCCATGTTCCTTCATCTATAACCTCTATGATCCATATCAGCTCTTAATCCCCAAATGTCCCAGATGACAGATGTTTATCAGAATCTCCGATTTGGAAGGGACCTTGAGAGTCTGTATATGACAAGTGACCATCCACTGCTTTTACTCAAATACTTCTAGTGAGGGGGAGCACTCCATTTTCCAGGGCAGTCCATTCCATTTCGAAATAGCTCTAATTGTCAGGAAGTTTGTCCTTATCTCAAGCCTAAAGTTGCTTCTGTAAATTCTACCCATTACTTCAAGTTCAGCCCTCTGTGGAGAAAGGGAACAGGTCTAATTCCAGGGGACAGCTTTCCAAATATTTCAAGATGGTTGTTATGTGGTATGGTAGAAAGAACAATGGTGCTAGATTCAGAGGACCTGGGTTCAAATCCTATTTTGACGTTTCTGAACCTGTGAGACTTATATTGGGCAAATCACCTAATGTCTCTTTCTCCTCTTCCATTTCTTTATCTGTGAAAGGAGGGAGTTGGGATTTTAGAGGGTCTCCGAGGTCCTATACAGGCCTGGATCTATGATCCTTTGTTCCCTTAATTCTTTTCTTCTGTCTAAACACCCTCATTTTCTTCAACCCATCCTCATTTAACATGAATTAGAGATCCTTTTCTGTAAATTTCTCAGAGAATTAAAGAAACCTCTCTTAAATATAGGCTGCAGCAGGGCAAGGAAATGGATAGAATTACTTTCAAGTATTAAAGATGGATCCTGCCCAAAACTTTAAAGAGATTTATAGCCAGGAGACGAAAGAATAGTATGAGTATTTCAAAGAAGAGATATAGATTTGAAAAAATGATAATTCACATTTATATAACCCTCTATACTTTAAAAAAGAAAGTATGTGCAAATATCATTATCTACATTTTACAGATGAGAAAACAGACTCAGATTTTAGGCTTTGGGGCAGCTAGGTGGCGTCGTGGATAGAGTGCCAGGTCTGGAGTTAGGAGGACCTGAGTTCAAATCTGGCCTCAGACACCTACTAGCTGCATGACCCTGGACAAGTCACTTCACCTTGTTTGCCTCAGTTTCCTCATCTATAAAATGAGCTAGAAAAGGAAATGGCAAACCACTCCAGGATCTTTACCAGGAAAATCCCAAATGGGGTCATGAAGAGTTGCACATGACTGAAAAAAACTCTTTGCTTTGAAAGATCCCAGGCAGGAGTATGTCTAGAAAGGCTAGGCTGAGGGTTTTTTTGTTTTGTTTTTGCGGGGCAATGGGGGTTAAGTGACTTGCCAAAGGTCACACAGCTAGTAAGTGTCAAGTGTCTGAGAACGGATTTGAACTCAGGTACTCCTGAATCCAGGGCCGGTGCTTTATCCACTGCACCACCTAGCCGCCCCTAGGCTGAGGTTTAGTGTTAAAGGGTAAAGTTGAAGGATTGCTTGATGCTGGTACCTCTCCTCTGTTGATTATCCCATCTATATCTTATTTGTGCATAGTTGTTTTCAGACATTTCCTCCATTAGACTGTGAACTACTCCAGGGAAGGGACTGGCTTTTGTTTTTCTTTCTTTCTCCAGCACTTAGTATAGTGTCTGGCACATTTGTTGTTCAGTTGTGTTTGACTCTTTGTGACCCCATTTGGGGTTTATGTGGCAGAGATACTGCTGAAGTGGTTTGCCATGTCCTTCTCCAGTTCATTTTACAAATGAGGAAACTGAGGCAAACAGGGTTAAATGACTTACAGCTAGTAAGTCATAGTCTCCGTGACTATGCCCTTACCATATGCCAGACAGTGTGCTAAACTCTAGGAATACAAAAAAGGCAAACATGCTGTCCTTTCCTTCAAGAAGCTCACATTTTAATGGGGAACTCCCCATGGGGGAGACATCACAAGTAATAACGAGAGTGTTTCTTTAGCCTGGTAAATGTTTATTTAATCGAATTGAATAAGACACAGTCCTAGCCCTCAAGGAGTTGATAATGTCTTTAGGTAGCTAACGATAGCAGGAAGTATATTAGTCTCAAACGAACATTAGGCAGGAAGTGTTATAGGAGTTTATGTAGTGGAAAGCACCCAAAAAGGAGCTGGGTGACCTGGCTTTTGGCTCCACTCCCAGTGTCTAGCTGAAGATCTCCTCACCTCCCTGTTCCTTAATTTCCTTATCATTAAGTGGAAGCTTTAATGTTCTCTAATGTCCCTTCCAGTTCTAGAAATTCTATCCTAGCACACATAGCTATATGCAACTTTTTATTTTTGTGCATCCTAACTATTTCTGGGGTGTCAGTGTTTCATAAAATAACTTTGCCAAAGAATTGGATTCCATTTAGTCATATCTGACCTTTTTCGGTATGGGGTGTTGGAAAAAGCACTGGATTCAGAGTCAGATCAAGAAGGTGAGATAGGATTAAGTGGAATTCAATTCTTTGGCAATGATATGTGGGAAGAACAAGGCTCTATCCAGTACACCATATTGGAAAAGGGAAGATATGATGAAATGGAATCCAGTTCTCTAGCAGAGTTATTTTACTGGGTAAAAAAAAATAAAAAAACAATACTAACCCCACCCCCCAAAACCCTAACCCCCAAACAAAAACACTACTAAAAGGAATTGGGGGCTGAAAAAGGGAAAAATAGGTATGGAATATTAGAGATCTTTTACAGTTTTACTTCTCCCTGTTAAGGGACAGGGAGGTGAGATGTTCCTCAGCAAGCTGGTAGAACAGGGGTCAGAACCCAGCTCCACCAGACTCATCCAACTCTCGCTTCAATGATCTTTTTTTTTTTTTTTTAAGTGAGGCAATTGGGGTTAAGTGACTTGCCCAGGGTCACACAGCTAGTTAAGTGTTAAGTGTCTGAGGCTGGATTTGAACTCAGGTACTCCCAACTCCAAGACCAGTGCTCTATCCACTACGCCACCTAGCTGCCCCTCAATGATCTTTTACCTGAACCAAGATCTCTCATTCATTCATGTCACTTTTCTCCCCTCTACCCAGTGAGTTCCCTATCACCTCTAGGATCAAATAGAAATTCTCTTGTTTGGCATTTAAAGTTCTTCATAACCCACTCCCTTCATACCTTTCTGGCCTGTTTATACTTTAGTCCTCTCCACACACCTTATGATCAACTATACTGTCCTACTTTCTCTTCCCCGATCAGAACACTCCATCAACAGGCCATCTTCCACTGCCATTTGTTTGCCCTGATGGTCCCCCATGCTTGGAATGCGCTGCCCTTCTCATCTCTACCTCTGAGATTCTCTGTCTTCCTTCAAGCTTATATTCCATCTTTTCCATCAAGCCTTTTTCAGGACCATCAATTGCTAGTGCCTTTCCCCTCTCAGATTACCTCGCATCAACTCCATTTATATCTTGAGTATTCCTAATTATTTACTGTTAGCACCATCACAGAGTTGTAAACTCCCTGAGGGGAGGGATTCTTCTCTTTGTAACCTCCAGCATTTAGCAAAAATGCCTGGCACGTAATTAGCACTTAATAAATGATTATTGATCACAACAAACAATAATTAAGCATATTTTTGCTATGCTCATTATTAGAGGCAGTGTAGTATAGTAGAACCAGCCAGGATGACCTGGGTTCACATCCTACTTTTGATTATATACACACTGTGAGACCCTTAGTAAAAGATTTCACCTCTCAGTGTTCTTAGACAACTCTTTAAGACTACAATGAAGAGAATTTCTTTACCTGCATTGTTAGAGGGGATTTCCTTAGCTGGGCTTTCCCTCTCTCAGTGAAATCCCAGCTCCAGTCTCTGTCCCCTGTCTTTATGAACAACGTACTGTGCTTGGGCATGGAGGGGAGATACCACAATGAATAAGACAGGGCTTTGTTTATGCATACAGAAAGAGTTTATGGTCTTGTCTTTAGTATCTAGTCCAAACTCTTTGGACCCACTTCTCTGGTCTTATCTCCCATTCTTTCCTAACCCACTTAGATAGCTCCTGATCTGCTTGTGCGCTTGTACTTTCCTGTTTTCCCACTTCTGCTCATGCTAATGTTATTCTTCCCCCTTTGGATGCTTCCTGTTCCCTTTCCCAAACCAAATGCTCCTGCTGTTTCGAAACCCCTTCAAGATCCCACCTCCCCAGTGAAGCCTTCCTGGACTAAAATGAGCCAAGCTGCTCTAACCTAGATAATCCTTTGTATCCGCATATTCACTCAGCACCTACCACATATTCTTTTGTATTGGTGGTTACCCAAATAGAATGTAAACATCTTGGGGGCCTTCTCTCTTCTCAATTCAATTTATTAAAGGAGACAGCTGATAGAGAGAGTACTGGTTCTGGAGTTAGAGTACTTGGGCTGAAATCCAACTTCTGCCATTAATTACCTGTGTGACTTTGGGCAAATCACTTAACTTCTCTTGGCCTCAGTTTCCTCGTGTGTAAAACAAAGGGGTTGGCTATAGATGGGGATGCAGGGATATGCTGGTAAACTTTTAATAACAAAATCTACAGAAGAACAAATTTATGCAGAATACACTTAGAAGTCTAAGCTGCACTAGTAACATTTTCCCCAATGGTTTCTTAAATCTAAACAATCAATAAACAATAAATCAAGCCCTGATTTGCAGTTTTTGCCAAATCCCCAGAAGTAAACGTTCACACTGAAAATTTAACAGTTGGCTCTTTTGAGCTCACTCTAGAACTCCCCCCTACCCCCTGCATATAGGGCCTCTATATAGGCTCTACACTTTTAGGTCTTTGATTCTTCAACCACCTATTATGTGTCAGGCACTGAAGTCAAAACTAGGGCTACAGAGACAAAATTAAAACAATTCTTGTTCTTAAGGAGCTTATCTGAGGGATGGAACATGAACACAGTTAAATAATTAAAGGTACTTACAAAGTAATCCGGGGAGGAGAGATCAAGAACAATTGAGGCAATTAGGAAAGGTCTCCTGTAGCTGGCAGCACCTGAACAGAACCTTGAAGGCGGTCGGGGATACCAAGGGGTAGAGGCAGAGGAGAATATTTTAGGTACAGGGGATACACTTCTTTGCATTCTTTTTACCCCCAGAACAGTGTCTTACATAGCACAGTTGTTCAATAATTACTTGATTAAAGGCAGAAATGTACAACATATGAGTCAATTCCAGGCCCTGCTGGAGTTCTGACCACACTTTCTTAAAGGTTAATTCAGGGGCAGCTAGGTGGCACAGTGGATAAAGCACCGGCACTGGATTCGGGAGTACTTGAGTTCAAATCCAACCTTAGACACTTACTTGCCACTTACTAGCTGTGTGACCCTGGGCAAGTCACTTAACCCTCATTGTCCAACAAAAAACAAAAAGTTAATTCAGAAGATGGATTCAGAAATGGAGCCTTGAATTCTCTTCAATATTTACCCTAACTCTTCGTTCTCTCTTAATTTTTTTTTTAATAGATTTTTGGAGACAGTCAAGGTGAAGCCACTTGCCCAGCATCACACAGTTACAGTAGTAAGCATCTCCGCCCACATTTGAACTCAGGTCCTCCTGACTCCAGGGCCGGTGCTCTATCCATACCCCTAACTCTTAAAAGTTCCTTCTTAGAGGGACTCCCAACAGGGATCTTCCCCAACAAGAGAAAGGAGGAAGTGAAAACCAGCCCTCCCTTCCTCCACCAGAAGATCCCTTTGATAAAGACTTGCAGTCTGCCTGCCTGGCTTCAATTCCCCAAGGGTAACTTGACCTGCTAATTATATGCGAAGACTTAGATCCCTAAAATATGGCTAAACTTTGTTGTCACCTGGGAAATGTCAACACAAGGCTCTATTTCCCTTTGAGCTAGCACAATGACTTATAGATGGGAAAGGTGGGTCAATGGGGAAGCCTGGTGAGTCAAAGTCTTTTCAGTCACCTGGGGTTAAGATGGGTGGGGATTTTGAAGACTCAAGATAATTCATTTTTGTTTTTAACTTTATGATATAGTTCCTTTATGAGGCAAGCCCTGGAAGAAAAACTATTTTCCAGTATGTTTTCCCCCCTCAGGGCGTGCAGCAACAAAGTATTGATGCACCATTGGGCAAAATTTAAATCAATGGACTCCCTTTGCCTGACTTGCTAAGAACAGCTCCTCTGTCATAGAGGGGCATTTGAACCCAGGACTTCTCACTCCAGAGTCAATGATTATTCTTCAATTTCTGCCTTTAAAAATGAGTAGAAGATTTCTTTTGTTTTTGGTGTTGTTGTTTTTCTTTTTTGAGGTTTTTCCTTTTTGCTCTGATTCTTCTCTTATGACATGACTAATGCAGAAATATGTTTAATATATAACCTATATCAGATTACCGGCTATCTAGGGGAGAGGGGGAGGGAGGGGAGGGAGGGAGAAAAATTTGAAATTGGAAATCTCATAAAAACAAATGTTGACAACTATCTCTACATGTAATTGGAAAATAATAAAATACTTTTATTAAAAAAAATGAGTAGAGGAAAATGTAACTGATTGGTGGGGCTGCCCTCTGGGTAACACTGCCTGTGATGTCATGGAAACCAAACTACCCAGTCAAGTCAATTAAACTACTTATAGAGGGACTGTATTTTTTCCCCCTTCACTTTCTTTTTTAAAAAGATTTTTATTTTTTAATTTTTATTTTTTTGCGGGGCAATGGGAGTTAAGTGACTTGCCCAGGGTCACACAGCTAGTAAGTGTCAAGTGTCTGAGGCCGGATTTGAACTCAGGTACTCCTGAATCCATGGCTGGTGCTTTATCCACTGTGCCACCTAGCCACCCCCATCCCCTTCACTTTCAACCATAGCTCTGTAGTCATGTGGACACAGGCCCCACCTAGAAGAGGGAAAACTCATTACTAGCTATCATAAACTCTGTCTGATTTGGTATATCTCCTTGAACCACACAGGTATTCCTTCTGGTCTCAGTTTCTCTCTCAGGGCAATATGAAGAATACAATAAAACCTAATGGAGGAGGCATAGTGATGTACAATGAGTAAATGTTTCATTTGCAGATGACTTTAAATGGCTTTGAAGACTCCACTTAGACAAATGATAATACCTCACATTAAAAGAAAAAAAAAAGATTTTTATGGATTCTTTTGCTTGGTTTTATATCACCTAGATTTGCCCCTGTATTCCTTCCCTTTCCCCCTCCCAGAAAGCCATCTCTTATAACAGGGGTTCTTAACCACTTTTGTGCCATGGACCCCTTTGACAGTCTGGTGAAACCTATGGACCTTTCTCAGAATAATATTTTTAAGTATATAAGATAAGATATATAGGATTGTGAAGTGAACAATTATATTGAAATGTACTTATGCCAAAAATTGTTTTCAAAGTTTGTGGAACCCAGGTTAAGGATCTATGTTTTATAATGCAATTTTTTTTGTAGGGCAATGACTTATAGGGTTAAGTGACTTGGCCAGGGTCATACAGCTAGTAAGTGTCAAGTATCTGAAGCTAGATTTGAACTCAGATCCTCCTGCATCCAGGGCCAGTACTTTATTCATTGTGCCACCTAGCTGCCCCAATAAATGTTATTTCAAGAAGAAGGGAAAAAATAAATTTCAGAAAAATTGATCTATACATTAAAAAAACCCTGACGTTATATGCAATCTTCACACTCATGTTCTTAATCCCTTACATAGAATTTGTTACATATAAATACACCTCACAACAACTCTATGAAGGATTCCATTAATTCTAGAACTTCTTGGTTTGTCCTTCATAATCTGTTTTAACTACACTTAGTCTATACATTAACTAGTATATCCCCATCTCACAGATGAGGAAATAGAGGCCCAGGGAGGTTAAAAAAGAAGTGGATAGAAGTGGAGTAAGTGAAATTGGGTTTGACGCCTGACTCTGATACTACCTGTGAGATTACAAGCAAGTCAGTCCACCTCTATGGGGCTCAGTTTCTTTATCTGTAAAATGAAAGAGTTGGATCAAATAGTGTCTGAGTTCCCTTCCAGATGAAGATCTATAATCCCATTTCAGGGTCAGGGTTCAAATTCATATCTTCTAAAGTAAAATTCAGTATCTATTGTCCTAAACTGAGCTGCCTCTAAATGGATATTTTTAACAGCTCTGAGATTTATTTGTCATGTCTTGGAGGCCATTCCCACCATCAATATCCAAAATATTATGATAAGCAGTGTGTGTAACAGTTATAGATAGACTCAATCCCCACCCCCCAGGGTCTTATAGTTAAAGGCACTCATATCAGTGCAGAAAGGGGCATTTTAGGGCATGACATTATGCCAAGAAATTGGAGAAATACCACAAAGTTCCAGTTATATAAATATGGTTGTGGAAGGACAACTGAAGCCAGAAGATCGAGATTCTTGTCCTGGCGTTGCCACTTACTGAATGACCCTGAACTCTTCTCTGAGCTTCAGTTAACTTATCTGTAAAATGTGGAGACTGGACTAATTGATCTCTCAGTTCCTTTCCGTCTTTAGTTTTCTATGACTCTATTTCCAAATATCTGGGAGTCATATCAACAAACTATCCAGATGGCAGATTTCAGCTTTTGTCTGGATGAATGAAACACTATGTACCAAGCACTGGGCTAGGGGCTGGGGGTTCAAATACCAGGGCAAATCCTGCCCTTTGGATCTTGCAAACTAATAGGAGAGACAACACATATATGGCCAGGAAAGGCTGTTTAGGTCTGTGAAGTTGAAGGTTTGATGAAGGGAAGCATAGATTAAGAATGGTGGGACAGTTGAGCAGACAGAATTAATTCCTTATACTAGGTACCCAACATTCCTCAGACAAGTCAAAAAGCTATCCAAAGTTTCTCCCCTTCCCTTTAGAGGGAACACAAACCATTTAGAGATAGCTGCCTATATATAGCAGCATGGCTTGATGGTATATTATTAGATTTAAAGAAGGATCCTAAGTACACAGGAAAGAGTGAAAAAAATGCATAACTAATAGACAACACAGGGGAAGTTTTAGTCTGTCATTTATTTAACCAATATGTAGAATTAAAAGAAGTTTTATTGATGTCTTTTGTTTTTATACCATAGTTATTTTCTGATCTGTAACTTCCCAATCCTGCTCCACTGACCCTCTCTTATAAAAAAAATGATAAATAAAAACTAACTGAATAATCAAATAAAAAAAATAAACATTCATTAAACACCTCACCTACTAGTTGCCAGGCAGTATGCTAAGTGCTGAGGATACAAAAAGAGATGGACTCCCTACCACCACCACCACAAAAATATTACCTGCCCTCAAGGAGTTTACAATTTAATGGAGGAGATGTTGTGCAAACAAACATATACAGAGCAAGCTACAAAACAGAATAGGAGATAATTAACAGAGGGAAGACAGTAGAATTAAGAGGGATTAGGGAAGGCATCCTGTTGAAGGTGGGATTTTAGTTGGGACTTGAAGGAAGTCAGAGAAATCAGTAGTCTGGCTCAAGAGGGAGAGTGTTCCAGGTGTTGGGGGACAGCCAGAGAAAATGCTTGAAGTGAAGAGTTGGAGACTCTTGTTCATAGAACAGTCAGGAAGCTAGTGTCACTGGATCCAAGAATCTGTGTAGGGGAGTAAGGTGTAAGAAAACCAGGGAGCTATATTAGAGGGAGCTAGGTAGCATAGTGGGTAGATGACTTCACTTGGAATCAGGATAGACCTGAGTTCAAATGTAGCCCCAGATATTTATTGGCTATGTGACCATGAGCAAATCTCTTAACAACTGTCATCTTCAGTTTTGTCATTTGTAAAATAGGGATAATAGTAACACCCGCTTCCCATAGTTGTTGTAAGAAAAAAATGAAAATACTTGTAAAAATTTTTTAAATTAAAAAAAATTGTAAATACACTTTAAAGTGCAATATGCATCAAGCACTATACTAAGTGCTGAAGATATATTACAAAAAAGCAAGACCATCTCTGCCCTTATCAAACTTCCATTCTAAAGGGGAGACTATGTCTGAGCGTATAGTCAACATTCTGCTTCAGTGGCCTTTCTACTTAAGAAGGCATTTTTTTTCATCTATTCAATGGGACTGACATTAGTTATTACAATTAATCAGATTTTCTTTGAGCTTCATGTTTATTTATATTATCATAGTTCTTGTATATATTCTTTTTTTGGGGAGGTGGGGCAATTGGGGTAAAGTGACTTGCCCAGGGTCACACAGCTAGTAAGTGTTGTGTCTGAGGTCAGATTTGAACTCAGATCCTCCTGAATCCAGGGCCAGTGCTCTATCCACTGTGCCACCTGTCCCTTTCTTGTATATATTCTTTTCCTGGTTCTCATTTCACTATATCAGTTACAGAAGTCTTCCCATGTTTCTTGGAATTTTTTCTATTTGTCATTTTTATGGCACAATAGTATTACATTGTGCTTACATAACATAATTTTTTCAGCCAGTCCTCAATTGATAGGTACTTTGATTACAGCTTGTTCTAGTATAACAGTGCTGTTATGAACATTTTGCTAAATATGGAGCCTTTTAAATCTGTCTTTGAACCCCTTAGAATATGTCTTGTGATGGGTTTTGCCAGCCAAGGGTTATGAAAAATTTTGTGATTTTTCTCACCAAATTCCAAATTGTTTTCTTGAATGATTGGACCAACTGTCATCTTGATCAATAGTGTCTTGGTATGCCTGTCCATCCATATATCCTTCAACATTTACCATTTCTGCCTTTTATTATCTTTGCTGTTTTAACTGTTCTGGTCTCAAAAGAAATCTTGATCTGCTGGGATTACTAATAGCATCTTAAGTACCATGTACAAAAGGAGTGATAACAGTGGACCTGTCATGTTTATTTGGAGTGCGCTTTTTTTCTCTCTCACTCTTTTTTTTCCCCTCTCTGTCTCTCATATACACACATTCTCTATTGCTTTCTCTCTCTCAGTCTCTCTCTCTGTCTCTGTCTCTCCCTCCCTCTTTGCTTTCTTGTACACCCTGGTATGGTCCTTAGAGATAGGCAAGTCCTAGCTTATCTCTAGTCATCAGAGGCACTTAGGTGGCTCAGTGAATAGAAGACTGGGCATGGAGTCAGGAAGATCCGAGTTCAAATCCAGCCTCAGACATTCACTAGCTGTGTGACCCTGGGCAAGTCACTTAACCTCTGTTTGCCCTAATCCACTAAAGAAGGAAATGGCCAGTTACTCCAATATCTTTGTCAAGAAAACCTCATACAGAGTTACAAAGGGTCAAACACTACTAAACAACAAGTCCACTCTTCCTAGCAGTAAAGGGAAAGAAAAAGAATCTAGTTTCAGCTGTAGCAAAGGGTGATTCTTACATTAGTACTTCAAAGGATTCATTATCTCATTGGTAAAAAGAAGTACAACTTCTTATCTACCTATCTATTTTTCAATGTATCTATTTAAAGTTTTCAGTTCCAAATTCTATCCCTCCCTCATTCCTTCCCTCCCTCCCCCCTCCCTGAGGTGGTAAGCAATCAGATATAGGTTATCCGTGTGCAATCACTTATTTATTTATTTATTCATTCATTCATTCATTTATTTATTTATCTATTTATTTATTTATTTATCCATTCATTCATTCATCTATCTAGCTATCATTTATTTATTTATTCATTTATAATTCTTTCTATCTATCCATCCATTCATTTGTTCACTTATCTATTCATTAATTCATTTATTTATTTAAAGTTTCAAAGAAGTACAACTTCTTTGTGCTTCACCCTCTACAATTCTTGTCTTTGTCTTCCTGCGAAATCTTCTAGTTGCCCTGGAAGTTTTTCTCTGGCTCTTTTTTTTTTTTTTTTTGTGGAGCAATGGGGGTTAAGTGACTTGCCCAGGGTCACACAGCTAGTAAGTGTCAAGTGTCTGAGGCCAGATTTGAACTCAGGTACTCCTGAATCCAGGGCCGACGCTTTATCCACTGTGCCACCTAGCTGCCCCCTCTAGCTCTTTTAAGATTTCTTGTATACCGGTGAACGTGAAGCTCTCAGCCTAGCTATCTCTTGTCCCTTTCTATTACAGCTTGAAGGATCCAACTCTTTCTCCCCTGTTTTAACTTTTCCAGGGACAAGTTTCTGAAGGACATGATAGTCTTTCTTCCCCCAGAAACATTTGATGCTAAGCTGGAGGCAGCCATTTGGTTAGATTGAGTCAAGGAGTCTTCAAAGCTTCCTGCCCAGAGGGAGAAGCTATTCTACTCATACCCTTTGAACAAGGAGAAGTTTCTCATATGCTAGGACTTGGAAGTTTGGAATTCTGTGATCTTCCCTTTCAACTAATAGCTAATATTTACATAGCTCTCTAAGACTGCAAAGTGCTTTACATGTATTGTCCCATTTTACCCTTATAACATAGGTGCATGTTGTTGTTGTTGTTGAGTTGTTAAGTTGTGTCTGACTCTTTGTGACCTCATAGACTATAACATGCCTGGCTCTTCTATCCTCCCTTCTCTCTTGAAGTCCATACATGTTCAGGTTCATGTTCATTGTTTCCATGACACTATTAATCCATCTCATCCTATGCCTTCTACCTTTCCATTTGCCTTTAATCTTTCCAACATCACAGTTTTTTCCCAATGAGATCCATTATGTGGCCAAAGTATTTAAGCTTCAGCTTCAGTATTTGACCTTCCAGTGGATGGCCTGAATTAATTTCTTTAAGTATTGACTGATTTGATTTCCTTGATGTCTAAGCGACTCTCAAAAGTTTTCTCTAATACCGCAATTCAAAAGCATCAATTCTGTGGCACTCAACTTTCCTTATCCTCCAATTCTCACAGCCATATTGCTACTGGAAAAACCAAAGCTTTGACTCTAGAGACCTTTGTCAGGAAGGTGATGTCTCTGCTTTTTAGTATGCTGTCCAGAGTTGTAATAGCTTTCCTTCCAAGGAGTAAATGTCTGAATTTCTTGGCTGCACATGCCATCTGCAGTGGTCTTTGAGCCGAAGAATATAAATTCTGTCATTGCTTCTATTTCTTTCCCCTCGATTTGCCAGGAAGTGATGGGACCAGTTGCCAAGATTTTAGATTTTTTTTCCTCTTAAGCTTCAAGTCAGTTTTTACATTCTCCCTTTTCACCTTCATCAAGAGGCTTTTTAATTCATTTTCACGTCGTACCAATAGAGTGGTATCATCTACATATCTGAGATGGTTGGTATTTCTCCCTGCAACCTTAATACCACCTTTTGAATTTGTCTACCCTGGCATTTTACATGATGTACTTTTAAATAAATTAAAGTGACAATATTCAGCATTTTTTTTACTCCTTTTCCAATCTTAAACCCATTTTACTGTGTTATTTGTCCTTTATCCTCAGAAGAGGATCATGACATTGGGAGGTAGTGTCATGACTTGCACTGAATTGGATATAAGTGAAGGAGGGCTAGGTAAGGTCACCAACCTCACTCTCTTCTCCAGGGCCATCTGGGTCTAGTGGTAAGATAGACATCAGGACAACTGGAGATGGTCCCAGATGTTTAAGGCAATTGGGAGTTAAGTGACTTGTCCAGGGTCACAGAGCTAGTAAGTGTCTGAGGTGAGATTTGAACTCAGATCCTCCCAACTTTAAGGCCAGTGCTCTTTCTGTTGCTTCTGAGTCTGCATGTAGGTTCCTCAGGAGACATGTTAGATGATCTGATACTCCCATTTCCTTGATGACTTGACATATTTTGTTGTGATCCACATAGTCAAAGGCTTTAGTATAGTCAATGAAGCAGAAGTAGATGTTTTTCTGGAACTCCCTTACTTTCTCCTTAATCCAGCAAATGTTGGCAACTTGGTCTCTAGTTCTTCTGCCTCTTAGAGAATGAACCTGCTCTTCTTTACATATTGCTGGTACCTAACTTGCAGAATCTTAAGCATAAGCTGGCTGGCATGTGAAATGAGTGCATTTCTTCAGCAATTTGAACATTCCTTGGTATTGCCCTTCTTTAGGATTGGGATGTAAACTGATCTTTTTCCCCAGTATCATCTACATTTTATATATGAGTAGACAGCAGCTGACAGAGATTGTGACTTACCCAGAGTCATGTAACTATGAGTATCTGAGGTAGCATTTGAATTCAGAGCCTAATGACTCCAGGTGGAGTGTATTAATCCACTGAATTACCTATCTGCCTCCTAGGGTTAGTGCCCTTTTCTTTCTGCTTTAATATTGAGGTACTGGAGGTAGCAATAATAACAGACATTTACCTTTTTTTTAATGTAAATTTACATTTACATCAAGGTTTGCAAGGAGCTGTACATACATTATCTCATTTGATTGTTACCACAACCATGGGAAGTAGGTGATACAGGTATTATTATCCTTTAAGGAAATTTGTGGGTGCACCTCCATAGGGAACTTTTACTTTTCTCAGCAATCCTTTTCATGTTTCTCACAGATCCACTGAAACCCAAGTACCTTAGATTTGGAGGCAGAGTTTCTGGGTTCACATCCCATCTCTTTTACTTACTACCTGTATGACCTTAGGTAATCACTTAATTTCTCTGAACTTCAGTTTCTCAACTGTAAAATTAAAGAGTTGGACTGGATTGTTCTCAAAGTCTTGCAGCTTTAAATCAGTCATCCCATGACAGATGAGGCAGTCGAGGGTGAGGGAAATCAAGTAACTTATCCAGACTCATATAGATAGTAAGTGTCTGAGGTGGGATTTGAATTGTCTAGATAGAGGCAACACCAGTAGGATCTACAGTTTGAAAAAGAAGAAATGAGTTCTGAAGTCTCTTGATTTTATAGGTTTGGTTTTTGGTGTAGGGAATAAAGAGCTTGTGGCTTAAGGGATGATGAACTGGTTAGGTGAATCATGAGACCAGTATTCCAGTTCTCTACTAATCACCTGGGTGACATGGGGCCAGTTCCTTAGCCTTTCTAGGTTTTAGTTCCCTCATCTTGTTAAATTTGGGCATTGGAATACATGTTCTTTGATAATCTTTGATCCCTTAGTATTGAGAGGAAATTGTTCTACTTGGCCCCTTTAGGTCTCTAATAGCCCTTAGACTTTCTGGTTTGTAACCAAGTGTCCTGCTTAGAATGGATATAATATTGGAGCTGAGAAAATTGGAAGCATGAAGCAAGAGAGGAGAGCAACTTCGGTTAAGGAAATTGCACTTAATCAAATTTAAGAAAACAAGATGATGGCAAATTCAAACTTCTGAGTATTTATTGAGGTTCCCTTTTTATAATCTGAGAAGCCCTTTATAATCTTACCCTCCCTTACTTTTCTAGTCTTCTTACACCTTGCTCTCCTCCAATCTAGACTCCAATGACTGGTTTCCTTGCTATTCCTCAAACAAGATACTCCATTTCCCAACTCTGTCCATTTTCACTGGCTTTCTTTCATGCCTGAAATTATTGCCTTCCTCATATTCACCTGCTGACTTCCCTGACTTCATTCAGGTCCTGGCTAAAATCTGACTTTCTGTAAGAAGCTTTTCCTAGTCCCTCTTAATGCTAATTCCTCTCCTATGAAGTTTTCCCTAATTTACCTTGTGTCTTGTTTGTATATAATTGGTTTTTGTCTCCTCCATTAAAATATGAGTAACTTGAGAGCAGGATTTTTTTTCCATCTCTCTTCGTACTCCCAATACTTAGCACAGTGCCTAACACTTTAAAAATGTTTGACTTGATCTGAAATGAATTTGATTAAAGCATCCTTATGGTGGGAAAAAATGACCATTTTGGTAGGAAAGAGAGAATCCTATAATGGAAAACAGACTCTAGAACGAAGCCTAGGTCAAGTCTGTTCAGCTAAGGAAGTATAAGTTCAGGGGGATCCTATATGGTCATGCTTTTGCCTGTCTAGGAGAACAATTACCAAGGGCTAGTTGGAGACTTCTTTTCCTTCTTTTCTAACCCTCCAGCTGCCCCTTGCCAGAGGCCCTTGGACTTGGCTGGCCATCTCTTGTCAGGGTCACAGCCTTTCCGAGAAAGGGAGTAATTCCTGGAAAAGATAGAAGCCTGTTGAGAAACTCTGAGGGGGCAAATGGTGAGCTGTGTCGGGGGCGGCCCTTTGGTCACCCTATGTTATTTGAAATCCCTGAGGATATCAGCATACAGGTAGCTGTGAGCTGGCAGGCAGCACCGTCCTGAGCACAGCCCTCATCTGGGTGGAGAAACAATAAGTTAGCCCAGGGGCTTGAGCAGGACTCAGCTGTGTGGGGATAGGTGGCATGCTTTCTGCCACCAGGTTGAGATAAACCTTACATTGAACTGAGAGGTGTTTTTTCCCCAGCACACACATTTGCCAGGCTTCTACCTCCCTCCCACCTCTCTCTCTCTCAACCTCTGTCCTCATCCCTAGCCTGGAGTGTCCCTGTTTTCCCTTGTTTTCTTTTCTCTTAACCAAGGGGAACTCAAGATAAAGACATGTGTTTACCTGGCCCGGAGGGCTGGGCTAGGTGCATTTGTCAGAACTGGAGATGAAGTTCAAACAGGACCCTGTCACAATGGTTTGTTTATCTCTCTTTGGAAGATTTCTTTCTTTTCTTTTTTTTTTCCCAGTGAAGAACTATATAAATAGATCTAATGAACCTTGAGGCAGTTGTTTGCTTTCAGAGTTTAAAACAATCTGGGGAATCTCTAAGAACATTTGTCTTTAGGTATATTGTATATCTCACCTAAAGTGGGAGTTGGAAAAGGCAAAGAGAAAGAGATCTCTTTTTTGGGGAAGGTCCTTTAGGCATAAGAACACTTTTGTTCTTCCAGTCCGGAGGCCTGTAGTTTTGAATGTTTAGTGAAAATCACTTTAAATACCCCACCTTCTACAATAATCTGAATAATCTTTCATTTGTGTAGCTGGTGGAAAAAAGGAAGGGCTGTTTTAATATGTACAAATAGAAGGGAAACAGAGTTACTTGGTCTGAAAGAGCTATCTTCTCTGAACAAACTCCCATTTCATGTTCTTTTATCATGGCTCCTTTGGGAGAGTGGCAATTCACTTCTTCCACTAAAGGTCATCGATCAATCTACAAACATCTATCAGTTATTCAATCAATCAACAAACGTGAATTAAGGGCACTGTACTGAATGCTATCAATAGAAAATAAGGCAAAACCAAGTTGAGTTTATCTTCCATCTATCTATCTATCTATCTATCTATCTATCTATCTATCTATCTATCTATCTATCTATCTATCTATCTATCAATCAATCTATCTATCTATCTATCTATCTATCTATCTATCATCTATCTCTCTCTATCTCTATCTATCTATCTATCTATCTATCTATCTATCTATCTATCTATCATCTGTTACTCTGTGGGCTAGGCACTGTGCTAAGTGTTAGGGATACAAAGAAAGGCAAAAAACAATTCAAGTCAACCAGTGTGTGTGTGTGTGTGTGTGTGTGTGTGTATGAAATGCTCTATTCTAATATATATATATAAAATGCTAGTAACTGTCCTAAGTGCTGGTGATATGAAAAGAAGGAAAGAAAAAAAAGAAGGGAAGGAAGGGAGGAAGGAAGAAGGAAAAAAAGAAAGAAGAAAGGAAGGAAGGAAGGAAGAATAGTTCCTATCTCTCATGAAGCTTGGATTCTAACGGGAAATGACAGTTAAAGTACTACATATATAAAAGATACAGACCATGTAAATGCAAGGTAATCTCAGAGAGAAGGCTGGACTCTGAAAGGTATCTTGTAGAAAGTGATATTTGATCTGAGATTTGAAGGAAGGCAGAGAATCTAAGATCTGGAAGTGAGAAGGGAGAGCATTCAAGGCATGGAGCACATCAACTAGAGGCCTGGGAGTCAGGGGATGGATCATCATGGTCATGGAACAGCAAGGAAGTCAGTGTTACTGGATTGTAGAGTACATGGAGAGAAGTAAAAACGTCTTTTGAGAGAAGTAAATTATAAGGAGAAAGGGGGCAGGTTTATGAAGAGCTTTATGTTTCACAGGGCGTGACGTTTATTTCTGGAGATAATTTGGAGCCACTGGAATTTATTTAGTAAGGGGTGACATGATCATACCTTTCTTTAAGGCAAATCACATTGTCCAATGAGAAAGATATGGGGAGAGGTAAGAAGAGAAAGAAAATCGATGATTGGAGAATGAAAGAAAGGGAGTTTGGGGAAGCGGGGGTGGGGGGGGGGAGAGAAGAAGCAAGGAAAGAAAAGAAAAACAGCAGAGACAAGAACAGAACCCAGATGTTGTAACTCCAATTTCAATACTCTTTCCACTATAACAAGAAGCTAGTGAGCCATAATGAACCTTGGCTGAAGGAGCTAGACGTGTTAAGCCTAGAGAAGGGAAGAGTGGGAGATACAGTTGCTGTTTTCAAGTATCTGAGCAGCTAAAAATGGATGAGAGATGAGACTTGGGCTATTTGGCTTTCAATGGCAGAATTAGAATCAACAGGAGGAAATTTCCAAAAAATTAGTTTTAAGTCAATGTAAATCAAAATTCCCTACCGTTAGAGCTGTCCAAGAGTACAACATGCTCTCTTGGGAGGTAGTGAGTTACCCCTCCTGGAGTCTTCAAGGAAACAGAGCACGACTATTTGTTATGAATATTGTAGAGGGAATTGGTTTTTAGGAGCAGGTTGGCATAGATGGTCTGGGCGGTCCGTTCCAGTTCTGAAATTCTTTGATTTCCTGCTTCTGAGAGAAGGCAAGAGACAAAGAAGAGAGAGAAAGAGAAGGATGGGGGGTGGGGGGGGAAGCATTAAATTTTGGCAGGAGGAGCGAGTGTGGAGAAGAGTCTAGGGTTTCCTGCAACAAGGAAGGAGCAAACTGTCCCCTTCCCTAACACTTCTCACACTTGTTTTATAGTTAGTGTTTCTTGTTCTTATTTCGAACCTTCATTTGAAATCTTCTGACTGGGCATCAAGGAAAGAGAAACCTTCTTTCAGTCTTGCACAGTACTTCCTGGAAATCATTTGCCTGTCAAACTTGGCACCGTCTCTAGCTCCATGTCCCAGGATTCTTTTGGCTTCTTGTCACCCCACTGTCTCCCTCACCTCTCTGTATCACAAGACTGAAGGAACACAAGCATCTGGTTGCAGCACCTGCTTTTAGAGTTCCCAAGTGAACAAAGTCCCCTGAAAAACAAATGAGAAAAAGCAGATACAGAGAAGTTGAAATTTCTTTTCTGCCCTATTACCAGTTTTCTTTGTATCATCCTGATTTTTCTTAGTTTGTGGGCCTATTTACTTATTCACTCTTTCATTTAACAAGTATTTATGTATTAAGAATTGATCTTGGTTGGGGGAGGGAGAAGTACAAAGATGTATAAAAGACAATCCCACCCCACAGATATACTGGAGCTAGTAGGTGAGAGCTGATTGTTAAATTTTCAGTGTGAACATTTACACCTCGGAAATCAGCAAACACTACAAATCAGGGTTCTTTTTAACATTTTGTTGATTATCTAGACTTAAAAAATATATAGAAAAAAACCATGGATAAAATGTTAATAATGCAATTTATACTTGAAAGTTTGTACATTTTTATAGTTGGAAATCTGGTGGTTAGATATTTACCAGCATACACCTATGCTACCCTCAAGAAACTTAGAATCTAGTAAAGCTTTGCTTTGTCTTAATCTGAAGTAGAGTGATTAACTGATAATATTTTTTTTTAACACCTAGAAGTTCCAGGAGGGATTGCGTTGACTCCCACCCTGGTGTCTGCCTATTGCCAATTATGGCCTGCATACATGACTCCTGGCAGACGATTCTCATTAGAATGAGGAAGGGGTAATCGAAATGACTGTAGCCCTTGTTAGAAAAAAAATGGTTTTCTGCACTTCTGGCCAGTGATATCTAGTAAAAGTGTGGCACCCACCATGGCTCTGCCTGGTTATGATTGCATTTTGTGAGTAGTGAGCTATCATATTGGGTTAACCACATTTCCCAGCTTCACACAAATCTCCTGGATTCATTCTCCTTATTCATTCAATTGGCTTCTCAGGAGCCTGAAATTCATATTGTATCATAGACTTTGCTGGAAGAGACCTTAGGGATCATTGAACCCAATCCCCTCATGGCCCAGATGAGAAAACTGAGGCCAGATAAGTTCAGTAACTTCTCCGAGGTCACACAGGTAGCATTTAGCAAAGTCAAAACTTGAACCCATGTCTTCTAGTTAAAAATCCAATATTTTTTCCACCTTACTATTCTGACATAAAATATTTATTTATAATAATAATGTTAGCTAGCATTTATGTGGTGCTTTAATGTTTGAAAAGCACTTTACAAATTTTATCTCATTTAATCCTCAAAAAAAAAAATCTCCCTCTATTATCATCTCCATTTTACAAATGAGGAAAATGAGGCCAGGAGGTAAAGTGACTTGTCCAGGGTCATACAACTAGTAAATGGAAGAGGCAGAATTTGAACTGAGCTCTTCCTGATTCCAAGTCTAGCACTCCATTCACTGTAGGCTAGCTAACTGCCTACTTGCAGTTTATATCTCCCCTCTCCAGCTCCTTGAGGCTAGGTAATGTGTCATTTTTTTTATCTCCCTAAGCCCAGGACAGTGTCAGATATTTTCTTTTTCTTCTTTTGTTCCAAACTCGTGATTTTATTGACATGTTCAGTACATCCATCCAATGAAATAGCTTAGCTAATGGTCTGTAATTTGTGGTCTTAGAATTGTCTAGGGCCTTGCACATTCTAGGTGATTAATAGCTATTTGTTGAATTGAACTGAACTTGCCGAGGGGTTTTTCCTTCCCTTTCTTCCTCCTCTCCCATCCCCAAACATACAGAAACAGTTCTAGCCTTTGGAGGACCTGTTTACATATTTTTCATTTACTTATCTCTGTACGTCCTACTACTTCTCCAATGGAATATAAGCTTCTGGACTGTCTCTTCCTTTTTTTTTTTTTTTGTACTGGTATTCTCAGTGCCTAGCATAGTGCCTGGCACATAGTAGGTGTTTGATAAATGCTTGTTGACTGTTATATGAACTTAACTCTGCAGGCTGTAGTGTCTATCAGCGAATGAACCTTCCTGCACAATTCAGGAGGATGCCATCTTCCTCTCTATTGTTGTGCCTGCTGAGTGTTCTTCAGTCCAGGAAGCATCTTGGATTGGATGGTACAGCATTTCTCTCCATTAGACAGCAGGGCTGGCTGTAACCCTGAGGTCTGACAAATGCTGACCTTGCACCTAAAAAGAATACAGTGTTTTCAAACACAGCTTCCTATTCCTGCCAGATAAACCACCACATTCACAATGTGTCTAGGTTGTAAAATGTTGGCTGGGATTTCAGGCTTCTTTTCTTTCTTTCTTTCTTTCTTTCTTTCTTTCTTTCTTTCTTTCTTTCTTTCTTTCTTTCTTTCTTTCTCTCTCTCTCTCTCTCTCTCTCTCTCTCTCTCTCTCTCTCTCTCTCTCTCTCTCTCTCTCTCTCTCTCTGTCTCTCTGTCTTTCTCTTGCAGCAAACTTTTTGTCAACAGATTGGCATTTTCCTCCCCATTGAGGAGAGCTCGGCTTCCCTTTCAGCGCTGGGCAAAATCCCCTAGACACTCCGTCCGAGACACACACGCAGATTTCAGGCTCAGTATTACAGTGTTGATAACATTGTTATTATTAGATGTGGCCCCTGGAAGCAGGGAGTTCATTCCACAACAACAGCCCTTCTTGGTGCAGGGAGAGAATAGTTCCGTGTTATCTCTGTGGTGTTCCCAGATACATTACTTACCAGAGTCCTGTGTGCTATCAGACAGGCCAATGGAGGCCTGCCTGCTCAGACTTTCTCAAATGGCTTCCTTTCAAGACAACAGGTCCCACTGAAAGATAGCTCCTGAAGCGTAGGGCACAGATGCTAGTTCTCCCTTACGCTGAAACAGTGGAGCCCATAGCAACCGAGCTGAGCCCCTGTCCTCTCCTCTCCTCTCCTCTCCCCATCTTATGAAATGTGGAAACGGAGGTCTCATGTAAAAAATGGATTTGGTGCCTTTCTCTCTCAGATTAACTTCCATTATTCTGTATATATGCTGTATGTGCTCAGTTATTTACATGTTATCTCCCTCATTAAAATGTAAGGTCCTTTGATGGAAAATGCTCTCCATATCCAGAAAAAAAAAACCCAAAAAACTGTGGAATATGGATGCAGACTGAACCATACTATTTCTTTTGGTTTTGGTGCTGTTTTTCTTTTTTGAGGTTTTTCCTTTTTGCTCTGATTCTTCTCTTATAACATGACAAATACAGAAATATATTTAATGTAATTGTACATATATAACCTATATCAGATTGCCTGCTGTCTTGGGGAGCAGGGGGGAGGTGGGGGGGGAGAAAAATTTGAAATTGGAAATCTTATGAAAACAAATGTTGAAAACTATCTCTAGGGGGCAGCTAGGTGGCACAGTGGATAAAGCACCGGCCCTGGATTCAGGAGTACCTGAATTCAAATCCAGCCTCAGACACTTGACACTTACTAGCTGTGTGATCCTGGGCAAGCCACTTAACCTCCATAGCCCCGCAAACCCCCCCCCCCAAAACCCCCGCTATCTCTACATGTAACTGGAAAATAATAAAATAGTTTTGTTTTAAAAAAAATGTAAGGTCCTTGAAGGCAAGGGCTATTTTTCTTTTTATCTTCATATATCTTTATATCTACTTTTATCTAGCGCACTGTCTGACACAATCATTATTCAGTCATCTCTTTGTGACCCTAATGGGGCTTTGGCAAAGGTACTGGAGTGGTTTGCATTTCCTTCTCCAGCTCATTTCACAGATGAGGAAACTGAGGCAAATAGGGTAAAATGACTCGCCCAGAGTCACACAGCTAGTAAGTGTCTGAGGCCAGATTTAAACCTAGGAAGATGAGTCTTCTTGACTTCCAGGCCCAGCCTAGTCTTCTTTTCACCTTGGTGCCACCTAACTGCCCATGCTGCCTCCTTAGTATAATGTAAAGAGTGTTGTCCTGGGACTCGGGAGACCAGGTTTTTAGTTCTGTGTGACTTTGGGCAAATCTTGTTACTTCTCTGCATCTCACTTTTCTGTTCTGCAAAATGAGGTTTGCTTAGATGATCTCTGAATTCTTTTTCAGCTCTAACATTTTATGTACACTTCCTCTCCAACTCAGTTGAAACAGCTGCTTACCCCAATAATTGACTGGTTAGTTTCTGCCTCTTGTTCATTGTCATTTCTTTTGCAGAGAATATTTTCCTCTATCCTCTGCAAAACTGTACATCCCTCCTCTCTTTAAACTGGGGAAGAAGCTAGGTGGCACAGTGGATAGAGTGCCAGGCCTGAAGTCAGGAAGACATTTCCCTGAGTTCAAATCTGACCTCAGACACTTACAAGCTGAGTGACCCTGGGCAAATCACTTAACCCTGTTTACCTCATTTTCCTCATTTGTCAAATGAGGTGGAGAAGGAAATAGCAAACTACTCCAGTGTCTTTGCCAAGAAAACTCCAAATACAATCACAAAGAATCAGACACAACTGAAACAACTCAACAACAACCTTTCTTTAAAACCAGACTGAAAAGTCACTCCTTGATTATTTTTCTCCCAGCTAGGTAGTATCCCTTTTACCCCTCCACATCTTCTCTAAGACTTATGCATGGTTTGCATCAACTTTTTTGTTTTCATGTGTGTTTGGAAAGTCTATGTACAGGAAAATTAAGTGTTCTTAAGTTTTTTGGTTCTTTTTTTTTTTTGGTCATAGATCATTGAGGTTGGAAAACACCTTAAGATTATCCTTCCCATTCTTGGATTTTACAGAGGAGAAAACTGAGACCAAACTAATTTGCCCCAGATCACACAGAGTTAGTGAAACAAGCATTACTACAGAGTAGAATTGTTGACTGAATCCACCAGAACACACTGTCTGTGCTGTAATTCTTTGAGGTTACTGGCACAGAATTTCACAGTGGGAAGGAACTGGAGCTTTATTCTGAACAGGAATCCTCTTTACAACACCCCTAAAAACTCATCATCCTGCCTCTTCTTGAAGGTTGCCAGTAATGAGAAAATCATTACCTACTAAGGCCTCTGAATTTCATTTTCCCTACTATGATTGTTAGCAACTCTTTCCTAATATCAAACTCATGTCTTTCTCTCTACTTCAACCCTCAGCTTCTACTTTTTCTCTCCAGGGCCAAGCATAACAAGTCCAAACCCTTTTCCACAGGACAGATGTTCAGGTATACAAAGACAACTATCCTATACCACTCCCACTCTGGCTCATTTCCCTGCCTCTAGCTTAAACAGCCCCTTTACTTCAGAGGATGCTCCTATGAGACAATCTCCCTCCTTTGGACACTGTCCAGTATATTAATGTCCTCCCTAAATAGTGGCACACCCAGAACTTCAGATAAGGTTTAACCAGGGCATGAGACAGTGGCACTGTCACCTCATCAACATGGATTCTGTTTTTAGTTAATACCCCCTCAGATCATGGTAGCTTACTTTGGCTTTCGAGTTTGCTGCAGCACACTGTTGATTCGTGCTGAAGGATCTTGCAGTCCATTTAAAAAACCCCAAACCAAACCAAAAAACAAAACAAACTAAAATGCCCTCTCAAATTAGTTAGACCTTTTTCACATGAATTATCTCCTCAAATAGCTCCTGTACAGTGAGGACGTCCCTGCTGTTTTCACCTCCTCATGGTGCCTGGTACCATGGCCTGCATGCAGTACATGCTCATTAGATGTGCCTGTAACTGACTGACTGACTGACTGACTTTTGGTTCCTAAAGAGTTAATCCTGTTAGCCTGGGGTTACATTTCAGCTGTTTTCCTCTGTGCTGGATTTAAACACAGTTAAAACCAAGTTAAGGGTAGTGCCGTACTGTGTGTCAGTATACCCACTGAGCCAAGGAGATCCATTTATTTTTAATTGAATTAAATTGCTCACAAAATGAAAGTAGCATACTTTCATTAATATTTAATTGCACACGATGTTAAACAATGATCACAAAGAAAACTTTACAGCTATCTTTTCGATCTCTGCTTTTTAAAAAAAAATTATTACTTGGCCAGACAGGATGCTCCTTATAGCTTTCATGTTTGGAATTGTATGGGCTGAGTTCTGATATGAGATACCATATAAGAACTGTTAGGATGGAGTTGAATGATGTGGCCTTGGTCATGAGCAGTGGGATCTATGTTCACTTGAGAGCCAGGGCATTCAAGAGTGGCATCTGAGTGGATGGCCAAGGGAGGGGGCAGAGTGGGTAAAAAGACAAGCAGTGAGCCAAAGATCAGAATCCTAGACACTCTGAGGTTATCTAATTTACCCTTCTGTGAACCTCTACCACCACACTCTTATCTTGAGGCAGGTTCACAGCTAAACCATTTAAGAAACACTATTGACTTTTTCTCAAGGGACTGGCCAAAGGGGCCAATATGTTTCTGTGTCTCCATACCACTGTTCAGAGGAGGGGGTTCTTAAGCTTTTTTTTTTAAATATCTTTGACACTTTGGACATTTGGATGAAGTCTAGGGATTGTTTTTAAATGAATAAAATAAAACCCATAGGATTACAAAGGTCACCAATTAAATTAAAATTCAGTTATAAAAATATTTTTAAAAAATCATAGAACCCTAGGAGAAATTCTTCATTATGGTAATTACTGTCATATCATCATCACCATCGCCTCATCATTTTTATTATTGTTATGAATAACTTTAAAAAAACTTTATTTAAGCAAAATCCTTAAAAAATGTTTCTCCCCATCACTGCCCTGTACCCAGTAGGGGATACACAGTGCTTGGGAACAGAGAGGAATAGGACTGCTCTGAAAGCATATGTGACCTGAATATAAAAGGCTATGCCATGTTTTAAAAAAAGTTGTATGAGAATGAAATCAGGTGCCTTTTGCAGCTAAGGCAAGGGGAAGAATTTTTAACCAAATGAGGGCTAGCGGACATCATATAGGGATAACTAGAGGGTCATCAAATTATAGATTTAGAAAATAAGGTTTTGAATATATAAAATCAAAACACAAAATCAATACAGAAGAGAAATGGTATAGTGGGAAAATATTAGCAAAAAATGTATTAGAACTAAGACCCTGATCTCCAAATTTTCCAAGGAATTGACATAAATACATAAAACCACTCCTTGATATATGTGGTCAGAAGATAAGAACAGTTTTTTTTCTTCTTGTGACCCACTATTTCCTTTATTTGTACTAAAAGGTAAACCATGATGCCTTGGGTGAGAAAGACTATGGTTTGGAGTTTCGACAAATCCTTCTGTCTTGAAGCATTTATTCTGAAGACTTGGGACTAGTAGCTTTTGTGCCAAGGACCTTAGCCCTGGTACCTTTGGGTCTTAGAGTCAGTGAGTCACAGCCTTGGAATTCCTGGCGGACTTGGTAACCTTGTGATTAGATTTAGTGATTTGAATGTTTGTAGGCATAGTCATTTGGGCTCGGTAGGTTTGGTAACTTCAGGTTCAATAGGCCTTGATTGTGGCAACCTTAGAATCAAGCTTAGTGCTGACTTTGGGGCCTGGATGCTTGGTGGCAGTCTTAAGGCTGGTGACTCTGGTTGTGGTCTTAGGGAATATATTCTTGGTGATCTTGGGCATGAGGAATTTTGACTTGGGAACGTTGGTGCTAAGGACCTTGGTGGTCTCTGCTCAGACACTGATATTTCAGGTATTGTTGCCCTGTATCTTTTGCAAACTATATTACAAAGTGGTAATCATCCAAGCAATGTGGCACTGGCTTAGAAATATGTTGGTGGATTAGTGGACTAGTTTAGGAACACAATACACAGTAGTAAATTGCCATAGTAATCTACTGTTTGATAAACCCAAAGACCAAAGTTGTTAATTGTTTCAACTAGGTTTTTAGTTGATTCTCTAGGGTTCTTTATTATCTGCAAAGAGTGATACTTTCGTTTCTTCACTATCCATTTTTATTCCTACAATTTCTTATTCTTGCCTTATTGTTATAGCCAGCATTTTTAGTATAATATTGAATAATAGCTTTCCCTTCCTTCACCCTTCCCCCCATCCCCTTCCCCTCCTCCTTCCCACAGGGCAAGATATATTACTATACCCACTTGAGTGTGTATGCATGTTATTCCCTCTTTGAGGCAATTCTGATGAAAGTAAGGCTCATTCATTTCCTCGCTCCTTCCCCATCTTCCCTTCTACTCCATAAGCTTTTTCTTGCTTCTTTTATGTGATACTTTACTCTATTCCACCTTTCTCTTTCCCTTTCTCCTAGTGCAATCATCTCACCTTTTATTTTTATTTTAAAGATGTCATCATGGGGCAGCTAGGTGACACAGTGGACAAAGCATGTTCCTTGGACCCAGGAAGACCCTAGTCCAAATCTGTCCTTAGACACAAGCCACTCACCAGCTGCTCGACCCCGGACATGCCACTGTGAGAATTAGAGTTCTACCAACATGCTGAGAAAGATATTGCAGGGAAGCTCCGCCATGAGGAGAAAGCATGTGACTTGGCATTCACATGTGACTTATCATCTAGAAGTTACCTCCTGTTAGTTGTGTCAATTAAAGTTACCAGCCAATTAGCTTGGAATTGTGTGCAGGGATGACTCGACTTCCTGTTTGACAGGGGGCTTCTGGGAGAAGGGGGAGGATCTTGCCCTTTTGGTGTCCCAACTTGGACTTGGAGGCAGAGGCAGCAGGGGACAGGCAGAATAGGGATACTTTATTCACGTGTTTCTCTTTACTAACCCCTATATACTTTAATAAATACTTAATGCCCAAAGATTGGTGCTATACATTTTCTAATTTAAGTCGGCTACTCATTAGATTTTAGACATCATAGCTAGAATTTTAGGCCCTTACACCTTACTCCAACCTGACTGCCCTACAAAAAATAAACAAAAAAGAAATGATTTACAGATATCATCCCTTCATAATCAATTCCCCCCTGTGCCCTCTGTCTAAATTTATTCCTTTCAGCAGCCCTAATACTGAGAAAGTTCTTAAAAGTTAGAAATATCATCTTCCCATGTAGGAATATAAACAGTTTAACTTTTTAACCTCCCTCATGATTTTTTCCTGTTTATCTTTTTATTCTTCTCTGGGGTCTTGTATGTAAAAGTCAATTTTTTAATTCAGTTCAGGTCTTTTCTTCACCAATGCCTGAAAGTCCTCTTTTTCATTGAAGTCCCATTTCCCTCCCTGAAAGATTATACTTAGTTTTTCTGAGTAGGTGATTCTTGGTTGTAATCCCAATTCCTTTGCCCTCTGGAATATCACATTCCATGCCCTCCCATCCTTTAATGTAGAAGCTGCCAGATCTTGTGTTATCTTGACTGTGGTTCCATAGTACTTGAACTATATCTTTCTGGCTGCTTGCAATATTGTCTCCTTGACCTGGGAGCTCTGGAATTTGACTATAATTTTCCTGGAAATTTTCATTTTGGGATCTCTTTCAGGAGGTGATAAGTGTATTCTTTCCATTTCTATTTTACCTTCTGCTTCTAGAATATCAGGGCAATTTTCCTTGACAATCTCTTCTAAGCTCTTTCCTTGAACATAGTTTTCAGGTAGTCCAATAATTTTCAAATTATCTCTCCTGGATCTATTTTCCAGGTCAGCTGTTTTTCTATTTTTTCATTCATTTGGATTTGCTTTATTATGTCTTGATCTTTCACAAAGTCATTAGCTTCCATTTGTTCAGTCCTAATTCTTAAGCAATTATTTTCTTCAGAGAGCTTTTCCATTTGGCTTTTCAAGCTGTTGACTATTTTTTCATGACTTTCCTGCATTACTCCCATTTCTCTTTCCATTTTTTCCTCTACCTCTCTTACTTTTCCATCTATCTCTCTCACTTTATCTTCAAAGTCCTTTTTGAGCACTTCTATGGCCTGAGACCAATTAATATTTTTCTTAGAAGCTTTGGAATGAAGGAGTTTTGACTTTACTATCTTCTTCTGTGGGTTATTTTGATCTTCCTTTTCACCAAAGAAACTTTCTATGGTCCACATCTTTTTTTTTCTGTTCATTTTAGTAGCCTATTTCTTGATTTTTGACTCCTTCTTAAAGTGGGGCATTGCTTCTAGGATGCACTTACCCAAGCTTCAGGGGTTCCCAGGTGGTATGATTATACCACCTGGGAGATTCATGTTCTGAACTCACCTGGCCTGTGCTCTGGTCTGTAAATAATCCCAGGCCAACTTGCTCTTTAACCTGGAAACAAAATTCTGTTTTGCACTGTGGTTGCAAGCTCCAGGCAAGCCTGTGCCCCTCCCCAACCTGGAACCACCAGTCAAGACTGCTTCCTGGTTGCCAGCATGGGCAAAACAACTAAGTTCTATCTCAGTGCCAGCAGAGACCCCTGTAATATCCCCCCTTCCCCATCACCATAGCCAACCTCTCAGCCATCTCAGCAGACCAGGAGCATAGTTCCAAAAAACTGCAGCTGATTCAAAGGCTCTGGGGGTCTCTTTCTCTGGCACAGCCTGGGGCTGAATTTGCATGCATGGCAGCAGGTCTGTGCTTTGCTCTCACCCTAGTACAACAGACCTTTCCTGTTGACCTTCTAAGCCATCTTTAGTTGGAAAATTATCTCACACTGTCCTTTTGTGGGTTCTGCTGCTCCAGGAATTGTCTTATGGCATTATTTGGAGGTTTTTGGTGTGATTGTGTGGGGAGCTCTGAGAAGTTACTGCCTTTCCTCTACCATCTTGGCTCTGCCTTCCTAGTGTTTTTTGTTTGTTTGTTTGTTTTGGTGGGGCAAGGAGGGTTAAGTGACTTGCCTAGGGTTACACAGTTAGTAAGTGTCAAGTGTCTGAGACCAGATTTGAAGTCAGGTCCTCCTGAGTCCAGGGCCAGTGCTTTATCCACTGTGCCACCTAGCTGCCCTGTCTATGGTTCCTTTTTAGCAAGATGCAGTTTCTCTGCTTATCTCTTTTAATTAGGTTTATTTTTGCTTTTGCATTGTTTGAGATCATGATTGCCACTTTTTTTTTACTTCAGTTGAAGCATAATAGATTCTGCTCCAGCCCTTATTTTAACTTTGTGTCTGTCTTTCTGTTTCAAACATGTTTCTTTTAAACAACCTATTTTAGGGTTCTTGTTTCTAATACATTCTACTATCCACTTACATTTTATGAGAGAGTTTCCCATTCACAGTTATGATTGTTAACTGTGCATTTCTTTCCATTCTATTTTCTTGTTTACCCTCCCTCTTTTTTTATTCTGTATTTTTTCTAAAGTCTATTTTTCTTCTGATCATTGTCTTCTTTTATCTGTCCTCCCTGTCTTTCTCTTATCCCCTTTTCCTCTTACTTCCCTGTTGGATAATGTGGATTTCTATTACTGAGTACATATATACCTATACCTACACATGTGTAAACATACATACACATATTATATATATGTATATATGTATATATATGTGTATATATGTGTGTGTGTATGTATGTATGTATATACATGCATACATACCTTCCTTTTTTGAAGCAATTTAGATGTGAGTGAGGTTCAAGAGTTGCCTGTTTCTCCCCACCCCCTTTTCTCCTCCAACAAAGAAGCTCTGCATTGTGCATCTTTTTTTATGTTAGATAATTTCCTCAATTATTCCTCTCCCACCTTCTCCCAGGGCATCCCTATCCATTTTTTACATCAATGCAACATAGTCACCTCACTCATACACCCTCTTTGTATGTAGAATCTTTCTAACTCCCCTAATAATGATAAAATTCTTAAAAGATATATGTATCATCTTCACATATAGAAAGATATAGTTTAACCTTATTGAATCCCTTGTTATTTCTTTTGCATGTTTACCTTTCTATAAATCTCTTGAGCCTTATATTTGAAAGTCAAATTTTCTATTGAGCTCTGGTCTTTTCATCAGAAATTCTTGAAAGTCCTCTATTTCGTTAAGTATCCATTTCCTGCTTCCCCCAAAAAAAAGATTATACTCAGTTTTGCTGTAGAGATTATTCTTGGTTGTAAGCCCAGTTCTTTTACTTTTCAGAATATTTTATTCCAATCCCTCCATTCCTTTAAGGTGGTAGCTACTAAATCTTGTGTCATCCTGATTGTACCTCCATGGTATTTGAATGGTTTCTTGCTGGCTGTTTGTAGTGTTTTCTCTTTTACCTGGCAGCTCTGGAATTTGGCCATAATATTCCTGGGAGTTTTCATTTTGGGATCTCTTTCAGGTGATTATCAGTGTATTTTTAAATTTCTATTTTGCCCTCTTGTTCTAGGATATCAGGAAAATTTTCCCTCATAATTTCTTGAAATAGGATTTCTAGGTTCTTTCTTTGATCTTAGCTTTCAGATAATCCAACAATTCTTAAATTATATTTCCTTCATTTTTTCTAGGTCAGTTGTTTTTCCAATGAGACATTTCACATTTTCTTCTACTTTTTCATTCTTTTAACTTTGTTTTATTGTTTCTTGATGTCCCTTGGAGTAATTAGCTGCCACTTGCCCAATTAAAATTTTTAGGAATTATTTTCTTCAGTGGATTTTTGTGCCTTTTAACATTTGATCAGTTCTGTTTTCAGGGTGTTATGTTCTTTAGCATTTTTGTGCCTCTTTTATCAAGCTATTAATTGTCTTTTCATAATCTTCTTATTTCTACTTACATTTGTACTTCTTACTTCTACTTACTTTTTACTTTTTTATTCTTCTTAATTTTTCCTCTACCACTCTTATTTGATTTTGAAAAAAAAAATTTTTAAACACTTTCAGAAATGTGTCTAATTCACCTTCCCCTCCCCCACCATGCCTGCCCTGGCTTTGTTTGTAGCTGTTTTGACTTCATTGTCTCCTTTTGAGTTTGTGTCTTGATCTTCCTTGCCAGCATAGGAACTTTTTGAGGTCAGTATTCTTTTTGTGTGCTTTTTTCATTCATTTCCCACCTTTTTTCTTGATTTAGTACTTTATGTCAAGATTTGGCTCTGCTCCTGGTGTGGGGTCTGGGGGTTCGGAGAAGGGCTATATCTCACGTCAGGCTTTTTCATACTGCTGTTTTCAGAGCTAGTTCTGGAGTTTTGAGTTTTTAGTGATTCTAAGGTTGTGCATTTTAGGAAGAGTTGTGGTCACTGCTCTCTTGATTTGTATTCTGTTCCTTACCCTGGAAGGGCCCCTGGTTTCTTGCAATTACAATCAATACCGCTTATCAGGGCCCCTCTTCCCCTGGGGCCAGAAGAGATACTTACTGCCCCTCAGTGCTTCCATTCCTTCTTGACTGAGAGTGCTCTTCTCTGCCCTTGTAATATGACCTAGAAGTGGGTATAGGCAATGGAGTTTCAAACAGCTTTTGGTCCTGTGTCCAGTGCTAGCACAGGGGTACTGTCTAATCTCTTTCTGACTGGTTGAGGGTCATCTTACTATTTTTGACTTGAGATCTCCTAAAGCTGCTGATGCTTCTGTCACCTCCACTTAGTACCAAACTGGTTTTTCATCCTTGTGTGCTCCATGCCAGCCTCTTCCCATGTCATAGACCGCTCTTCCTGACCTCCTAAGTTGTCTTGGGCTGGAAGAATATTTAACTCTGACCTTTTGTTGAATCTGCTGCTCCAGAATTTGATTTGAGGTATAATTTTAGAGTTGTTTGGAGGGGAATATTGAGAGAGCTTGACTGAAGACTTTTCTACTCTGCCATCTTGACTCAGCCCCTTTCTCCTAATTTTCAAAGCAAATTAATGCACACTCATGAAGGAATTCAGTGGATGTATAACTATGCTAGTAGCCTCAAAGTGTATTGGAGGCAGCTTAGGTGGTGCAGTGGATAGAATGCTGGGCCTGGCATCAGAAAGACTCATCTTTCTAAGTTCAAATCTGGCCTCAGACACTTACCAGCTATATGACCTTGGGTAAGTCACTTAACTCTGTTTGCCTTGGATCCTCAGCTATAAAACAGCAAACCACTCAAAGATTTTTGCCAAAAAAACTACAAATGGCATCACAAAGAGTCAGACACAACTGAAATGACTGAACAATAATAACAACAGTAATCAGAATGTGGAATTTTTTCCCTTTTCCTCATCTGGGAAATATATATCACTAAGCTTCATTCAATTCTCATCCAGAGAACCTAAAGGGCAGAGTGTAATTAGGCAGAAAAGTACTATTCATCATGATTTGTTGTTGAAATATTTCTGCATGGGATAGAGGAGACCATTACTTAATATCCCATAATTCACCCTAGGAAACTCACAACCAATTCTGAAGAAATGACATTGAATTAAACCACAGTTATAGAGACAAAATATCTTTTAATAGGCCTTATACTCCTAGGAAAGAATTGTGAAGTAGGTAAACTTAAGAGTCTACTGCTCCTCACCCTTTGATGTGCTTATACTTTCTCCATTCAGTCATGCCTTCCCCTGCCAGCGTCCTTTGCACCTTTACAGCAAGTCTTTTTTTTTGGGGGGGGGGAGGGGACGGGGTAATAAGGGTTAAATGACTTGTCCAGGGTCACACAGCTATTAAGTGTCAAGTGTCTGAAGCCTAATTTGAACTCAGGTCCTCCTGAATCCAAGGCCATTGCTTTATCCACTGTGCCACCTAGCTGCCCCCACCAAGTCTTTACTAAGTATATTCTTTTCCTTTATCAAAATTTACTTGTCCGATATACCATTTCCTCTGAGCTGTACTTTGTAGTGCATAACATGACAGCTAGAAAATCTGTCAAACTAATAAGTACTGATGTGGCCATGGGTGTTACTATGTTAGTAGGAGATAGCACCCAGACTCTTCATCCTTACCCCAAAACTCAAGCAACAAGAGAACTTTAGCTAAAGGTAATTCTTTGGTTCTGTAAGATGGAAGAGTTACTTTCATGGGAGTTATTTGAGCTGAAGTGGGAGGGTTGGGTAGTGCCACAAAAAACAATTGTAGATGACTGTATTTCAGTTCAAGTTAGTCTTTGTGGTGCTCCCTCAGATCCTACTTCATCTGCATAGGATATCTGGGGTCCATACTTGATAAAGCATACATTCAGACTGAGTAAGATTCTAACCAATGAAGAAGATCCAACATCCCCTGTGTATGAAGGTGCCTTTGCTTACTGTTCTGGATTTTCTTCTGTCTACAACACTTCTGCCCATCCATATTGCTGCTATCTTTGAACATCCAGGCCACCCTCCAGATTCTCTGAATTATTTCAGTCCTGGCTTTTCTTCCTGTAGAATGTAATCTCCTTGATATCAGACTCTGAGATTTTGCCTTTTTCCGTATCCCCAGTGCTTAGCATGGTGTTTCACACATAGTAGGTACTTAATAAACACTTATTGACTTACTGACTATCTCACCACCAAAAACAACAGCATATATTTATTATTGGTTGAGAGAGGCAGAGTGGATAGAGAAAGAGGCTCAGAATTAGGAAAAATTCGATTTGAGTCCCAACTCTAACACTTAATCCCAATGTGACCTTGGGCAAGTCTCCTCTTAACTTTCAGTTTCCTCATCCAAAAAATGAGGGTTGTTGAATTATATCACTTCTGAGGTCCCTTCCAGCTCTATATTTATGATTCGTTGACTTTAGGGAGCTGTTTAAGACTGCAAGTCGCAGAACAGGTGCCAATCTGAATTGGTAGAGTGGGATTTCTCATTTGGAATTCTCTAACAATGAAATCAATCACAGGTCTAGTTAAAAAAGAAAACAAATCAATTAACACAAATCAATTTTAAAAATGTAAATAAATAATGTTTAAAATCCATTGTGCTTGATGTTCTAGGGGCTACAGAGGGTATTGAAGACACTCTCTTGGCTCTCAAAGAGCTTATAGTCTAAAGGGGACTATGAAGAAGAGAAATGGATACAAACCCAGATATAGCTGAATTCAGATGAAACTCCATAACAAAGCTACCCTCCAATTCTAATTTATGGCCCATGTAAAGCTCTCTCAATAAGATTAAATTCTAGAACTATCAGAGAAGCTACACAGTCCCTTGGAATTTAGCAAAACAGATGCTTTGCCTAGAGAGTTAGCAAGATAAAGAAATAAAATAAAAAATCCCCAGTATACTAGCGACATGGATCATCAAATGTAAGAATAAACAGACATTCCAAAGCTTAGTACAACTAATTTTTGGATTATTACATGGGGCATTGGAGACTGGACCTATGATTTCATTTATATAGGAAACTCCCTACACCAATGCAGGTCAGCATTTTCTCTGAAATTTAGTCTTAGAGAATTGTTTAGAGCAGTGATTTGCCCAGGGTGGGACATTATATGTCAAAGGTGGGATACAAATCTTGATCACCCTTACTTTCAGGCTCACTCTCTATACAGTCAGCCATGCTGCCTCTCATGAATAATATCATTGCTATTTTCTTAACATGTGACATGATTCTATGACAAATACACAAAAACACATCTTCAAGGAAATACTCCCATGCTAAGGCTCACAGACCCTTCCCCACAAAGAAGAACAAAACCCACTATGACTTAAACACTTAATAGCAGATTGCAAATTTGTATCTTTGAGTACTAATGCTGTGACAAAGTAATGCTTTTTCAACTGTGAGTTGATAGGATCCTCTAAGCCAAACGGAAATACTTTGATCCACCATTTAAAAGTTATAACAGGGCCAGCTAGGTGGCACAGTGGATAAAGCACTGGCCCTGGATTCAGGAGTACCTGAGTTCAAATCCGGCCTCAGAAACTTAACACTTACTAGCTGTGTGACCCTGGGCAAGTCACTTAACCCCAATTGCCTCACTAAAAAAAATTAAAAAAAAAAAGTTATAACAGCTTGTATTTGTTCCATCTTTGTAAAAAGAAGTTATAACAGGTTATATTTATCATAGCTCTGAAAAGCTGATGTAACGCCTTACTACATTATTTCATTTGATCCTCACATCTAATTTCAGATAAGTAATATCAATATCATTATTACTAATTTACAAATGAGTAAACCGAGATTAATATAGGTCATATAAGCTAAAAATAAAGGGCGCAGTCCAGAATCAACAAAAATCATTTAGCTCCATCTTCAGTGTTCTTTCGACTATGCTGTGTTTTAAACTGTTTAATGGAATTAACACTAGCAATAAACTGTCGATAAAAACTAAATGCTCTTATCCTGAAGTAAATTTCTAATATATTTCCTATTTATAGCATCCTACTGAGGTTATATATATATACATACATGCATACACACATAAACACACATAGATATATACATGTGTATAGATGAATATGTGGATAGATAGATAGATAGATAGATAGATAGATAGATAGATAGATAGATAGATAGATAGATAGATAGATAGATAGATAGATGATAGATGACTGAGGCCCTGCAGTTTGCTATTCCTATTATATATATTGCTGGTGTTTCTGTAAAAGTTATTTTGTTTTCTTTATTTGGATCAACTATCAAATAAAAAGTGACCTCAATATACCATGAAAACATTAAATCTTCTGGAAGAAAGGTGGAAAATATCCCATATGTGGTAAATAGTCACTGACCTGATTACCTGAGAGTGTTGTGGTCAAAAGTCAAATATAGTCAGATCTCTGGTGAGATCCTACACTTTGTTAAAAATCATTTGGTCCTACATGCCAGTCAAGGGAGACATGGATGAATGAACAGGCATTGATTGGGTAGAGTTTGCTTCTAAGATTGCTTATAGAATTCCCCACAGCATCTTCACAGCTGAGGCAAATGATTGGGTTATCGTTTCTATGGAAGAATTTTGACTTAGGAAACAGAGAGTGATGTTTTATTATACAACAAAGGCCTTTCCACCATTATGAACCACTCCTTCCCAAATTGCACTATTTTCTCATATCATAAATGGGTAGACTAAGGTTTTTTTCCTTCTTGTTTTTGCATTGTATTGAGAATTGTCTGATGAAATTATTTCATCATCATCATTGTTGTCGTCATTGTAGCCCTGTCCTAGGTTCTATAAAAAGCAAATAAGTTGGAATGTTAACCTTCAGTTTAAAAGAAACCAACATAAATTGAGGGACAAGTGTTGTCACACTTAACAACTATTAATATTTCATGGAATTTCACTAGAATTTGGAATTTTTATTATTTTAATTGGCTAAAAGCCAAGCAGGTTAATATTATCATTACTGGTCAATATCAACATTATTTGGTCAATGTTAATATTAATCAGAAAAAAAGAATGGCTTATGTTCAACATCTGAGAAACAAGAAGATATTAATAACATTGTTATTGTAAATTAACACCTTAAAGTACCAATAATTATTAGCATTTAAATTTTGTGCATGTGTGAGAGAGAAATAGGAAAAGACAGAGGGATAAGCAGTCAGACAGGCAGAGAGAAGGGGAAAGGTGGGGGGAGAGAGAGAGAGAGAGAGAGAGAGAGAGAGAGAGAGAGAGAGAGAGAGAGACTAGCAAAGGCTTCTTTAAATCATAGTTGTTTATGACCCATTAGTATTTTTTTTTTGTTTCAAAAACAGGCATATCCAATTTAAATTTTACTGAAGCAATTTCCCATGCCATGATTTTTTTTTTGTCTTGCTCTCTTCCCTGAAAGTTGCTCCTGGCATACTGGTTGCCTTGACCTGGGCTATGCATACTGGGTATCCTTGGACTTTCAACCCTCTGGTAATATGTCTGTTCCTGGCTTTGATCTCAGACTCTCTGAACCAATGATTCATGAATATTTCCCAATGGTAAGATTGCAATGTCTCCCCCACGATGTCTTCAGAAAATGTTAAATTGATCATGTCTTTTTCAATTACATTTCTGCACTGTTCGTGAACAGTGCACTGTAGTGGACTTTGGATTTGGATTCAAATCCCAGCTCACCTACTTTCTGTGTGACCACATGCATGCCTCTTCATCTCTCTGAGCCTCCATTTCCTTATTAATCAAATGAAGGGGTTTGACTAGATGCTCTAAGATCTTTTCTGATTCTGAATCCCATATGCTAGGAAAACAATCTTCACTCTAACTCCTTCCTTGGCCCCTGAGAGCCGTCTAGGTCATCATCCATCCTGATAGCTTTTACCTTGACCCACACAGCCCTGTGCCTGTCCTTGGCTTCTCAGCTGCCTTTTTGAGACACTCCCCATATTTTGCTCTTGGTTTTTGTTTTATTTGCTGAAAATTGTCCTCAAAGGGCAATGTAGAGGCCATTCATTACCTTTGTTAATGAGTATATCCTCTTAATAAATAATCAAGGGGGGGCAACTAGGTGGCACAGTGGATAGAGCACCGGCCCAGGAGTCAGGAGTACCTGAGTTCAAATTCAGCCTCAGACACTTAACACACACTTACTAGCTGTGTGACCCTGGGCAAGTCACTTAACCCCAATTGCCTTACTAAAAAAAAAAAAATAAATAAAATAAAATAATCAAGGGAACATGGCCACCTCTATGTTACCAGTTATACCTATAGGAAGGAGAAAATGGACTAATGCAATGAAGAGAATGATGAGGAGGAAGAAGGAAGGATTTTATGATTGGGAGGAATTTCAGGGATTGACGAGTCCCAAGAGGCAGAATTCCTTGTCTATTACACTGTGGGTTTCTTCTGAGTCATTGTTTGTGACCTGTTTTCAGTGCCATCATATGCTCTGGCCTCAGCCTTCCAAATATCCTCTGCTTTACAATGTGACCAGTGAAAAGAAGGAGCCCCTCTCCACTGGACACCTGTTTATTTTGCGGCTAATAAAGGGTAAGGCGGCCTCATGTGAAATATCTGCTTTGGGTCCTGTATTTGAACTTGTGCCACTGATCTCACTTCATTTGCCAGTAATTTCCTAGCTTGAGTTTGGACTCTATAAAATAATTCCAATTAGGAATACTGGTATTTGAGTTTGGGCTGGCTTGCTGTGTTGTACAGTTGCTGCTCTCTTTCTTTCTCATACACATTACATTTTTGACCTCCACTGGTACCATTTTCCAAAATCCTCTTTCCCTTAACTGGGGCTGGTGCTTGATTTGAAGCCATGGTTCTCACTTCCTTCCCCTGATTCTCAACTTATTATCAGATTTGTCTCCCCTTTTCCTTAACAGGAGGCTCTGGGGAGGGGATTGTTTTGGCTGGAATTTGACAAGGCACAGGTGGTTTTACCAGCTGCAAGTTCTTTAGTTCTTGTTGGCTGCCCACCAACTCGTGGTCTTTTCACAGTTCTTTCCATGGTGGTGAAGGAGGAGGAGGGGCAGGAAGGGACAGTAGGTCCTTGATGTTGTTGTTGAACATCTGCAGCTGTCTCAGGTTGGCATTGAGTCCTAAGGCAGTTCTTCAGGAGGTGGTTTGGTCCAATGGTTTCCCCATGTGATTACAGAGTTTAAGGGAACAGCCACAAAAATGGCAGAAGTTTTCTCTGTCTGAGATAGGCTTGACTGGGGAGGAGGGTAAGGGGGGACCTTGACAGGGACTAAGAACAGCACCCTGTTCCCTTTGGTGTTTCCCTGCTCACATCATGCCCTCCCTCTCTTTGCAGTCATTCTGAAATTCAGGTTCAAACTCAACTGCTTGCCTCTTTCCTCCCTGGCTGGTTGGAGTCCAATGCCACCAGCAATGTCTCCCAAAATAGACGGAGATGAACCTCAGCTCAGCCTCTCAAACACCTCATTTTTGAAGGAAGAAAAAAGGAACTTAAAACTTGAAAGGAAAAGGGTTTTTTCCTTCTGCCTTTTCTTTCCGAGCATCTTTTTGATAACAACAATAAAACACTAGAATGCACTGTTTGACCTCAGATGCCACCCCCCTTCTCCATTCTCTTCTAAGCTCTTTTTTATTTTGGAAAAAAAATTAATTTGACCCCCTTCCTTAGTCTAGTTTCAGGCCTCTGCTCAGGCTTTTGCAAACTTTACTTCCTGTGATGCTTTCTGTTAAGATGTTTGATTTTGTTCTCTCCTTGATGTGTTTGGACACTTACCTCTCCCATTAATTTGAACACACACGGGAGGGGAAACTGAATTTACCCTTTACTGCTTCATTCACCACCTCGCTTTTCTTCCTTCTTATTTCCTCTGACCCTCCTGGCCTGTTTCTTCTTTTCCCTCCTTCTCCCAATTCTCCTCATCCCTCTGCATTTTTGCAAACACTGGGATCTTAATGCCAGCTTTGGCTAATGGTTAGAATGAGGGCAGGAATAGATGACCTCCACAAAGCAGCCTGCATGAATCCCTGGGATGCCAAACCACTAGGTAGGGATTCCAGGGGTTCTGGCAATTACTGCTTCCTCCCTCCCTTTGAGAGGAAAAAAATACTCTTACTCTCCTGGCCATCAGCTGAACTAACTTTATTGCTCTCTGGGGTAGTCCTACCCTCTTTACACTCCCTGTAAATCAGTGAGTATCTTTGAATATTAGATTTTCATTAGTCTTATGATTAGCCTATTTCCTTTCCAGTTAGAATTTGTGAAATGAAACTACTAAGAGGCTGATCTCTGACCCAGTGGTGAACATAATTATGGTCCCATTTTTCCAACACATCCTTACCTCCTCAGGAGGTAAACCTTACTTTGCTTAATGATCCACTGTTGGTGTAGAATTGTATGCCTGCATGGGTTTATAGATTAAGAACTAGAAGGGTCTTGGAGGTCATCTGGCCCAACCCCTTCATTTTATAGAGGCCATTCAAATAACTGAGGCAGTCAGGATTCAAACCCACAGTCTGTGACTCCAAGTCCAGATTCCTTCCTCTTTCCATGACACCATTGTGATTACTGAGAACAGGTGGAAGAAACTTCATTAGCCACCAGGTCCAACTTATGTCTGAAAAAGAATCCCCTCTATAAGATGCCCTACAAGCAGCTCAAAAGCCTCCCAATGAGGATGAGACCACTGTCTCATGAAGCAACCAATTCCATTTTGAATCGCTTGAGTTGTCAGGAAGTTTTTGCACCACACCATTTTGCTTCTTCACTGTTTTGTATTATCTAAACCTCTGTTCCCCTCCATTAGCATGAATAATTAAGAGCTGATTATATTTGATTTTCATAGCACTGACATTTTTCTTACTCTGGTTTTGGTTTATATGCTTCCTCAAAGTATTCATCTTACTTAGGAACTGCTGGATACACTTGTCAGTTCAATTCTGTGCCCTACCCCCATTCCCTTTATCTCTTCCTCTTTTAGTTTCAAGAACTGGCAATACTAATCTTTAGAATACTCTGTATCCTAGTAAGAACTCATATCCAATCTGAATGCTAAATAATGTTGTCATGGGGTTGCATGGGCATTGGTTGAGATCTATGCCCAAACTATAATGAATCTCTCTTCTACAAAACTGTTTTTGTGGCCAAAATTGGTGAGTAGCCCATCCTCAGGGGACCAGGGGGAGGAGACTGGAATATTGTGTTGGATTCTGTCCTGGACATATCTTCAGCTAGACTCATGGAACAGTTTAAATTGAGGGCTCCGCTGCACAGGACCAAATGGATGATGAATGACAGATTTATGGAGGGAGTCCTAATTAGATCATGGTAATTCGTTATTCAATAGCACCTCCCCCCCACCAAGATCTCAAAGCACATTTATGTCTTGATAAGGTAAGGAAATAAAAAGCCAGAAATATCAATGGATATTTTCAAAATAAACCCTGGCAGATTGGGATAATGATATTACTTTACATGATGCTTTATAATTTTAAACCATATTAATTTACATCATCTCATCTGACCCCTCCAAAAAAATCCTATACTGAGGACAAGTGCTATTTTCTCTATTTTACAGATGAAAAACCTCTACGATCACCTTTCTCTGATACCTCACTAGAACATAGAAGTGCTGCAGGATTGCCCTTCATGGATATGGCCACGGAACATAAGTTAGTAGGTTCTACCCAATTGCAAAGGCTACAATTTGAGTAACGAATTGATGATGTACCAGGACCTGCTTAGGTAAGTTCAGAGGGGTTTGGTACCAGAAAGTTGGCCTTGGAATGATGATATATTTGGGGGGGGGGCACAATTCATGAAGGCCATCTACTAAAGTGAAGAATATAAATCTGTGTCAGTATGAGGAATACCTATACTGCTAATTAATAATTAATAACAGTAATAATAATAATTTAATTTTATATTGCATTTTGAGATTTACAAATTATTTCTTCACAAAGACTCTGAGAACTAAACCATATAAATATAATTATTATTATTTTATAGATGAAGAAACAGAGGCTATCAAAACTGATATGACTCACCCATGTTCATACAGTCTTAAAACAACCAAAAATATGGGGAAATTGATCTGTGGATCAGAAAGACAGAAAATGTTGACAGCTAATGATAGCACTAGCCTCTCCCCCCACTCTCAAGGCTGCCTGTGGCCAGTCCATAAAGAAAAAGCTAGCCCATATTCCTAGAATAGTGTTTATAAACTGGTTATCAGATTGCAAAGCTAAATGTGCTGTCAGAAGGGATAGAAAGTCAGATGAGACCATTAAGTGGCAGAGTACTGTATCTCTGGTTAATCTTATTAGCTTCCTTTTGTGTTGGTGATAGTGTTCTTCCATGATGTGGATACCCCTAGGGAGAGTTTCATATATTGCACTACACTAAAAGTTTCCAGGAATTTTAAGACACAGTAGACACCAAGGGGCTTGTTAATGCTAAGGCTGTGTCATAGGTTGATGGCTTCATTCTTGAATTATCTTCTGGATCATCTCTTTTCTCTTATGACTATGCCAAAGGTTATAGCACTATGACAGCCAGAGGTTGTAGGACCCTGACACTCAGCTAGTAAATTTGATCCAGTATCTGAATGCAGGTCTTTTGATTCTTAGCCCAGGACTCTGGACACTAGATCACATTGCCTCTCAAATACAGATAATGAAGCTGAAATAAAGGAATTCAAAGGGCCCTTTCACAAGGCTACACAATTAGTAAAAGGTGGAGCTGATGTTAGAATCCAGTTTTTCTAAGCCTTCATACAAGGTTCCTTACATCATACCATATTACTTGTTAGCTACCGTGAAGCAGGTAACTACAAACAAGAAATACAATGTAAAGGTATCTCCAGAGAAAGCTTTGTTTTCTCTAAAATGTACCTTAGATTGGTATGACATGGAAGAGCAACAACAGAGAAGGTAGCCTGTGGATTCAATGGCTAAAGGGGCCTTTCTTGAGTAAAAATTTTCAGCTGACCACAAGTCCATATGAGGCATGAAAGACCTGAGCTCTAAATGTTGTGATAGTTGTCACAGACTCAAGAATATATGAAGGATAGAAGGCACTTATCATGACAACCTATCATTTCATTCACAACTATCCATATAGAGAGTGCTACATTCCTTTTACACTTCTATTCCTCCATAGCACTGAGCCTAGTAGACACCCAACAAGCATTTGTTCATTATATATATACATATATACATATTATATATACATATATATGATTGATAGTACATAGGTGAGATGAGTTTCTCTCGTACTTCAGCCACAGAGTTAACAGAGAAAGATGATGAGAATATAGTTTTAGAGCTAGAAGGGGCCTCAGAAATCATTTAGACCAACTTCTTCTTTTCATAGATAGAGAAACTGAGGCCCAGAGAAGAAAATGAACTTGGCTAAGGTCACACTGAAAAGAAGTGGCAGAGACAAGATTCAGACACAGGATTTTTTGTGTCAATCTGTTTCTGTCTCTCTCTGTCTCTGTCTCTCTGTCTCTCTCTCTGTCTTTCTGTCTGTATCTGTCTGTCTCTCTGCCTCTGTCTGTCTCTGTCTCACTGTCTGTCTCTGCCTCTGTCTGTCTCTCTGTTTGTCTCTCTGTCTCTCTCCTTCTCTCCCTGCATCACTGCCTCTTTGCAGATAGATCACTCCTCAATAAACTTAAATTTGTCTCCCTTTTCCAACACTGAAGGTGGCAGCTAAATGCTAACTGTTTTCAATGACCCATCAGGATTCCAAGCCTTGGCAGAAAAACAGAGAAGGTCTCTTTTCTAATCCCCCCAAAGCTCACATGTTTCCAGTCTGTTATGGGAAACATTTGCCACAGTTACTGACATCTTAGCAAATTCAAATGCCTCCTCTTTCAGGCAACAAACAGGAGACAAACAGAGAAGTAAAAATTGTAGAATTCTCAGTTCACAGTGGTGGGTTTCCTCCGATTCAATTAGTAAAGGGAGGCAATGTAACTTTGAGAACCTGGAGACCCCTGGGAGGGACATGCTGCTTATTAAGTACCTGTATCATACAGTGATCACTAAGGCCTTTTCTAGCTCTCATGTTTGCTAGTTCTTTCTGTGATTATGACAAAATTGGGAATCACTGATTTGGCAAATTCTCCAGAAGTAGGAGGGGAAGGTGATAGCCCTCCCCAAAGTCAGAGAAGGGATTGGTACTGAATAAATCAAAACAAATATGTGATAGGTCTTGAGAATGCTATGAAAAATTAAAGACAAGGAAAAAGTGAGGCAAGGGCTTCTCAGATGACTAGGCTGTTGGATAGGTGGGGGAGTCCAGAAGGCTGGGGATTTTGAGGGGGAGGAGATGAGAGGCAGCAAGGGTGGGGGGAATAGATTGAGCACTACGATATATGAGAGGGAAATCTCTTCTGTGCAGAAACTGAGAGCTGACATATTTCCTCAGTCCAGATGGCATATCTGTAGAATTTCAGTTGCGTTTTCAGATTGGTCCAGGATTATTAGAATGTATTAAAACTCGGCATTCCCCTCCCCCATCTTTGTTCTCCAGGGAATTCTGTTCTGGTGAGGAAAACTTTGAAATCTCAGGTGGTGAAGGATATCTACTTCATTTCTGATGGCATGCAAGAGTGAAAAGCCCACCGCAAAAAGGATCAATAGAACAATTTCTTGATTTTCAAATGAGTTTTGGGCCAACAGAGATGAGATGGACAGGGTAAAGTGAGGACAATGATAGTCACTAATGTTTATGTAGTGTTGATTTGAAGGGTACAACAGAGAGGGGGCTAGATTTGGAGTCAGAGAAGGCCAGGATTCAAATTCTGACTCTGCCCCTTATTACTTGTGTGTCTTTGGGCAACTCACCCTCTGGGACTAATTTTTTTCATCTGTATAATGATGGAGTTAAATTAGATGGCCTCTGAGTTCTTTTCTGACTCTAAATCTATGGGCATTTCTGGAGCGGGGCTGAACACACTGAAATATGCCCAAAATCATGGTGGGGAAGTGGACAAGGATACAATGATGAGTTAAAAATAAGGATAATGAGATTTCTTTCTGATTTGGTCTCCTTGCTTCAAATCTCTCCCAACTCCAGTCCATTATTATTCAGCTATCAAAATCATCTTCCTAAAGCACAGATCTGATCATATCATTTGTTCCCCTATTCAATAAATTCCAGTGGCTCCCTATTAACCACCACTTCCAATGTTTGCCTTTTAAGTCTCTTCATAATCCAGCCCCTTCCTATTTTTTTTTCATTATTCTTACACCTTCTTCCCTTCCATATACTCTGAAATTCAGTCACACTGGTCTCCTTGCTGTTCCACATTTAACACCCTCCTTTTCCTTACTCAGAGAATTTTCACAGGCTTTCCCTTATGCCTGGAATTCTCTCCCTCCTTGTCTCTACCTTCTGGCTTCCTTCAAGTTTCAGTTAAATCCCACCTTCTGCAAGAAATCTTTCCTGATTTCACCCTTAATGTTAGTGTCTTCCTCTGTGATTATTTCCAATTTAATCAGTATATACCTTCTTTGTAGTTGTTTGCATGTCTTCCCTCATTAGACCTTTCAAGGTACCTTGAGAGGAAAGTCTGTCTTGCTTTTCTTTGTTATCCCTAGTGTTCAGCAAGGTGCTTGACATAGTAGGTACTTAATAAAAAAGTGCCAATTTGGTTGACTTTCCTTATAGGCTTACATTGTAATTGCTAAACTTCACCAAGGAAATAAATATAAATGTTATTTTCTTTAAGAAAGCCTGACACAAGGACACCCTAACCCATAAACCAGCTAAATTACAGTTTAGCTATTCTCATTACAAGAGGAGTCTTCATTTTACAGAAGCATTTGGCAAAGGGATCCTTTAAAAATAGTCACTACTACATCATACGTAAATGTTAGAGATCATTTACTATCTGATCAAGAAACTCAGGAGTCTCAAAAATTATCCTACAACTTAATGGGAAAACAGAATTTGATTTACAAGTGCATATTTTACACACATCCTCATGATGCGTGTCCATTGGGCAAGGCCAAGCACAGCCATGTCAAGAAAGAAATGTCCTCCTCCAGGATTTCATCTTATATTTCCCAGATTTCCCCTAAATATTTTAATCCTCAGTGAAAGAAGAGAGAAAAGAAAAATCTTATACCTTATGTTATTTGTAAATGCAAGACTCCCAGAAGCATGCTTTCAATTTTACTATTGAAGCCTAGACAATGATGAGAGAATTCAGAGAAGGTTTGGCCTAAGATGACTTCAGGAGAAAGCTTTGTAACTGAATGCATTCTGACCCAACAGCAGCTGCTCCAGCTGAGTCTGGTTACAGAGCATCTTTGGTGGGAAGCTCAGACAATGAAGACTTGGGATTCTGTCCCCAAAGCATCCTGGGTGGCAGATTCCACTGGAAAAATCATATGTAATCATAGATTTAGAGATAGAAAGGTTCCTTAGAAGAAATTGATTTTATTCTCCCTCCCATTTTATAAATGATGATACTGAACATAGAGAGGTTAGGTGACTTGCCCAGTGGTTATCTGAAGCAGAATTTAAAACCAAGTCTTAAAAAAATGATAATAACAAAACCAAGTCTTCCTAACTCCAAGTTCAATGTCCTATCCACTGATTACTCCCATAAGGATTTTCTTTGTGACAGAAAAGAAAAAATTCCTGAACTGAGCCACCTTTAGGTAGATGAGGCAAAGTGCTATCAATATAATATTCTGCATTGTGTTTGGGGGCAGGGAAGGAAGGCACCTTGACTTGGTTTCAGGATCACTATGATGATGTCTATTGAGACCCTGATGATGGACAAATGAATCATTCAAAGACCTCTCATGGTTTAGTATGATAACAAACAATAACTTAATATAACAAATGTCTGCTACTTGTTTTACCCATAAAATGAGTACTGAGTCCTGCTCTTTTCCAAATGTGTATCATTTTAGTTAAATTCTGCTCTACTGAAGATGGCTACCAGAAAAGTGAAGAGACAAACCAATATGACGTGAGAAATGGTTGAAGCTTAGCCTTCAAATATTTGAAAGGCTTTTAGGTAGAAGAAAGATTAGTTTTATTCAATGTAGCCCCACAAGGCAGAACCAATAGATGGAAGTGACATCGAGGCATATTGTGGTTCAATGTAATGAAGAACATTTTAATGATTAGCCTGAGCCAATGTGGATTTTCTTCAAAAGTTCTCCATTATTGTAGATATGAAAACTGAGGCTGGACAACCATATATTGGTGCTTGTGTAGAAGGGGTTCATGCTAGTGGAGTTCTAGATGACTACCCCTTAGCTATTTCTGAGATTCTATGATTCAATTATTACATTTGGAAAGATGATTGTATTCTTCAAAAAGCAAGGGCACCTGCTTCAACACAGTCCACTAGGATAGTCTCTTCTTGCTTTTGTCAACATCATCATTGTCATCATCATGAACTCATTGAATTGAATTCAAATCATGAAGTCATTGAATATCCCTGTGCCAGGTGCTATGGGAAATTGAGTAAACAATAATGAGAATTGGCATTTATGAAACCCTTTAAAGTTTCAACACGGGGGCAGCTAGGTGGCGTAGTGGATAGAGCACCGGCCCTGGAGTCAGGAGTAACTGAGTTCAGATCTGGCCTCAGACATTTAACACTTACTGGCTGTGTGACCCTGGGCAAGTCACTTAACCCCAATTGACTCACTAAAAAAAAAAAAAAAGTTTCAACATGTTTTACATGATTTCATTTGACCTGCATAACCACCTGGTGAAGTAGGTGCTATTATTATCCAAATTTTACAGGGAAGGAAACAGACCGAGTGCCTTGCCCAGGGTAATACAGTAAATAAGACATATTCATGTGCAGGTCTTTTTAATTCCAGGGCATTCATCGATCCTTAGTACCACCACCCCCCATAGGTTTACAACCTAATTGTATTACTGAAAGGATTGTCCTCTTTGGTTTAGGTGTCCTGGACCACTGATGAAGTTAGCACCTGGGTCGTCTTCAAGGAGACCGGAGTGATCCCAGGTGCATTTTGATGATGGTGGCAGAGATGCTGGGGAAAAGTCATTCTGTACCCCAGAGGATCCCTGTGGTTCCCTGTGCAATTAACTTGAAACTCTAGCCTTAGTGGAAAGCCCAGACATTAGGAGATTCCACAGAATCCTTTCTCACCTTGACACTGGAATCCAAGAAAAACCTTTCTAGAGTTGACAGGCACATCAGAAGGGATGAAGATAGTGGGACATGGCAGGGGTTTATGTATCCTCTCCCTTAGTGGATATAGGATTTTTTTTCTTAGCACTTTGTTCCCCACCCCTGCTATATCCAGGTTTTAATGTATCCCCCAGGTTCCTTATTCAGAAATGTCAGCCTCCTGGTTTCAATTGTCATTACCTATTTTTAGTCATGGTCAAATGTTACCTCATCCATCAGGTTTTGCTAGCTCAGCAAAGGGAGGCTAGGTTAGCTTGGGCACAGGAGATCTGAGTAAGGCTCCAGATGCTGTGGCATATAGTGTCAGTCAGGGCTAGTTTTTCCTCTGGTCCCTCATCCTCATCTCTTTTTCAGCAGAACATTCTGGAGAGTCAGCTTTTTTGGTGTAGCCATCTTAAAGCCAACATATTTTGGTATCATATCTACCCAGCTGTTGTTTTAGGTGAGACATTGGTGCTGCAGAGCAATACTTGTTCCCCCAATCCAGTTCTTGTCATTGCCAAAGTCTTTCATAACCACCTTGGGGGTTCTTTAAAGAAAAGCTTTACTACGTTTCCTTCTAAGTTTACTTTGCATCTAGTGCATGCTTACTTTTGTTCTTGTTGTCTCCTTTACTAGAAGGTAAGCTCCTTGAGGGCAGGGATTGTTTTCTACTTTTTCTTTGTTTCTGTAGCACTTAGCACAGTTGTTGCCTTCTGTTTTTAACACAATAGCTATTTTCCCTTTCCCTTCCTTTTTACCCAGCAAGAAACCATTTCTTACACCCAAATCATTAAGTGTTTGCTCCACCCCAGGTCTCTATTGTTACTTTCCCTTTCTAGTAAGGTAAAAGATGTGTTTCCTTATCAGGTCTCCAGGACTAAGAATATTAATTATATTTTATTAGTCCAATTGCTTTTAAGCATTTATTTAATTTATATTATTATAGTTGTCTATATTGTTTTCTTTACTTTGAATGGCACAATAATATTGCATATACAGTAATATTCATATATCAAGAATGTTTTTTCTGACATAGATGAGAACCTATTTTAATTATAATTCCCTGGGATTCTTGGTCTTAGACCAAAAAAAAAAAAATGGTTTTACTGAGAGCAAGATAGGGCTCTAACCTTTGTCCAGGATCTCTGTTCCCATGTGCTTTATGAACACTTTTTTTTTGGGGGGGGGGAAGGAATATAGGAACTCCTTTTCATTTTTATCAAAAAGATTTTATTAACTGATTTTTTAAAAGAATTCTAGAGGGGCAGCTAGGTGGCACAGTGGATAAAGCCCCAGCCCTGGATTCAGGAGGACCTCAGTTCAAATCAGGTCTCAGACACTTGACGCTTACTAGCTGTGTGACCCTAGGCAAGTCACTTAACCTTCATTGCCTGCCCCCCCCCAAAAAAAGAATTCTAAACAAGGTCAAGTCAATCATTCTACTCAGTCAACTCAACAGGAAAAAAACTACCATACTAATTGTTTGATTATATGATGGGATGGTGGACTAAATCAATTGGTCAGTTCAACCCCCCCAAATTTAATATATAATTCTGGGTATAGTCAAATGTAGACCCCCAAACATTCTAATCTCCCAGTTCCTTAATCTACTCAATTCCTATGACTTACTCTATTGCTTTTTGCTATCATCCACAAGTTGTCTACTACCAACATCAAGAATGCTGAAATTTTCAGTATCTCCAGATAGGAAGAAAGCAGAACCAAGATACAAATATATAAAATTAATATAATAATATAAATAGAAGCAGTGCCAAAAAACCGAAAACAACATCAGTTGAATTCATGCTTTCTTTCAAGATCCAGCTCAAGAGCCATCTCCTACAGGAAGCCTTCCCTAGTTGCCTTCTTACCCTAGTCTTTTTCCCATCAAGATTGCCTTGTGTTTATTTCCATGTGTTTTGTATAACTTAGGAATGTACATATTTTCTATTAGAATATAAACTTCTTGACAGGTTACAGAGATTGTATCACTTCTATTATTATATCCTGAAGACCCGGCATATTTCCTGGCACATAATAAGTGTTTAATAAGTACTTATTGACTGATGAAATATGCTACCAGGCCCTAAACAAAGAGGGTTACACAGTTACAATCTTTGCCCTCTAAGAATTTTTAAAAGGGATAGTAACAGTTATATCATACTTGGGAAGATGTAAGAGCATCCACATCTAGGGATAGAATATAGATGTTCTTTCTGCAAACTTGGCACCCAGTAGAGTATATTAGTTTTCATTCTGTCCCCATAATGAAGAGGTAAATTAGAACAGAGCCTACTTCTAGGGTTTGTGTTTGAATTGCGGTCTTTCTGAATTTAATTCAGAGGAGAAAAAAAGAAAAAAAAATGGAGAGGAGTGGGAGAAAGAGACAGAGAGAGAAAAAGAGAGACAGAGACAGAGGAGAAAGAATGTAAATGTGCAGAAAGAAAACCAACTACCGTGATAAAGATGTAACAATTGTGTTCCTTTCCTCTCCCTCTACCCTCCCAAAAGACAACAAAAATAATAATAGCTCACATTTGAGGTTTGTAAAGTAATGTCCATAGATTGTTTAGAGTCTCTGTTCCCATGTGACTTAGAAACATTTTCCTGAAGATAGGTATTAGAAAGGCCAAGTGCTTCACTTGGAGGGAAGAAGACCTGAGTTTTAAATCCTTTAGATTTTTGTGGGCCTGGGCATGTCACTTGATCTTTCTGTGTCTCAGTATTCCTCAACTTAAATGAAGATAATAGCACTTTTGGCCCTTCCCAAAGTAGTCATGAGGATCATATGAGTTAATATATTAAATTCTTTGCAAACCTTAAACAGCTACATAAATGTTAGTTGTTATTATTATTTGGTTCTCACAGCAACCTTGGAATAAGCTATAATACCAGCAACAAACAACAATCTTGCCCATTTTGCTGGGAGACATTAAATTACTTGCCCAGGGTCACAAAACTAGCTAATATCTTTAGGTGAGATTCAAACTAGGAACTTGTTTGACTCACCCCGCCCCCCCCCCCCACTTTCCATCTATTTTACTAGCCTTTCCTGCCCAACAAAAAGTTCAGCAATTTCCCTGACTTTAAACTTATTCTTTATAATAACAAATCAAGTCAAGTGTCTACTATGTGTATGTCAGGCACTGGGCTTTTACAATGACAGAAAATGAAATCTATACCCACAATATATATACAATTCCACAGGCCCATTGTGATTAGAAATTGACATGTTCTACCACACCTCTGACATAAAAAAATAGGATTTCTTATGGAAATACTAGCAATTTTTTAATAGCAGAATTTAATAGCAGTTTGTTAATGCTACTGCCTTACAAGGGAAAAAATGTCTTGAAATCATGTTCCATAATGAACAACAGTATTATCTTAACCCTTTCTCCCCTCCCCAATTTTCACACCCGCATTGAGTTGGTGCCCTCAATAGTTTCTTCTGCTCTTTACTTAATAAATCAAAAATAATTGGAATTCTTGTTTTTATCTTTCAGTTTTCCTTCCCATAAGCCAGCCCTTATAAAAAGACAAATATTGGCATTAGGGACATACAGAAAAACAATAATTCAGTTCTCTATTACTGAACTCTTGTTAAAGGGGCACTCATATTCTGAATTAGTTAGAGCACATGTTGAATCCAGGGCTAACTACCCCTTTGCAAGCAGAATACTGCAGGGTTGTTTTCCCTTCTATTAGTCAGTATATACTAAGGAAATTCAATTTTGGGTGGGAAGAAATGAGGATTAAGTGACTTGCCCCAGGTCACACAGTGTCAAGTGTCTGAGGCCAGATTTGAACTCAGGTCCTCCTGAATCCAGGGCCGGTGCTTTATCCACTGCGCCACCTAGCTGCCCCCCAAATTTATTTTAATAATAACCTAAATGTAACTAGAAAAGTTAAATCTCAGGGGACACAGCCTATATTCAAGTAAATACAAAATACATATAATTCAATACTAGGTAGTTTCAAGAAGTTAAGCAGATTAATGGTAGCTAGGCAACACAGTGGATAGAATACTGGAGCTGAAGTCAGGAAGACTAGGATTCAATCCAGCCTCAGATACTTCCTAGCTGTGTGACCCTGGGCAAGTCAGCCTCAGTTTCCTCAGTTGTAAAATGGGGATAATAAAAACACCTACCTGGGGCAGCTAGTTGGCACAGTAGATAAAGCACTGGCCCTGGATTCAGGAGGACCTGAGTTCAAATCCAGATAAAACACTTTATACTTACTAGCTGTGTGACCTTGGGCAAGTCACTTAATCCTCATTGCCCTGCAAAGTAAATAAATAAATAAACAAATAAATGAATGAATGAATAAATAAATAAATAAAAGTACCTACCTCACAGGGTTGTCTATTAGATTGAAAATTCCTTGAGGGGAAGGGCTATCTTTTGCCTTTTTTTTGTATCCCCAGTGTTTAGCACAGTGCATGGCGCATAGTAGACACTTAATACATGTTTATAAACTCACTATAGTGAGGATTGTGAAGATCAAATAAGATAATATTTTTGGAGTAATTAGTACAATGCCTGACACATAATGGATGCTTAATAAATTATTGTTCTCCCCTTTCCTTTCCCACTCTCCACCCCAGTGACTAGGGGACAAGGAAAAGCTTCATGTTGGAAACAATAACATGAACAAACTCTTATAATGTATTCTTTGGTTAAATAGAAATGCAATTTATATTTTAGAGTGACTTGGATTATTTGTGCCTCTGGGGCTTTACTAGTGTGAATGGCTGAGGGTTATCTAGCTGCGGGCATTCCTTTAGATTCATATTCTCTTAGAACAAGAAGCTTTCAACATCTAAAACTAGAGGGCTGATAGACAGGGAAAGAGAAGGAGGAGATATCAGGCAGATGAAGCCTCATTTTGTTCCTGCAACAAAATTAGACCAAATGACTGCCTGGCAGTGTCCTAAAAAACCACTTAGAAATACTAGGTGTTTTCTTTTACTTTGACTGCATCTATATACACATGCAAATTATCTTTAAAAATACCCAACACCGGGGAGGCTAGGTGGCGCAGTGGATAAAGCACTGGTCCTGGATTCAGGAGGACCTGAGTTCAAATCTGGCCTCAGACACTTAACACTTACTAGCTGTGTGACCCTGGGCAAGTCACTTAACCCCAATTGCCTCACTAAAAAAAAAAATACCCAACACCACTAGCTGAGTTGAGTCAGGCAACAGTTTAATAACCAATTCTACCTATAGAATGAGCTTTGTTGGATAGTGTTTGAGGCAGTTAGGTGGCACAGTGGATAGAGTGCTAGATGTGGAGTCGGGTAGGCATGAATTCAAATCTGGTCTCAGACACTTAATAGCTACTTACTGTATGACTCTAGACAAGTCATTTAATCTCTATCTGCCTCAGTTCATCTGAAAAATGGTTTTAATAACAGCACCTATCACCTAGGGTTGTTGTGAGGAGAAGATGAGCGAATATTTGTAAAGTGTTTGTAAAGTTTAAAACACTATAGAAATGCTAGTTATTGTTGTTGTTATTGTTAATGTGGCCTGGTGGAAAGAGCACTAGACTTGAAGTTTAGATGACTGAGGTTAGAATCCTGATTTGACTGTCTTCCACTGTGGTGCAATCTTCAACTACAAGTCCTAAGATCTGAGTTCAAATTCCAACTCTGCTGCTCCTTGCGTTCATGACTTTGGATTGGTCTAACTTCTCAGGGCTTCAGTTTTCTTATAATAAAATGAGGGAGTTGGGCTAGATGACCTCTAATTTGTCTTTTTTAGATTTCAATTTTCATTATCCTATGATCCTTGAATAAGTCATTTAAATTGCTTTAATCTATTTCCTATTCCTAATCTCATGAGAAAAGAATAATTACATCTGTTAAATAAGTGCATCTCTTAGTATCTATGCCAGTAGGGATCTTGTCTTCTGAATGTTTTCCATAAAGCCTACCATCGAATAGATGCTTATTGAATTCACATTAGAATTGACAACTGTGATCTTTAAGTTTCAAGCTGGGTTCATAAGCACAGCTAGGTAGCACAGTGGATTGATAACTGGGCTTGGAACCAGGAAGACATCTTCATGAGTTCAAATTCAGTCTCAGATACTAACTAGTTGTATGACTCTGGGCAAATCACATAACACTGTTTGCCTCAGTCTCCTCATCTGTATAATGAGCTGGAGAAGGAAATGGTAAACCACCCCAGTACCTTTGCCAAGAAAACCCCAAAATGGGATCACAAAGAATTGGACACAACTGAAACAACTTGACAACAATGACAATAACATTGGGTTCATTAAAAAAAAAAAAAAGAAAACAATTATGCCAGAAGAAACTTATTTTCTTTTTGGACAAGGTTACTAGATTTTTAGATGAGGTAAATGTTTTAGACATAGTATGCCTAAATTTCCAATTAGCATTTGACAAAAAATTTTATGATATTTTGGCGGACAAGGTAGAAAGATGACTGTAACATATTAGGAAATTGTGGATTCAAAAGTGGTTAAATGATTACAACCAAGGTGTATAACTTAAGTAAGACTGGAAGCAAGTCTCTTGTGGAGTAACCCAGAGATACATCCTTAACCATGGTCTATTTGCCATTTCCTTCAAACTTACATGAATATACTCAAATGCATATCTGATCTCATTAATTAAAAAATTTCCTTCAATAATATGAATCACAACCTATCCACACCTGTACACCCTATGCGACTCTTGTCCATATTCTCTCAGATTCATCTGATGTTCAGGGGATTTCCCTGGCCTTTTCCTGATGTCTGAGGCTACTTATGGAACACATTTAATTTAAATGACTTGCATTTATCATCTTTGTTCTCCTCAGTGGCATATATGAACACAGTCTGTGATGCTAGGGTTCTAGAGTGGTAGGTCCACTGTTCTGGATGGTAGAAACAGTATATTATATGGTAATCTGTATAGATCTTTCCCACTTTTCTTCTATTTGTTGTTTTTCCATACTAGGTCTTAAGAGTCCTTAGGATGACTTTGCATAGTTGGATCAATTGCCAAGTTTGTTTTAAACTGGTTTACCCTCCACTACCTCTCTCTGGTTTGTGAGATGATAGTGTTCATAATAATCCATCACCTTTCTTCATATGATTTTACAAGTGAGTAAATGATCTACTAGTGTTGCCTTTGGCAGTCATTCTCTTTCTAGACAAGTAAGTCAAATGTTTGCTGAATAAGATTCTTTCTTATGAAAGTCTATGTGTTAAATTCATAGGTGACACAAAGCTGATGAAGAGAATTTTGTTGGATGATGGAATTAGGATCTATAAAGATGTCAATAGGATGGAGGGACAATTTTTTTTTTTTTGCAGGGCAATGGAGGTTAAGTGACTTGCCCAGGGTCACACAGCTAGTAAGTGTCAAGTGTCTGAGGCCGGATCTGAACTCAGGTACTCCTGAATCAAAGGCCGGTGCTTTATCCACTGCGCCACCTAGATGCCCCCCAAATTTTTTTTAAAATGAAATTTAAGAGGAATGAGTGGAATTTTCTACACTGGGATGAAAAAGAATCAACTGCATAAGTATAGAAATAGGGAATGCTTTTAATGGAGGAGGTGGCATCTGAACTGACTGTTGGAGGAAAAGTAACCTGAAAGGTGGAGATGAAAAAGGAGAACATTTCAGTCAAGGAAATCTGGAGATGGAAAGCTCTATTCAAGGTTCAGAGTAAGTGAAAGAGGGATTATGCAAAATAAGGCTGCCTAGATAGATTAAAACTAGATTCCTGCATTGGGAGGGCTTAAATGGACTGGCTAAAAAAGCCTTTTTAATTTTTTTAAACTCCTAGAGACTAGTGGGTTGCTACTAAGGTTTGGAAGGCAGGGGAGTGATATGGCCAGACCCCTGTTTTGGGAAGATAATTGTGTCAATTTGGGGAAGGATGGATTATTTCTGGAGGAGACTTGAGGTGGATAGGCCTAATGGGAGGATATTTAAATAGGTCAAGTGAAAATTGATGAATCTGAACTCAGATGGTGAGACTTTGTGAAGAGTAGATAAAAAGGATCCAGATATGGGAATTGTGGTTATTGAATGGACAGATTTTGGCACATGATTGGATGTGAGGGATGAGGGGAGTGAAGATCTAAACATGACTCCAAAACAAGCTGCCATAATAGTCCATCTTAAAAGAATGATCATATGGACTGTACTGTTACAATCATTCAATAGATACTCCATTATGAAATGACTACCAGTGACACAATGTTTTAAGCAAATAAACAAACAAAAAGACAAATGGGGAGAGGGGGAAAGAAGAGATGGGGTCCAGTGGAAGAAACATATTTCCAAACTCTAGGTTACTTGATCAGAGCACCAGATAGTGTCAAGCTCTCTATATTATTATTCATGGAATCAATCCTTTTTAAAATTTATCATCAAAATTTAAGTTTTATTTAGGTTTTTTTGGGTTTTGTTTCATTTTCATTTTTGTTTTTTGCTTTACCACAAACCAACTCTAAATGGGGAGGATAGGAATAGGGTTGATTGCCCCTAAAATTTATTCAAAATTGAATAGAAAAACAAAGGGCAAATATACTTCTGGAGAGGAATTTATCATAAATGTACTGAAGACTGTGGTCTACCTGTTCCCTCCTTTTCCTTGATCCCTTATTTATTCATTTAACATTTATTAAGGGTCGCTATCTGCAATGAAGTGTGCTAAGCACAAGGGAGATACAAAGATAAACAGAGCTGTTACTAGCAATTTTGAAGCTCAGGGCAAGTGGCTCAAAATGTGCCCTGAGAACTACTTTGTAATTCATAATCATATATAATACAAGAAGTAATTAAGACAAATTTATTTGAGCACTAGGGGGAATTAATGATCATATTGACTTTCACAATGCTGAAGGAGTTTTTGGTTTAGATTTTTGAACCCTCTGAATGTTGGTACTTTGGGGCAAAGATTCATTTACCCTGTCCTAGTTATGACTTTGAAAATAATTAAGACACTATTTTTGTCCTCAAGGAACTTATCATCTAGTAGGGGATACATGTATGTATATAAATAACATAACACAAAATTGAATATAAATTCATTAGAGGAGTGCAAAGTACTGTTTGATCAGGTGAGGAATTTTTATGCCTTAGAATTTTCATTCATTCTTCATGCTCCAGACCTAATAACCTTCAAAGAGGCATAACACCTGTTCCATCCAACCCTTTCTGACAAGTTATTGGAAATATACAGCTGTAACTTAAAAAGAAAATGTTTCCAAAATAAACCCTGCACTCACAGCAACACGTGTGGACACACACACACACACACACACACACACACACACACACACACACACAAAAATTCTCAAAGGTTAAGCTTCCTCTGTCCTCCAGCGTCTGTGTTATGTTCTGTTAGCCTCCGTGACACTCTCCCCAGACTCCTTCCCCTCTTCTGGCTCATCTGATCCAGCTTTCTCAGGCCCCCATTGCCATTCTGCCTGTATTCAGAGACTTGAACGCCCACTGCCTCCTCTCTCCCCTGCTTGGAACCGGCAACCTCCCGTTAGGGCTCTCTTTGCCAGTGCAATACTCTACTTCATTAGGCAGCTCTAGTTAATGGTTTCAACAAAAGCCATCATTTTAGCCCAACTGCCTTGACTAAATTAAAATTTCCAATCTCTGTTTTAGTGTTCTGCAACTGATGTATACACAAGCAAAACTGGTCAACATCTGCCGGTGGGTTGGCCAAAAGTTCTGTAAAGATGTACTTCACATTTTTGAAGCATGTGCAAAGTAACAGCGCCCTTATCCTCCCGAGGGCTCTCAGGATTTTACTTCACCATTTGTTCAAACACACTTTAGCCGCGTAGAAGCCATCCAGTTGATTCTCCCCTTGGTTGCCGTTTTATCGGTAGTGTCATTTTGAGTAATTGGGGTATGGTAGCTGATCAACTTACAGGTTTCTCATTGGCAGAAAGGGACTGTGTTGGCACCAAGAAAGAATATGATGGGTCCTCTCGGTGCATAAGCAAGTGTCCCTCTCTTGCAGTTGGCTACCCAAGGCCATTAGGAAATAAGCTTAATAAAGCCACGAAGTGTATACCTCCTCACTCTTCCCAGGCAGGGGGAGGCACCTATAGAAGAGGCATTTTGAACCAACGTGGAAAGATGGTCAATGTACGTATTTAGGCAGTGATCTGTGAAAGTTTTTGAATTAGTTTTTAAAGCTTTGTTAAGACCAGAACGCACAGATGTTGAAAACAAGTTCAGATGTAGCGACAGATGGTATTTGATTATGAAGCAGACTGTTCATATAATACAAAGATGCTGCTTCTGCCATACACAAGTAACTGCAGAGAGTGCAGTAGAAATTTTGGAAGGCAGTCCGTTCGAGAGGGTCTTTGTGCAGCAATAACTTTGCCATTTTCCAGCAGTGCGAGAACTGGGATAATTTTCTTCTTTTCTTTTCAATCACTGCCATCTCCCCGTTCTTCCACGCCCCCTCCCCCTCTCTCCACCCCATCACAAACTCCTCACCCCAGACAGTGACTTGTCTTATGGGGCTATTCGAGCTTCCACAAAAGCAGAAGTAGAAACCATCAGCTTAGGTTTTCTACTTACTGAGCAATTTCATCAGTAGCTGTTCCCATACCTGGAGTTAGTGAAATGTAGATTGGGCTAGGATGATGTCTAAGGTTCTTTCTAGCTCTGAGATCTGATAATAATTGATAATATTCAGTGTCTCTAAAGGAAAGATTTCACCATCATTTACATGGAGTTTTTCCTGAGGCTTTGGAGAATTGGGAATATAGTCCTGACTTCTAACTTGTAATATGACTACTCCTCTGGGCCTTAGTTTTCTCATCTGTGAAATAGGAATGATATTTACCCAAATTTACTCATGTCATTGTCATGAGGATCAAATGAAATTATTGATGTTGAGTTCAAGCCAATTTAATGGGCATTTATTAAGCACTTACTATATGCACCCAGACACTGTGCTAGGTGCTGGGAATACAATAAAAAAAAAAAAAGAAATACTACCTATTCTCAAAGGAGCATGAAGAAACTGACAAGTCAGAGAGGTTGAGTGATGTTCTAATAATAATAAAAAAAAGCAAGAAGATGCCAGAAGTGCATTTTGAACCCTGGTCCTCTTAACTCCTTGTCTAGAACTCTTCTCCCTAATCATGCTACCTTATTAAGTGTTTTAGAAAAGATATAAAGTGCTATATATAAATTAAGGAATACTATCATTTTTTAAAATTAAATTTGTTGTTGTTCAGTCATTTTCAGTCTTGTCTGGCTCTTCATACTCCATTTGGGATTTTATTGGTAAAGACACTGGAATGATTTGCCACTTCCTACTCCAGCTCATTCTACAGATGAGGAAACTGAGGCAAACAGGTTTAAGTGATTTGCCTAGGGCTACATAGCTATTAAGTATCTGAGGCTAGATTTGAACTCAGGAAGATTAATCTTACTCCAGTCCCAGCATTCTATCCACTGAGCCACCTAGCTGCCCCCCCACTCCTGTTTTATTAAATAACTTTATCATTTTCATTTCCAGCTACACAAGAATGGGAGAGTATAGTGATTCTGTACCAAAAAGGGAAAAAATGCCCAACATACTGTGGGTATTTCTCTGCATGGTAGAAATAAAATGTAGAGCTGGAGGGGACTTAAAAGGCATCATATCCACATTAGGAAACTAAGGCTCAGAGAGATTAAGTTATTTGCCCATGGTTACACAGCTAAATCAGCGTCTGTTACAAGATTATAAATTTAGGTCTTGGGGGCAGCTAGGTGGCACAGTAGATAAAGCACCAGCCCTGGATTCAGGAGGACCTGAGTTCAAATCCAGCCTCAGAGACTTGACACTTACTAGCTGTGTGACCCTGGGCAAGTCACTTAACTCTCATTGCCCCGCAAAAAAACAAACATCCCCCCCAAAACAAACAAACAAACAAACAAACAAAACCCAAACAACAAAAAAAGCAAAATAAATTTAGTTCTTCCTAACTTAGGTTCTTCACACATAACCTCCCTCCTCTCCTGGGGGCTTATCTTATTGGGGACAGGCGATACAGACCCCCTATCAATATAGCATATATGTGTGTGTACATACATGTACATACATGTACATATGTTAATATATAAACATACATACATGTACGTCTTACTATATATCATGACTCCTGAGCTGCAGAGATCAACCAGCCTCAACCTCCCTGTAGTTGAGTTTCACTTGTTTTTCACCTTAAAGAACAAATTAGGAGGTCAGGATGAATATTCAAGTTTTACCAATGTCTATCCTTTCTCCTACCTCTCTCTACTCCTAGAAGAAGCATCTTCTTGTTCCCACTTTGGGGGGGGGGGGAGGCGGTGAAGGAATGGCCAGTAGCAGAGAGAGAAAGGGAGAGAAATAGAGAAAGGGCAAAAGCATTTCAGGACTCCCCCCACCCCCAATCAAATCAAGTTCTCTCAGTGGTCAGCAAAGATCCTGAAAGCTCCCCCAGGGCTCTTGGTTTGGAAAATCTTACTCCGAACCAAATGATATTCACTCCTCCCTTTGGCATTTAAGGCTCTTCATAACCTGGCTCCAACCTACCTTCCCAGCTGTAGCATTATTGTAGGATACAACAATAGTATTATTACTACTCAACAGTAGTATTATTGTAGTATTATGTCGTATTGCTCCCCCTTCTTGAACGAAGGTTCAGCCAAGCTGGCCTCCCTGCTGGTCCTCTCTTCTAACACCCATTTCTGTCTATCTGACTTGGCATGGGTTGTCGCCAATACTAGAAATGCCCTCTCTGAGCTGTGATGTTTAGAACTCCTCAAGCTCCATTTGAGTGCTACCTCCCCTTCCTTCCTGGTCCCCCTGGCTTGTAGTGCTCCCCCCACCCCAGTCACCTCATTCCTATTTTGTATATATTTATTTGAGGTATATGAATATGTGCACATTATCTCTAATGGAATTCTCTGAGGGCAGAGACTATTGTATTTTTGTCTTCCTCTCTCCAGTGCGTAGCACATGGTAGAGGCTTAGTAAATGTTTATTGGTCAATTCTTCCATACATTCAAAGATCTGTGATTTCATTGCTGTAGGGAAGACTCCGTTAATCAGAAGGTAACCTTGTCCCTTCATGGTGGTTTCCTGAGTGGCTGAGGCCAAACGAAATTCATCTCTAGGTGGTCCCTGTGTCAGAGAGGAGTCTTTCCATATGGACTAGGCTGGTCCTCGGGCAATAGACACAGAGTCCATCTGAGTCCCACACCTGGAGGTATGGAGCCTTTCCGGCTACTTAGGTCTTCTGGAAGTTGCTTCATCTGTCATAACCTTTGAGCAGCCCTGTCCACACCATGATAAGTTATGGAAAGAGGACTTTTATGGAAGAATTATACTTAAGGACCTACACATGAACATCAGGAAAGAAAGAGAAAGGGGGTTGGGAACCCATCATACGGGGTTGGTGGCACTCAGGGAGGAAAAGCAGAGGAGACAGTGTGATTTCAAGGTAAAAGCCATGAATTTGGAATCAGAGGAGCTGGATTCAAATCCTAGATTCACTCCAAACTGTCAAAGTGACTTGGTTGTCCCTTGGCACTCCTTATCAGTAAATTGAGGGGGTCTGCACTGGACTATCTGCAAATTGCCTTTCAGCTCTAGGAGTCCACAGACCTGAATAGGCCACAGTATGAAAGTAGGGGAGGGGGGCAGGGAACATATTTGAGAAGGGGATTTAGACCCTTTAAATTCTCACTGGGGAAGAAGAACCGAATGCCTTGAAGGAGAGCCACTCTCTTCAGGTCCCTACCATGCATTCTTTGTTGTTATTTTTAACCTTGGTGATATTACATAGCTCAAAATAATTAGCTCAGTGCTATCGACCTTAGAGTTAATCTAAGCAGTACCAAATCATAACAGGTGGTGGGTGCGGGAGGGTGGGGTAGGACTGAAGAAAAAAAAAGGGGCCTTTTTCTCTTTTTAGGGATTTGCACATGGATTCTTGAGTTCTACATTAAGTTGGTGGAGGAGCAAAGCAGCACACTTCATTTGGGGTGCTTTGCACTGCAAAGGTCCTATAGTATTTAAGGTCTGTGATATCAATTCTGTTTTCCCATGGAGACTGTAGTCATAATGGTAATGATGCTGGTGTGGGAAATGCATTGGACTTGAAAGCTTGAATTCTAGGCCTATAGTCTCTACTGTGGGGCCTTGGACAAGTCATTTTACTTTTCAGGGCCTCATTTTTCTTATTTGTAAATCAGGAATGATAATGAAGATGGGACTGAACTTGGAGTCAGCAAGGAGGACTAAGGAGGGGAAATATCTCTAGTTATCTAGAGCCTGGATGAATGGCCTTTAAGCAAAAGCAACCAAATTCTTAGGGTGTACACAGAACACCCATTAATACTGATACTGGCCAGCAAAATAGCTGCTGAAGAGGCTGGGTTAACCTGTCAGAATGAGAGATATCATTAGTGAACTTAATGATGTATAGAACTAATGTTTGCCTGTTGATGAATCAGTGCTCATCTGCTATTTTCATAGCACTCCATTAGAAAGCCAGGCACACAACCCGAAATCACAGAGCCAAAGCAGGGAGAGAAGCCTTCAGATGATAGGAACCTCAGCCTCCTTTCTAGCTCGGGGCTGGAGCTGAAGAATCTCTGTCAACCCCTCTTGATGTGAATCTGTAAGTGATCCAGTTACCACCCCACCCCACCCCCCGCAGTGGAATGAGCCCCAGCGTCTCTAAGGAAAGAGCTTCTGTCATCATCTCAAGGTGGCAAGATGGGAACTGCATCTTCCTTGTGTGGGTGTGGGAGAAGAGGGGGGTCCTAGCTACCTGCTTTCTGCAAAGTAGGCACAGAATAACGTCTCCCCTCCCCCATTCCAATTATAGGATCACAGTTTATACTTGGCCACAATTCCCAGCCCATCAGTCCATTTGATGTTTTGGGTTGCTAACATATCATGCCCTGTGTTTACCCCAACTTGTTCTTTCATAGAAATTTTTAGAAATCTAGGCATACTGTGGGGGAGTTAGCCTTAGGCACGGAACCTAGAATGGACTTTACATCCATTGCTTGAGGGTCAGTCTAACTGACTTGGAGAGAAGCTCCTCTCTAAAATGTAGGCCACCAGGAGATGCATTTTTGCCTCAACACCTGGGAACCACCAGTAAAGGTAGACTCAATAGGTTCTTTTTTTTTTTTTTTTGAGGGGCAATGAGGGTTAAGGGACTTGCCCAGGGTCACACAGCTATTAAGTGTCAAGTGTCTGAGGCCGGATTTGAACTCAGGTCCTCCTGAATCCAGGGCCAGTGCTTTATCCACTGCACCACCTAGCTGCCCCGACTCAATAGATTCTTACTGATTTCTATGAACAGAGGGTCCTATGTAGGAACTACATGCAAAGTATCTTCCTATGTTAAACTATAACTCCAGCCATCCTCCAGGTACTTTGCATGTTTATTTCCTTTATCTGTTCCATTTGCTTGCAATGAAACTGCAGTGAAACCTAATGATGCTTAGGCCTAGATATCCAGTTGCCCACCATACCACCAGCATCAAAGCAGAAGAGAATTTGAAATTTAAATAAATAAAATCAGGACTGAAAAAATGAATATGGAAGGCAGAGTGGTACCTTAGAAACAGCACAGGCCCTGAATTAGACAATCTGGTTCTAATTTCCCATCTGATTCTAGGAGATCCCCACTTCCTGCTGCTAACCTAATCTCTGGCCTCAGGTGATAAGAGCAGGAGATCACACCTCCCAAACCCTGCTGCATGTGAGGCCTGCAGATCACCTTTTCATCTGTGTCCCACAACTTCTACCTCCTGCTGCTAGATTACTCTGCCAAGCTCAGTGCGGAGAACCTCTGGTAGAGAGGAACAGGCCTTCCCTCTGACCTGGGGCCTCCCAGCTCCTGCTGTACATTTGATCTTTATCACTTGCTGCCTCATTTCCGGCCTAATCTCCAGCTTTCATAAGGAACAAGAGTATTGAAATGGGTCATCTAACCAATTGACTATGTGCCTTCCATCTTATGCTCCACTTGTCTCCAGCTAGATCTTCAGCCTCCTCTGGGAAAAGGAGTGGTATCTTCCATTCAATGATGAACATTCTTATACCTGGTCATACCTTACACATTTTTGTAGGCCCCTATCCCCCCACATGATTGTTTATTCCAATTCCCATCCCACTCGACCCTCCCCTCCAAAGTCCCAACCAAAGGCCAATTAACTTGCTAACCATTCTGATTGGATTCACTACAGATTTATGTTACAAAACCCTCAGCCGGGCCCTCACTGCTGCTAGGTAATCCTATTATTTTTTTCTTATCAAGTTACAATCCCAATCTCCATAATTTCTCTTCCAAATGTTTTTATTCCTCCTCAAATCTCCCATGGCTTCTCCCACCCTGCCCCTCTTAGCTGAGAATCTTGCCTCAGATTTTATAGGAAAAAACTGAGGTCACTCATCATGAGTTTCCTTTTTTCCTCTACTTGTATACCTTCTGAGACTATCTACTCCTTCACCCTGTTCTACATGAAGAGGTGGCCTAGCTCCTTATCAAAGTGAACTCCTCTACTTGCACAAGAAATTCTATTCCATTTCCTTCAACATATTGCCTTCTCTGCCATCCCCACTTCGGTTTCTCCATGTTTACTGACTCCTTTCCTACTGCCTAACATATGTCCATGACTCCTTATCACAAAAAAACCCCAAAGAACCCTTCACTTGATCTTTCCATCCTCACTAACTATTGTCCTATGTCTTTACTGCCTTTTGTGGCTGAACTCCTTGACCAAGCCTTCTACAAGGCCTCCACTTTCTCTCTTCGTATTCTCCTCTTCACTCCTTACAATATAGCTTCTGATCTCATCATTCCACCAGAAATGCTCACTCCAAAGTGACCAATGATATCTTAATTGCCAAATCCAATGACATTTTCTTAATCCTCAATCTCTCTGAAGAATTTTTACCCTGGTGATTACCATCTTCTTGTTGTTACTCTTTTCTCTCTAGGTTTTTGGGATACCATTCATTCTCTCTTTGTTTTTCTCCTACCTATCAGACTTCTCCTTTTCAGCCTCCTTTGATGGATCCTAATTCAAACCATGCCCTCTAATCATATGTATCCCACAGAGATCCATTTTCAGCCCTTTTCTCCCTCTATACTATTTCACTCAGTATTCTCCTCAGTTCCCATGGATTTTACCATCTCTTTGCTGATGATTTTTAAGTCTACTTTTACTTTTCTAATCTCTGTGCTGACCTCTAATCTTACATCTCCAACTGCTGTTCAGACATCTTGAATTTAGGGACAGAGGCAAGGTGGTAAAGAAATGGAAGGGACTTACCTGAGCTCTCCCAGATTCCCTTCCAAATAACTTTAAACAATGCCTTAAAACAAATTCTAGAGCAGCAGAACCCACAAAAAGATGAAGTGAAACAAAGTTCCAGGCCAAGACAACTTACAAGGTTGGCAGGAGAAGTCTGTCATATTGGGATGAGAATGGAACACAGTCCAGTGCACCAGAACAAGCTGCACCCCAACAAACCAGCAGCAGGCCTTGGGGGTAACTAAATCAGTGGAGACAACTGTGGCTTCAGGAGCTCTTGGCCCACAGACAGTAAGGGTGTTGGACAATGAGTCAGAAGGAGACTGTAAGGGTCCCTTTGCTGAAACTGGCTTCAGGACTCTGATGCATTGTCCATACATGTACGCAGGTTGCAGTCCCAGGGCAAGCAGGAGTACCAGAGCATCAGAGGTTGGGCCACAGGGGAATGGGGACCTGGTCACAGTTCCGTGGCACAAAAGAGTACCTGTGGTAACTTACAGACTAGAGCACAGGCCAAGAGAGTAGTAAACATTAGGTCATACTACCTTGGGAGAACTGAAAACATATAGACCTCCAGAACTAACTCTGAAAACAGCTGGACAAAAAAACTGAAGCTTGGGACAATGCCCCCTCCACCTGGGCAGCAAAGCCCAATTTTAACATAAAGTTGTGTTTTGGGATTTTTTGTTTGTTTTTTTGTGAGGCAATTGGGGTTAAGTGACTTGCCCAGAGTTACACAGCTAGTAACTGTTAAGTGTCTGAGACCGGATTTGAACTCAGGTCCTCCTGACTCCAGGGCCGGTGCTCTATCCACTGCGCCATCTAGATGCCCCTAACATAAAATTTAAAGTCAATAAATAGGCTGGAAAAATGATCAAACAACATAAAAATGCTGACCACAGAAAGTTAATATAATGTTAGGGGAGTTCAAAACGCAAAGTCAGAAGAAGACAATGAAGGCAAAACTGCTGCATCCAAAGTCTCAAAGAAAAATTTGAATTGGTATCAGGCACAAAAAAGAATTCATTGAAGAGCTCAAAAAGAGCTCAGAAAAAGAGAGGTAGAGGAATAAAAAAACAGACATCTTGAATTGTATGTCTAGTAGACATCTTAAACTCAACATGTCCAAAACTGAACTTATTATCTTTCTCTCTGAAACCTTCCTCCCCCTCAACTTCTTTATTACTATAGAGGGTAACACCATCCTACCAGTCCCTCAGGCTTGCAATACAGGTATCATCCTTTAATCCTCACTATATCTCACCCTCCATAGGGTTGCCAATCTATTGCCAAGATCTGTTGATTTTACTTTTGTAACATCTTTGGAACATGTCCCCTTCTTTTCTCTAATACAGCCACCACACTAGTGCAGGACCCTTTCACCTGGACTACTGAAGTAGCCTACTAGCAAATTTGCCTGCTTTAGGTCTCTTACACTCCAATCCATTGCCCATTCAGTCATCAAAGTGATTTTTTTAAAGTACAGGTCTAACCATGTCACTCACTGCCCCCAACCCTCTTCTCAGTAAATTCCAGTGGTTGCTTATTACTTCCAGAATCAAATACAAATCATCTGTTTGGTGCTCAAAGCTCTTTTTTTTGTTTTGTTTTGGTTTTTTGGTGAGGCAGTTGGGGTTAAGTGACTTGCCTAGGATCACACAGCTAGTAAGTGTTAAGTGTCTGAGGCAGGATTTGAACTCACATCTTCCTGACTCCAGGGCAGGTACTCTATCCACTGTGCCACCTAGCTGCCCTCAAAGCTCTTTATAACCTAGAACTTGCCTTACACTTTCCAGTCTTCTTGTACCTTAGTCCCTACCACTTACTCTCACTTAACTCTTTAATCTAGTGGTACTGACCTCTTTGCTATTTCACGAAGAAAACACTTCATCTCTTGCCTCTAAAAATTTTCTTTCGTTGTCTCCCATGCCTGAAATGCTTTCCACCCCCATCTCCATCTCCTGCTTTCCATGGCTTCCTTTAAGTCCCAACTAAAATCTTTTCTATATGAAGTCTTTCTAAATTCTTAATTCCAGTGTCTTCCCTCTCTTATTTACTTCTTATTTATCCTGTACATTGTTTGTATATGCATGTTTGCTTGTTGTCTTCCCCATTTTTTTTTTTGTGAGATCCTTGAGGGACTAGACTACCTTTTGCCTCTTTTTGTATCCTGAAGTATTTAGCTCAGAGACTTGCTCATAGTAGATGCTTAATAAATGTTTTTTGACCTCTTGACTGACCTGATGCATACTACCTGTGTGACCTTAAAAAAGTGATTTAGTCTCCCTTTGCCCACTTTTTGCTTAATTAGGGAGAGCCACAGCCCTAGTGAGTCCTGCTGAGGAATCCCTGGGCTGGAAGCTTTGGAATGAATTTTCCTTTGACTACTTCAGTCCATTCTCCCAACATATATCAAATGCATAAGTTGCAGTCATAGCATATTTGGCAAGAGGAAGATGAAGGATGATAAAATAATCCATGCTTTAGTGAAACAAATTTCAGCTATGTCAGAGGGGGTTGAAATGGCCCCTAACCAACCTTGGGTTTGGATAAAGGCTTTGTTACAACAGCATTACACCATCTTGAGGATTTTACCCCGTTCTAACTCTCAAGCCAGATTGTACAGTGTGTGCCCTTGAACTCAGTCAATATTTGCCAACGGTGAAGGGGATCCAGACCAGCAGGAGGGAGAGATAAATCTAAGATACTCTGGCATCACTATTTTTTCCCCTCCTCTGTAGGCACACAAGCCCCTGTTTGTTGACCTCTAGGACACCTAGCTGTGGCAAATGGGCTTCTCAGTCAGACAGAGGGTTTTATTTGCTATGCTGTAGACAGTGTTTTTTCCTTCTAAATTCCAGTTAATTAATAATATGTGGCTTTATCTTGGTCTATGCTCCTAGATTTCCTCTCAAGAAAAGTTGGGCTTATTTCAACTAATTGATTGATAGAAGGGCTAGTACTCAGAATGGATCAAATTCTGTCCCTGTAGTCGTATGCTTTGAGAACACATTGATTTTCCTTTTTTCTGAAGTTTCAGAGTAAGTGGTCAAAGGTCAGGAGGCTAACTGGGTCACTCTCTCTAATCTTCCAGCTTCCTCCCCTTCATCCATGTTCTTTTCACCCAACCCATGTATATCCCATGGATTCCTTTGGGAAACACAATTATATATTTCTAGGCTAGGTTTAGCATTCTCTTAACTCCTACCTCACCTGAAATTTAGAGAATTTATCTGTGGGCAAGCAACTCAGGTAGGATGAGACCCTCTACTTTTCTATCATCTCCTCAAAGTATCCAATAAATGTATATCTTACATTTGGAAAATATTTTTACAGCTGATCAGTACTTTCACAAACATCTTACTCAGTCTTCATAACCTACTCTGTGAGGTAGATAAGATAATTGTCACCTCCATTTTTTTTAGTTAAGGAAATGGCTGTTCAGAGCAGTGAAATGACTTATTCTTCATCACATAGTCAGGAAAATGGCAGAGCAGGGATCTCCTAACACCTAAATCTACTCCTCTTTCTACTCTACACTTCCTCTAGTATTAAATACATGAGAGCTGTTCTACACTCCTCCCAGGATTACACCCAGAGATTGCCTATACTCTGCATTCCTGTCTTTTTATGTCCTGATTTCTACCACCCTCTTTTCCATGTCTCTTGGCTTTTCAGAAAGGATGAATGGATCATTCACTGCCATATGACAAGAAGAGAATCAAGGGGGCAGCTAGGTGGTACAGTGGATAAAGCACCAGCCCTGGATTCAGGAGGACCTGAGTTCAAATCCAGCTTCAGACACTTGACACTTACTAGCTGTGTGACCCTGGGCAAGTCACTTCACCCTCATTGCTCTGAGAGAGAGAGAGAGAGAGAGATTGAGAGAGAGAGAGAGAGAGAGAGAGAGAGAGAGAGAGAGAGAGGGAGAGAATGAATCAACACCAATACTTTTGGAAATGTGATTGTTATCAGAAGGGAGAAATTATTTTCAGAAATATTTCTTTGGCAAAAAACTCCCTTGACCTGTGTTTGTAAATTGTTGTATTGCTATTTGGTTTTTCCTCTACAGTGATAGTTTATATAAAATTCACATTTGGTAGCACTTTGTAATTTAAAAAGGATTTTCTTTTTTAAATATAAATTTTTATTTTTATTATGAACTTAAATTTCAATAAACATGAATATTTAAGTAGCCAAAGAACAGAAAAATGTTTGTATATTATAGTAACTTAGGATATAGAAAATTTGTTTTTATGATGAAGTATACATTAAATATAACTTGGTAGTACTAAAACTGCCCTGCTAGTCCAGGTCCCTCTTAGATAGATAGCTAATAATAATAACCATAAAAATTGATTAAGTATTTACTATGTGTCTATACTAAACCCCGAAAATACAAATATAAGCACATATGCCAAAAAAAAAAAAGAAAGAAAAAATGTCTTTACTCTCACAAGTGTAAAGGTCTGGAGAGTCAAGAATAAAACTGAGAGAGAACTGAGCATGGGTGGCTTGTGTGTGTGTGTGTGGGGGGGGGGTGTATGTATGTTTGTATGTTTGCAATAATTGCATGACATAATCTGAACAACATTCATTCTTCATGCACTTGGTTTTTTCTTGTATAATGGTCAGAATGTTTAGGAGCAGTTTTGGCTCTCTTCCAGAACTTTCTGTAATGTTCTGGGGATTTATGTAACTAATGCAACATCATTTGTAAGCAGGAGCAATTGGAGGACCTTACTATCTATAGGGAATTTCTCTTCAAATTCCATTCTGAATTGGATCTTCCTATGACAGTGGCAAAAAACTTTAGTGAGTTTACACTTTGCTCAATATTTATGATCAAAGAGGATCATCAAATAATATCTTATATGTTTCAGGATCTATTGAATAGTTTTGATGTATGGATGGTATACATTTTGTTGAAAAAAGTCTTTGACGTGTTTTGCTCTAACAATACTTAAATACTATGGAATTTGGTATTTTCTATATTTTTCTGTCAATGTTTGTGATAGTAAAGATGTGGTCTACTGTAAATTTTTTTGCAAGAGCTTGACTATTTCCTACAAGTACCCTCATCATGGATGCCCTTCAAAAGTATGTAAATTATTCTCATAGCATTTTTATAAGTAAATATGAAAGTAATCTTACCACAGTAGGAATATAGATAAGTAGTTGTTAAAGTGCTTTCATACACTTATTTTTTTCAATGTAGCATACAAAACTTTTTTCACATTGTTGGTATCTTTATATTCCTTAAGTACCTTGGGGATCAACCTTCCAAATACCCTCTTAATTATGTTGCCTCCAGCATGGATCTCCTCTGTGTCCAATCCAGCAGCTTTTCTCATCTTTGTTTTCTTTAGTGCCATTCCTATGCCCTCTATAAACACATCCAAGAGTGCTCAAGTCAAATGGTTCTGACCTTGATGATAAAAACACCATTTGTTATATTTGTTACACATTTTTTTTAACAGATCTTTTCCATTTTCTTCTACTTGTTCTTTCATTTTCATCCTTATGGTCTCTTGGGATGATCCAACTTGGGTTTCATGCCAAACTTTATTTAAGTTTGTTTTTCAAGCCATTGTTTTTCTCTGTTATATGAGTAAACATGATTCTTAATCACCCATCATTCTTCCTAAGATTTTTTGGGGGGTGAGGCAATTGGGGTTAAGTGACTTGCCCAGGGTCACACAGCTAGTAAGTGTTAAGTGTCTAAGGCTGTATTTGAACTCAGGTCCTTCTAAATCCAGGGCTAGTGCTTTATCCAATGCACCACCTAGCTGCCCCCTTCCTAATATTTTAGAAATGAATTTGTAATTAATTCAACTATTTTATATATTTTTCTCTTTAAGGCAATTGATTTACATCAGTTAAACTTCTATATGATATTATTATTGTATATTTCCTTTTTTGCCCCATCCCATTTTCATCTCCAATACCTTATTTGAATAGGTTAGGATTATTTTTTCAATTGCATACCATTACTTTTTCTTATTTTTGTTTCTTCTCTCTTTGTACTGATTTTTGTTTTAGACTTCTGTGTAGCCTATAACTATTTAGCTTCTTTCATTTGTTATTTTTATTCCATATTTCTCAATAATGTTCCCACCATTCTCACTTATTCACAACTTTGCTTTGAAGTCACTAAATATGTAATATATGCTGATTTAATGTTGAGGGTATTATCAAGTTCTCTACGTAATTTCTCTACCCCTTCATTCCTTGCAATAGATGTTTCATAGATTGCAATTATATTCATAGTACTCTCTTTGTACATACATTATCATAAGCAATAACAAATGAAATAGCCAAATGCCCCACCAAATAATGTTACTTGTTGCCTTTGGCTGCACACTAAAGCCAACCCAATCAACTTCTTTCTTTGCTTCTCCAAGAACCCATGAACCATCCTTTGATGTAATTGAATTCATTTGTAGGTAGAATGTTAAGATTGATATGACTAATTTCCTTTAGAAGTATGACCACTCAAAGGTAATTGAACAAGTGTAAAACATTACCTTTTTGGTATGTGAGCATATTGGAGATTGTGGGAAAAATAAATGAGGACTATTGGTTTTATGACTGACAGCAAGTTGGGGTTTGTGAATTTTATCCCCTAAGGGAAATATAAGTCACTGTACACCAGGAGGTTCTGATTTCAACCATTAGAAGCAGTGAAGAAGCAAGCATGAAAGAAGCTAAGAAGATAAAAGGAATCATTAAGATGGCAGCAGGAACTAAGTGAGAAGATACTAGCAGGAATAGTCAGCTGACAGGAAGACTTCAACTACTGTGTTTGGAAGCCTACTAATTAGAAGAGAATTACTTTGTAGATTGACAAAAGGAAAGATTGGGTAGTCTTTTAATTGGAGATTTGAATTATACTGCAGTTTCAGTTATTACCATCCAGTGTCAATGAAGTTTGAGAGATATATTACCTTTCAGATAATACCTGGTGGTTCTCTGGTTTGAAAGGGAAAAGCAGAGGGGAAAAAGACAGGCTTTGTAACTGCTTTGCTAAGAATACAGCTGATAGGATGATGCATCTTTCTGCTGAATGAAGAGATGGCTAGGCTTATTTGCAAAGAGTGTTCCTATAAGTTCTGTTTTACTATAATAAGGTGTTGAGAACTGATTGGATGCCTCCAAAACATGAATTTTTCTATCATATGTATCCTTTCTATGTTTCTGAAAGTGTGTGCCCACTATCTCCATAGGCATTTTGTGTATCAGTAGAAGCGTGTTAATCAAGTATATGTGTGGACTGTGAAGTATTATTACTGCATTTTCTACATGAGTGATTGTGATATTATGATTATCCTTGCTTTTGCCTTATTAGTAATATATGTTTTATGTTTAAGAGTTAATAGTGTCATGATAACTGCTTTTGTGTAAATGGAATCAATTACAGTGAAAGATTATGAGTAGGGCAGCTAGGTGTTGCAGTGGATAAAGCACCAGCCCTGGATTCGGGAGGACCTGACTTCAAATCCGGCCTCAGACACTTGACACTTACTAGCTGTGTGACCCTAGGCAAGTCACTTAATCCTCATTTCCCCACAAAAAAAAGAAGAAAAAAGAAAGATTATGAGCTAAAATGGTAAATAGTAAGAGTGTATGGGTTGCTCCGAGGATCCCAAGAGAGGTTGATTCATTGCAGAGTGTTGGTGGGGCTTGTTTGGTAAACTAAGCACTACAAGTATGAGTACAAGTTGAAGAACATGAGCCATATTACTAATGATGAACTTCTTTGTACTTGTTAGACCAGTGCTTAAAAAGCAGATTTAATCTGTTCCTGGGACTATAGTTAAGTCAACAGTCGATCAAAAAGCATTTATGAAATGCCTACTATGTGCTAGACACTTTGCTAAGAGCTGAAACTACAAAGGTAAAAAATAAGTTCCTGACCTCAAGGAGCTGATATTCTAATGGTGAAGATAATATAAAACCAACTACATACATAGAAGAAATATACAAGGTAAATTAAAAATAGTCAGATGGAAGGCACTAGGAAAGGCCTTTTGCAGAAGCTGGGATTTCAGCTGAGACTTAAATGAAATTATGGAAGCCAGGAGACAGAGGTGAGGAGGGAGAATGTTTCAGATTTGGGGGACAAACAGTGAAAGTGCCCAAAATGTCATGTATGAGGAATGGAGAGGAGGCTATGGATTGTAGAAAGTGGAGAGTAAAGTATAAGATGACTGGAAAAGCAGGAAGGGCCCTACACAAAAGTGTGAGAAGTACTTTAAAAACCAAATAAGATTTTAAGTAGTAGGTGACATGCCAGATCTGGATATAGATGTGTGTGTGTGTGTGTGTGTGTGTGTGTGTGTGTGTGAGAGAGAGAGAGAGAGACAGAGACAGAGACAGAGACAGAGATAGAGAGACAGAGACAGAGAGACAGAGACAGAGAGAGAAACAGAGGGAGCGAGAGACAGAGACAGAGAGACAGAGACAGAGGGAGACAGAGAGAGGTCAACGATAACACATAGGTTGTGAACTTGGTTGACTGGGAGAATGGTGATTCCCTCAAAAGTAATAGGACATTTAGGAAATAGGGGGATTTTTTTTTGGGAAATAGTATGTTCAATTGCGGACCTGCTGAGTTTAAGAGGTATGCAGGACATCCAATTTAAGATGTTCTGTAGGCAGTTGGAGATGCGGGTCTGGGAGCTGATGAGATCACCAAGTGAAACAGTATACAGGGAGAATAAAAGAGAGCCCAGTATAGAGCCCTGGGGTCTAGTCACAACTATCATGTGACCTGGATGAAGAGCCAGCAAATGATACTGAAAAGGAGAGGTCAGGGAGGAAGGAGAACAACTAGGAGATAGTTATCTCACAGAAACTTAGAGAGAAGAGCTATCAAAGAAAAGGATGTGATGGACAATGTCATTGGTTACAGAGAGGTCAAGAAGAATGAGGTCTGAGAATAGGCCATTAGATTTGGCAATTAAGAGATCATCGATAACTTTGGAGAGATCCGTCTCCATTGAATAATGAGGTTGGGAGCAAGACTGCGGAAAGTTAAGAAGTGAGTGAAAAGAAAGGATGGGAGGCATCAGTTGTAGATACTAGCCTTCTTAAAGATTTTAGCCTTGAGGGGCAGCTAGATGGCAGAGTGGATAAAGCACCAGCCCTGGTTGACCTGAGTTCAAATCCAGCCTCAGACACTTGACACTTACTACCTGTGTGACCCTGGGCAAATCACTTAACCCTCATTGCCCCACAAAAAAAAAAGAAAGAAAAAAAGAAAAAAGATTTTAGCCTTGAAAGGGAAGTGAGATATAGGAGGATACATATTGGGGATGGACAAATTAAGTGAGGGTTTTTTGAGAATGGTAGAGACATGGATATGTTTGTAGGTAGTAGGGAGGTAGCTTATAGATAGGGAATAATTGAAGAGAAATGACATAGTGGTGATAAAGGAAGGGACAATCTACTAGAGAAGACAGGATGGAATGGGATCACTTGGTCATATAGAAGAAGAATTTTTCTTGGCAAAGAGAAATGCAATCCTTTTGAGACATAAGAGGAAGAGGAAATAGTAGCCAAAGCCATCTGGGTGATGTGAAATGAGGACATAGGGAAAAGAGGAAAATCTCAGTGAATAGATTCAACTTTTTTCAGTGAAATATGCAGCATGGTTCTCAGCTTAGAGGATAAGGAGAGGGCAGCCATGGGAGATTTGAGGAGGGATGATAAAGCTGGGAAAACCTTCTTCAGTGAGTGGAATAGTGAGTTAATTAATGAGGTATGAAAGGATTATCTTGCCACAGTGAAGGCCCAGTTGAGATTATGTAACATAAATTTCTAGTGGGCACAGTAGAGTTTCATGATTTTCTCTAGCTTCTTTTCAGCAGCTTGTGAGTAGAAGCAAAGTCAGTAGATGGTGGGAATAATCCAAGGCTGAGGCTTGGCAAAGCAGGATCAGAGATAGGGTAAATGGGAAAGCTACTGGAGAGAACACAATAGTGTAGGATCAAACTGGTTCACCAAGGGATCAAGATGGGGCAGAAGTGTATAGTTAAGGCAGCAGTGTGTGGGGGGCATAGCTTGGGACAGAAGGGTGAAGGGACTGAAGTCATGGTGAGGACAAAGGACGGGGTTTGGGAATGCAAGATAAAGGAGAAATAGAACAACAGATAAGAGATTTCAAAGCTCATGAACATGTAAGTGGAACATTTGAGGGTGATAGAAAATCAAAGGTATTATCTGTGTGACCTTAGGCTAGTTCCTTGACCTCTCTGTGCTTCATTTTCCTTATTGATGAAATAATTAGGACTTTGGCTTCTAAAGTCCTTTTCAGCTCTAAATTTATGATCCTAGAAAGGCATCCCCAGCAATTAGCACAATGATTGGCATATAATAAGTGGTCCATACATGCTTGACATTTGATTGATAATAGTTCTAGACATGGTCCAGGGCTGCTCACACTAAGGAGATTTGTGTACTGGCAAAACCCAGAACATTTGCACAAATTGGAGAGAACCCAGTGAATTCAAGACAGGTACAGATGCAAGCATATTTTCCTGGGTGGAAGCCAAATAGTCCACTCTTCCTGTTTAGTGAGTGCTTGGGTTAAATAACCACATCTATTCACCCAGAGTAGAACCTGCCTAGATCACTTCATAGCTTAATCCATCTAAGTAGCTCCATTCCTGAACATTAGGATGGGGAAGGGAGGAATGGGGCTGGTGGTAGACCAAGGGCTGAGGGCAGCGGGTAGAGGAAAGAGAGATGGGTATGTGTGTGTGTATGTGGAGGAAGAAGAGCTTTAAAATTATTGAGATTTTTGTTCTGAACCACACAGATAATGTGGAATAATGAAAAGAACTCTGGGTTTGAAATCGGAAGAGTTGATGCTCTTACAAAGTATATGAGTAATTTTGAGCAGGTCATAGGATTTAGAGCTAAAAGCAACCCTAGACATCAGAATAAGGCAGCTACGTAGAATAGTGGATAGAGACCTAGGACTTGGGTCTGGCAGACCTGAGTTCAAATCTGACCTCAAACATTTAGCAGCTGTATGACCCTCAGACGGTCACCTATTTGAGACCCATTAAAAATGGTTGGCATGAGGTTAATAATAGCACCTATCTCCCAGGGTTTTTATGAGGATCAAATGAGATAATATTTATAAAGAGTCTTAAAAACCTTCAAGTACTACATAAATTAATTATATAAGGGGGCCACTATTCTCATCAGAAAATGAGAATCACATAATCAAAGATTTTCAGAGATTGAAAGGACTTCAGTTGCCACCTAGTCCATTTGATAGCCCCCAAAGAACTCCGACCATGATATATGTGACAAGTGGTTATTTAGCCTTGGCCTGAAAATCTCCAGTGACTGAGGAATCTGTTTCATTCTGAGACAGCATAATCTACTTTTTTTAAAAATTAAAATTAAATTATTTATTTATTTATTTATTTATTTTGGGTGAGGCAATTGGGGTTAAGTGACTTGCCGAGGGTCACACAGCTAGTAAGTGTCAAGAGTATGAGGTTGGATTTAAACTCAGGTCCTCCTGAATCCAGGGCCAGTGTTCTATCCACTGTGCCACCTAGCTGTCCCAGCATAATCTACTTTTGGGAAACTCTGATTGTTAGGAAATTGTCCCTGACTTTAAGCCTTGCTCCGTGTATCTGTTGTTCTTAGTTCTTCCCCATGGTCCCTGTTCCACACAACAGCCCCTCAAATACTTGAAGATGATTAGCTTATCCCTCTTTTCCCATTTCTAAACAGTCTCCTTTCTAAGCATTCGAAACATCTCTATATTAAACATTCTCATTTCTTTCAACCTATGCTTATAATGGCCTCTATTATTCCAGTTGTCTTCCTTTGGACATTGTCCAACTTAACAATATCTTTCCTAAACTGTGGTGCCCAGAACTGAATATAACACTACAGATGAGGTCCCACCAGGGCAAAGTAGAAAGTGCCTATAACCTCTTTGTAATAACAGTTCCGTGACCTTTTTTTTTTTCTAGGCCGCTGAAATAATAATCCATGCAAATGAGCTTTGTATCGGTAAAATACACTATTAAAACATAATATGCTCGGGGGCAGCTAGATGGCACAGTGGATAGAGCACTCTCCCTGGAGTCAGGAGTACCTGAGTTCAAATCCAGCCTCAGACACTTAACACTTACTAGCTGTGTGACCCTGGGCAAGTCACTTAACCCCAATTGCCTCACTTAAAAAAAAAAAACAACAACAACATAATATGCTCCAGTTGTATTTCTAGCTCTGAGACATAGTCAATAAAAAGCTGACCTTGGGGGTCAGAAGACCTAGGTTTAAGGCTTACCTCTGGCACATATTGACTGTGTGACTCTGGGCAAGTCATTTAACCTCTTAGTACTCTAGGCTACTCTAAGAGAATAAGTTGTAAAAGACATGCTGGTAGAAGGAAGTGTCTTCATTCAGGATTGTTCTGTATTAATTAAATTATAGGGGCAGTTCCTATCCTTAGTCTAATTGTAATTAAGATGTCAATAAAAGCTAGAGTAGAGGCCAGGGGACTCAATTGCCTCCCTTCTGTACTTGAAGCCCCAGGTTCATTATCACTGAAGTCTTTTCCTCTGCCAGCCCTTCATTCAGGAGTGAGGCTGCTTAGGTAGATTAAGGCCCAGCTTCTTAAACTGTGATCTCTGACCCCATATGGAGTCATGGAAATGAATGTAAGATTGAAAAAAATTTGGCAACAATAAAAGGTTATGTATACCTATTTTACATACCCACATACCTGGGGTTACATAAAAATATCTCTGATAAAAAGGGGTCTCAAGTGCAAAAAGTTTAAGAAGCCTTGGATAAAGGGATGTGGTCATCTAGTTTGCTTCTATCCTGCTTTTTCCTGTCTTGTCAGGAGCTCTAACCTTTCCCCTAAATCTTGGTTATCGCTAAAGCAAACAAGCTTCCAGGGGATATGGGAGCACTCTTATCTATTGGTCCACCTACACAGACAGGGGCTTCTGGGGGGTGTCTTTTTATGCCTTTGGTTGGGACCCCGATCTTGGAGATTGAGGAATGGCCTACAAAGCCTGAGTACTCAACATTCTGCCCTAAATTCAGAAGATACTAAATCTTCTTTCTGTCCACTGGACCTATGGCTTATTTATAGCAAAACAAAGAATAGAGGTCAATAGGGGTGGTTTTATATTCCAGAGAGCAATTCACCTATATGCTGTGATATAAGGGCTTCCAGAAAAGTCTCCTAACCCTCTAATTTTGCATCTGGTGCTGTGCTGAAAGTTTTGCCATTAGAGATTCATTCCTTTGGCTTAAAGTAATGTTTGATGCTTTGTGGCCTTCTACTAAAATAATGTGACCCTGAAAATGGTGACATTCCAAGTGATTAACATTCTAGCATGCCTCTGTTGGATCCTTTTCTCTGTGACAAGATGGTTGGTAGAGAATGAGATTGCTGTATTCTTGGACAGAAGGGACAAAAATGTGGGAAAAGGAACTCAAAGAGAAACAAAATTGCTCACTTCATAGTTTTGCTAAGTACTGGTCTTGCAACCCCAAGTTACTTTCCTTATAGGAAATAAAAGATCAGTGATAATCTTACTATGCTGCATTCAACCTTCCTGGTCAGAGTTTGAGTGGAGGCTAGAGAGACAATAATCATCTCATTTTATTTTTACAATAAGTTGGTGAATCAGGTAGGGAAGGTATTATTCACCTGATTTTACAGATATGGAAACAGGCTCAGAAAGGTTAAAGAAATTGCTCAAAGCACACAACAAACAATTTGCAATGCCAGGACTCAAATTCAGGTTTTTGACATTCATCCACAAGGTAGAGTTGTGGGTGGTAGAGGGCTACACATATACACATAGATAAGTGTAGTGTTGTTGTTGGTCCTGCATTCTGGAAGAGGGTCATGAGATCAGAAGGTGATGTCATGGCTTGCAGTGAATTGGATTTAAGTGAGGGAGGGCTATACAAAGTCACCAGCCTAACTCTCTCCTCCAGAGCCATCAGGGGCAAGATATATATCTCTATCTCTATCTCTATCTCTATCTCTATCTCTATCTCTATCTCTATCTCTATCTCTATCTCTATCTCTATCTCTATCTCTATCTCTATCTCTATCTCTATCTCTATCTCATCTATCTCTATCTCTATATCTATCTCTCTATCTCTATCTCTATCTAGATCTAGATCTATAGATATAGATATATGTATGTATGTATGTATATGTATGTGTTTGTGTGTATATATCAGGATGACTGGAGATGAACCCTGATATAGTGGGAGACCATGGCCTTTTAAGGTAAAGCCTTTCCCAGGTATCAGTAATAAGGAAGGAAGGAAGAACCTCTGACATTAGTCCAGTGCTCCTTTGACCATTTATCCTTTATTTTTATAAATATTTTTTATAACTACAAACTTGATAGCTATGAACAAACACAAACATTCCCTAATACAAAGGTAGACCAAAAGGATTGTCTATGAAACCAATGAGTCAAACATGTACATCTATTTTGAAAAGTTTATATCTATTTTTTTTGGTGTGGGGCAATGAGGGTTAAGTGACTTTCCCAGGGTCACACAGCTAGTAAATGTTAAGCGTCTGAGGCCAGATTTGAACTCAGGTCCTCCTGAATCCAGGGCTGGTGCTTTATCCACTGTACCACCTAGCTTCCCCCAGTTTATATCTATTTTAATATAGTAGTATGTTGGTACTATTTAGGCTGGGGAAATATTTAACTCCTTTCTCTTCAATAGGCTTTAAGCAAAAGCTTAATGCCCTGGCATTAGTTATTCTATAGAGAGAATCCTTTAGGAAGGGTGACTGTAGTATACTAAGGTCATTTGCTATTGTTGTTGAGTCATTTCCATCATGTCTGACTCTTCATGATCCAATTTGGGGTTTTCTTGGCAAAGATACTGGAGTGATTTGCAATTTCCTTGTCTAGCTCATTTTACAGGTGAGGGAACGGAGGCAAATGATGTTAAGTGACTTGCTCAGGAACACACAGCTAGTTAAAATTATCTGTGTTGGTGTCATGTTCATGCTAGAATATAAACTCTATGAGGGCAGGGAACATGGCTTAGTTAAATTTTGTATCCTCTAAAGTAGCCAGCACCAGCCTTTGCATAGAGTAGGTGCCTAATAAATGCTTCAGTGTTGAATTTAATTAGATGAGGTTTATAAAATAGCAAGTCTTCTAGAGAAAGAAGGAAGTGGAAAGATCACTAAATTTCAAGTAAAGGTCAGAGGACTTGAACCTGTGTGACTGCGAGCAGGTTGTAGACTTTATATCTGGCAGAGATATTAGATATCATTTAATCCAATGAAATTGAAACCTAGAGAAGGGAACTGAGGTTGCTTAATGGTAAGAACACCAGAGTCAAGGACACAAGTTTGAATCTTGACTCATCCACTTTCTATTTGGGTGACCTTAAATAAGGCCCCTTCTGGGCCTTGGCTTCTTTATCCATAAAACTATCTGATCTCTAAAATCACCTCAGTCTCTAAGTCCTACAATCACTGCTCATGCTTCTGGCTGTCAATTCAAGAGTGAAGTTTCCATTAAATAAAAGCAAATGAAGGAGAGGGAATAAGCATTTATGTAGCACCTACTCTGTACCTTTTGTAAATATCATCATGCAATCCTCATAAGAGCCCTGTGAAGGAGGTGCTATTGTTATCTCCATTTTAACAGTTGAGGAAATGGAGGCAAACTGAGTTCAGATATGAATTCAGGTCTTTCTGATTTCCAAGCCCTGTACTCTATTCACTACACCACCAGCTTGCTCCAAATGACAAATGGAAGGAGAGGCAATTTTTTTTTTCTAAGGCCAAACCACGTATACTACAACTCTGGGGAGTTTGGCTAGAGGAGACTACTCCAAACCCATTTATAAAAGTCAGGAGTAGCTCTTCAGTCTTTACATTTGCCAGAATAGAAGTCACAAAAGCTTCCGGTTCTTGTGGAACAGTTTACAAAAGAATAGTTAACATTTCTATTAGCCTGAAAGAGTTTCCAAGATATGTCCTTATTATATAACCTGTTGAGGGAGGCAGTGCATGGACAACCAGCTTCATTTTACAAGATGAAATAAACGACTTGGCCAAGGTCACATAACTAGAAAGTGTCAGAGCTGAACTTGAGGCTTCTGTGTCTCAACTCCATTGCCCTTTTCCATTCTATCATGCCTACTACCCTAGGCTGCCTCTCTTTATTCTATGATTTTAGCAAGTGGGTGAAATGTGGTCATGTTTACGTCTTCCTCTGAATCATCTGGAACTAGCAACTGTGGGGAGAAAATTATAACAGCAGTTTGACCCAACCTGGCTTGGTGTTCTTCCTCATAAGGGATAAACAAAGGTAAATTTGTCCTTGGAATCAACCTTGTAGCAATAGGAGGTTACCTGGAAACCCTGAAATCTGGATGAATCAAATGCCCAGGTAACAAAAGGCATTTGTATCATCGGTGTTCAGGGCCCCATTGACAGGTTTTACCATCCCGAAAAGTTAGGGGATAAACATGGGAACTATCATTGTAACTATTACAGTTTGTTGTCCTGAGTGGACCTCATCCCCTTTGCATGATCCCCTAAAAGATATTTTCAGAAAAAATCCAAAGCACATCAATGAGCTTGTAATTTATATTTTATTTTGCACAAGCTTGCATATATACTGCACATACATTCAGTTTAAGAGAAGATGGAAGGCACACAAGGCAATTGAACTACTGTATCCTTTAAGTGGTACAAAGCAAAAAGGTCAAAGTTTGGAGAGTATACAAAAGCTTAAAACACACAAAATAAAACCCCGTTCCCACCCTACCCCCAAACAACGTCTTTTTTTTCCTGTTTTAAAATTTAGTAGCTGCCAAACTAAAATGTTCACTTTGACTTTAAAATCAATTGTCTACTGCACCTTTTAAAATTTTATTTAATATGGACAGGGAATCTCATTTTTTAAATCATATCATCAATTAATATTACAGTACATCCTTGGTAATACAAAATTGTACACCTTCATCAAATAAATTAGGATAAATTAAACCAATAAATTATGCAAAGTCTTTAGAACAATAGACAACAACAACAAAAATTCCACAGTTGAAATTGCCTCTAGCTAAAAAAAACAAAACAAAACAAAACAAACTCAAAAATTGACTTTATCGGTTCAGTTATTGTACTATTTTCAAATTAAAGGGTCTTTATTACAAAAAAAGAGCTTAATGCTATTTACAACATATTGCTAAATAATATAAAGGCAGTGTCTTGTCACGTTTTGTAACTATATACAAATGAGTAATGGCTGGGATGTTACCAGTGTGAACTTTAACCTTTGACTCTTCTAGGGAGCTTTCAGTCCAACTCAATATGCGTTTCTCTCATTCTGATTTCTGAATTTGAAGGGGGCAACTCACACACACTTGTAAACAGCTTTTGTCCCCCTGCGGGGAGGATCTATGTTTTTTTCCAAAATACAGAATGAATAAATCCTCCTGTGAGAGGGCTAGTCCAAGAAGTGTATGTCTCCTGGTTGCTTCTCCCTCTCAGACAGATTGCTTTTTACTGGATGTCAGATTTGGGAGAAAGAATTGTAGCTTAGGTAAAAAAGACTCCGAAGAGTTCAGATGCCACCAAATCCCACACAAAGAGTATTTCTAAGAAGACCCAAAGGCTAACAAAAATACCAGTTTTTAATCCCAGCTTCAAATGAGCCTTTCTTAGCTTCAGTTTAGAAATGGTTTACAACCAACAGTTCTACAGAAAACAAAATTGCATTTCCTTCAACATAACAGTTAAGTGCAATACAGTAACTGATACTCATATAAACCAGTTACATTCTTTTAAGGGGAGCTTTTTGAAAACAATGCCTCTTGGAATATTCAAACACAGAGTTGGTACCAGAAGGAAACATTTGCACTAGTCACACCAATGAATACTCTATAATACACATTTGCTTTAACTTCTCATGTACAATGCTTATTCTGGGGGAGCTGTAAACCACTCTTCATTTTACAAATTTGTCAATGCTGCTGGTGAAAATCCTAGTTTTAAAGCCACAAATATCTTCACCTTTATATCTTAACATTAACCTATGGAAAAGAAATTTTTGTTTTTACTTATTAAATGACTTCATGTACATAGAAAAAAAATTCTGTAATTTTTACAGAAACTGTATCACCCTTGTCCTTGACATCTGATGAAAGAGACTGTTATCTTTTAAAAGTAGAGAGGCTGGATTTTGAAGAATGCTTTCAACTATCTATACAGTTACTGAAGTGTTCCTAATAAATCCAACAGATGTTGTGAGAATGTCCTTATTAAAATCTTATGTCTTATGCAAGAACAGCCATAAGGTTAAATATTTACATTGCTTTATAAAAGTTCCCCTCTTGGTTTTGTTTTGTTTTATTTTTTATTTTTATGTTTTTGTATTTTTTTCAAAGATATTCACCCACTTCCCTGGTACAGTAACAAAGATTCTGCAAACTTAAAACACTTTTAATTAAATAATACTCAGAGGCACAAAGCAAACCTCAGGAATATATATGGGTGAACATTTCCTTAAATAATACCTACATTCTAACATATTCCACTTGTTATACCATTTAATGTGAAACGTTCTCATTAAACAACCAGAGATACAGTAAGAATTAAATGTTTTGCAGTTGCAAATAGAACATTCTTTTCACAAAACATAACAGATGTCTAAAATAGGATCTTAAATCTAGATAGGAAAAAAGGTAAGCTTTTCACTTCACACGCATATATTTATATATATAGATAGATTCTGTATGTGTTCATATATATGTATACTTGTGCATACACATATATAGCACATCATATGAAATATTGCTTCTATACTACTTTTCTTTAGGCTAAGAAAACACAAGATTTGCACCACAGTTACAAAAAATTGGCTTCTACAAGAATTTTCAAAACTTGAATGCTGCTCAAACAATTGAGGAAAAAAATAATTTGCGTTATCAAACTGTTCTAAAAATTCTCTTCTTCAAAAACGTAGTCTGCCGCTTTGTTTTTTAAAAAGACACAAAATATGCATAGCTATCAACATTATGTCAAACAGCCAGAAAAAAAATCTAGTGTTTATTGCAGCTGTAGTAATTGGAAATAAAGTCTAAAAGATGAAATTGAAAGCCACAGAAGGCACAAGAACAATTGTACTTGTGGGAAAAACTGGTATTTTGAAGGATTTTTTTTTAATCCTTCCGCTGGTGCATTTAAGGTCTAGGCACAGACTATAACCTCAAGTGTGTATGCAGAAAGAAATCAGAATTAGCAGAAAATGAGTGGCAATGTGGTTATTTCAACATGGACTTTAAACTCTTTTCTCTGTCTACACTCTCCCCCACCACAAAAACTTAGCCTTCCCCAACCCAATCAAATTTCATTTAGGGAGAGCAATCATACCATCTGAAAGATGGTCATTTGTATTTTCAATTAAATAAGTTTTGTCACCCAGATTTTTGTCATTTTCAATGTACTAAGAGGCATAAGATAATATGGCTGCACCGGGTGGGGAACCACCCTGCCCCAAAAGCAAAGTGAAGGAGTATTCTTTTTTTTTTTTTTTTTTGGGTTTTTTTAGTGAGGCAATTGGGGTTAAGTGACTTGCCCAGGGTCACACAGCTAGTAAGTGTCTGAGGCTGGACTTGAACCAGGTACTCCTGACTCCAGGGCTGGTGCTCTATCCACTGCGCCACCTAGCTGCCCCAGGAGTATTCTTTACAGAACCAAGTAATGAAATGTTTCCTTCAGATTTAGTTTCTACTCTGAAACCATTTCTATGCCTCAGTGAAGATAAAGAGTCTAAGACTCTCCTTGGATAAATGCAACAGCATCTAGGTGTGAGCTTACGGTTTTGCTCAGTTCACTTTAATTGAATTAGGTGGAGGGGGAAGGGTGGAGTGTGTGTGTGTGTGTGTGTGTGTGTGTGTGTGTGTGTGTGTGTGTGTGTGGAGGGGGGGGTGGAAGAATTGTAATTTAAAAATCAACTCATCATAATTGAAGGATCAGTTCTATTCCAGATCAAGAAGGTACTGCATAAAGTATGGCTTTGCCTTTTCCCACTGTCAATGGCAATGCAGTATTATAACGCTATGTCAGTAACATTTTAACATCCGAGGATTGATTTGATCCTAATTTGGGCCCTGCAGATCACCTTCTCTTGTGGGTAGCAATACCCCAAGGAGGGGACTACCACCAGTTGATCGTCTCTTTACTTATTGAAGATCCGAATGTAGACATATTAAATATCATAGATGCCAAATCATACTACCGTTGTTTTTTTTTTAAGAAAAAAAAGAAGACACATATCCCGATGTGCCCGTCCTCTAAGAAAGTAAGCTGGAAAAGATGTGTTTTGTGTTTGACTCATTCTGAAGCTGCTGGCACTTCATCCCATGTTATTGTTTTCATTGTCTATACGGCAGGGATCCTGCCTGTGCTTGGGAATAATGACAGGGCATCATAGGATTGGGCTGTTTAATTTGAAGTCAGCAGGTTTTTAAGGCTTTGTGCTGACAATAATTGCTTTCATACATTTCTGTCTATCAGCAGTATTTATAAATGAAGTGAAATTGCAGTGATCAGGTCAGCTCTTTAGTCACATGGGTAAACTTTCACTCTCCAAAGTCAAATGCAATTTTGGAATAGAAAGAAAGTTAAGGAAATGCCACATTTATGTTCCCTATGATCTAAATACCAGATTTGTTAATGAATCATATAGTGAAAATTGTTTTTAACCAAATTACCTGTTGGAGGGGGAGGGGATGGAAAACACTAGTGAACAATAAATTCTTACTGCATCTGTTCAAAAAGAAATCAGAAAAAAAGAAGTATAAATGCCATCAGATGTGTTTTTTAAAGTAAATATTGGACAGTATACACTTGAAATTTTGAAAATAAAAAAGGAGAACCATTGAAGAAAGCACAAAGAACTAGCAGCTAGCTTTCTTATATTATGCTGAAATAGTGTCACTTAGGTTAATCCCAAACTTTCCTATACTGTACACTCACTCGACTCATATTTTGGTCAACACTAGCTTCTGTGTTAGAAGAGACGGGTAGCAGATCATTCATTTGTAAAAGCTGCACAGAAAAGCAAGGAAAAACTCAGTTAGGTTGTCATCACTTTGCATATCCATCAAGACAGCAGGGGATTGTTTTCTATGACTTATTTTGTCACATTGTAGGTGCTTAATAAATGCTTGTGAATTTAAAGAATCATCTTTTTTTGGGGGGGGCAAGGGTCATTCTTATATGTGTTCCTCTGACAAAATGAGGTCCAAGCAAACTTAATTGCTATTAAAAAGCTTCCAGCATAATCAGAAATTGAAAGTCCAGGATGGGGTTATTTTTCTTTTCCTGTATAAAGGTAATTCAGAAAATGATATGGGGTGGGGGTGGTGGAAACTTAAATATCAAATGGAAAGAGTTATCTTTTTTATACAACTTTATGCAAAGTTGAGCAAAGAGTAGGTTTGAAACTTGTGTGCCTTTTAATATCTGAAGCAAGATGAGGATAAATAGAAAAGATTTAGGTTTTACTTTGTGGAGAATGAAATATGTTCTGTTTTTTAACAAGAGGACCATACTGTAAAATGAGAGAAGTGGCTAGACCATCATGCATGAATTGCCAGTCTCAACCTGAAAAGACCAATCTTGTGCAAAATTGGTTTGCCTCAATAAGAAACTGGCACCTAAGTCATTAATTTGGGAGAGGGGGTAGTCATCATTCCTATTAGGAAAAAGTTGATAGCTTTCTGTTGATTTGAAATCTAGTCTTCTGGGGGTATCACTTTAGGCAATGAGCTGCTAAAAAATGTCATTAGCTGTTTTTAGGGATTAAAGCAAAAGCAACATAATTAGCGAAATAAAATAAAACTAAGCTTAAATAGTGATTCCATAGAGTTTCAGACCTCTTTAGCAGTAAAAACAAGAGGAAACTTCATTGTCTATAGTAGTGTGCCATGATGCCGGTTTCCCTCAGCCAAAATGCCACTTAGCAGCAAGCCATGCATCTGACAGAAGCATCACATACATGATGCCCTACCTTGCTAAGACAGGCTTTACCCACTTCAAAATTCTTCTCCCTGAAAATGAACCCCATTTAAGTCTCCAAATGTTAAGGGCCTTGGGCAAAAAGTAAACTGAAGGCAGAAGGACAATTCAGTATCCCCTTGCAACAGAACAACACAAAAGAAAAAAAAAGAGAGAGTTCATGAGGAGGAGGCAGAATTACCAGCTGATTTCATAAACATATCTATGCCTCCCATATACATGTATATGAAATCAAAATTTAGATACACATAACTTGGGCATCCAAAGGGGACTGCTACTTTTCATACATTCAGAAAGAGTTGTTGAAAATCTCTATTCATGAAGAAGCTCTTGTAGGCAGTTCGGGGATTTGAAAATCTCAGGGACTTCACTATCCAGCTTGCAGATGACCTTGTATATGGCCTTCTTCCAGGAAGGATCAACATCTTTGCCTGCGATAATGGCATTGAAAAACTCTCGTAATGTGATCTGTGCGACTTCCAGGAATCTCTCTGGAACCTGCTGATACAAGGAGACAATGGCATTAATAAAGTTTTCAGTTTCAAGTCTCCAGTTCTTCAAAGGAAACTGAACTAAGTTCTTTCTTTCAGAAACAGGCTTGTATGGCACCTGCATTTTCTAAAAATGGCAGTCTTGTATTCTTTTATGTAAAATTGTTATATATAGTAGCATAAGAACACAGGATGTGCAGCTCACTGGAGTTTAAGTTTTAGGATCTTATAAGGAAAGCACTGAGGTCTATTGAAATTACAAACTCCTGACTTCCAGAGTGGTTGTTCAGGGATGGGGGTTGGGAAGAGGAGAAGAGATGATGTGACCCTGGTCTTATACTGCAAAACAGTTATTATCCTGAATAAAAGTTTTAAAAGCAAAATTTCCCCAAACTGAATCCTATTTCTCCAATTATTTCCATTATGAATTCCAGGGTTTTTCACATAGAAAAACATTTAAGCTCCCCAAATAGACAAAAATAATAATTTAGAAAACAAAAAATGAAAGTCATACAAAGCAATCATATTTAAAATGTTCCAAAATATATAAAAACCTAAACTATCATGCCAGAGCATAGGAAAATAGAATTGGAGGGGACCAATTCAAGTCAGGTAGTCCAAGGCCTTCATTTTATAGATGAGGAAATTAAGGCCCTCTGGGGAGCTAATTGATTAGCCCAAGGTCACACAAGTAATACAGTGACAGAGCCAGGATTCGAATTCAGATCAGTTGACTAAAACCAGTCTTCCTTTTGTGCTACCATATTGCCTCTCAGCATTTAGTCCTTGGATGACAGGCATATGATTCTATTAAATACCCTAATTCTGATACTTTCCAGTTTGATAAGACTTGACAGATCATTCAATCTGTCATAATGTTTGAGATGTCACAGACATCTCAATATAATTTGTATGATTTTTTTTTTTAAAATGTTGTTATATTGGTCATTTTAAACTGTCTTTCCCTTGGAGTTGGATCCATATGAAGAGACATGTCCTAAGGATTGAAAAGCCTTTTCTTTGCCTAGTTTTGAAAGCTTTGTCTATGGCTCAATCTCTATCTCAAGATAACTAAATCCCTAAATTTCAATCTGTTCTCTCCAAGGTGGTGGTGGTGGTGGGAATTCTTTGGTGTTATCTCTCTTTATTTGTTTGTTTACGTATTTGTTTAACAATTTTGACCTGGAAGTTAGAAGCTATTGATGTGCTTGTTTAGAATCCTTTGTAAAAGGTGGGTTGGAAGGCTATCTTTCCCCAAGATAGGGTATTAGCCACTGAAGGGATCATTACCATAAATTATTGTTTCTGAAAGTATAAATGAATACCTAGTGGATTTCCTTTAATTGAGTATTAACATGCAGCAAAGAATACCATTTGATTTTTATATTCTATGTATACAAACATGAAGTAAATATACTGTAAGTATGAAGGCAGATATTTATAAATGCATAAATATGGAGTAGATACTTTCTTTCATTTTGGACATATCACTAATTAATGTAAACAAAAGATATTTTAAAATTTTAAAAGCTTCATTCCTTTCTCCTTTTTCTCTCTATAACCAACATTTGCCATGACTGTAAGGAAGTAGGAACAAGGGCTAAACCTCCCCTTTTTTACAGTTAAATTTGACTTCTCAAGTAGTTTATGACCTTCCCCAAATGATTTACTTCTCCTTCTTTAGGAAAAATAAAACATTGTGATGACTGTCTTGAGAAGTGGGACCCCATTCCTCTGCCTTCACAGAATGTCAGACTCAAAAGGGACAAGAATTTATTAAAAACTTACTGCCAGGGGCAGCTAGGTGGCACAGTAGATAGAACACGGGCCCTGGAGTCAGGAATACCTGAGTTCAAATCTGGCCTCAGACACTTAACACTTACTAGCTGTGTGACCCTGGGCAAGTCACTTAACCCCAATTGCCCCACTAAAAAAACAAACAAACAAACAAACAAAACAAAACAAAAAACCAACTTACTACCAGACACTGTAGGAAGCATGGGAAAATACAAAGAAAAAAATTAGTCCCTGCCTTCAAGGCGTTTACTTTCCATCAGGAGAAAGATCTTTAGTCCAATCCTTTCAATTTGCAGATAAGGAGACTGAAACTCGTGGGAGTTAAGTATGTTTCCTAAGGCCATGTAGCAAGTTAGTTGAGGATCCAAAAGAGAATTCAGATTTCATGTCTCCTAGGCCACACACTAGTGCTGCCTGGATAACTTGACCAGCAATCACAATACATACAGTATGCTCATGGGCTTCCTTTCAATGGAGTCCCCTCTGCTGCAAAATTACAGCTCTCCATCTTAACCACCATGAGAGGAAGTGAGGCACTGGGGTGGGTGTAGGTTCCAAATCTAGTCATACCCCCTTTGGGCCTCAGTTTCCTCATCTGTAAAATGCAACAGTTGAATGAAATGTTTTCTAAGGTCTTAGCTAGGTGTGGGTCTTTTTTAGCATCTTTCCCCTGGTTACCCCCTTTCCCTCCCTCTGGTAGGCAATGCTCCACAAAGTCTGGGTGTTTTCCTCTCTATCTGCTATGAGCATATGTGTGCTGGTGAGGAAGGAGGGGGGCCAGAGAAGAGTTGGTTCTTCCTGTTCACTTTTTAATAATTACAAAAAGCCATTTAACTGTCATTTGGAGAGCATCCCTTCTTTCCTCCCTCTCCCCACCCTTCCACCCTCTCCCCACAGATAATCTTCACATTTTATCAAATGGGCTTTATTGAGAGGAGGAATCTGGCTGGAGAACAGTTAGACTGTGCAACTATCTACTATAACTGCTTGGTTTGGGAGCTGTTAGCCAAATGTTACAAAACCATAACCAAAGGCATTTATTAAAATAAACATTTCAAGAAGGATGGTGATACCCAGCCACCAGAAACAGAGGAATTCAGATCCTTGATCCTTAGCTCCAGAGAAGTGTTACAGGAAAGAGGCATTGAGGCTTGAGAGGAATGGTGCCCATGGCATAACCAGGTGAACAGTAAGGACAGGTGCTGTAGGCAAAGCCCAGATAATGATGGTAATAATAAAAGCTTATATCCACAGTTGACATTTATACAGTATTTCATATACTTCATTTAGTGTGATCCTCGCTATAGACCTATAAATTAAGCAAGATGAATGCTATTATCCCCATTTGACAGATGAGAAAACTGATGTTCACTCAGAGAGATAAAGGTCCTTGCTTAAGGCCACGTGACCAAAAAGTAGAAAAGTCAGGACACAAAGGCATATTTTTTGACTGATGAAAGCTCAATGCTCTTTCTGTTATATCACATCACCTCTCCAGAAGTCACAGGGCTCATTCCCCAACTTGGAAGCCATTCCTTACCATTCCAAGCTTTACAGAAAATGTTGATAGGGGAGAGTAGGAAGGTCGAAGGCAGAAAATAGAAGGAAGAGTACCTTTTCTGGTTTTGGGTGGTGTGGGTGTGCACACATGTATGTGTGCGTGCATGTCTGTGCATACACATATGTATGTGTGTATATGACAGTAGGAGAAGGGATGAATACAGAAAAAGGTCAGGACTAGTAGAGGGGAGTGTAATTCTTGGAAACAATTAAAGTTAATTATTCCTCTGGGTGCTAATAATGGTCTCCTAGTCCCTACTCTTCTTCTCCATGTTATTTAATGGGTATTAGTGGGTTGTTTCCCATATTGTTTATGGATTAATATGGCAATTAATCAAATACTGCCTTATAACATCTCTTATACTGATGTCTTAAGTTGCCATATGATTCTTGTATTGTCTTGTATTGACTTACATCATTTATATTATTTTCTGCCTTGTCAAGAGATTATAAGCAAATTGAAGGCAACAACTAAGTCTAATACTTCTTTGAATTCTCTATAGCAGCTAAGGGGTGCTTAAGAAGCAGTGTGATATAATCATACTCTGCTGGAGTAAGAGTTGTACAGACCTGAGGTCAAATCCTATCTCTTACACTTCATTTGTGTTGACCACTGACGAGTCACAATAAATTTCCCCATCTGTAATGGGAAAATGGCTCAAAGAGTTGTTGAGAGTCTCAAATGTGATAATTATTTATATATAGCACTTTGCACATTTTAAAGCAGTATATACATTTCATTATTATTGGAATATAACTGATTATAAATATTTGACCCTATCTTCTAGGCAGACCTTATATTGTGCTTAGCAGATCCTAGGTGCTTATTAAATGAGAACTGATAACAAAGATAAAATAAAAGAGAACTTTTAGAGCAAGAAGGAATGTTTGGAGATAATCTAGTTCAGCTCCTGCATTTTAGAGAAAAAAGAAACTGAGGCCCAGAGGGTTTATAACTTGATGAAGGTCAAATATCTGGTCAGTGACAGTGCCAAGGCTGGAACTCAGCTTTACTGAAACCTGTCAAGTACCCTTTCCATCACACCACACTGTTTGTCTTGGGAATTCACTGAGTGCCATTTTGACCTCAGAATGGCATCTCTACATAGCAGTATTAAGATGGAGAAAATCCCTAAGAAGGCTTGGAATTCATTAATAAACAAGGCTGGATCTGCAGTGGCTTTGGTTATTGGGTCATTGGTAGTGGTGGTGAGGGCAATGAATTCTTCAGTTAATAAATGAATAGATTAGTCACTTCTCACTAATGCTAGCTGACCTTGGAGTAGACTCTGTGGAATTGCCATAGAGGTCAGATAACAAGGTTCTTCTAGTACCTCAACAACTATACTCACTTGAATGGGGATCAAGGAACACCTTACACTGAATTTTCCTATATACTAAATCTTTTGCAGTTTGTTTTCCTGAGAGGGCCAGTGTATTCTATCCTAATTGGTCTGGTGAAAAGGGGATGAGGGAATGCTTTCTTCCAGGTATCTGTGCCTTCTTACAATTAAAAAAAAAAAAGGAAAGGGGTACTTGTTTTTACAATTATGCTGGGGGGGGGGCAGCTAGCTAAGGTGGCACAGTGGATAAAGAAAGCACCAGCCCTGGATTCAGGAGGACCTGAGTTCAAATCCGGCCTCAGACACTTGACACTTACTAGCTGTGTGACCCTGGGCAAGTCACTTAACCCTTATTGCCCCGCAAAAAAAAGAAAAGAAAAGAAAAGAAAAGAAAAGAAACAATTATGCTGGGGGGGGGGGACTAAGAGAAACCATAATTTAGGTTCATATTATTGACTCTGTCTATGCTTTTCTGTACCTCTTTACACCTAATGGCTTTCACATAACTAATAAACATCTGCCGAAAATCCCCTGGTGACAAGTAAGCCGTTGTCTGGGTTTCTTTTAATAGAACTCAACTATCTGCAGAATGAACTCCTGAGTATCTTCTCAGCATCAGGTGGCAGGAGTCAATCAAATGACCCCAATGTAAGACAATGTGGATTCAGTGGAGGGGGTGGAAGGGGTGGGGGAAGAGTCAAACCTGACCCCACTCTACTGTTTCAGAAGAGTCACGCCATAGCTTTGCTTGCACATGCCAGATGGGAAAAGAAAAGGCTTCTCAAGGCTGAGGGTGGGGGTGGGGATGGGATAGGGACTTTTAAGATGTCCCACTTCACCTGGGTTTCTAAAACAAAGGAGAATGTAAGAGCTCAATCTCCAACTGGGCTTATCTTTCCATGCCAAGTTATTTGGAAAGAGAGGGTGGGGAGGGGTGAGAAGACCTCGGATGGGGGTGGAGAGCAGCCACTGGTACCTATTAATTTTCATTAGAAGTTGAGCATGCTTGTTGTTCCCGCACTATAGAGAAGGGCAAGGTTATGGGGGTGGGGAGCAGGAGAGAGGTGATGGTAGAGAGGTGTTGGGGGCAGGGGGCTGGGCAAATAGAATTTATACTGTTTCAAGTATGTTCAGTCAGCCGCTGCATTGCTCAGTTTGTTGGGTGGATGGTGGTTGTTTTTTTTGGACTGAGTGGTAAAGCACTTGCCCCCCCCCCCCCCTTTCCCTTCCTCTTCCTCCTCCTCCTCCTCTTTCTCCTCCTCCTCCTCCTCTTCCCAGTTGCTTTACCTTCAAGGATGATTTGTTTTATTAAACTGGCTGTCCCCAGCCTCTGCAGTACATAATAAAAGCCTGACAGAGCAGGCTGCCTGCCTTCTGTGTCCTGCAGATACTCATCATAAGTGTCAGGACATACCAAGGTTAGCGGTCACTGGAAGTGCGCTTACTAGCCCAAACCTTGCCAAACGCACTTGGCAGCTGAATGAATGTCACAGAGAATAGAAGGGGAATTACAAAGGTTAAAAAGAAGACAGCCTCTCCTATTTTCTGGAGATAGAGAAGCTGATTTTTCACACTTCGGAAATAAAGCTCATTCATGAGCCCCTCACAGAGGACCTAAATCTTGTGCCCTGCCCAACTCTCTTCTGCCACTGCCGCCCCACCCCCACCCCTCCTTTCCATCCTCTCTCAAATCTTGACCACTTTTAGAAATTGGTCCACTGGCCTTATTTCAGCAATGACATTATTTGACACTAAAATGAATGGAAGAGCAAATCATACATAGACATCTCCCACTACCCTTTTAATATTAAAAGTCGAAATGATTTTATTAGGAAGTTTCACCTCATTAATCCTCATTAGGGGTGATTTGCTTTCTGGTTCCTGTTTTAAACTTTTGTGTAGTTTTTTTTTTTTAACTTAAACTTCAAGTGGAAAACGGAGTTGGATACATACTCTAAGAGGTCAGCATGGCTGTGTGAAGAAAGAAGTCAATTTCCAGCTGATATTTTGGAGAATTGGTTTAGGTGTGGGTTTCTTTTTCCTTTCTTTCCCCCTCTTTCTTTTCTTTTCTTTCTTTTTAAAATTTTTACTATAAAAGGGCAATAAAACGCTGACTGTAAGAAGACAATGTCAAGGAGAAAAGGGTATTGGTATTTTGGATACTCTTCACTGCTCGCCTTGGAGAGAGAGTTATTCTTGTCACAAACCCTTTTGTCTGCATCTGCTGACTGCTTGCCTGTAGCCAGCAGCATAGTTTAACTGTTTTGTCACCTCCTCACATCACATGCATCAGCTGTTGTGCCTTTGTTATGGGTATTGTAGAACTAATCCGCTGTGGCTGTTCTACTGTGCAGTAAATAAAACAGAAACGGGCTGCCCAGACAATTCTGCATGAATATTTCACATGGCTTTTACAACTCTGATTCACAAAATCAAATAAATAAATAACTCCTTCCCCCAACCCCAACACACACACACACACACACACACACACCCTCCAACTAAACCCAGATGCCTCCAAGTCAGTTGTGATGAAGATTCTAACTCCAGGCTCCAGTAGTCATTGTTTTGGAAGTTAAAAAGATGAGAAAACTTTAATACCAGGTATCTTTCCCTTTCTAATATAAGAAAAAAGGAAATAATATTTCATTTTTCTTCAAACTAATAGCTCTAAAATCATGAAAAGACACAGTACGTGCTTCTTTTGAAAGAACTGTGTGATCAGGAAGCCTGGTTTGAAACTTGCTTTATGCCAACCTTCAATAGCTCAAAGCAATCTAGCTTGTTAATTTGCATTTATTTCCTCCCTTGTACCTCCTTCCCCCTTTCCCCAAGTTGTCAAGGCAAAACACTTGAAAGTTCAGTTCTTCCTAAGACCTTGTCCAAAATATTTAACCTGGCCCAGAGTTTAAAAAGGAACAACATACTAAGTTTTCCAAAAGTTAACTTGCGTCATGAGCTGTCCCAAGATGTGAACAATATGTTTAATCCCACAGCAAGGTCATTCTCTGAAGATGATTTCTAAGTGTCTATAGAGGAGTACAAAAAAAAAAAAAGAAGAAGAGGAAGAAGAAGGAAAGAAGAAAAGAAGGGAAAAAAGCACCCTTCAAAAAAAAAGATATACTAGGAAAGGAAAAAAAAAAACCAAAACCTCACAGTTGAAGCACTTTACCGAGCATTCATTCACCCTGGTGTGCACATGATTCTTCTAAACAAACTCTGCTACCCCTGCTGTTTGTTAAGTAAATATTGATCAAGGAGAGACATATCTCCTGACAGCAGTGGCACAAGCTAGGGACTCACCCTGCAGACAGAGTGGACTTAAATGGATAAACTCAGATGCTTTAGTAACTCCACATAGAGATTATCAAATGAAAAGGCAAGAACAGATATGTCAATGCTAGGCCTCTCCATTGTGGAAGCCCCCTCCCCAGTCTCCTGCACACAGCCCCAACTTGTTTCACCCACCTGAACTCCTTTGCTGGAAGAAGAGAATGATTTTCACCCACCATAAGACTTCTTTACAAAAGGGAATCCATGGAGATATGAAGCTGGGTAATAAATGAACACTACTGAGGGACTTCCTTGACAATCATGTCTCCATTTATTCTATACACGGTCAGTGAGAGGTGGAGGTGCTCAGAGAAGGAGCAGGATAGGATGCTATGCAACATGAAACATGCGTGATTTCCTAGTTCAATTTGTTTTTGTTTTTGTTTTTTGTTTTTTTGGTGAGGCAATTGGGGTTAAGTGACTTGCCCAGGGTCACACAGCTAGTAAGTGTCAAGTGTCTGAGGCCAGATTTGAACTCAGGTACTCCTGAGTCCAGGGCCGGTGCTTTATCCACTGCGCCACCTAGCTGCCCCCCAGTTCAATTTTTAAGAATAAGATGAGGATCTGATAAGATAATTGATGTAAAAGTATAAAGTGTTATATGAATACAAGGTAGCATCATTGTCATTATTATTATCATCCCTTTTTGAAATATCAAAAAGATCTCTGATTCCTGGTAAATTTCTCGCTTTCTCTGCACATCAAGGTACGGCATCCTTTGGGAGAGCAAACCATGGGGTTCCTTAAGCTTCAGGCAACAGAGTTGCTCCTCCCACTTTGACAAGTTTTAATTTGGTAATATTTCAACATTATGACTCAAATCCCTCTTTCTGCAATTGTCAAAAGCTGAATGGAACATCATTCTAAGTCAACACTTGGGCTTCCTCTGGGAAGGTGAGATTTTGAAATTATCTTTGGAAAGAAGCCCATGCATGAGAAACACAGAGATCCATGGCTGAGGATTGAAACATTCTATTCAGGGTTCCAAAGACACATCTAAATGGCATTTTAATTTTATTAGGAATCCTGCTCCTTTGCACCTTTGTTTATAAAGCACCAGCAATGGAAACACTTTCAAAGTGCCTGCTGGGTTATGACATAAGATAAAAAAGATTCTTCAGCAACAACTGGGTTTTATGCTCAAGTACCTTCTGTTTTTGATATCACAGGTAGTGTTAAAAACTTGACATGAAAAATCCAGATCTACAATTTCATCTGTTCAAAGTCCAGGTGTATAAACTCCTTCCACTAATGTAAATCAGCAACTCTGCTATTTAAGTTCAAATCTATCCTTAGATACTTACTAGTTGTGTGAGTCTGTGCAAGTTAGCATCTCTGCCTCAGTTTCTTCATCTGTAAAATGGTGATAATCATAGTACCTACCTACCATCCAGAGTTGAATTAGATTGAATGGAATAAGCCCATAAATGATCATTTGAAGATGGGGGAAAGGGATCAAGAACCAGTAATGAAAAGGTTTAGGAAAGGCTATCTTTAGGGAATGGTATGTGAGCTGGGATTCTGTGAGAAAGCAGTATATATTCACATGGGTATAGTTTGTTCAGTGCCCAAAGGCTGGAAGGCAAGGTGCTAAATCTGGGGAAAAGAAAGGAGGCCAGTTTGGTGGGAATGTACAGTGTGTGAATTCAGATCAATCCAAATTCAACAAGCATTTATTAAGCACTGTGCTGGCTGCTGTGTATATACAGATAATAACACCTCAATCAACCCCTGCCCTCAAGGACCTCACATTCTATTTAGAAGAAGCAATATGCACAGAACCTGGAAAGGTAGACTAGAGCCAAATTATAAAGGGCTTTAAATGTCAATCTGAGAAGCACATAGTTTATTCTAGAGACAATAATCTTTTTTTTTTAAATCCCAGAGACAATAAAGAACCACCCAAGGTTTTTAAGCTGTCCAAATTTAAATGACTTATGGTCACACACCTAATTGGTGTCAAAGGTGGGTCTTGAACACAGGTCTTCCCAACTTCAATGCCGCCACTCAATTAACTCTGTTATGTTGCCTCTCTGTTAAAATTTAAGGGACCCTAGAATGATGAAGACAGTCCAAAAAACTGTCCAGAATCACCCTAGTTGCGAACCACAGCTCAGTCATGTGTCATGCTACTAATATCCTGAGAGTAAACACATTTGTAGGAAGTGAATACAGTAATAGTTCAAGGCTACTCTTGGGGGGTAGAGGGGTGGGGGGGGAAAGGAAGAGTTTCCCTGGTATTAGCAAAGGAACACATGGCAAAAACAGTATTGTGAGTTTTTTTTAAGCCAAGCTTCAAAAGAACAATGTTCTGTTGAGCAAAATTCAGTAGCATTCTGTAAACATTAATTTAAGGAGATCAATAGACTCAGTGAGCTAAAGCCATATTGCAAGATAAACTGGCCAGAGTACCACTTTGTCAAATAGATTTTAGTTTTCTCGGCTAGATAAAGATGGTTTCAAAATGGGGCAACGTGTTGCAACCAAGGTTCGAAAAGTATGTGGCCTTCAAACAGTCTGCCTGTTCCTACTACAAAGCTGGATAAACATACTTTAAAAATGATAAGATTGGTTCAGGATTGATTTTGCTTTCAAATTGAATATAAAGTAGAATTCTTGGGTGTCTCATTGTGGGAACAAAAAGCAATGAGCCATCATGCATGTAGATAAGGATATAAGTATTAGAGAAGGGGCTAAATCATCTCAGGAGAAGCTTTGAGGCAGTTGCCATGAATGTTTGCCTCTTACTTAAGAAAAAAAATCTTGATTCAAGCTGACCTGGTGGGCAACAAAACTTCTTGCCAAAATCCCAACTGAGGTCCCTCATGTATATGGGATCAGAGGTTTTGGCTAATGAAGGCTGCTTATGGTATAATGCTTTTTGTGCATGTGACATCATGTTAATGGGGATTGGGGGGGGGGAAGGATGGAGAGAAGCACAGACAGAGAAGAGGACAGAGTCGAGAAATAAGAAAATGAGTGACTGTGTTCCTCAAAGATGACCTGTACGACCACTCCAGGCCTTCCTTTAGACAAAGGGAAGGTGTCAGGAGTTTTGACCATCATCACAGATAGCAAACACAAACCAATCTCCCTGGCCCTGGGGATGCATCTAGTAAAAATGGCAGGCCCACTTCAAGGTTAAACAGCTTTAAGTCTGAACATACAGAACTAGATGATAGAAGCAGGGGTAGGTAGCAACCAGAAGTGATTCAGTAGAAATGATTCCTTGGAGGAAATGTAATAAACAAACAAACCCATAAACACTCACTCAGAGACTAAGTAAAGTTAGGGATCTGACATAAATGAATGTGGAAACAGCATGTAAAGGGCTTAGCACATTTGGGTTTTTCTTCTTGTGCTGTGGGAAAAAGACTCTGTGTCACACACATACTGGTACAGGGATAGCCCTGGCTTTTTTTGGCACAGAACAAGATGAACCAAGGACAGATGCATCACCTGAACATGGCCTTGGTTTCCCAACTTGAAATCAAGCATTTTTATCTTACTAAAAGCTTACATTTTTATATAGATTATAACTGCAGTCTCCCAGAATAGACTTCAGAAGAAGACACAAGAGCTTTAGAGACTAAAATGATCATTCTAAGCCAAATCCTGGGAAAACAAGTCCCTGAAGATTGAAATTTGGTTGTATTGAATATGGTTTATCAATGACTTGTTCTTGAACCCTATGGCTATATGTAGGTTTTACTCTTTTGGTGTTTGGTAATGTTCACACTAGATTCAATGCTTCTTCCTTCCTGTTTCTGGTGCTCCTTACTTAGGGAGAGGCTCCATTTTCATAAAAAATATATATATTCACACCAGCTTCTTTCACGTGACATATGAGGAAGCTGAAATTTGGAGAGGCTAAATGACTTGTGCAGCCCAGAGAAAGTTAGTATGAAAGATGTAAATATAACCCAGGTCTGCTAACTCCTTCCTTGATAGAATAATCTTTCTATTCTATTGGGAAAATATTTTTTTAAGTCTATGAGAATAAAAAAATAACAATTAGCTAACATTTATATAGAGCTTGAAGGTTTACAAAGTGCTTTGTGAGTTTCTCATTTTATCCTCACAATAACCCTGTGCAGTGGATGCTTTTATGATCACAATTTTTCAGATGAAGAAACTGAGGCAGGGAGAGGTTAAATGATTTGCTTAAGGTCATGCAACTATGTCTGACACAGAATTTGAGCTCAGATCTTTCCGATTCAGACTCAGCAATCTATGCAATGTGCCCAAATTTCAGGATAAATAACTTGATAGAAAATCTGGGGTTTTTTTCCACCTTGCATAACCACTTGATGAGAAGCAATATGGTGTAGCCTCAAAATCAGGAGGCCCTGGGTCCAAATCTTATATCTTGACATATATTGGTTGTTTGATCCCAGGCAAGTCACTGAACCTCTCAGTACCCTAGCCAACTCTCTCAAACTATAAGCTGAAGGGGTAGAGGGAGTTTGCTCACTCAGGGATTCTTTAGACTGATCACATCAGAGATACTGTCTCCATTCCTACATCCAATTCAACATTTGCTTTTCTGGTTCAGGCTGGTTAGTCTTACCCACATTTGATCTAGTAACATGATCGAACATTTAACCAAGATCTCTTGGGTACAGCTATGATAATCTCTCATCTGGGCATAAAACATTTCTCTGATGTACCCGTAGAAATGTTTTGCACAAAGAACCATTAGAATTGCAGATATTGGTCCAGTTCCACTACTAGTAGGCAGTTGCTTTTTTTGGTCAGTCAATACTAAGTTGAGATGAAACTGAGGAATGTGTACATGCTCCATGAAAAGTGTGGGACTCTTTCCTGGGAGACTCGGACTCTTCACTGTCACACATCTAATGTGGAATTTAGCACAAAATCAATACCTACACATCATTAGATATATGGTGTTTAAAATAATGATATGTGGGGGGAAAAGAAAAGAAATAGGCAGTACTGCATAGAAGATATTTAGTCTCTGAGCCAGAACTGAGTTCAAGTAATGCCTCTGATTCATAATGGTTACATGACCCTGGGTGAGTAATTTCAACTCTTAATGCCTGCAGGTAACTCTCTAAATTACAAAACACCTGTAGATCTATACTTGTGTAGGGAGCTTCTTTATCAGAATTCCTTTACACTGCTGAAATCACTGTTCTGAGGGCAAGAAGGAAGGGAGGGAGGGAGGAAGGAAGGGAAAAAAAAAGAAGGAAGGACAAAGAGAAATAAATGATAAATTGTTAAATAAATAAAAATGTCCTTTATTTAAATGTCCTTATTACACCTCATATCCTGTCTACAACATATGTTATGCCCCCATTGGGCAATACACCCTTAGTTTACCCATTGCCAGCTATAAACAGAACAATAGTAACAAAATCTGGCTGATACCTTGGATTAAGAAAAAACAACAACCTGGTGTTGGAACAGGGTTCTGCTCATATTGGGGTGTTCTACCTCACTTAAAGCTTGCAAGGGAAATAATTTACTGCCTGTGCTGGGGGGGGGGCTAATAGCCTTGGGAAGTAGATAATATTCCAATATTATTTTTCTTACCTTGTGCATGATTACCAAATGAAATGACATGCTAAGAAGCATCAGCCTCGGTTCCTACTTGGATAAAAGACCTTTGACTCTGATCTCTTGATTGACCTTCATATTCATTAAAGTTAATAGTAGCCCAGATAATCCCAAGTTATTTCTATTTGGTGTTGGAATGTATCACATAGTTATCTTTTCCCACAGATCTATCTTTCTAATTTCGCCTTGCTTATGGTAGGCAAATATTCCACTAAGTCTGTATTCCCTCAGTGGGAAATGTGGGTGAAGAAGTCTAGCCACATGCTGGGTACTGGGAAACTGAGAGTCCAGTGAGTGAGTAAATCACATTTCTCAACCATGAAATGGGCAGAAGTTGTGATGGTCAGTTTGGCACTTCCCCTGTGCAAACAGTGCTCGAGAGAGTATTGGAAGGTTTGAGCTACTGCCTCAGCTAGAAGATGAAGTAACTTCTTATGATATCCAAGATCCATGAGCCACTGTATAGGACAAGGGTGTCCTGCCTCCTAAAACACGGTTTTGATCGACAACTCCTTTGACTAGAGATGATTTGATTTTGTACACTTTCTTCCTCCTTTCCTAAATAGGAAGCTCATTGCTGCTAGGATCAGCACCTTGGCAAGCACTTCATCATGGACTAAGAGACTTCCAACCTTCCCCTCTAAGGTCATGTCACATAAAGGTTTGTCTAAAGCTTTGAGATCACTGGGAGATGCAAGGCAAACAATTTTGAAAGGAAGAGCAGAATTGCTGGAATGAGCTTCAAGGCTAAGGCCTTGAGCTTTAAAAGTACTTGAGAGGATGTTTGGGACAGAAATCTTATTGCCCTATTGAAATGGCAATTTCCCAATTTTTTTTCCAAGAAGGAAAACACAAAATAAGGCCCACCTCATTAATTCATCTGAAAAATTGGGCCTTCATCTCGGATTGGTTTTTGTCTTACATTTACTTAAAAGATGGACTTTACTTTCCCTTTATCTAATTTCTGACTGCTCGTCCACCCCTCCCCCATACTTACTTTCAGTTAGCAAATACAGCTTTGCCCAAAGCTATGTAAAACTACCAGATCATTTTTTTATAACTTCCTAACACCTCCTTTGCACTCCAAGAGACCCAGCAGCAATCAACACCAAAGCTAATTATCTATAGCCAATATCAATATATGGGAAACATGAGGTTTCTGAACATCTGTTGGTCAGTGGGAGACAGCATGGTAGAGGGGATAGATGGCTGGCCTTGGAATCAAGAGGGCCTGGGGACAAGTCCTATCTCTGACATACAACCAGCTCTGGGACCAAAGACCAGTCACTTAACCTCTCAGTGTCATAAGGAACTCGAATTAAGAGTAGTTGTTGATGCATATATTGGTAGAGAGTCTCTCCACACTGAGAGTTCCCTATATAGGTTCCAAGCCCAAATTTGTATAGACTCACAATAAGGAAAACTCCCTTCTCAATTAAAGAGATTTTGGTGACCTCATGCTATTGACATTTACGGAAAGGAAGAGGGAGATGGAGAAGGGGAAGGAGGAAAGGAGAGACAGAAGGAGGAACAGAGACAAGGGCAGAGAGAAAAAGAGAAGGAGATAGAAACAGAAAGAGAGATTTGTAAGCCTTTTTCTTTTAAAGTGGCCACCAACAGAGGACAGGAGGACGTGTATATGGAAAACACTTCTATCCAATGATAATAAAGCAATAGAAAAGAGTGAGCTTAGTACACTAACAATCTCTGGTTTCAGTCACTGAGGGCCCAGGGTGTCAGCTCTTCCTTATTTTTCCTAGGTCTGGAGAACACTTCCGAGGATTCAGTAGAAAAGTCAAAAGTCACCTACAAAGTGCTCACAAAATCTAGCTTTTACTCGTATCCTCTTGTGTTCCGTGTTAACAATCAGTGCCATTCCAGGCAGGAAAGGGCTTATGCCTAAAAATTAAATCTCTATATTCCCAGCAGGTCAGTTACCATGCCCCCAGGGCATGGCAGATATTCAGATAGGCCCCAGTGTGGGCCTCTGCTCTGTAAAGACTCACATGGGGTCCCTGGAGATTTTGACAGAGATAATTAAGCTGCAGGAATGGCCCATAAGAATGAGGGCCCCTAAATAGACCACTTCTGACTCCAACCTCTTAAAGCTTTGCAAAATGCCCTGGGTTGTTTTTCCCTCTCTAGTGATGTAACAAGTCTTCTTTTGAGAGGAATGTCATTGGGAATCTTACAAAGTTAGAGCTGGAAAGACCCCAAGGGAACATCTAGTCAACCCTCTACCTTTTACAGATGAGGAAAAAAAGATCCAGAAAGGGTAACCACTTTTCCAAAAGTCACAAAGGCAGTGGCAGAATTAGAATTTGAACTCAAGTCTCCTGACTCTTTGTGCAGATCTCTTTGCATTATACCAGCCCAGTCAAATCAGAGCACTTGAAAGGAACCTATTGTTTGCTCTTTGGGGAAAGTTACTTTTGAAACGTTTTTTAGAAGGGGGGGGCAGATAAGGGAGGGGAGTGGTAACATGAGTACAATGGAAGCAAGAGTCAGCTTCTGGTCTTAAAACCCCTTTTACACTAACTAGTTACCAGTACAATGAGAAAATAGAAGGGAAAAGCCCAGAAAGCTCCCATCTTCCCTATTTAAGTGATATAACATGAGAGACACAAGCAAAGTCTTACTCTGCTTAAGCAGTGAGCATATGTACGCACAAGGCTTACAGCCAGTGAAATCTGCATCCAAATCCTGCCTCAGACCCTTACTAGCTTTGTGACCCTGGATAAATCATTTAACCTCTCTCAGCCTCCATCTCCTCAACTGTAAAACAGTTAAAGTTTCAAATGAGGTAATATATGTGACATGCTTTGCAAACCTAAAAGTTAATACTTTTATAACTGTTGGCTGTTATTGTTATTATTATTATTATTAATTATTTGCAATGATGTCTCTTTGCTAATGAACATTTCAGGTGTTAAAGTGCCTGTTGAGGACAACACTGAGGTAATAGGTAGGGCCTGGAACTATCTTGATGTGATTGATATTCTTGATGGTAACATCAAGTCTATACTAGGCCAATGGTAAATGGCTTCAGCGGATGTTTTCTGGACACAAACTAAGCTATACAAGATATTTTATCTATAAAAAATAAAAAAATATTCAGATAAAAGGGTTGATTTCTTCATTTTCATGTAGCTGACTGACGTCATATAGACAGTCATATTTGCCATGGTTACTGAGAATCTGATACTGTGTTCCTGTAGCCATTGAAAGATAATTCCAATGAACAAGTGCTGCTAAGATGCTCATCCCAAATCTTACTGCTTCAGAAGTTGAATAGCTATTGTGATAATGTCCTGCTCACCTGGAATACACAAGGGATGATGGCCTAATCAATTGACATACCATGTACAGTTCTAGTCCTCCAGAAAAACACATTGGAGATGCCAAAGGTTTACAGAAGAGCAATTAAAATGATTGAGAGGATAAAACAGTTTCTGTATGAGATTAGACTACAGGGTTTAAGATTCCATTCTGGAGAGAGAGGAAGGCTGAGGGGAGATAATATTTAAGTCTATCAAGTCATGAAGGACATGAATAGATTGAGCACAGACTTGTTGGGGTTCTAAAATAGAGTGCTTGAGTTGTAGTCAGGAAGACTTGAGTTAAAATCCCACCTCAGATACTCATTGATCATGTAACTTTAGGCAAGTCTTAACATCTCACATCCTCAGTTGCCCCATCTATAAAATGGGGATCATTATAGTTAAAGTATCTATTTCACTGAGTTGTAAAGATCAAATGAGATAATGCAGATAAAGATCTCTGTAAGCTTTAGAGCCATATATAAACACAAGTTTTGATGGCTAGTATTATCCTTGAGTACTATAACAAGGGAGCACCTTTTGGATCTTGGAGAAAATGGCTTTCATGGAAAGAAAAGTGCCATTTTCTCATTTGGTTATGAATTTATAAGACTCATTGTCTTCAGAAGTGATGCATTCTGAAAAGAAGATTTATTTTACAAAGGGCTGAGATTAATTTAGAGTTTTGTGTACATGTATGTGTTTTTCCTATGGAAAATTAGAGATAATCTCAAAACAAAAAAAAGGGACTTTGGGAATCATCTGATGTAACCCATATCTAAATAGAAATCCTTTCTCCAATATCCCTGACAAGCAACCATTCAGAACCTTCTTAAAGACCTCTGCAGATGAGGAACCTGTTCCCGAATTCAGCCCATTTCATTTCTACACATGTGGAATTGCTAGGAATTTTGCCCTTATTTTACACAAATAATTATTGACTTTCTTCAACTTCTACCCAAAGGTTCTCTCCCACAAAACATTCTTTTGTGCTACTGTCAAAGACCACGTTAACCTAGATGGTCCACAACTACAACCCAGGATGTCAGTTCTGCTGGATTTTTTTGTTTTTTGGTGTTTTTTTTTTTCGGAGCAATGAGGGTTAAGTGACTTGCCCAGGGTCACACAGCTAGTAAGTGTCAAGTGTCTGAGGCCAGATTTGAACTCAAGACCTCCTGAATCCAGGGCCAGTGATTTCTCCACTGTACCACCTAGCTGCCCCTAGTTCTGCTGTTTTTAACTGTCAAAGTATGGTGTAATAGAAAGAGTCATGAATGAGGAGTCAAGGGATATGGGTTCTACTCAGATCTGCCACTTAAGGTGATGTTGCTCCAGTCACTTCCCCTCTCTGTGGTTGTTTCCTTGTCTGTAAAAATGAGCCTTAGACTCTTTCCTCTAAGGTTAGATCCTCTCTGAGGCTCCTTCTTGCTATAGAATTTATGACTCTACTTACAGATCAACAGAATAATTCCCCACACTAGGGTCTGGCTCAATGATCTCAAGGGGATAGAGATCAGAGAGGTCAGTGATCTGGTACAATGTGACAACTCGGAGTCTACCAAGAAACAATTGCTTCCCTTGGGGAAAACTGTTTTTTAACCCATGCCAAGGTCTTTGTCCTACACTCTTGATTAAAATTCACTGGAAGTAACATGGCCATAACCCCACAGAACATGTGCCACTCACACTGAAGCATCTTCTCAAATCTGAATGGGCTTTAATCAAAGATGAAAAGAAATTCCAAAAATCTTCTATTAGGGTGGAGAATAAAGATGAGAGTTATAGTGGGGAGGGCTGGAAGAAAGAAATCTGATGAAAGCACTTCCTGGAGAAGCGGTCTGTAATATATTAACATAATTCAATTAATTTACATTAAGAAAAACAAAGAAACTAGAGAATATATCCTTATCACTAATCATTGCTCAAGATAGTAAGCTTTAAATTTGCTAGTTAGAAGAGAAACTAAGAGATTAATGAATGAAACAGGACTGACTCTGCAGTCCTATCTCTGGAAGGTTAAAAAAATGTTTAGGGAGTAAAAGAATATTCTGTTTTCCAAAGGGCCAAGTGTTAACCATTCCATTCCAAATATTTAATAGTAGGTCAATGGGCTAGAGGGGAGAAGGAGGGGAACAAGGGGTGTGTGTGTGTGTGTGTGTGTGTGTGTGTGTGTGTGTGTGTGTGTGTGTGGTTTCCATTCAGAGAAGGGGAGACTTCAATCCGGTACAACCTGCATAGTGAGGCATGAAGAAGATTTCCTGCGCTCACATTCAAAGCATCTTTTTGAAAACCTTTTGGTAAAATGTAGCAATGTGTGGAAAAAATAAAAGAACCAGGGAGAATGAATGGGGGGATGTAGGGTGAAGAGAGTGGGATAAAGAAAGCATACAATAAGCAATTTCTAATAACCCTTGGATCTGTTCCTGCCAGCCATCATAAAGTGTAAGCAACTCCTTGGTACCTTTTAAAATGGCAAGTTAGAAAATGTTAACTGTCATTGTGGGGGGCCTATTCAAAGTTACTATTCATTTGAGAAGTGAAAAAGTGGAAGAGGTCATGAGGGGTCAGATGGCTTAGGAGGGGTGAAGAGTCACCTTGTTTCTCATTGTGGACTTTGGAGTGATTTGGGCAAAAAAAAAAAAAAAAAAACCAGGACATCTGGAGTTCAAAAGTCGAGGAAAATGGGGAAGAACCATGAAGATGAATAGATGATCATCAACCACACAAAAGAATGAAGCAAAAAGAAGGCTGGATTTGGGCCCTCACGTCTGGCAAGGAGGCAGGCAGTAAGGCTAATGAAGCATTTGCGATATGGGACGTATGCCAGCGTAACAAAGAAGATGTGCATCAGCTCTGCAGATGTGCCAAAGCCCCCAGAGCAAAATAATGACATAATCACCATCAGTGTCACAGACCAGACTGTACACAAGGTGACATGGGAGAGAATAAATAAGAGTCTTTAGAGGCCTGTAATAAACACACAGGAAAGACTAAGCATCTCTCACGACTGCTGCCACTGAGTCCCAAGATACTGGGAAAATTGGGTGCAGTGAGTTCCCCCACCCTTGAACCCTAAGGTGATGACTCTTGGAAAAATGGGTGCTTTTCCCCTCCTCCCTTAGAAACCTTTATTCTATTCCTCCTGTTTTTGTTGAAGATGATGGTCTGAAGTGATAACAAAAATCTGAAAGATTTGTTTGGTTTGATGGAAAGAACTGAGAAGAGAGGAACAAGACTGGAGAGAAGAGAAGAAAGAGAATTTGGTATCCCAAAGGGTCCCCAAATTTCCACCAACTTCAAACATATCAAATTCTATGAGAGTTGACAATTTCCAACTAGATAAATGCTAGAAAGAGGTTTTTGTGGGGTTTTTTTTTGGGGGGGGGGCTCGCATAGGAATGGGAGTCTTATAAGTTATCAACAAAATGGCAACCGAAAGTTAGTGTTTAAAAAAAGAAGTGTGTGTGGGGGGAGTGTGGGAAATAGTACAAGGGGAAAAAACACAATGAAACCCTATTTCAAGCAATGTCTCTAAGTATCTCTAATCGCTTGGCAGTGGCTCTCTGGGTAAGGTAGGTATTTGTGTTAGTACAGCTGTCTGGCTTTTAGGTGACTTTTGTCAGGTTTAAAGTGAAAGTCTGTTTGGGTACTGGAAGAACAATGATAAGCAAACCCCAAGATGAGCTTCTCACACAAAGGACTATACCAAAGTCCCCTTTCATTGCTTCTAATGAAAGATTCATAAGAATAATTTGAATTTTTTATGACTCCCTTTTTGGTATGACTTTATGAGTTGTCTACTTCACATAGAAGTTCTCCTTAAATACAGAAGAGTCTATGGTGAAACAACCTGAAGAGTAACTTAATTGGGACAAAAAAAAAATGGCCATGGTTCAGATCTCCTCCCACTGAAAAGAAAATTCCAGGAAGTAGATTTTTATTTTAATTAAAAAAAATGCCCTGACTGCTCCTTCTAGTACTGAAGTCCCTGTAACTGGTATAATATGGTTTTAAAAAATAACTTATACCCCTCTAATTTACTAGTTCAATTGCACCATAGAAGAATGATTATGTTTGTTTTCCTTGGCTTCACCCTATTTAGCAGGAACTGTAACATAATGATCATTAATAGACAGTCTTTTTCCTACACTTCTCAAATGTGCTGCACATCTTTGTTCAGTGTTTTAGCCTCCCCCCCCCAAAAAAAAGATGATGAAGAAAAGGAAGAAGATAGTGTTGGTTTTGTTTTATGTCATGTTAAAAAAAAATTAATGGTAAAGATTGCCTGAAACCATTCACTGAAGGTGAAACAAAAGGATTCTCTACCACAATAATCTGTTTTCAGAAATCATAGCTTCCATGTGCAATAGACAATATTTGTTAAAATGAAGGCTCTTTTCAAAGTTTATTGAATGTGTTGGAGAGAAATGAATATATGTTCATTAACCTTTCTGCCATATGCCTCACACAAAAAAAAGTTATGGTTAAAAAAAGCAAGAAAGAGAAGGCTGATGAAAAAAAATTTTCTGCCATCTGAAGGAAAAAAATGCCAGCTTTGAACAGGTTTTAGTTAGCTAAACAATTCTGTTTAATCTAGATGAAATAAACATGCAAGTCTGAAAAAAGGCTGTTAGAACTTTTCATTTAATCCATAGATGGGCTGAGTACAATGATAACGTCCCACTGAAAGCTACAACCACCACCAGCAGCTGTTATAGAAGAGAGCTTGCTCTCTTGCTCCTATTGATAACCCTTTGTGGAATGAAGAAAAAGAGCCGAGAGAAGGAGAGCTGAATGTCAGACAATAGACATCGCTCCACACACTGTCTCTGAACTTTCCTCATCTCTGAAGGACAATTAATTATGAAGGCCTTAGGGGTAGGTCGAAGCAAGGGAAAAACCTACTGCTGTCCCAGCACTCCAGCCGCTATATCCGTGTTTGTTAAATGGCTTTGCCTGTTGGGGTACAGCCACCAAAATAGCCAATAGACCATTTGGGGTGGGATAAGGGGAGGGAGGCAAGGGGGAGAGCAAAAGATTTTTTTGTGTGTGTGCGCCTGTCCTTGTATAATTCTATTCTCACTGTGAAATTATCCATACACAAAACACAAGGACAATTTTTTTTTTAAAGAGAGCAGAGCCACAGGGTAGGTTACAGTCAGAAACGGCCTCTCAGTGGTGTGTTAAAAAGGATGGTCTTTTCACCAAATCATTTCACAGAGGCAAAACAGACAAACACAAAGAGTTGAGACTTTTTCTCCTACATTAAATAGAGTAACTGATAAGGTCAGACATATGATACCTAAAGACATGAATCTGTGAACTCTTGAAGTCAAAGGACTTCTCTGTGCAGAGGAACAATCTTTCAAAGGAAATAGATCATAGAACTCCACTGAATCCCCTTTAAACTTTATGAAGCAGGAGGAGAAAAAGCTCTAAGTAGGAAAGCTTGACAGAAGAGCCTTGAACTATTTTCTGAAGGAAAGATGAGACCCTCCCCAGGCTGCCACAAAACAGCTTTTTTTTTTTTTTCTAAAGGCTCTTCTGAACTTTGATATGTGCCAAGACACTGCTATTGAAAGCTGTATAATTATGTGCTATAGCCACTGTCGAAAATGCTTTGTTCACCCCAACAAAGAACAATAAGCAAAGCAAGGCGACATTACACTCTATCTTTTTCTTTAAGAATGTTGAGAAAGGTCGTGGAATGCTATAACTAATAAAGCTGTTGAGTAAGGAGGTTTCAAAGTTGGTCTTTACTGTGCTTGAATGTAACCCAATGACAAAAAGACACAGGGAGCTAAAATGTAATGTAATGACATTACCAAATAGATGATAAATCAATGGGCCTACTTCATTATATCGATGAACACCTTGAATACAGAAAGGACAGAAATGTAAAAAATGAGGCTTCATTTAGAAGCTGAATGTCCCCCTGCCCCCTCCCAACTCTGAACTTGGTCTTTTGAGTGTTCTCCTTTTAATTCCAGGAAGCAATTCTGCAAAAGAAGTCTGTACCCAGAGAGTGATGCACACGCATGTATGATATGATATACATGAATATATGCATTTACACATGTAATATGATATATCTATACAGAGAGATAGAGAGAGGAAGGGGGAGGGAAGTTGTTCCTTAAAGAACCTATTTGGCTTGTCACTAGTAGAACTGGCAAAGAAAAAAAAGGAGGGACATCTTCTCTTCCTCACCACCCACTACACATGGCATGTGATTGTTCAAATGAGTTGATAGACTCTAGGCCAAAAGACTGAGTCTGTCCGCAGTAAAAATATATCCATGTGCTAGCTTTCCAAATGATAATTCACATTAAATATCTCTTTGGAGAGGAGAGGTGCTTTTCCTAAACCCACCTGTCCTCATTTTTCTTTAAAGAGATGATGATGTGGGTGAAAGTTTTCCAAATGCACTTGCTATTCTCCCAAATGGCAAACATGAATTTGGTTTGGTTTGGTTTTGCTTAGGGGTGGTAGAGTGAGGAAATTGGGGGAGTTACTTTTTGAAAATTCCTTCTTGACAAATCACATGAAGTTGGCCCTGGATAAGTCCAAATGGGAGGAAGGGAAATGTTCAACGATCTGTGGAGATAACCTGCCTGCCAATAGTCACCCAGAAAAATGTCAAATGTACAGGTGGCTGTGGCTGAACATCTAAAGGGTGAGACAGTGGTATGGAGGAAGTGGCATTTGAAAGCTTACTAATCAATGGATTAAATCCTCCTTCTCTTTCATTCCCATGGCTCCCACCCAAAATATTGTGGTCTATACTGAACGAGGGCAGAAATGGTTATTCACTCTTACTCAGCAGCTCCAAGAGCTGCAAACTTACATGAAGACAAACGATTGGTTTGCTGATGGGGCTGGAAGGCCCATGAGCTGAATTCTTCTTCCTTTCTACTCTAAGCATTATCATTAGTCACTAAGACCTTACCACAGACCCCACAATGAGTGAAAAACCTTAAGTTACCATATTGGAAATATCCATTATCTTCATTCCCCACAATTTATGTCTGTTGAATCTCATATCATTTGGTGATGGGTTAGTCACAGCTTCTCTAAACTCTCACTCACCACACCAACTTCCAAAATCTACCATAGTGGGATGAAAAAAATAGGTAGGATGGTGAAGAGAAGAAGCATAATCCAGTAGAAAGAGTTCTGAATGAATACAGAATAATAGGATTTGATCCCAGCTCTGCTAGTCACTACTCTGGTGACCTTGGGTTAGTTGCTATACCTCTTTGGGTCCTGCTGCATCTGTAAAACAAGGAGATTGGACTAGATAATCTCAAAAGTCCCTTCAAGTTCTAGATATATGATTCTAGAACCCTGATAAATGGCTCATCTTCTCTAACTGGTGAGACTTGCATTGATTTCAGTAAGGAAATCCTTTTGGATTCACAAACCAGTAACATCAATTTGAGTCCCTTATGAAATACACAAAAGAACCTTTGAACAGATCTAGTGACTATGATGGCTTTGGGTCTATAGAACAGGAAAAACAACTTAGATGGAGTAGTAGGTTAAATACAACAGCGGACAGAGCCACAGGTTTTAAAAGGGGTTCCAAACCTCCTTTCTGCCCTGTCCCATGAAAAATTTCCAGAAGCCCTTCAATGGAGAATGAGTATGAAACAAGTGTCAAGCATAGCACCTAGAGAAGTTAATATATTGTGGGCAATCTCACCAAATATGAAATGTAGAAGAACGATGTTTATATCTTGTTGCTAAATACCCCTCTGCTGTGCCCTTCTCCTGGTATGACTGAGGCAATATTTTTCCTTTCCTTGGTGAAATAAGTCTCATTCTCTCTTTCCCTTTAGGATCTTTTACCATTGCCCCTTGAGTCTTCTCCACCTTGACAAATTCGTAATGATATAAGCTTCTGTGTAACTTAGGTATCTTAGCCTTACATGGGCCTTGAAACATCCAAACCAGCCAATCTTTCTTTTTGTTTGTCACAAAACCTCTCCCTCTGTTCTCTTTTCCCTCTGGTCAGGAGTTGGCAACCTCTCTGCCACTGTGGTCACTACATTTGAGGGGATAGAGAGGATATAAGTACTATTGACAGCCGCAAGTCATATGCATGGAGAAAGACAAAAGGAGAGGAAATACAGGAATGGAAGAAGGGAAAACAAGAGGAGGAGAAAAGAAACAATGTGTCTTATGGGAAGATGGTAGGTAGCATGGTACTATCTTATGGGAAGAAGATGGTATACTTGAATGGTAATAGTAGAAAAGAAAATCATGCATCTGATGGAGAAGGGTGGAAAAGAAAATGGTACATCTGGTGGAGAAGACTAGAACAGTCACAAACAATTTCCCTCAGGGGATTTCTCAAGAGCCCTTGCAACTAGTTTTGCCTGGTGCTATGTATACACAATATCAAAACAACCAGTTGAGAAATGAAAATTTTAGTGCTAAAGATATTTCCTTTTATTGTCTGTGGAGACATCAAGTAATGGAGTGTGGTGATATTTTATTTGTTATTGTTTGACTTGATTGGCTATTTTGGAGCCATGCAATCATAGTGCAAAAGGAGTTAGACCTCTGTCTACCTCCTCTAATCAAGAAAATAAAAGAGAAAATATGGACAATTCTCCCCCCCCCTCTTTTCCCCTAGTTCTACTCAAAATATCTGCCCCATTTCAGTTGACCTTAAGAGAGGAAACAGAAATATGGAAACAAATCAGCACACAAAAATGTTAGTCATTGTATTCAGCTAGAGGTGCTATATTCATTGCTGGCTCCCAGCCACAAGGCCATACTGGTAAAGCTAAAATGATAAGGCTGGTGGCTTGTTAAGGATCTTACTTAAGCACAGACATCTATGCACAAAGGCATGGAAAGAAGGGATAACCTTATCAGAGGCTTTTATTAGTACATGCCAAGAACTTGACTCAAAAGAACTTAATATTATTCAAATTGTTCAGTGGGGGAGGGACAAATCTATGCTCCTAATTCAAAACCATGCTGTAAGCCCTCTTCCTCCAAGGTGCTTTCTCACTGATTCTCATATGTAAAATGACAATGTTTGTAGGTCGAGGAGGAGGAAGAACAAGCACTTAGAGAGTTGATAACTTGCCCACATTCAAGTAGTAAGTGACAAAATTCCTACCCAAGTCCCATGCTTGAATGCATTTGATCCCTCAAAAAATAAGCATATTCCACATTGACTCAGAGAAAGAAGAGATAGCTAAGAGAGCAGTAGATGAGACAAACTCATGAAAAAGAGAAAAATATCAGGCTTCAAACAGATTAAAAGATCAATATAGATCGGTATGAGGGGGAAGGAACTTGGATAATGTTAAACAGGACAAATGTTCTGGTGACTGGATACCATTCTCATTGTGCTCTACTCTGTTGTGGCCTCTTGAATTTTGGGTGGAAATTGAATGCTAGTCAGATAAAATTTAGATTATGCTGTAGATTTTCAGATACTTTTTAATGATATGCTCACTTAAGTACGTCCGACAAAAATCAGAAGTCACCACATAGGTTCTGGGCAAGTCTTTTATAAAACTTGACAGATGCTATTAATAGAATACCTCATGCAACATTCATTATAAATCATCATTGTAGCACCAAAAAGAAACATACACCTCTTTAGGCAGAGGAAAATGGAATCATTAGAGAAGAGACAAAAAATAAACAACATCATCAGGTTGGAGCTATCCAAATTCAATAAAAAAAAAAACCAGTTACAATAATAGGTGATTTATTTTTATAATTGATGACTTTGAAATGCAGCCTCTTATATAATTTAAATAGTAGAGTAAAGATGTCCCATTAGAACGAATAGTTTGAATACTAGCTTGGCTATTATTTTTTTTTCTTAAGCTTTCTTCTTTATTAGGAAAAATAGTCCATTAGTATCACATATGGATACAACCAAATCATCTAGTTAAAATGGAAACTTTAAGACAGTGTAATATGACTGGAAAGGTCCTCATTTTTTAATGAGTTCAGCAAATGAAAAAGTTCATTTACACTGCATTTGGCACGAAAATATATTTATCTTGGATAGCAAATACATACTGGAGTTTTACACTGTAACTATTCGATCTTTCAAGGAAAAAAGAGTAACTTCCCGACTCTCAGACTTCCACATTCTGTTCTTTATAATACACCACGTCACCTTGGTCAAAAGTGATCAATTCCTGCCAAAAATGGTAGGAGGGAAGCCAGGGGAAGAGGGAAGCAGGGAGGGCAGACTGAGTCAAATGCCATTATTGCTAGGCCTGGATTCAACTGCCTCTTTCTCTTCCAAAGTTAAGAGTTCCTCTAGGCATTAATGGGTGTCTATCTGCCTGGGAATATGAACATCAAGTTATGGAATGTGGCCCAAAAAGAACATTCTTGCCTTCAGGGTAGTATGGCATCTAGCCAAGAGTCACAGTCCAGTCCCATCCACACTAGCCCCTCTACTTCATCACTAGGGAACAGAATCTGTAAAACTCCTGCTCCATCTCCCAACCTAAAGTTCATGTTACCTTAATTGGCAGAACCAGGACAAATGTCATTATCAGCATCGAGAGAAGAATTCGAGTTGTATCTCCCATAGGCCATCATACTAATGATAACTATCTGGTGAACCACCACACCAGCCAATAAACAAGCATCATAGTCAAAGCCACAAACCTTTTTCAGGTAACTTTTTTTTTTCTGGCCAGTGTTTGTGTCCTTAGTACACAGCAATAATACACTTAAGCATCACCTAAGCAACACAATGTACTCATAGATGTATGTACAGATTCACACCTATATATGCCTAAAGGTGTACATAGTAAAGTCACGAGCTCCTCCCCTATTTTGGTTTCTTTAGAAAAAAAACAGAATACGTCCTCCAAAATAAACAAACAAACAAACAAACCTAGTTGTACAGCATTCTAATGGAACCGTGAAACTGACAAAATAGATATCCATAGCGCCACTTTGTATCAATCTGTCCATAAGTGAGAAAACTTTTAGGTTTTAGAAACCCTCAGGGAGTTGTTCTTCCTGACATTTCCCCTCTTCTTCCCTTGCCAAGGAAAGGTGTTAAGATTTCTTTATACTTGTAGCAGAGGGCAGGGCAGGGGGACTGCTAGGTGCCAGGCACCATTCTGGGTATTAGGGGTACAAATACCCAAACCAAACCAAACAAACAAAAAACAACCTTTGCCCTCAAGGAACTTAAGTTCTGCTGGGCAAAAAGCAAGTTATGGATCCTTGCTCTGGGAGGAGAAACTCTGGAATGTCTCTATTGCTCCTGCCACCATTCCCTTTTAGTTCTCCAGACCTCATTTGCATGGAGCTCATAAGGGACTTGCACTGGCTTTTGGAATAAGAGACCCATGTTCAAATCCTATCTGTTCTTGATCAAGTTTTCTAATCTGAATTTCCTCATCTTTCAAATGAGGAAATTGGACTAGA